>NC_091065.1:86653757-87273757 GCF_000393655.2 Nicotiana sylvestris
AGCAATAGATAAGTAAAGGATTGAATTTCCTAGATAAAGTATGCTACTTTCTTCAAATTTACCCTAGTTTTAGTTCTGATTTCAGGAATCAAATTGTATCTCGTCTCGAATTTTTTCGTCTGTCGTGGTCAAAGTACCCAAAATAGTGTCGTGTTGACACCCATACTAGTGTCGTGTTGTCACGGCTGTGGCACCTAAACTGCCGTGTCGGAGTAACTTAAACCACTTGCGAGATCCCAGAGAGTCACCGCAGTCTTACTCCTATAGAGCTTGTTGTGTTGCGGGTAAGAGCAATATGTACAGTTGAAAAATGTTGAAGAGCATGGACTGGGTGCTACTAGGGATACTTTTAGTGAAAGGTTTATCATTTGGAGTTATGCTGTATCAACTGCCTCAACCAAAACCCTTAGGCTTCTTGCAGTAGCTTAAAGTATGACTTCAATGGTTCCACAGCTATCATGTGAGAACTTGGAAGATAATAATGCAGCTCAGAACAACATATTTCTTGTACTGTATACATTTGTAGTTTTCGATTTAAGTCTTCTAGTCATCTCTTTCCTAAGTATATATTTTCGTTTCCATATATTCTTCTACATTTATTAATTTACCCTTTGGCTTGTTGGAAAGATTCTTCCTCTGTTTCCTACAAATCATTAAAATTGCTTTGTTCACATTTACTTCTTATTTTTTTTCTTCTGCTTTTATGTAGTTGATTTTTCCTCTGCTCTTGTAGTTTACATTATGCTAAAAACCATTCTATTGAAGATGGCATCCTAAGGCAACTTGTGATTCTACCAGTGCATGCGCCTTTACAGACTGAGATTTCTTGAAATTCCATTATATTTAGTTCAAAACTTCAAATGCTAATTGCCCTTGTCTTGGTGAATCCAGAACCACAGATTTGGGAAACACACCAGCAAGTCAATTGACAATCTTCTATTGTGGCAAGGTGAATGTGTACGATGATGTGCCCGCTGAAAAGGTAGTTTAAGCTATGATGCACATCAGAACTACAGCGAATTAATGTCGACGATTCACTATTTTGGTTCCTTTTGTGGTCACTGGCGTATTTTCAGGCACAAGCAATCATGCATCTTGCTGCAACTCCACTCTGCATGCCTTCAGAAACTCCACTGGGTGCTACCTTAGCAGCTCGACACTCCGAATGCCGTTTGCAAGCTTCAAGTGTTAAACTGGGTCCAGATTCTGGTATGGTGCTCATGCCAACCATGCAAACAGGTTCTATCTTGTTTCTTGCTGGTTAATGCTGGAGATTGAAGAATATGAATGCACTAGTCCATGTGTTTGGGGATTTTGATGGCATGTGCTTAAAGTTTAATCGAAAAACAGAAATAACCTGTAAAGCACTTGATTGTGCTGATAAATTTGATTCTTCCCACGCTCCCCCTCCTCTTCCCAAAGTTCATATATGAATATGAATTTACATCTAGATTACGGCTTCCTATGAAAAGTAACTTTTCATTGAATCTCCACGTGGTGTGTCCTTGTGTTACAAAACATATTCATTTGAATATTTTACAGGGAAAATGAGTGAAGTGACTCGCCTGCGTCTGGAGGAAAGCAATACCTTCTATGAAGACAACTCTGGCAAGTTCTTTGGTTTTCTTTTGTTCTTTCTGATTCTGCCCCCTCACCCTCTTACCCCAAAAAACCTCCCAAGGGGGGGGGGGGAATTCTCATTGTACCTTGCTGAAACTTATTAGAGTCTTTTGTGTTTAGTTTAATTGAGCAATGTAATTGGTGTTTCTATTTATCCCTGCCATTCTTTGTTGGATAATTTTGCTTCTTAAGTATCAAGCTGAGGTCACTGCATGAAGATATCAACTTTCTCATGAAAGGACTTCATTCTGGGCCTACTGGACCATGTTAATGTCAGAGTCACAATCTTTGGCTTTCAGTATCTAGCCACATCTAGTGTAAACCCCCCCCCCCCTTTCCCCAGGGTGGTGTGAGGCCATGGCTTTCTTTCTCCATGTTAACTGGCCTTGCTGACCTCTAGCTTGCATTAAAATTTATCTATTGCAGCATCATACCTGAAAATCAGAGGAAAAGATACGGCAAAACTTGTCATTGTTTAGATATTACCACTCATTAACTTATTTTAAAAAAAGAAGATAAATTACTACTCTTTATAATTCAAGACTTATCATCCTGACCAGATTTTATATTTATATGGAAATTTCGAAATTCCACAAGCTACCAAACTATTGAAGTGGTGCCTGAAAACTAGAGGAGCACCCAAGGGTATGGCTTAGCAGTTAATGAAGTAGGTCAAAACCTTAGAGACCAAGTTCAAATCCCAGCAAAAACAAAAAATGCCAGGGTGATTTCTTCCATCTGCCTTAGTCTGAGTTGGAGGAGTATCCGATACTTGTGTTGGTGTGAGGTAGCAGGTACACGGTAGAATAATCAAGTTTTGCGCAAGCTGGCCCGAACATCATCATTACAAGAAAATAGAAAAAAAAACTAGAGGAAAAGATAACGAGTCCAGCTGTTGCCTGGATATTTTACGACTGATGTGCTGAAGGTTCTTCCATAAATCAGGTTTTGCATTTGAATTGAATTGCATAACACAGTCTGCAGACTAGAAGATACTTATCTACAAACAAAAGGTCTGCAGACTAGAAGATTTAACAATGTCGTTTCTCCTGTGAACCACTGTTTTAATAGAATCAGTTGGTTACTCTTAACAGAATCATGGAGCCCACATCATAACCTGACCATTTTCTATGGCAACATTGTGATATTTTATATTAGGAAAGGATTTCCTAAAGTTAAGAAGATCGATCTGCAACTCTTTTATTCTTTTGTCAATGCACTATTGTTGAATGCCCTCTAATTAATGCAAGACTTGAAGTCAAAGCAATCTACTTCTCCATAAATTTCTTTCTTATATCTTTCTCTCTCTCCCATCCCTCAAAAACCAATTATGCAGAAGCAGTGGAAGGCCACCCAAGCAGGAAAGCATCAGTACAAAGATATCTTGAGAAGCGGAAAGACAGGTACTGCAATAACTAAACTGCTCGAGATCAAAATGGAAATAAGACACGAGAACAGTTGTACTGCTTTCTGTTCCTTTTTCAGTATCTCACATCTCTGTTAGGTGAAGGTTCAAGAGCAAGAGAAAGATAGGAATGTCTTCGTCTGCTAGCTCGGACATCTATGTGAACCATCAAACTGGAAATCATACCCTTAATGAGCTCTCAAGTAGGAGCAACACTTGTTCCCCTCCCACAATTAGACTATCTGCTGCACGTGCTCCAACTGGTATAATGACTAACAATATCGAAATGAATGCGAGAGTTTCTACTTTTCTCAATGACAAAGGTGAGTTTTTGTTTTTCAGGAAACCATATTTAGTGGTTTTCTAATTTCAAGTTTCAAGGAAATTCTTGTATTTGCCTCTCTAATTAGTTCATTCAAGTTTTAGGGATCTATCAAGACTTCAAACTTTCCTAGGTCGCGCAACAAGTTAATGTTGGTTTAAACCTTAAAACAATTGTCGTTTTTATTGTGTGATTTGGTTGATAACACAAACTCTGCATTGCAACCTCTTAATCAAGAAATTGGATGAGATTTCTTGACTAAGAAAAAGGAAATTGCATGAGATTCCTCCGAATCAATGTGCCGTTGACAGAACGTTATTGCCTTTTGAGTGAACCAACATCTCTTGCATGGGAGCTCGGGGACCTTGCGAGTGGCCAAATGCCTCTTAAATTGGTGATTGGTTATAAGTAAAGATATATACCTACTATCCATACAATTTAACTGAATGGATAGTGACATAATGGCCCTTGATAGTATATTTTTCCTTGTTTGTGTAGGAACTCGTCATTCTTGTCAAGTAGATTGTTCTTTGCTAGATGTCATTTCATGACAAGTATCTGTATTTTAACTACTAAATTCCTTATTTTCCCTTATTATTCTTGCGCATTTCTCTTGCATGTAATTTTCTTATAATTATACGAACTTCAAGCTCCATTCAACCTCACAATCCAAAATATAAAGAAAAAAGTATAAAAAGAAATTCTTCTTAATGCCATCAATGAAGCTATTTACTTCACACACACACAAAAAAAAGAGCATAAAAATATATGTTGCTAGCTCTGGAAAGTGGTCTTTTGCACTATATGAGATTTTTAAAGTCGTCAAGTCTGTAACACGTTCTTTTTGCTATTCAGATGCCAAAGAGTGAAAACTGGATGGCGGGGAACAGTAGCTGTCTAATTTGCTTTCATGCACCAGAAAGTCTGGGAGGTAACATCTTTTCCAGCGTCCACATAGTCGAATGACGAGGAAACAGGGTGGGTTGTTCCTTGTGAATCTGTGTCCAAAAGCACTTTGTATTTATGATGTTGCCATTCCTCAGGCAAACATGAAGAGAAAACTAGTCGGGAATAGTCAGTCCTCTGTGATGCGATGTTTTTGCTTTCAGAATCTTCTGGAAAGCTTCTTCCTAAAAATCCCACTTTAGGTAGGTGCATTTTTCCTTTTGCTGGAATTGGTTCTCAAGGAGCTAACGTGGAGCCCTGTAATTAGTCTCTGTAACTTTCCACTCTAACAAAACAGTTAATTGGCTGAACCCTGGAAGTACTTGGTTTACCAAGGCAAGTTCTCGTTTTATTTGGACTGATTCTTAGGAAAATTTAAATGATTGACTTACTAAAAGGGTTTTAAGGTTGGTTAATTAGTGGAGTAGTAGATTCGTCAAAAGATGCTACCCTAACAAGCCATGATTTCAACGATTCATGTTGCAGTAAGGCTAAAATATTTGGATAAATGTATTAATGCCGATGAGGAATACATTGGTCCATCAGGGACCTGTGGTTCACTATGTTAGAGGAATTTCGGTTACCTCGAGACTGCAATTTTTGAAGGCATGTTAGAAGAACGTCTAGTGTTTATGGTGTTCACCTTACTGATAAAAGTTTTAATTTTTTATTTATAACGAACCAGATAATACTTCAGCTCATCTTCTGGCTAACTCTCTCTCTTTCCTCGGATCTGGTTGGTCGAGGTATCATCTACTATTGAATTCTCTTTTCGTGATAATTCGAAGTAATGGACATGTTTCTTTTCCCTTCACAATAATAAAAAATGAAAAGAGAGAGGTACATACTACAGAGGTTCAAAATTCTTTACACTTTTGTATATACTAGCTTTAAAGTACGTGCTTTGCGTGTGTGTTCTATTTATGTATTCCTTCGAGCTTGTATTTTAATTATTTTAACTTCTAATATCATAGTATAAGTGATTTTGCAAAATTTAATTATTTCTTTCACTGCAGTGCTATTATTTTAGAAATAAATTTATATATTCTGAGTTGTGCTTACTTAAAAATAATTTTACTTGTATGATGAGTTAGAAAAATAATAAATTAAATTTTTTGCTAATTAGTTAATTCAAATACTTAATTATTTATTCTCAATATTAAAGAAAATTATTTGTATTTATTGATTCAAATTCTTAATATTAGCCCATCCCAATTTTTAAGTGTTTACATAATTATAAATTTATCTTGTAAGAATTCTATTTTTTTATTTTTTTGGTAACTAACTTTTTATTAATCACCAGTAAATTTTACAAATTACCATAGCTAGCTAACACAACTAAAACTATCATATTTACATGATGCTCTTACTCTTCCTATTTTTTAAAATCTATATCTTTGAACTATATCAGCTAATCTAGGAGGAGCTTGTACACAACAAACACAAGCTATTTCTTTGGCTATCCTCTCCCATGTTGTACTTGTTTTCTCAAAAATCCTTCTGTTTCTCTCAATTCATATACTATGTACTACTTCAGAATATAACATCTTGAATAGTTGAGCTTCTTTTGATTTGCCTTTAGCTCTCTTGATCACCTCATGCACATGTTGGTCCCAGGTAGCTGCTGCTATACCTTGATTCTGTGTCTAGTGCATCAGCTTTTGCATCACTGTTTTTGTATAATCACACTCCACAAAGAGATGGTCTCTTGTTTCCTCTTCTCTCTGGCATAACCTGCATTTGCCTTCTACCTCCATTCCCCATTTGTTCAACCTGTCAGCAGTAAGTAGCATATTCTGCATTTGCAACCACACAGTGAACTTAGCTTTTGGCCTTGCAGCATTCTCAAACATCAAACACTTCCACGACATTCTTGGTTGATCACCTAATAGCTGAAGGTATATATATATATATATGTTTAATGACCCCTTTTTCCATGCAAATATGTACAATGTTCTGTTCTAGTAGATGTTTGGCTTCTATTATTTTCCTCACCATCCAACTTGCTTGTTGTGGAACTTTTACTTGCTCTATCTGTTGTCCTTTTATATAGTATGCATGAATCCACCTTATCCACATCCTATCCTCTTTCTTTGCCAAATTCCAGTACAGTTTGATTATGGCTGCCTTGTTCCAGATTCTCATATTAATGAGGTTCCATCCTCCACTGCTTTTAGGACAACATACTCTTTCCCAATTGATTAGTGCTTTCTTTGTAATGACATTGTACCTGTCCAAAGATAGCTTCTACAAAAACTTTCCACAGCTTTCATCACCTTTGTTGGCAATATGAACAATTGGGCCCAATAGGACTGGACTCCAAACAAAACATTACTTATCAATTGACTTCTTCCTGCATATGACAGTTTTTTGGTTGTTGATCACGCCCAACTATGCCTTGTAAAAAGGACAATGCAGTCGTTGCAAATATGATCCGGTTTACAAGTCCGGAGTCAAATCCCACAGAGAGTTAACCTATCAATCACAATCTTTAGACCCACTAAACTCTTCAGAACCAGCTTCCCAAATGTTTGAATCACAAGTTGATGGTTTCTTTAGTAACTAAGATTGCAAGTAAATTAAACAGGCTGTAAACTAAAACGCTAAGGTTGTAAACAATGATGAGATAAAGCTAAGGTAAAGATTTCCCCTATTGATGGAATCCCTTTTGTTTATGCTTCATACAAATGTACCAACACTTCTCTATCAATCATGAACACTCGTCTTACCATAAATCTCTCCCGAGTAATCACAGTAATATACTATTGCACTCTCCCAAGATACACTAGCTAGCTTTAATTAACACAGTTCACTTAAGATTGCACCCAAGGCTTCGTTATCCCTAATCCCGCCTTTAAACCAGCAGTTATAGATTCCTCTTATACTTTAGGAGTGGTGTTATTCAACAATAATCTAAATATGCACTCTCTCCCGAGTTATGCACACTAAATAGGCACAACTAATTGAGGATCCTGTCAATTAACTACAACAAGAACATAGTTGAATAAATAAAGATTGAAACTAGCAATTTGTATTCACATAAACAAGAAGTTCATCCCCCAATAGGTTCCATCAAAACCTTAGACAAAAGATTTAGCTACTCATAACTATGGGTAAACAAACTAAGATAAGATTCATCATAAACTAGCAATAAAAATCAAAGAAAAGAAGAAAGATGTTTTGGGTGATCTCTCACAATGGTTTTTCTTGCCAAGATACTCTAAAAATCAATACATGCCTCTCTTGGGCGAAGTCTAGTGTTTAAAATAGGTTTTAGGGCTAAAAATCTCGTGTTTGCACTTTAGTCCCTGCACTTTTCTCGCGCCTGCCGCGGTTCTGCCGCGTTCGCGGTGGAACCGCGGCCAAACAGCTCCTCTGAATCTCCTTGTGTCCGCGAGCATCCTTCACCTCGGTTCTGCCGCGGTCGCGGTGGAACCGCGGCAGAGTCATTTTTCTGATTCTTCAGCCTGTTTTTGCGTGGTTCACTTGGGACATTTCACGGTTGGTCTCTCTTTCTTCATTTTTTTTTACTCCAAAAGTGCTCTCTAGCCTTCCCTAGTCATATATAACATGCAAATCATGAAAAGCACTAATAAGAGCATTTTGTTATCACTTTTATTATTATTAAAATTATGCAAGAAGGCGGTTATTTAGGGCCTGAATATAGTTAAATTCACCTATTATCAGTTGTCCATGAAGTGATTCTTGCTATAATCTTCTCAATGAGGGGCTTTCATTGTATTATTGTTAGCTTTCTAGTTGACGGTGGAACTCCCAGGTATTTAAAAGGTAACATTCCTCTCGTAAATCCCAGTGTTTGCAGTATCTGCTCTTGGTCTTGTTGTCCCACCCCTCCAAAATAAATGGAGTTTTTCCCTATGTTTGCTTGCAATCCTGAGGCATCTGAAAATTGATTAAAACTTTAAAGAACCTCAGTGATTCAACATCTTCTCTAGAAAATATTAAAAGATCATCTGCAAAATATAAATGAGTTAGTTTTAATTTGGCACATCTGAGATGATAATGATACTGCTTCCTCTCTGCCATTTCCTTTAAGGTTGGACTTAAGTACTCCATTGCAATTGCAAATAGAAATGGACACATAGGATCCTCTTGTCTAAGTCCTTTCTTAGCATTGAAAGGATCTGTTGACTCTCCATTCACCATAATAGTATAGTTCACTGTTTTAACACATTCCATCACCCAAGTTATAAATCTTTCGGGGAATCCTAGCAACCTCATATTCTAAGAAGAATATGATATTAAGAATTCTATTTTTAAAGGTTAAGATATTAATGAATAGTAAATCTTTGTGTGTGAGACTATTAGTATTATCGATCATCTTTCTCTCTTTTTCTCTTTTATATTGTTAGATATAGATATTTTCTCTGTAATTTATTCTAAGTGCTGATTGTAATTTTTAGATATTATACAAAAAAGCTGAAGAATAAAAATTATTTTTCTTAGTAGAAGATATTTAAAATATAATCTGAAAATGTCTTAATAGTTTCATATAATACAAATTTAATTATGGACTCAAAATTCAATCATCTTAGCAAATGCACAACTAACAAAAATTAGATTAAAAGAATACTTGACTTCAGATAATAAAATTATTGACTTACTCACTGTAACATAGCTATCCAATTATTTGGAATCATGATGACAAATGTTTAAGTCAAAATTTTAGTTGAGAGAGACGAAATTGACTCCTAAAACTAAGAGGAATTGATTGCCGGTTATTTATTTTTTCTTTCACAAATTTGTGATATTATATAGTTTAAATAAGGAAGAATATAATATGTTAAATTTAATTGGCTTTGAAGTCCTAATTATTAGGAAATTAATTAAATGTCTATACTTAAATATTAGGAAAATAATTAAATGATTATTTTGTCTAGTGTGAAATCAAATTTTAAACGGTAAAAAAGGCGAACGACATTTCGCTAAGGGCCTTCCTGCTTTTAAATTAGTATAGGTATAGATATAGATTAATTAGATTCATTTATTATACATCACTAGCTGCATTTGAATTCTGCAATTGTACAATTAGGGGTGTTCATAAAAATTCGAAAATTCGAACCAAATCGAAAACCAAACCAAACTGACCAAAAAAACCGATACTTTTTGGTTTGGTTTGGTTTTGGTTTTGAAATTTAAAAACCGATCAAATTTGGTTTGGGTTTGGTTTTAATTAAAAAAAATCGAACCAAACCGAATATAGGAGTAGCTATTTTAAATTTATTATTACACCTATATATATGTATACTTTTGTACAAAGTTTTAAAATTTTTATAGTAAATATTAATCATTTGCACTTTTAGTACAGTTCTTTACCTTTACATTTTAGTTTAATTGGTAGTTTTCTTTTGTTAAGTCTAAGAATCTATTTCATGTTAAAAATAATATATTTTTAATTGAGTCCTTAAATTATTCATCACTATTTGTTTCAATTATCATCAATATATCTTGGTAAATAATAAATTTCTCAAAGGGCAATTGATTTGATAGTGTTACGTTGAAAATGTGGTCGCCGAAATGTATGTTTGGTAGTGTATGTCTTATATTTAAGAAAAAACCGACAAATAACCGAAAAAACCGAAAAACCGATATAAACCGAATCGAGAAAAAATCGACTTAAATGGTTTGGTTTGGTTCAAATATTTGAAAAACTGATTTACTTAGTTTGATTTCTTTTTAGGAAGAAATCGATCCAAATCGAACCATGAACACCTCTGTGTACAATTAATACAGCTGTATTTTGTATAGCACTACCGCCTTGAATCAATGCACTAAAGTAAAACCATTGGCTTCGTTTCTCACAAACGAATGAAAGTGGGTCTATCTCGCAGCATTTTTTACTTCAAAAATATTATACCTTGACCAACACAATTTCTATAAATAATAAAACAAAGAGATAAAATATCAAGAGAAAGTACATTTGGCAAAAAGGAGGGAAAAAAACACTGTTACAGCTTTCAGTATTTGTTCTTAATCGGGCTTTTGATAATAAGAAGGAAATGGAATGAAGGGAAAATAGAGTATAAGTGTAGGAGAAGATTGTAATGTTTTGTCATAATATGGTTCTTACCCGATGAAGCTTTTTGTTGACACACGCACGCATATATATCCCTTTGCCCAAAACGTATTAAGATAATCCATTTCAGTTAACACATCCTACATTAAAAAAATGAAGAATAATTACGCATGACAACCTGTATGATATTAATTATCATACACAAATGTTGTACTCCTCTCGCAAGGGACAAAGAGAGAGAGAGTGTACAACTCTATTCAGTGGGATAAAGCCTTAATAAATGATGTCTTATAAACCAAGCAAGAGACTGATTTTTCCTTCCTCACTTCTCTCATCCCAAATGGACAAAACAATAATCCATAGATTTTGGTGGGCCGAGGAAACAGAGTTACAACCTAATTTTCTCAAAAGGATAAGAAAATGGAGTACTAGTATTTAAAAATATTTTAGGCGAAAAGCGTCATTTCTATGAGTCCTTTGTCGGCTCTGATGGCCTTCCTCAAATTCGAGAAGTTTTATTGTGTCACACAACTGATATTAGTTATGTTAGGGAGAAATTCAAAAATAGCTAGATTTACAATTGGTCGTTCAAAAATAGCTCAATTTCAAAAGTAATCGAAATTTAGTCACTTTTCATGTAAAGATAAATTTGAGCGAAAACACTGTTCAAAACCCGAAAAATACGCCAGTATATTAACTGGAGTATGCTTGAACTCCAACATATTATATTGGAGTTCTAGGATAAGTATGCTGGAACTCCAGCATAATATGATGGAGTTCCAGCATAAGTACACTAGAATTCCAGCAGAATATACTGGAGTTCCAGCAAGTATAATTGTCCAGTATAATATACTGGAGTTTAGAGCACCGGTGCTCCAGTCTCCAGTATATTATACTGGAGTCAGCAAAGTATTCCGGTCTAGCATAATATGCTGCAGTTCATACACAGGTACACCGAACTCCAGTATATTATGCTGGACCGGTCTCTGTTGTAGCAAAATAGTGGCTATTTTTCATTGACTTCGTAAACACTGGCTATTTTTGAATGACCAATCCAAAAACTGGCTATACCGTGCTATTTTTAAGTTGTGTGAGGCTCCTTTTTGTCTCACAAATTTGTGGACCCTAATCTTACACTTCTGGGTCCACAAAAATCTGGATCCACAAAACTGTGAGACAAAAAAGATGCCTCATATAATTAGTGTCAGTTGGGTGAGACATAAAATAAAACTTTCCCTCAAATTCTCAAATCTACGGTTGATAGTTTCCAAAGACCCGAGTGTGGAAATGACATCAGATAGCCACTTTTAAGTATACTGTTTAAAATGTATTCACAATTTATAATATATTTAAAGATTAGTCAATGTCACTCAAACTTCAAGACACGACGTCCTAGAGTTTAAACCTCAAAATTCAAACTTCAGGACATCGTATCCTAAAATTTGAAAATTATGTCTTGAAGTTCGAATCTTATGTCCTCAATTTTAAATTAGTAATTCGGGACACTTAGTCCGGAATTTCAAATTAGCAGCTCAAAAGTTTAGGACACTAAGTCTTGAATTTCCAAATTCAGGATACATAGTCCTGAAGTTTGGGTGAATTGATTAATTTTTAAATACATTATAAATTATGAATATATTTTAAATAGCGGGCTTAAAATTGACAATTGTTGCACTTCACTCGACCCAAGGTCCACCTATAATTTTTAACACTGAATTGCCTTTTTTTTTTTTAAAAAGTTTCCAACTCTCATGAGGTATTCCTTTCCTTTTATTTTCCAGCGAACGGTGGAGGAATATGGTCTTGGACATATTGATGGCACACTAGTTGCTCCACATATACCTGATGACTTGTTTGAAATCCTGTGATCTTTAAGCCGAGGTAGTTGAATTTGAGTTGTGAGAATTTTTTTTTGAATATCGAATGATTAAATAAATAAATAAAAGAATTATTCCTTTTTTTCCAACAAACAACTTTACTATATTAGATAATAATAGCTCTCAAAAAATCAAAGGATCCAACAACATCGTTTACAATCTAACTAGGAAAATAGAAACCCAATTAATTCTATGTAATAGCGAGATAGAAAACTTGGCTAAATTATGTGCTAAGACATTCCAAAATCTAGGAATATATGCAATATTTATATCTTCAAAGGAATTCATCATCTTCCAGATATCTTCACAAGTAATCTCTATCTCCCATGAGACCACTATCCTTTTTCTTATCATATCCACCACAGTTTTTGCATCTGATAGAATATGTACCTTCGACCATCTATTTTCTCTACCTTTTTTCAAAGCTTCACGAATTGCTAGTGCTTCAGCATTAATGGCTTTTCTGACAAATTGAATTGGGGTGCCAAAGGCTTGAAAGCAAATGACCACAGCTATCCATAATCGCCCCTCCAATGCTTGCCATCTTATTTTCCAATTGTAATCCAGCATCCGCAAACATATCAATACCATCTTGTGCCACAATAATATTTTTATTATCAGAACAGTCAGATATGTGGGAAGGAGAAGAGATAATAAACATAGAACTTTCATATTCATGAAAATCAAAAAGTGCTTTGTTTACAATTTCATTAGGTTCATATATATCCCCATTAAAATTCAACAAATTCCTAGCCTTCCAAATTTGCCACATAATTGAAATGCTTAGTTTAACAATTTCAATAGATTCAGGATATTTATTAGCATTAACGAAAACATCATACTACTACGCAGCAAAATCAAAAGTATTTTCTAAGTTAGGCCAATTATTAGGACTTAATTTCCAAACTATATGAGCTTTATGACATCTAAAGAGCATATGATCAATAGTTTCATTTTCTAAGCCACAAACTTTACATACATCGCATACATGACTTAAACGTTTAGAAATAGTACAATTAACAGGTAGCATATTCAAAATACATTTCCTAATAAAATGTTTATATTTGTTCTTAATGTTCAGAGACCATAAGAACTCCCAAAAAGCTTTTGAAAAAGAGTGATGACTAGATTGTGGTCTAGTATTGTTAACCTCCCTATATCTTGCAATTTCTTTAGATAAATGATAACCCGACTTAACCTTATAATTATCTGATTTAGAGTGTTGCCACATAATTCTATCCAAAGAGCCTGTAGTAGAGATGAGGACAAATAAAATTGCATGAATATCATCAATACAAAACAAATTTTGAAGACGTGCAACTTCCAAGTATGCGTCTGTTGATCAATAAGGGCATTAACTTGAAACTCTGTATTCACTTGTGTAAGCACGTAATTTTTGCCCTATATGAGAATTACTCCCAAAAAATCCAAAAATAAAATGATTTTTCTTTGGTGTGCAATTTTGTGATATTTTGTGATATTTTGAATAATTATTTGTATTTGTTTGTGCGTGTTTATTTGATAAATTAATAAAAAATACAAAAATATGTCGCATTTTGCATATAGGATTTAATTCTACAATTGTAAGTAATTAAATTTGTTTTACAAAAATTAAAAATTACAAAATAGGCATCGTTTGCATTTTTAGCATTTAATGTCCAAATATACAATTTTATGCTTAATTAATACTTAATTGTGCGTTAATTGTTATTGGGAGTTAATTTGCACTTTTATAACTTAATTTAGTTCTTAATAATAGTTTAAGTATTTTTATAATTTAGTTTTAGAAAAATAAAAGAAGAAAAGAGAGCGAAAATATAAAGAAAGTCGGAATTGGGCCTCTTCTTCGATTTCAAGCCATAGGCCCAAAAAATGGCCCAATCTTCCCTACGACCCAGTCCATTTCGAACTGGGTCGACCCAGTCCATAACCCAAAAGACCCAATACACCTATCTTGCATTTCAAAGACACAAAACAAAACAAAAAAATAAAAGGAAAACCCTAAAAAAAGAGCTAAGCATCCGCCCCCCCCCCCATTTCTCCTTCTTCTTCCTCAAAACTCCATAGCACAACCATGGCTGCCTTCACCAACATCGACCACACCCCAACCATGGCTTCCCCTCCATCTTCACGTTTTTATTTTTTTCCGTCGACGTCGTCCATGGTTTCTCCGTTGCTTCATCTTCTTCGTCAAACCTCCGTTGTGCGCACTGTTGCCCGTTTCTGCTCACCGTTGCTTCTGCCGGTGCGTCGTCTTCCCGTCATCCTCCTCGATGGACTGCCGCTGCCAAGATCGACTAGCTGCTGCTGCTTCTGTTTCAATCAAATGACCAAACGAACACAGCCATGGACGAGCTTCGACGTCGACCATGTCGTCGTCCATGGCTGTCCGCGACGTGTTGCTGCCTTCGCTGCCGGATCGCTGCTGCCTATCGCCGTGACCGCTGTCTTGACGTCGTGTTGTTGCTGCTCGTCGCAGCAGGTGTTGGACGGACTGCTGCTGCTGCTCGTCGCGGCAGTAGCTACGGGCTGCTTCATCTTCTCTTCGTCTTCATCGTCATTTGTTCGAGCTTTGGGTCGAGGCTCGGACAGATTTGTTTACAATCAAAGTTCTTCGTTGATTCATCTCCGGTTAGTTGTTTTTGAGTTTTATTTTGTCCAATATTTCGTTTTTATATTTCTAAAAGTTAAAATCGTTAAATATTTGATTCTTGTTTTGTTCGTTGTTGATCGTTGAAATCATTTTTTTCTAGTTTGTTCATGTTCATGTGCTTTGTTAAAATTAATTTTCAGATTTCAAAATAGAAGTTTAATTAGTTGTTTTCATGTTTATTTCATGTTTGTATTATTGTTTAAGTAAGTATTTGTTAGTTTGATGTTTGTTAGATTCAAATTGAAATTTAATCAACTATTTCTTCAATTTGTTTCATGTGTTTATGTATTGTTAGAAATTGTTAATATTGTTAAGTTCAAGTTTAAGTCCATAATTGTTTCTTCGTCGATCTTGTTATTTGTTTAAAGAATTTAGTTGTATTAAAGGAATATATTGTTTTAATCGTTTAATCCGTCATGTTTGTTGTCTTAAAATAGATTCATTCATGTTCATACTTTGTTTGGATGATCTTGAATCCGAATTTTGTATAGTTTGATTTCTTGTTTACCATTTATGATTATTGCTTGAATTGTTCTCATAATCTTGTTTAAAGTTTAATATAAGAATTGTTTGTTGTAATGTTGTTAGAGTTGATTTTAAGTTCAATATGATTGAATTTAGAAATCTTCATACTTTGTTTGTTGTTGTTGTTGAATCCGAAAATAGGATTGTTTGTTGCTAAAATATTGTTCAATCAAATTTTAGTTATTCTTGGTTGTTCAATTTATGTTCATATGATTTGTTGTTGAAATGTTGTTAAAATCATGTTCATGTGATATTGTTGTTATGATGTTCATCCATGTTCATATTGTTGTTTGAACATTGTTAGAAATTGATCATATTGTCTATATTTTGGTTAAGTTTGATTAATTGATGTGTTATAGCTGATGGGTAGTTTGGTAAATTTGTAATACGTTCAGGGGTAGTTTGGTAATTTCAGTAGGATCGGAAGGGGTAGTTTAGGAATTGTACATTTTGTAATTGTTTATTTGAAGCATGGGGGACAAAATGAAATGGGGTGGGTTGTGATATGATTATTTAATATAAAGGGGGGACAAGATTTAAATTAAAGGGGAATCTTGTATTATTTTAAATAAAGCATGGGGGACAAAATATAATGGGGTGGTGTGATATATTTATTTAATGTAATGGGGATGAGTGGGAAGATAATGGGTTTGGTAGAGAAAGGGATTGATTTTAATTGATTTATGGGATGAGATATATATATGTGAAGTCTTGAACACAAAAGGGGAGGAGAAATAGAGACAGAAAAAAAGAGATTGAAAAAAAAAGCTGAACATTTATTCCGAAAAAAAAAACATTGAAACTCTCAAGAAAAGAAAAAAAAACATACAAAGAAAAAAAAATTTGAAAATTAGAAGAGAAAGTAGTACACACCTGAGAAATATTCTGGTATACAGGTGTAGAAATTAAGGGTTGAAGATTAACTAGCCTGTCAAAAATCTGAAAATTTCCCTTGGTTTCTGTCCGTTATTTTCGGCATTCCTGGATTTTATTTTGAATTTTTCAAAGCTGTCACTGGGATTTTCGTTGACTGGTTATTGCTGGTTATTGTTGCTGTTGCTGTGTTACGTATTACGTTGCTGACTTTCTTCTTCTTATATTGACAATATCAGGTACACAACTGTAATTTTGGCATTTTGTAAGCTGAAATGAAGAATGGAGTGTTAAATTTTTAATTTAGTTTAATTTAATTTTTTGTATTGTATTTAGGTTATTCATGTATTATTATTCCGTAAATCACTGTCATCGGCATAACTAGGCATATTATAGCGAAATATTAAATAACGTCTTTACCAGATTATTAGGAAATATATTTAAACCTGATTATTAATTAAAATTGTTTAAATAAAAAAAAATAGAAGAAATAACGTAAAAATGACGTTATTGAATCAGTTTGGCAAAAATTAACTAAGTTCCTTATTCATAAGGTTTTTTCGTCAACGATAAGTTAATCCGAATCATGTAGTCAATTTCAGTTATAACATGAATTAGTTTGCAAACAAGTATTAGGACATGATGAATTAAAACAAAGTTAGTTAATGTTAAATTGTTTAATTTTTTAGAAATATGATTTAGTACTCAAGTTTTTATTTTTATTTCTTTCAATTTTCAGTATTTGTAAATAATTAGTTTCAATAAGCTTAAGTCTTACTAATAATTTGAATTTTAATCCAACTATGGGATAATTAGTTTTTTTTTATTTTTTTACTTTTCGATAATTCCATGTTGTATTTATGATTATAATTTTATTACTTTCTGTTAATATTTGTTTTTTCTTCTATTTAATATGTCATTTTCAAGAATGTAGATATTGATTTTATATTTATAAAAAAAAAACTTAGTAATAATAAAAAGGTAGTCATTAAAGGATATTATTAAAGGATTTCGCTAAAAATAAATAGATGTAAATAATACAAATGTATAGGATTCTCCAATCTCATTTATTTATTTAATTATAAAAAAAATTACTTAGAATTTGGGATGGATTGTTTAGTGAATTTCACTTCCTTCCCCAAAGATAATGACGCGTTAAACTCTTTAGGCGCGATTTAATTAATTTTACCTTCTTAAACTCGGATGCGCATTTCATGCGACCCAAATCTAAATCCTAAAACATCAAATAAAATATGTTTCGTATTGTGGGTGCATTTCATGTGACACAATCCAAAGATATGTTTTAAGCGATGTTCACATTCCTAAAAAAAAATAATTATAATAATAAAGCGGTAAAAGATAAAATTTGCACATGGTTCATAATTGTATTAAAAATCAGATAAATAAGCCGAATATAACAGTTGAGCGACCGTGCTAGAACCACGGAACTCGGGAATGCCTAACACCTTCTCCCGGGTTAACAGAATTCCTTATCCGGATTTCTGGTACGCAGACTGTAATATAGAGTCATTCTTTTCCTCGATTCGGGATTAAAATTGGTGACTTGGGACACCCTAAATCTCCCAAGTGGCGACTCTGAAATAATTAAACCAATCCCGTTTCGACTGTCCTTTAATTGGAAAAAACTCCCTACGCACCTCGCGGTGCCGGAAAAAGGAGGTGTGACAGCTCTGGCGACTCTGCTGGGGACTTAACCCAGAACTGGGTCGACCCAGTTCGAAATGGACTGGGTCGTAGGGAAGATTGGGCCATTTTTTGGGCCTATAGCTTGAAATTGAAGAAGAGGCCCAATTCCGACTTTCTTTATATTTTCGCTCTCTTTTCTTCTTTTATTTTTCTAAAACTAAATTATAAAAATACTTAAACTATTATTAAGAACTAAATTAAGTTATAAAAGTGCAAATTAACTCCCAATAACAATTAACGCACAATTAAGTATTAATTAAGCATAAAATTGTATATTTGGACATTAAATGCTAAAAATGCAAACGATGCCTATTTTGTAATTTTTAATTTTTGTAAAACAAATTTAATTACTTACAATTGTAGAATTAAATCCTATATGCAAAATGCGACATATTTTTGTATTTTTTATTAATTTATCAAATAAACACGCACAAACAAATACAAATAATTATTCAAAATATCACAAAATATCACAAAATTGCACACCAAAGAAAAATCATTTTATTTTTGGATTTTTTGGGAGTAATTCTCATATAGGGCAAAAATCACGTGCTTACAGCTGCCCCTCTTTGCCCGGATACACGAAGGGTTTTCGTGCAGCTCTGGCGACTCTGCTGGGGACTAGCCCAGAACCAGTGGTTCAGGGTTAGAAATTCGAGCTCATATAAATTGTTATATTTGGTTTTATCTGATTTTTACATGTTTGAGCCTAATGTGCTAAATGCTGCTTTTACCGCTTTGATATTACATGAACTGTGTATAAACTGTGCCGAAACCCATCTCCTCTCTGAGTCTTCTAAATCATGAAGAAGGGTGTACTTCGTACGACTTCTTTTCTGTATAGTGTAAAATCCCAATTTAGAACGAGGTTCGGACAAGTTGCTAAGCCGGTGAAGCTTCTGTATTCCCGGTACGCTACCCCCCCTCGGCTCGAGCTGTCCGCTCGGGTAAGCCAGGTCTAGAACAAACACCCAGGTTCTGAACCTAGTATAACAAAACCACATGTCGGATCCCTAGTAGGAACGTTTGTTTGCATCACGTGCATCTGACTTTGGAGGCTCAACACAGGGGTTGGGTCTGTCTAGGACAGGTGCACCAAAAATGAAAATGACCATCCTGATGCATCTTATTTGTTTTATGTGCATTTATTTGCTCGGTCTTGCATGTTGACCGGTTTCTGAGTCTCGGGAGTGTAAAAAATAAAATAAAATAAAAATAGCAAGTGAAAAGTTATTTGATTAATTTAGAAAAAATCAGTGTCCAAGTACTGTCGAAGTGCTGCCGAATTTTTTTAAAAAAAAAAAAAACATATATATATTTTTACTTTTAGAATTGTTGGTTTGCCTAGAAAGCAGAAAGTGTGTAGGAATAAGTCTTTTATTTTAATTTGCTTTATTTAAAAAAAAATGAAAAATGAAAATAGTTTTTTTTATATATAAAAGGAAGAGGAAAAATTTGTTTGTTTTCAAAAAAAAAAAAAAATTAGTTAGTTTATAGCCTGAACTACGCGGGTATGATTCTCACCGGATGTGAGATCAGAGGCAAACCTCTTTGGTTTCGGCTCACCATATTCAAAAAAAAAAATCCAAAAATATTTAACATTACTCACTTCTTTAGAAAGTTTTTCTTTTAGACCTCAATTTTTTTTTAAAAAAAAAATATATTTCCTTTTAATCTCAAAATCCCAATTATTTGTTTAAAAGATATTCAAAATAAAATTCAAAAATATTTTTTCTGTAGTATTTCTTTCATAAATTCAGAATATTGGTTCAAAAATATTTCCTTTCTCCTTAAAAGTTTTTTTCAAGAAAATTAATTTATTAAAATCCAAAAAAATATTTCTTTAGAATATAGATAGTTTTTAAGTCAAATAAAAGTTTTTCCTTCTTTAATCACTATAATAAATGTGCAGGATGAGCACAAGTCAAAATGAACCATTCTCAGTGTGTAGCGAGGTCCCTTCGCAACTCCACATGTGGTGGAATGATATGGGAAAGGATAGTATAAAGATAGTGGAAAGAGTTTTGGGAGGTTTTGTCGATCTGTTGAATATCAAGCCAAGGACAGATATCATCGAGGCTCTAATACCGTTCTGGGATCCAACACGCAACGTGTTTCGTTTTGCTGACTTTGAACTTTCACCTACACTAGAGGAAGTCGCCGGATATGCGGGGTTGAATGGGAAACTAAGAGGGCAGTATTTACTTTCACCAAGACCAGTATCTCCGCACGCGTTCTTGGATTTGCTAAGCATTAGTCGGAAGGTACAGAATGATGATTTGTCGAAGGGATGTTGTACTCTCCAATTCTTGTATCAACGGTACGGAATTCCTCAGGGTTTGGAAGAACCAAACCTCGGATTAATTCACACTGGGAACAGAATCAAGTGGGAAGCAAGACGTACTTTGGCATTTATCACAGCATTTCTGGGAGTTGTGGTCTGTCCCCGCAAAGATAAAAAAATAGAGATAGGCCTTGTAGGGATGGCCGATGTTGCAATCAAAAGAACCGACAGTACTGTGGTTCCTTTGATTTTGTCTGAAATCTACCGAGCTTTAACTATATGCCGAGAAGGAGGCAAGTTCTTTCAGGGATGCAATCTGTTACTCCAGTTGTGGATGCAAGAACACCTCCATCACCGAGTGGGATACATGAACCACGGGTTGACTGAGAAAAACTGCATTAGCGGCTTTGAGAAACGAATGACAGGCGTCATATTTCCCGAAGGCGTCGAAGCATGGCTTGCACAATTGAGGTCAACAACAGCCGACCAAGTTGAATGGGCATTTGGGTGGTTGAATGATACTGAGGTAATATACATGGCGGCCGAGGAATGTCATGTTCTTTTGATGGGACTTCGTAGCATCCAACCATATGCTCCTCATCGGGTACTGCGCCAACTAGGAAGATTTCAGGTAATTCCCACTGATGAGGATCTAAGCAAGCACGCCATTGAGTTGAGTCCAGGAGTCGTGTTCCCCGAAGGAAAAATTAGAAAGTTGTGGCACGAATGTAGATTCCTTGAACCCAAGACTATGGTTCGAGAGCTGGCTAAGGGTGAGGTAGACCCAAAATACGATGTTTGGTTCGGGAAAAGGTTCCAGATTCGTCAGAGGCCTGCCAAAAGAGCTCACGTCCAACAATTTACGGATGATTCGCAGGAACAGTGGGGCTGGTTAGTGAGAGAGGAAGGCTACCGGGTTGAAATCGGGAAGCTGAAGCGACAAATTGAAAGGCTTATGTTTGAAAACAACGTTCAAGTAGCCTCAGAGCAGGGTGAGAAGAACAAATTAGCCAAAGAAAACCAGGCACTGAAAGCCCGAATTCGCCAAGTCAGTAAGAGTGATAGCGACCGACAGAAACGTCGCTCTGATGAAAGGTTGATAGCGGAATTGAGAAATCAAGTCAGCCAAAGCCGAGAAGACTTGGAGAGATCCCAGGCTTGTATAACAAGAATGCGGGTCAGGTGGGCTACAGTTACAACATCACGGAGAGAGCACCTATGGAAAGTAAAAAGGGACTACGAAATGAGTGTTGCGACATTGAGAGAGATAAACTCCATTCTCAATAATCGGGTCCTCAAACAAGCCCAGGATGCTAGAACATATAGAGAACACTACCATGAGTCGATAGCCCGGATGGAAGAACAAATGGAGAGGTTCCAAGAGCAGCTCATTGACAATACTCGAATATTGGGACTAAAGAATCAACGGATAGAACAGCTGTGCATAGAGAGGGATAGAATCAGGGGTAGGATCAATGATATAGGGCGCTATATCACCACAAAGTGCCTAACATGTGAAGAGATGCCTCGTGATGTCCTATTTGCCTCAATCATGGGTTATGTCCATCAGATCATGGAGGAACTAAAAAGCTTGCAAAGAAGCCTGGCCCCCAAGCCCGCGGAAAGGCCGAATGATGCCTCGCGGGCACCAAAATTCAAAGCTTTAATGTATCCCTAGTTCAATCTTGCACTTGTTTGTTTTTCGAGTCTGTTGTCTACCCATATGTTTTTTTCCTTTTCTTCAAACATAAACAAAAAAAAAAAAAAAAAAAACATATATATATATATATAAAGTCTGTATTTTTTGTTTTTTTTTTGTGATGGCTTGTAATAGCATTATTTTTGAGTAATAAAAAAAAAATATATATATATTTGGTCTTATGGCACGAACTACGCTTGGTCTGATTCGTGCGGGGTCACGATACGTAGGCAATCTCTATAGGATTCGACCGTAATTAAAAAAAAAAAAGAAAAAAAAAGGAAGAATATATATTTGTCAGAGCAAAAATAAGCCGGGATGATGCATACGGTCGGAGCAAAAGCATGTTAGAAATGATTAACTGCCTAGGAGCATTGCATCCCCCTAACGTGCAATTACAATATCTGTTAAGACTCTAACACTGACAAGTTTGTTGTTTTTCCAATCAATATCAGTTAGTTGTTAGAGCGTACTGGCACCGTACCATTATCAGACAAGATCAAAAGGTCCTATACCAGAAAGCATGACTGGGTCAGACAACAGCGTTGAGTCAGAAAAAACGGCCAATCAGATGCTGAAGGAAGCCCTGGAGAAAATGGAAAAAATGAGGCTAGAAATGAATGAAATGCAGATAGCCTTAGCTAGAGCCCAGAAGGGGCAAGAACTACCCGTTACTCCTACCCTCCAACCAACACACACGCCGGAATACCCCTCTCCCGGTCCTTCAACAAGTTTCCCAAGCCATCACTATTATCAGGGAAGAGAGGCTTATGATTCCCAAGCTCCACCACCCACTCAAAACCCTCCTCCACCAAATGTTCCCGTCTTTGTGGCACCTCCCCCAGCCCCATTGCACAGATCATCTAGTGAGCCACTGTTTCAGGCTCACGATACACAATACTACCCCCCTGAACTCACATTCAAAGCACCCGAGCCACATACCTATAATCCCCACTTTGAGGTCCCGGCGGAGATTGAAAAGCCGGCTAAGAGCCCAGAGCAGGACGAGGTGATGCGGAAATTTAAAAGCCTGGAGCAATCCTTCAGGAACATACACGGGTTAGGTAACCAGGTCAGCGTGGCTTACAAGGATCTATGCCCTTTCCCTGACGTTCAATTACCAGCAGGGTTCAAAATGCCCAAGTTCGATTTATACGAAGGGCATGGTGATCCTATGGCACATCTACGAGGTTTTTGTAGCAAAATGAGGGGAGCAGGGGGCAAAGATGAGCTATTAATAGCTTACTTTGGCCAGAGTTTGAGCGGGTCGGCGTTAGAGTGGTATACAAGACAAGATCCGAGCAGGTGGTACACCTGGGATGACTTGGCACAGGCTTTCGCAGGACATTTCCAATACAACCTTGAGATAGTCCCAGACCGTCTCACATTGCTAAAGCTCGAGAAGAAACCCGGAGAGAGCTTCCGGGAATTTGGGTTCCGATGGAGAGAACAGGCAGCCAGAGTTGATCCCCCAATGAGAGAAGGAGAAATGGTGGATTACTTCTTACAAACTCTCGAGCCAACTTACTTTGGTCACTTGGTGACGTCAGTTGGCAAATCATTTAATGAAGTTGTGAAAATGGGAGGTATGATAGAAGAGGGACTTAAGTCCAATAAAATCCTGAGTTATTCGGCAATTAAGGCAACAACTCAGGCCATTCAGAGCGGCACGGGAGGTGCGCTAGGGAAGAAAAGGAGAGAGGAGGTCACGACATTAGAGGCCGACAATTGGTCCAGATCTAGAGGTCCTTCCCCTCATTACCAACCCAGACCCCATCGTCTAAACTACCCACACATTCCAAATTACCCTCCACAACCCTACTACCAACCACAAGAACAACATTTCACCGTCCATCAAGCCCAGACATACACCCAACCTCCGGTTCGCCCACAATGGCGCGCGCCGGTTCCCCACAATACATACCCACCTCCACATAACACATACCCACCACCACAAAACACCTATCCACCACCAAGAGCCTACAGGAACCCTCCAGGGATGGGTTTCAGGGGAAATCCGGCCGCCAGAAATGAAAGATTGCAGAGGCAAAGAACTTTTACTGAGTTGGGGGAAACTTATATTGCCTTGTTCCACAAATTGAGGCAGTTGGGTTTATTAAATCCTGTTGAGCCTAGATTACCAAATCCCTTACCCCAAAATATGGATCACTCGGTAAGATGTGAATATTGTTCGGGAGCTCCCGGACATGATACCGAGAAATGTTGGAGGCTGAAACATGCAATACAAGATCTTATTGATACCAACAAGATCGAGGTACAGGCACCGGAGGCACCCAACATTAACCAGAACCCATTGCCAAAGCACCCTGAAGCCCACATGATCGAGCTTGTGCACGAAGGAGGGGAGACGGAAGAAACCCCCACAGACAGTGATGATGATCCGTGCCACTCCAAAAGAAAAATCGATCAATGAGGAAGCAGGGGTACAGTTGAAGGGGGAAGATGTCAAGCCAGTGGTGATATTGGGGAAGAATCCATCTGCCGCTACAAGGAAACCAGAACCAGCCAAGTTGGTAATAACGGGAGCATCATCTGCACCCGTGGTTGTTGTGAAAGGGGTCTGCAGGGAACCGGTCATCATAAAACCAGTAGTCCAAACACCAATGATTGATAGCAAGGCTGTGCCTTGGAAATATGAGAAGGCAGTGGTGATGTACAAGGGACAACAAGTGGAGGAGAATAGTTGTGAGGCGCAGGGACTGACTCGATCAGGACGGTGTTTTGCTCCGGCGGAGTTGAGAAGACCCAATCCAGCTGCAATAAAGAAACCTGTGTCAGAAGAAGAAGCTGAGGATTTCTTAAAGAAGATGAAAGTGCAGGATTACTCCGTGGTCGAACAGTTGAAGAAAACACCGGCCCAGATCTCACTGCTATCATTACTAATCCATTCGGATGAACATCGTCGGGCCCTGATGAAGATACTGAATGAAGCTCATGTGCCCAATGAGATTTCTGTAAATCACCTGGAAACAATTGCCAACAAAATTTTCGAGGTGAACAGGGTAACATTTTCAGATGATGATTTGCCAGTGGAGGGCACGGAGCATAATAAAGCTCTCTACCTAACTGTCAAATGTGAAGATTCGGCAGTTACTCGGGCATTAGTGGATAACGGCTCAAGTGCCAATATTTGTCCATTATCCACCCTGAACCAATTGAAGATCGACCACGGAAGAATCCAAAAGAATAGCATTTGCGTCCGAGGATTTGACGGAAATGGAACAGCCACCATGGGGGATATTGTACTTGAGTTGACCATCGGTCCAGTCCAGTTTACCATGGAATTCCAGGTATTAGATGCTACGGTATCTTATAACTTTCTGTTGGGACGTCCGTGGATCCATGCAGCCAAAGCAGTGCCATCCACCTTGCATCAGATGGTCAAGTTCGAGTGGGATAGACAAGAGGTCGTATTGCACGGCGAGGACACTGCGTGCACCGTAGGAGGCGCCATTGTACCCTTCATAGAGACTAATGATGACAAAGGTCCCTGGGTCTACCAGATTTTTGATGCAGTGTCGGCAAACAAGATCCCCGAGGGTGAAATCATTCAGCATCCTAGGATAGCTTCCGCAACGGTTATGATGGTTTCAGAAATGCTGGGTAATGGGTTTATGCCAGGAAAAGGCTTGGGAGCTGAACTTCAGGGAATTGTTCAACCTGTTTCCTTGCCCAAGAATTTGGAGACCTTTGGGTTGGGGTTCAAACCGACTGCGGCAGATGTAAAACGAGCTCGGAAAATGAAGAAGAAAGTTTGGTTTCTTCCCAAACCTGTGCCACGTCTCTCAAGATCTTTTGTTAGAGCAAGCGCCAAGGGGTCACCAGTCCCGAAAGTTCTCGGGCGATTGATTGGGATTGACGGGGATCTGAATCAGAGTTTCGAAAGATTGTTCACTAATGTCAATATGGTAGAAGTCGGAGAGGGTTCCAGTGGAACAGACATACAGTTTATGGGGCCTGAGGCCAAAACCAACAATTGGACGGTTACTCCTCTTCCTACTCGGGGAGAGTCCTGGTAGTAGGCTTTGATTTTTGCTTTTTTATTTTTCGGATTATTCAGGGTGTAATCCAAATCTCATTTTATCTTGTAAAAGTGTGAACCCTGTTATCCCGCATTTTAATAAAATTCTTTTCTTGTCTCATTTTAATTTTGTTTTATTCTTTTCTCTTTCTGAACAGTTCTCTTTTTACTGGTTCTAATGACATGGCATGCACGACGGATCTTCGACCTAGTCTAATAAATCAATCTGGCTCTGATTTAATGATACAAGAGATCGATTATGAGTCTGAATATGATGAGGATAAAGCCTTCGAAGAAATAAACCGAGAACTATGCCAATTTGAAGAGAAACCCAAGCCTAATATGAATGACACCGAGGCTGTAAATCTAGGGGATGCGGATAATGTCCGAGAAACCAAAATCAGCATCCACATTGAGCCTAGCATCAGGGAAGAATTAATCAAAGCACTCATTGAGTTTAAAGATGTTTTTGCATGGTCGTATGACGACATGCCGGGTTTAAGCACCAAGCTAGTGGTTCACAAATTACCCATTGACCCGACATGCCTCCCCGTCAAGCAGAAACTGAGGAAGTTCAAGACAGATATGAGTGTGAAGATTAAAGAAGAAGTAACCAAGCAACTGCAAGCAAAGGTTATTCGGGTCTCTCGATATCCTGATTGGTTGGCTAATGTAGTGCCAGTACCAAAGAAAGATGGGAAGATCAGGGTATGCGTCGACTACCGTAATCTGAACAGGGCAAGCCCAAAGGATAACTTTCCATTGCCCAATATCCATATCTTGATCGACAATTGCGCCGGGCGAGAAATCGGCTCCTTTGTGGATTGCTACGCTGGGTATCATCAGATTTTGATGGATGAAGAAGATGCAGAGAAAACAGCTTTCATTACGCCATGGGGGACTTATTGTTATCGGGTAATGCCATTCGGTTTGAAGAACGCTGGGGCAACATACATGAGAGCAATGACTACTGTGTTCCATGATATGATACACAAAGAGATCGAAGTGTACGTAGATGATGTGATCATCAAATCCAAGCGTCAGGAAGACCACGTAGCAGACCTTAGGAAGTTTTTCCAAAGACTTCGAAGGTACGACATTAAGCTCAACCCAGCCAAATGTGCATTTGGTGTTCCATCTGGAAAGCTGTTAGGATTTATCGTCAGTCGGCGAGGCATTGAGTTGGATCCGTCAAAGATCAAATCCATCCAGGAATTGCCGCCACCAAGGAATAAAACAGAAGTAATGAGTCTGTTGGGAAGATTGAACTATATCAGCAGATTCATCGCTCAGCTCACAACAACTTGTGAACCCATCTTTCGATTGCTGAGGAAAGATGCCGCGATAGAATGGACGGCAGAATGTCAGGAGGCATTTGACCAGATCAAAGGTTATTTATCCAATCCACCTGTATTGGTTCCACCTGAGTCGGGGAGGCCATTAATCCTTTATCTAACGGTCCTGGATCATTCGTTTGGTTGCGTGTTGGGTCAACACGACATCACAGGAAGAAAAGAGCAAGCCATCTATTATCTCAGCAAGAAGTTTACAGTCTATGAGAATAAGTACACTCAACTTGAGAAAACATGTTGTGCTCTAACTTGGGTAGCACAGAAGTTTAAGCATTATCTGTCGTCACATACTACTTACCTTATTTCACGTCTGGATCCATTAAAGTATATTTTCCAGAAGCCTATGCCCACAGGAAGATTGGCAAAATGGCAGATATTACTCACAGAGTTCGACATTGTCTATGTGACGAGGACGGCCATGAAAGCTCAAGCATTGGCCGATCACTTGGCTGAGAATCCTATTGATGAAGAATACGAGCCTTTGAGGACGTATTTTCCAGATGAAGAAGTGATACATATAGAGGAGTTAGAACTGAATGAGAAACCAGGGTGGAAGCTTTTCTTTGACGGGGCTGCTAATGCAAAAGGAGTTGGAGTAGGAGCAGTACTTATTTCAGAAACAGGACATCACTATCCTGTTACAGCTCAGCTACGTTTCTATTGTACTAACAACATGGCTGAATATGAGGCATGTATTTTGGGCCTACGATTGGCTGCAGACATGGATGTTCAGGACGTCTTGGTCTTGGGAGACTCGGACCTCCTAGTACATCAGATCCAGGGTGAATGGGAAACACGGGATTTGAAGCTTATACCATATCGACAATGTTTGCACGATCTGAGCAAGCGATTTCGATCAGTGGAGTTCAGACACATCCCGAGAGTTCACAATGAGGTTGCCGATGCTTTGGCCACTTTAGCATCGATGTTGCACCATCCAGACAAAATCCATGTTGACCCATTGTATATTCAGGTTCGTGATCAGCATGCCTACTGCAACATAATAGAAGAAGAAATGGATGGCGAGCCATGGTTTTATGATATCAAGGAATACCTCAGGATGGGGATATACCCGGAGCAGGCAACCGGAGATCAAAAGAGAGCCATTCGACGACTGGCAAATGGATTTTTCCTCAGTGGAGGAATGTTGTACAAAAGAACCCCAGATCTGGGATTGCTGAGATGTATTGATGCAGGTCAAGCCACGATAGTGATGACAGAGGTACATGCTGGAGTCTGTGGGCCCCATATGAGCGGATATGTGTTGGCAAAGAAGATTCTGCGAGCGGGATATTATTGGCTCACTATGGAGCATGATTGTATCAGTTTCGTACGAAAATGCCATCAGTGTCAGATACACGGAGATCTGATTCATTCTCCACCAATGGAATTGCACACAATGTCCGCACCATGGCCATTTGTAGCATGGGGCATGGATGTCATTGGGCCTATCGAGCCGGCAGCTTCGAACGGTCACAGGTTCATTCTGGTAGCCATCGATTATTTCACTAAGTGGGTTGAAGCCAAAACTTTTAAGTCTGTAACCAAGAAGGCAGTGGTGGATTTCGTCCATTCCCATATCATTTGTAGATTTGGGATCCCAAATATAATAATCACGGACAATGGTGCTAATCTTAACAGCAACTTGATGAGAGAAGTATGTGAACAGTTTAAGATTACACACCGTAATTCCACTCCGTATCGGCCCAAGGCGAATGGAGCAGTTGAGGCAGCCAACAAAAATATAAAGAAGATATTGAGGAAAATGATTGAAGGATCCAGACAATGGCATGAAAAGCTACCATTTGCGTTGTTAGGATACCGCACTACTGTTCGTACTTCAATAGGTGCGACTCCTTATTTGTTGGTATACGGAACCGAAGCAGTAATACCAGCAGAAGTTGAAATTCCTTCCCTTCGAATTATCGCTGAGGCCGGGATTGACGATGATGAATGGGTCAAAACCCGACTAGAGCAGCTGAGTTTAATGGATGAAAAAAGATTGGCAGCAGTATGTCATGGCCAGTTGTATCAAAAGAGAATGGCAAGAGCATACAATAAGAAGGTGCGCCCCAGAAAATTTGAAGTAGGGCAACAAGTATTGAAACGGATCCTCCCACATCAGATTGAGGCAAAAGGCAAGTTCGCCCCGAATTGGCAAGGGCCGTATATTGTGACCAGAGTATTATCCAATGGCGCTTTACGTCTGACGGATGTTGAAGGAAGATGCGTCGACATGGCTATCAATTCTGATGCAGTCAAAAGATATTATGTGTAATTTCTTTTGTTGTTTATTTGTTTGTTTGTACTTAGTGCTTATCGGATAATGAAATGACGGAGGCAATTCTTTCTTCTATCCAAACACTTTTAACCTTTGCTTTACCCCTTTGAGCCATACTTATCTTTTTATACCCCTCTCTTGGAATCATTAATGAAAAAATGTATGAAAAAAAAAACTTTTTGAAGGTCGCAAGAAAACAAAGGAGTCAGTGAACTACGTTCGACCTGATTCCTCAAAGAGGATACGTAGGCGCCTCACGGCTCGGTCGTAAGGTAATAAAATAAAAAAAAAAAAATCAAAAGAAAAATCCCCAAGTAAGAAAACTGGGGCAGAAATTATGTTTCTAAATTTTGAAAAAAAAGAAAGAAAAAAAAAAGAATTTGATTCCAAGAGTTGTAATACTTTACCCATCAAAGTTATTTTGAATTTTATATCCTTTTCTTCTAAAAAACCTATATTGATATCCAAAAAAGACCTCCCGATCAGTATCCGAGAGGTGTTAAGATAGGCAAATGAAAACCAAGAATAAAACATCGGTCCCTGACTGAATGAGGATCATGAATTGAAAGAATTTATAGCCAAAAGAATTCCCGGCAGAGATAAATCTTATCGGCAACACTCCAATCCCAAGCTGAGAAAATAAGATGAGAGAGTCTTATCGGCGAAAACCTTCACAGGCGCCATAAGGCGACGTAAGCTGAGAAATACAAAATGAGAGAGTCTTATCGGTGAAAACCTTCACAGGCACCATAAGGCGACGGGAGTTGTGAGAAATGAGAGAGCCTTGTTAGTGAAAACCCCGCGAAGGGCACTATAAGGCGACAAGATAGATTGACGGAAAAGATCCGTATTTTGCGAAGAATTGGGCACCTATTTATCCCCAGCAGGTGAAGACATCAGAAAGTTTGATCGACACAAATAGACTGGGTTGATTAATCCGGAATGCACAACATGATCATTGGAATCGGTTGTATCACCCAGATAAGTTCATTTTTTGTTCAGAAAGATTTTCTCATTTTTCTATCTTTTCATTTCGTTGTTTAAAAGAATTTTTCTAGAAATTTATGTTTTAAGGAAGGTCTTTCAGAGCTTACTACCAGTTGCCAAAATGGTACAACATAAGAAGTGAAAAGGGCAGGCAAGAGACAAGGCAATAAGGCAAAAGACGTTGGTTGCTAGGCCGAATAATACTGTCCTAAAATGACAAGGGAAGTACGGGGAAGAGCCGAAAAAAAAAAAAAAAAAAATGTTGAGGAAATTGTAAGCCAAGTTCCAAGACGATCCCCAGAGTACTCCGACCGAATATCGACCAAGCTACGAGGTGGTCGGACAACACAGAAGGGGAAGGGAAGAAAGGAAAATTCATCTTCGGCAAAATAACCTCCAGAAATTTTTGAGATACAAAATGGTGAAGGGATAAATGGAAAAACCATCCCCAGCAGAATGTTATCCCCAGCAAATAACATCATCCCCAACAAGTTTTGAGAACGCCGAACAAGAATAAGGGAAAGGGAACAATCATCCCCATCAGGAGTGACATGACCATTCGCCATATTTCAAAAAAAAAAAAAAAAATAACTAAATTTTCTTTGATTTGAACAGGAAAATAAAGTGTTGATAATGGCTTAAAAATACGCCATAAGAAAGATCGCCAGAATTGGGGCATAAAATTTTCTGCCACAAGCGGAAATTTTCTCGGAGAATCGAGGAAACAAATTCAAATTATTCTTTACCAATTAGGCGCCCACCAGTATAATGCGGGAATATATTTCTGTCTTTTCACTTCATGTTCTAGGTCACCCACCAGTATAATGCGGGTATGCATTTATGTTTTCATTTCATGCTCTAGGTCGCCCACCAGTAGAATGCGGGAATACTTTTCAGTTCTAGGTCGCCCACCAGTAAAATGCGGGAATACATTTCAGTTCTAGGTCGCCCACCAGTAAAATGCGGGAATACATTTCAGTTCTAGGTCGCCCACCAGTAAAATGCGGGAATACTTTCTGTTCTAGGTCGCCCACCAGTATAATGCGGGAATACTTTCTGTTCTAGGTCGCCCACCAGTAAAATGCGGGAATACTTTCTGTTCTAGGTCGCCCACCAGTAAAATGCGGGAATACTTTCTGTTCTAGGTTGCCCACCAGTAAAATGCGGGAATACATTTCAGTTCTAGGTCGCCCACCAGTATAATGCGGGAATACATTTCAGTTCTAGGTCGCCCACCAGTAAAATGCGGGAATACTTTCTGTTCTAGGTCGCCCACCAGTAAAATGCGGGAATACATTTCAGTTCTAGGTCGCCCACCAGTAGAATGCGGGAATACTTTTAAGTTCTAGGTCGCCCACCAGTATAATGCGGGAATACTTTCTGTTCTAGGTCGCCCACCAGTAAAATGCGGGAATACATTTCAGTTCTAGGTCGCCCACCAGTAAAATGCGGGAATACTTTCTGTTCTAGGTCGCCCACCAGTAAAATGCGGGAATACATTTCAGTTCTAGGTCGCCCACCAGTATAATGCGGGAATACTTTCTGTTCTAGGTCGCCCACCAGTAAAATGCGGGAATACATTTCAGTTCTAGGTCGCCCACCAGTAAAATGCGGGAATACTTTCTGTTCTAGGTTGCCCACCAGTATAATGCGAGAATACATTTCAGTTCTAGGTCGCCCACCAGTAAAATGCGGGAATACATTTCAGTTCTAGGTCGCCCACCAGTAAAATGCGGGAATACTTTCTGTTCTAGGTCGCCCACCAGTAAAATGCGGGAATACATTTCAGTTCTAGGTCGCCCACCAGTAGAATGCGGGAATACTTTTAAGTTCTAGGTCGCCCACCAGTATAATGCGGGAATACTTTCTGTTCTAGGTCGCCCACCAGTAAAATGCGGGAATACATTTCAGTTCTAGGTCGCCCACCAGTAAAATGCGGGAATACTTTCTGTTCTAGGTCGCCCACCAGTAAAATGCGGGAATACATTTCAGTTCTAGGTCGCCCACCAGTAAAATGCGGGAATACATTTCAGTTCTAGGTCGCCCACCAGTAAAATGCGGGAATACTTTCTGTTCTAGGTCGCCCACCAGTAAAATGCGGGAATACATTTCAGTTCTAGGTCGCCCACCAGTAAAATGCGGGAATACTTTCTGTTCTAGGTCGCCCACCAGTAAAATGCGGGAATACATTTCAGTTCTAGGTCGCCCACCAGTAAAATGCGGGAATACTTTCTGTTCTAGGTCGCCCACCAGTAAAATGCGGGAATACATTTCAGTTCTAGGTCGCCCACCAGTAAGCAGAAGGTTGCAACAAGAGGTCCCAGCATAAACTCAAGTCCATGTGTCAAAAGGAAGAAAAACATCGGAAGAAAAGCACCGGAGGAAACACAAGCCGACAAGAAAGCAAGACAACAAGAACAAATTTTAGTTTAGCCTAGCTTCTTGTTTTCTTTTAAGCACGGTGTAACAAGGAGATCGGTAAGCAGTGATAACAACATGCAACAGCAGTAACATCGCAGTCCCACGGTAGTCCCAGCTACCAAAAACTTCCCGAACTACATTGACCTGATTCCTGTTTAGCCCAGGATATGTAGGAAACCTTTGAAGCAAAGGTTCGGTCAAATCTTTTTCAAAAAATGCTTCACACGGAGTACTCGGATGGGCAAAAATCGCTCGCTTTTTCTTTGCACGAAAACCCTTCGTGTATCCGGGCAAAGAGGGGCAGCTGTAAGCACGTGATTTTTGCCCTATATGAGAATTACTCCCAAAAAATCCAAAAATAAAATGATTTTTCTTTGGTGTGCAATTTTGTGATATTTTGTGATATTTTGAATAATTATTTGTATTTGTTTGTGCGTGTTTATTTGATAAATTAATAAAAAATACAAAAATATGTCGCATTTTGCATATAGGATTTAATTCTACAATTGTAAGTAATTAAATTTGTTTTACAAAAATTAAAAATTACAAAATAGGCATCATCGTTTGCATTTTTAGCATTTAATGTCCAAATATACAATTTTATGCTTAATTAATACTTAATTGTGCGTTAATTGTTATTGGGAGTTAATTTGCACTTTTATAACTTAATTTAGTTCTTAATAATAGTTTAAGTATTTTTATAATTTAGTTTTAGAAAAATAAAAGAAGAAAAGAGAGCGAAAATATAAAGAAAGTCGGAATTGGGCCTCTTCTTCGATTTCAAGCCATAGGCCCAAAAAATGGCCCAATCTTCCCTACGACCCAGTCCATTTCGAACTGGGTCGACCCAGTCCATAACCCAAAAGACCCAATACCCCTATCTTGCATTTCAAAGACACAAAACAAAACAAAAAAATAAAAGGAAAACCCTAAAAAAAGAGCTAAGCATCCGCCCCCCCCCCCCATTTCTCCTTCTTCTTCCTCAAAACTCCATAGCACAACCATGGCTGCCTTCACCAACATCGACCACACCCCAACCATGGCTTCCCCTCCATCTTCACGTTTTTATTTTTTTCCGTCGACGTCGTCCATGGTTTCTCCGTTGCTTCATCTTCTTCGTCAAACCTCCGTTGTGCGCACTGCTGCCCGTTTCTGCTCACCGTTGCTTCTGCCGGTGCGTCGTCTTCCCGTCATCCTCCTCGATGGACTGCCGCTGCCAAGATCGACTAGCTGCTGCTGCTTCTGTTTCAATCAAATGACCAAACGAACACAGCCATGGACGAGCTTCGACGTCGACCATGTCGTCGTCCATGGCTGTCCGCGACGTGTTGCTGCCTTCGCTGCCGGATCGCTGCTGCCTATCGCCGTGACCGCTGTCTTGACGTCGTGTTGTTGCTGCTCGTCGCAGCAGGTGTTGGACGGACTGCTGCTGCTGCTCGTCGCGGCAGTAGCTACGGGCTGCTTCATCTTCTCTTCGTCTTCATCGTCATTTGTTCGAGCTTTGGGTCGAGGCTCGGACAGATTTGTTTACAATCAAAGTTCTTCGTTGATTCATCTCCGGTTAGTTGTTTTTGAGTTTTATTTTGTCCAATATTTCGTTTTTATATTTCTAAAAGTTAAAATCGTTAAATATTTGATTCTTGTTTTGTTCGTTGTTGATCGTTGAAATCATTTTTTTCTAGTTTGTTCATGTTCATGTGCTTTGTTAAAATTAATTTTCAGATTTCAAAATAGAAGTTTAATTAGTTGTTTTCATGTTTATTTCATGTTTGTATTATTGTTTAAGTAAGTATTTGTTAGTTTGATGTTTGTTAGATTCAAATTGAAATTTAATCAACTATTTCTTCAATTTGTTTCATGTGTTTATGTATTGTTAGAAATTGTTAATATTGTTAAGTTCAAGTTTAAGTCCATAATTGTTTCTTCGTCGATCTTGTTATTTGTTTAAAGAATTTAGTTGTATTAAAGGAATATATTGTTTTAATCGTTTAATCCGTCATGTTTGTTGTCTTAAAATAGATTCATTCATGTTCATACTTTGTTTGGATGATCTTGAATCCGAATTTTGTATAGTTTGATTTCTTGTTTACCATTTATGATTATTGCTTGAATTGTTCTCATAATCTTGTTTAAAGTTTAATATAAGAATTGTTTGTTGTAATGTTGTTAGAGTTGATTTTAAGTTCAATATGATTGAATTTAGAAATCTTCATACTTTGTTTGTTGTTGTTGTTGAATCCGAAAATAGGATTGTTTGTTGCTAAAATATTGTTCAATCAAATTTTAGTTATTCTTGGTTGTTCAATTTATGTTCATATGATTTGTTGTTGAAATGTTGTTAAAATCATGTTCATGTGATATTGTTGTTATGATGTTCATCCATGTTCATATTGTTGTTTGAACATTGTTAGAAATTGATCATATTGTCTATATTTTGGTTAAGTTTGATTAATTGATGTGTTATAGCTGATGGGTAGTTTGGTAAATTTGTAATACGTTCAGGGGTAGTTTGGTAATTTCAGTAGGATCGGAAGGGGTAGTTTAGGAATTGTACATTTTGTAATTGTTTATTTGAAGCATGGGGGACAAAATGAAATGGGGTGGGTTGTGATATGATTATTTAATATAAAGGGGGGACAAGATTTAAATTAAAGGGGAATCTTGTATTATTTTAAATAAAGCATGGGGGACAAAATATAATGGGGTGGTGTGATATATTTATTTAATGTAATGGGGATGAGTGGAAAGATAATGGGTTTGGTAGAGAAAGGGATTGATTTTAATTGATTTATGGGATGGGATATATATATATGTGAAGTCTTGAACACAAAAGGGGAGGAGAAATAGAGACAGAAAAAAAGAGATTGAAAAAAAAGCTGAACATTTATTCCGAAAAAAAAAACATTGAAACTCTCAAGAAAAGAAAAAACATACAAAGAAAAAAAAATTGAAAATTAGAAGAGAAAGTAGTACACACCTGAGAAATATTCTGGTATACAGGTGTAGAAATTAAGGGTTGAAGATTAACTAGCCTGTCAAAAATCTGAAAATTTCCCTTGGTTTCTGTCCGTTATTTTCGGCATTCCTGGATTTTATTTTGAATTTTTCAAAGCTGTCACTGGGATTTTCGTTGACTGGTTATTGCTGGTTATTGTTGCTGTTGCTGTGTTACGTATTACGTTGCTGACTTTCTTCTTCTTATATTGACAATATCAGGTACACAACTGTAATTTTGGCATTTTGTAAGCTGAAATGAAGAATGGAGTGTTAAATTTTTAATTTAGTTTAATTTAATTTTTTGTATTGTATTTAGGTTATTCATGTATTATTATTCCGTAAATCACTGTCATCGGCATAACTAGGCATATTATAGCGAAATATTAAATAACGTCTTTACCAGATTATTAGGAAATATATTTAAACCTGATTATTAATTAAAATTGTTTAAATAAAAAAAAATAGAAGAAATAACGTAAAAATGACGTTATTGAATCAGTTTGGCAAAAATTAACTAAGTTCCTTATTCATAAGGTTTTTTCGTCAACGATAAGTTAATCCGAATCATGTAGTCAATTTCAGTTATAACATGAATTAGTTTGCAAACAAGTATTAGGACATGATGAATTAAAACAAAGTTAGTTAATGTTAAATTGTTTAATTTTTTAGAAATATGATTTAGTACTCAAGTTTTTATTTTTATTTCTTTCAATTTTCAGTATTTGTAAATAATTAGTTTCAATAAGCTTAAGTCTTACTAATAATTTGAATTTTAATCCAACTATGGGATAATTAGTTTTTTTTATTTTTCGATAATTCCATGTTGTATCTATGATTATAATTTTATTACTTTCTGCTAATATTTGTTTTTTTCTTCTATTTAATATGTCATTTTCAAGAATGTAGATATTGATTTTATATTTATAAAAAAAAAACTTAGTAATAATAAAAAGGTAGTCATTAAAGGATATTATTAAAGGATTTCGCTAAAAATAAATAGATGTAAATAATACAAATGTATAGGATTCTCCAATCTCATTTATTTATTTAATTATAAAAAAAATTACTTAGAATTTGGGATGGATTGTTTAGTGAATTTCACTTCCTTCCCCAAAGATAATGACGCGTTAAACTCTTTAGGCGCGATTTAATTAATTTTACCTTCTTAAACTCGGATGCGCATTTCATGCGACCCAAATCTAAATCCTAAAACATCAAATAAAATATGTTTCGTATTGTGGGTGCATTTCATGTGACACAATCCAAAGATATGTTTTAAGCGATGTTCACATTCCTAAAAAAAATAATAATTATAATAATAAAGCGGTAAAAGATAAAATTTGCACATGGTTCATAATTGTATTAAAAATCAGATAAATAAGCCGAATATAACAGTTGAGCGACCGTGCTAGAACCACGGAACTCGGGAATGCCTAACACCTTCTCCCGGGTTAACAGAATTCCTTATCCGGATTTCTGGTACGCAGACTGTAATATAGAGTCATTCTTTTCCTCGATTCGGGATTAAAATTGGTGACTTGGGACACCCTAAATCTCCCAAGTGGCGACTCTGAAATAATTAAACCAATCCCGTTTCGACTGTCCTTTAATTGGAAAAAACTCCCTACGCACCTCGCGGTGCCGGAAAAAGGAGGTGTGACAGCTTGCATTTGAAAATGTTGTGGTCTAAATCCACTAGAATTAGGAATCCAGGGATCAATCCGTACCTTAATATTTTTACACGTTCCTACCCTCCATCGAATCTTTTTTTTTGCAATAGCTCTCTTCCCCAAATAATACTTTTCTAAATCCAAGAACTAGATGATGAAGCAGTAGCTTTTAGGAAAGAATTATTGTGAAAGTACTTACTTTTGAGAATTTTAAAGAGTAATGAATCTTGTTGAGTTGAAATTCTCCAAGCAAGTTTAGCTAGCAAAGCTTGGTTAAAAGATTTTAAATCTCTAAAGCCAATACCACTGTTTGATTTTGCTAAACAAAGATTCTCCCATTTTTCAAAATGTATTTTCCTCCTGTCCTCATTTTGCCCCCACCAGAAATCAGAAAAAATAATAGTAATCTCTTTGCATGGGCTATCCGAAATTTGAAAGCAAGATAAAGCATAAGCCGAAATCGCGGATAAGACAAATTTAAGCATCACCTCTTTTCCGGCTGGACTTAAAAAAATTATTTTCCAACCCTTAATTTTTGTGCTCACTTTATCCTTAATAAATTCCAACACTTTTTTCTTAGATCTTCCAACTATTGTAGGTAAACCCGGATAAAAGCCTAAGTTAATCCTTTGTAGCTGGCATAGCTCTGCATTACTACCATCTTTATCAATTTCAAGAGTATTTTTACTAAAAATTATCGCTGATTTATCCAAGTTCACATTCTATCTAGAACATTCTTCGTAAACTTTTAAAATTTTAGACATATTAGTGGCATTTTGGATATTAGCAGAACAAAAGATAAATGAATCATCCACGAAGAAAAGATGATTTTGTGATGACCTTCTTTTAAATTGAAATTTATCTTTCTGAGGCCTTGAAAATCTCATGTAGCATCACCTCGATTTGCGTGTGCAGTCCGGGCGCGTAGCCGGAAAGCTTATATGTGAAAATATGTGGAAAATAATAAATTTTGACTCTAAAATGGGTTAATTTGACTTCGGTCAACGTTTTGGGTAAACTTATCCGGACCCGTAATTCGACGGTCCCTGAGGGTCCGTAGAAAAATATGGGACTTGGGCGTATGCCCATAATCGAATTCCGAGGTCCCAAGCCCGAGAAATAAATTTTTAAAGAAAATTATTTTCTGAAATTGTTTAAAGGAATTTGAAATGAAATTTGATTAGAACATGATGGTATCGGGCCCGTATTTTGGTTCCGGTGCCCGGTACAGGTCTTATATATGATTTAAGATGTGGAATTCGGTGAAAAACGGTGTCATTTGACGTGATTCGGACCTAAATTGCAAAAATTTATGTTTAAGAAGTTTGAGGAAGTTCTTTGGTTTTGAGGTTTAATTCGTTGTTATTGAGGTTATTTTGGTGATTTGATCGTACAGATAAGTTCGTCTGATATTGTTGAGTTAGTACGTATGTTTTGTTAGGAGCCCCGAGGGCTCGGTTGTATTTCAGATGTGTTTCGGAAGGTTTTGGACTTATGAAAAGTTGCAGGTTTTTGTTGTTCAGTGCCTAGGGATTTTGTTCTTCGCGTTCGCGTGGGTCCACTCGCGAACGCGTAAGGCAAATTTCTCAGGAGCCAAACTTCTTCTTCGTGAACGCGAAGCTGGAGTCGCGAACGCGAGGATAAGGAGGGATACCCTTCGCGAACGCGACACAGCTCACGCGAACGCGACGACTAGTGAGCCTGGGTAGGGGGGGCATTTTACCTACGCGAACGCGACCCATTGGACACGAACGCGAGGCTCGAGGAGTTTCTTCACCGCGAATGCGAGCCAGCTTCCGCAAACGCGAAGGCTTATCAGGCCTAACCCATCGCGAACGCGTTGAATTTATCGCGAACGTGATGAGTAATTTTGCCCAGTTATTTTAAAAGACCAGAACAGTAGCCATTACAGGATTTACACCAAAACTCATAACTTCTTCATCTTAACTCCAAATTGGGCGATTTTTGAAAGGGGATTCCACCACCAATTCATAGGTATGTATTCTTAGACTCATTTTCTTCAATTTCCATTAACACCCATTAGATTTCTAGGCTTAAATCATGTAATTAATGGTAGAAAATTAGGGATTTGGGTAGAGTTAGGGCTTTTTGATTATTTGTGGTTTAGACCTTGTTTTGGGGTCAAATTTGGAACTAATTATATATTCGGGCTCGTGGGTGAATGGGTGATCGGGTTTTGGTTCGAACCTCGTATTTTGACCAAGCGGGCCCGTGGTCAATTTTTGGATTTTTGGGAAGAATGATTGGAAAGCTATAATTAAATATTGGAATTGGATTGTTTAGCGTTTATTGATGTTATGAAGTCGATTATGTCTAGATATAATTGATTTGGAGCCGAATTCGAAAGGAAATATGGTGTTTGAGGCTTGAGTTGGCCGTGGAATTTCGAGGTAAGTGTTTGGTCTAACCTTAGCTTGATGGATTAAGATTTGTGTCATATTTGCTAATTGCTACTTGTTGAGTACGACGTATAGGCATGGTGATGAGTATCTATACGTTGGTGTCAAGCATGACCGTAGGTCTTACATTATGATTTTCATGACTTCGTTGTATTGTTCATGCCTTGGTAAGATTTCTATTTGTTGTGTAAAATTGTGGAAAGAATTGTGACCTATGAACATTATGGAGCGTTGGCTCCATTTGTATAACGAATTGTGAAAGTATAAGTGATAATTGAAACTCTAGAGCATTGGTTCGAGTTGTGAAGTGAATTGTGAAGTAAAAGTGAGAAAGAGAAGAGATCATTATGTTGCCCCTTGCCGGGCTATTGTTGAGTTGTGGTTCCCTTGCATTGTGTTCTTAATTGATATTACGGATGTTTAGGTTGATGATTCTTTGTGTTAGGTGTTGTAACAAGCTTCGTTATAGCTGAGGTAGTTAGATGTTGTAACGAGTTTGGTTATAGCTGAGGTAGTTAGGTGTTGTAACGAGCTTGGTTATAACTGAGGTAGTTAGGTGTTGTAACGAGTTTGGTTATAGCTGTTTCTCCCTTGCTGGGATATTGTTTGTTGATATTATTGTTCCCTTGCCGGGATTCCTCGTAATTATTGTTGGCTTGTACATGGGAGCGGGTGATACTCCTACCACAAGATATAATGAAATGGGAGCGGGTGGTACGCCTACCACAAGATATAATGAAATGGGAGCGGGTGGTACGCCTACCACAAGATATAATGAAAAAAGAGCGGGTGGTACGCCTATCACAAGATAAATAAAACGGGAACGGGTGGTACGCCTACCACGAGATAAATGAAATGGGAGCGGGTGGCACGCCTGCCACGAGATACAGGAAATGTGATCGAGTTGCACGCCTGCAACAAGATGTGAAAAGAAAGTGAAATCTGTCTTTGTTTTCCTTATTCTTGCTAGTGGTTGATTTTGATTCCTTTATAATTCTCTTGATATTCTGTTTTACCTATTAGTCCCCGAAGCATGTTTCCCCCTTGTATCTTTAATTGTTTATTTCTTTTCCGCTGTATATATTTGAACTGCACAGGTTTATTTGGTAGTCTGGTCCTAGCCTCGTCACTACTTCGCTGAAGTTAGGCTAGGTACTTACCAGCACATAGGGTTGGTTGGGTTGATACTACATTCTGCACTCTTTTGTGCAAACCCCAGTGTGGACTTTGGACTGCAGTGAGATTGCTGATTCTTGATCATCAAGCGACCCAAGGTAGTCCTGCAGGCGTCCGCAGGCCTTGGCGTCTCCTTCTATCTACTATTCTTGTTTCTTTCTTGCATTTCTAGAGAGTGTTGTATTTATTCCTTTCAGACCCTTTATTTGTAGTATTCTTAGACCGTCTGTGAAACTGTGACACCAGTTCTGGGTAGTCGAGACTCAAACAGTTGTATTAGACATTCATGTTTTGATAGCTTATTGTTTCTTTCTTCCGCTTGTGTTAAATTCCGTTGTTTAAATGCTATTATTTTGAAATTGTTAATGAATATAAAATGGGTAAAAAGGTAAATTCTGCAATTAATTGGCTCGCCTAGCTTGTACTAGTAGGTACCATCACGACTCCCGATGGTGGGAATCCGGGTCGTGATAGATTTACAGCGGGCCCCCCTCTAACTAAAAGTAGATCTTGAATATCCCCTTGGCATTCCACATGATTTAATAGTCTAAAAGACCTTCTGCACATATTAAGAACAAATATGGTGACAAAGGATCACCTTATCTTAATGCCCCGGTAGGTATCACTTCACAAGTTATTTGCCCATTTATGTTAAACCTGTATGTAGGTGTAGTAATACAAAGCATAATCCAAGTGACGAGTGTCTCATGAAAACCCATTTTCAGAAGTAATTGTTAGATATAAATCCATTCAACACGATCATAAGCTTTAACCCATATCCAATTTCAAAGCCATGTATTTTTGATTACCTCTTCTTAAAAAATTATTCCTCATGTTAAAGAAACTGACATCAACTCATTTTATTTTTTTCCCCCTACACATTAAATAGGGAGTAAGAAAGGTTTAATTATGATGGTACTAAGCAAAAGATCACATGACAAATCGGGATATTACGATTTAAATTGAGATATCTCAACCATTATATTAAATTATTCCATTAATGATAACAACAATTAATCTCCGACTAACACAAATAGTCGTTCTTTATGAAAAAATAATCATTCTTTTACCGGAACATTTACCTGTAGTAAGTATTCAGATGAATGATTTGCTCTTCATCATTAAAAAATAAAAAAATAAAAAACAAACGAAGATGTCTCTTTTTCTTTTTCCTTTCTTTGAGTAACAAGTTATGGTGTTTGTTTCTCCACACATCTAAAACAATGGTTCACAAAGGGAAGTAGAATTGTTAAAACATTACAGATATTTCATTAAAGGATTAGGTCACAAATCACGATCAAAATCAAAATAGTGCGACAATTACATTTAAGTATTGCAGGTGGCAAGAAGTGCCTGTCGTTGGTTGTCTTTGTCAATACTATTATTGCATTAATGCATGCTGTAGTCAATGCCAGATCATCTCTTGTGTTAATACTAATATATCCCTCGTACCTGAAAAAGTTTGTTTTGTGCCTCACACAACTAACACTAGTTGTGTGGTCCCAGAATCACACAACAAAATCACTCCTCATACTCATAGCCAACCCCTTAAACCTAAGTTAAATTGAGATATTTTTTTTACTTGGTGTCTGAATTAGCTTGCGTGTCACCTCAAATTTTTTAGAAGTGTTTGTTATTTCTCACCAGCAGAGCTACTGGATCTATCTAAGTTTAGACAGAAGGAAAAAAATCACTAGTTTTTCTTATCTCTAATTTGAATTTGAAATATCACGTTTCTCTTCCAAATTCATTGACTACTAGGTCACACATATGCGTGTTTGCTTGAGAATCTTTATATAATCTTTGACATTGTCCGTAAATTTACCTCAAGTTCAGTTTTACAATTTTAGCAAATTGGCAAGATCATAGCTTGGATTTTTTATGCCAGACCTGCTTTTCTTTTGAACCTAATGCAAATTAAGTTCAACACAAGAAAGAGATGGATTGGAATTTATTTTTGTTGATTATATAATAAAAAATATTTTAATTCTCGTTTCTTCCTAAAGAAAGGAACACAGTAGTATATTTCTATATAGGTGGTGGGTGCATAGTGAATATGTTATATGTTAATACTAATGACACGTATAAGATAACGTTTTTGCCAAACACAAGAATCTCATCATATTCTCACTAACATAAAATTGGGTGCAGGAATAGAGAGAGAAAAAGAGATATTTTTCATCATTTCTTAGTTTCGCGTAAATAATAGTATAAATTTTACTTGTATTAGTCTCCTTGATATGACAACTGAATCATTTTTAAATCCACCAATGCCAAACTCACACTATCGCTACATTGTGGAGCAAATTTCAGCTATCATTATGGTTCACAACCTCCACTAGAATGGTTCTTTATTTTCCTTTACTTTTTACCTCATGTCTTTGTAAAATGTATCATCACAACAAAATATAGAAGATATTCCATCTTTTTTATCATATTAATGCATTAAATCATAGGCAAATGGCAATAGACGAATTTTGATGTGGTATGTGCCATAGAAGGTGAATTGGTTCTCTAATCGAAAAACATGGAGAAATTTGGCGAGATAGATTTTGAACTTTCCTGAAATTACTAAAAGAATAATAAAGGTGAATTGATGACGACTCTATGGATGTGAAGGAAGAAATAAAAACGCTAGTTTCGCAATTGAAGGCAAATTCACTAGAGAAGAAGCCAAATCTGTTCAAAATTGTCCATTCAGATGCATTCAATAAAATTGAAACGATACGTAGAAGATAAAAATAATTCTAGGGCAAGATTAGTAGCACAAACGAAGAATAATCTTTTTTTTAATAAAAAGTATTATGATAAAATAATAAAAGATGAAGAAGAATATTGAAGAGAAAAGTAGAGAGAGATAATTCTAATTGTTTTGGGATGATTTACAATGCAATGGAACCCCTCTATTTATAGGGGAAAGTGACTTAGCCACAAAGTAACAAACCCTAAAATCTCTTTAAAATATATACGTTCACCTTAAATACAATTCTATTTGTAATACTCCCCCTTGAATGAATATTCAACAGATAATGTGCCTCGTTAAAACCTTAACTAAAATAAAACTTAGTGGAAAAAACTTCTAGAGAAAAAAAAAAGAGTACACATGTTTAGAAATACGCATTTTGGTTGCCTCGTTAAAAACCATGCAAGAAAAACACAATGAGACAAAACCTTATAAAGAAAAAAGATTACAACGCATATTAACTCCCCTTGATGAAAGCATCAATTTACATATGTGAGCCTCCGAATCCCAATCTTGTAAACTAGCTTCTTGAACGTTGACATCGGTAGAGATGTGGTGAACAAATCAGTCATATTAGCACTTGAATGAATATATTGCACCTTGAAATCACCATTCTTGTATATATGTAATGTCTTCATATAACGTCATCAAATAGCCTTTTCAATATGTCCATATAGGTATTCGCGCTATCACATTGTCATGCTTATAGTTAAACAAGATACATATGTGCACAAATTGCACTTAAGATGTGGTACCCATGACCAAGAATTGTAGATGCTTTAAGCGATTAAAATCCTTCAGGGATTGTCATAAGTTAAATCGTATAAGCCATATAAATGGACTTTAGATTTACATCAAGTTTTCATGTCATGCTAGACATATAAGATAGATAAATGTGATTGTACACACCATTGACTTTATACTTTCAAGTGTTTGAACTGCGGGTCCAAAACTATATGCCTTTCATATGAAACCAATTTACTTTAATTGTTTCTCCAAACTTAAGATCTTCATATATATATATATATATATATTGTTATCATAGATGTAATCGACGAACATTTATATTGGTTTCAACCTCTTTTTTTCATAAATGCATAACATAGAAATCTCTTCATTCATATTTTCACGTACCTGAACTTCTCCTGAGATTTTATAAAGTCTTATGTCATGTGATCTTCTAGATCAATTGTCTCCTTATTATGATCATTTGCTCATCTTCATTATCAAGAATTTTATTTGAAACTGATTTGTCTATACACTTTAAGCATACCATAGACTTTGTCCTTCTAGGACTTATTCTTTGCAGTGAGAATATAGTTACTTTCTTTGGGTCAACACACACGTCTGGCATGCTTTGCAATATATTGCAGATGAATTATTATTTTTTATGAATTTCAACTTCATATTATATTATTCGAGGGTTTAGTTGTACAAATGACAATTCATTCCGTAACTTTTTCTAAACTGCTTACCATATCTCCTCCTCATGTTAGAAAAACTAACTTGCTTACTCAACTTTGGAAACTCACCTTTATGCATTTGTCACGACCCAAAAATCCCTCCGAAGGAGTCGTGATGACATCTAGTCTCTAAACTAGGTAAGCCTAACATTAACTGAAATAACATTGATATTTACTAACTTTAAATTGAATTACTCTGAACAAATTACAATTCCCAAAACCGATGGTACAAGTCATAAGCCTTTCTAAGAGTAGTTATACAAAAATAATTCCATCACTGTTCCGAACAAAAGGAACATATGGAAAAAAGTACAATTGAAGGTGACTTTGAGACCTGCGAACGCTGCAGCAGGTTTACCTTGAATCTCCACCGCCACGATTCACACAATTACTATCGATCAATACCTGGATCTGTACACAAAAATGTACAAAAAGTGTAGTATGAGCACACCACGGCGGTGCCCAGTAAGTATCAAGACTAACCTCGGTGGGGTAGTGATGAGGAACAGTCCAGACACCTACTGCTGAATTAAATTGAACAGAATTTGATAATAAACCATCAACCTAGAAATGACAAGTAATATCAACAGCAGGGAAAGAACAAACTACAATAACAAGAAACAATAAAGAGAAATACGGATGGAAACGAAAGATAACCAATTAAGTTAACATCAACATAGTTGGAACACAAATAAGTAAAAATGTACTCAAACAAGGAAGGGAATATCAGCTCAATAAATCATATCGTTCTTGATGCACAATTCCAGCCATCTCAACTCGATGTCTCATATCATAACCTCAATTACCAAACTTTTAGCACACCCGGCACCTTTTGCCCATATATTTCTATTTCTCTTTACACAACAACGTTCTCATGTTACTCAGTATATATGGTCCATAATCAATGTAATTAAGATGTTCAAGGAGTCTCATTTACATAACATAAAGTAGAGTACAACTTCTAAGCTAATTAGGAACTCAACAAGAAAAGATGAAATTATTTTTAGAAATTATTTGAATAAAGAAAGTAACATTTTCAGTTAAAATACAACATCGAAAGAATTATTACCTTTATCGTGGGATTTAAGAAATTAACTTAGTAGAAATTCCCTTTTAAGTAAAATACAACCTCAAATGGTTTTAGGGAATTTAATTGAGTAACTAATTGAATTAATAAAAAATGAAACAATTATTGAAATATATATATAAAAACGGTGAAGTATTGAAAACTCTATGAGGTTCCATCACAAGGGTCACGACAGTAAAGAAATCTGAACAATTAAAACACTTGAATTGATAACTACAAAGAAACACAACAAACAGAAAGTGCATGGCATCACCCTTCGTGCTTTATTATTCTTCCTCACAATATGCATAAATAGAAATGTGCACGGCATCACCCTTCGTGCTTTACGCTCTTCCTCACAATATCATGCACGACATCACCCTTCGTGCTTTTACTATCAATAATATGACACGGCATCACCCTTCGTACTTTTACACTCTTCCTCACAATATGCATAAATAGAAATGTACACGACATCACCCTTCGTGCTTTAACTCTCTCTCACAATATCATGCACGACATCACCCTTCGTGTTTTACACTCTTCCTCACCCAAACAATAGAAATAATAACATCACGGCAAGGAAGTCAATAATATGAACAATAACATCCCGGCAAGGGAGTCAACAATAGAAACAATAACATCCCGGCAAGGGAATCAAAAATAGAAATAATAACATCTCGGCGAGGGAATCAACATTATAAACTATAACATCCCAGCAAGGAAATCAACAATAGAAATAATAACCAATCTTGTTTCAACAATTAGCTTCGCAATATAGATCTCAACTCGAGTCAATACTCAACAATGGACAATTACCAAGAGAATGTCATAAGTCTTGTTCGACATGAATAATCATCAATTTAAACAAGAATAGTACATAATAAGGATCACAAAAAAACCAAGAAGCACAATAACCTCAACAAAACAACCAGACATAATAAGCACATGATAACTATACCGGTAACCACAACAATTGGACATGTAGCATGTTTGCACGAAGTCATAAAGGAAACTCACAATCAAGAAGTATCAAAACAATAAGGAAGGCAATTAAGGGTCAAGCAACACGTACGAATTAGAGGAAAGCTAATAACAACATATGGAGCATATAAAGGCAATTTAAGCAATTAGGAAGCCTAACCATAACGGGATACTTTCCACATAATGAACATAAGGACCTAAGAACCCTAGAGGCAAATTTCCCACAAATAAGTCCGAGCACACACTCGTCACCTCGCATGCACGGACTACAATTAGCATAGAAGACTCAAATCCTAAGGGAAAGTCCCCCCCCCCCACAAGGTTAGGCAAGATACTTACCTCAATCCGGCCAATTCAATACTCAATTTAGCTTTTCCTTTACCAATTCATCAACGTTCGGCTCAATCTAATCCAAAAACGACTTGAATACATCAAACAATGCAAGAGAAAATAATTTCAATTAACAAAACTATGATTCTTATACAATTTGCAAAAAGTCAACTCCCCGGGCTCGCACCTCAGAATCCGACAAAATTTACAAAAATCGAACACGCATTCCGCTACGAGTTCACCCATACAAAAATATCTAATTCCGATACCATTTGGTCATTCAAATCATCATTTTACATTTTTGAAAGATTTCATAATTTTCCCCAAATTTTTAGATTCTCGTGAATTTGATGTTAAATCTAAGATATAATCACAAAATATAGTTGAAAATTGATTAGAGACACTTACCCAATGATTTGAAAAAGTTTGGGTCTTTGAAAAATTGCCCATGGAGGTTTAGGGTTTGAAAAAATTGAAAAATTGGTGAAAATCTCGTCAAAAACCTCACTTAACAGGCCTCAGATGTCGCATTTGCGCGCAAATTGCGAATAAAGCAGGGCTGGCAGAAGAAGCATTTGCGACAAAAAGTTCGCATTTGCGAACTGGGCATCGAAAATGCGATGAAAAAGTTCGCATTTGCAAACAACCAGAAACCATCAATTTTTTCCGTCACGAAAATGAGCATAACTTCCTCATATGATGTCCAAATTCGATGATTCTTTTTTCTATGGCTCCATAATTTCGATACGGATCTAATGGTTTTAAAAAAAAAACTAAATTTGGATCTCGTTTTCTCAATATGGTATTATTTTTGCTTGAAGAAACGACGATAAAGCATCCAAAAACAAGCGCAACATAGCCTAAACCTATCCGAAACTCACCGAAGCCCTCAGGGCTCCAAACCAAACATGCACGCAAGTCTAAAAATATCATATGCACTTGATCGTGCGATCAAATCATTAAAATAACATCAAAAACTACGAATTTAATCTCAAAACTCATGATTTTCTCAAGGACACTCAAATTTTTTAATTTTTTTCAACCGGATGTCCAAATCACGTCAAATCAATTCTGGTTCTCACCAAATTTTACAGATAGGACTTAAATATCATAACAAACTTGTACCGGGCTCTGAAACCAAAATATAGGCCCGATACTAATGAGTTAAAACATTAATTCATTTCTTTATTTCTTTTAAAAATCAGCACAACAATTTTCTTCAAAAATTATTTTCTAAGGCTAGGGACCTTGGAATTCAATTTCGAGCATACGCCCAAGTCCCATATTTTACTGCGGACCTCTGGGGATTATCGAGATACAGATCCAGGTCTACCAAAAATGTTGACCAGAGTCAACTAAAAACCAAATTTTAACTCTAGAAATTACTATATATTTCATATTTTCACATAAAAGCTTTTCGGTTTCACGATCGGAATGTGCACGCAAGTCGATACATATAATATGAAGCTGCTCGTGATCTCAAACTGCCGAACCGGACGCAATTGCTCAAAACGACCAGTTGGGTCGTTACAATGTTATAGTATTAGTCGAAATATACATCGCACATCAATAATAATAAAATAAAATTATTTGGTTCCTGACCATGAACCACTTGTAAGAGGAGAATATAGTATACTTTCGTATATAACCTATATCAAACTGATATAGATAACTTTGTTCTCATAAGCAATAATTTAACTATTAAGTGGAGGCACTCAATAAATTATTTTGCTAAACCGGATGTTATATAAGCTAATTTATCAAGATGAACTGTCTTGAATAGAAAATATGAAAATTATGCTCGAAATTAAATTATTGAGCAAGTTACCTCGCAAACATCAGGTTGGGGTTTAATGATAATCGCATATGTAACCATCTCATAGATGCATCTTATGTGGTATACATGGTAGGTGAATGAGCCCATATTAACCTTTGATATTTCCAACATTCGTGAGATTCAGTCCCAATTTTAATTAGTTTATTAATTAATAAGAACAAGTAACATAAGAGAATTCGTAAAGAACTTTCTAGTTCTTTAATATTTACCCATGTGAATTCTCTTTTATTTTTGATATCATACTTAAATTAATATGGGTAAATTAACTATGCCAACTGAATCAATTATCAATATTGATAAACTTTAGGTTTATACCATGGCATGTGCATTTATCAATAAACTCCAAGTTTCTTATGATATGAATTTTTATATCAATAAACTTTTATTTTATTGTGGTTTTTATTTATGTAGTACAAATTGGAGAATAAAGTGGGTAGTTTTTCACATATATATTACCCCACTATAAGTTATAGTAATATAAAATATTAAATCTTTCCTTTATTTATAGTCTAAATATAACCAACCGCTTTCGCGAATACTTTAGAAACTCAATAATTTTCTTTGAGACTTACCAAAAGAGTATAGTTGTTTTTTTAGAGCTCTCAATTAATTTTGTACAACCACATATTCATCAATATCCATATGGTGAATATCTTTTTCAAGGAGAAAGTTATACTATTATGGTCATGGTCAAAATCATTATTGCAAGATATGTAACTTCCATTACTTTTGCTCTATAATAATCATATTGCCATAATATTTTGTCATAATCATAATAGGTATGTGATCAATGACCATTCACGCCATAATAATTTTTTTTTTTATTTTATCTCAAACCTCCTTCTAGAGGTGAGTGTGGTATATTCACTAATACTAACACGTTCATATTCTTCCAAGAATGAATATATATTCATAAATCACATGTTGTCACATTCACATCATGAATGAACCATAATTATCTATATGTGCTTTGCAAAATCTCATGTCAAATCGATGACAAGCATTACTTTCTAGGAGTGAAGGATTATCTTGAGAATTCTTAATATTCTCATTACCATAATGATGCCGATTATAATTTCATCTATTGTCGTGTCCATATCCATTGATACTTTCACGGTAATAATTTTATTTTCTTTTAGACTTATTATATATTGCTACCACATTCTCTTAAGGAAACGAGAATGAATCAAATTCAATGGGGCTGATTTTCACTTCTTGTGCTCATAATCATACATGAATTTGATCAAGGCAAGATACATAAATTTTACCACTTTGGGTGATTATAATTTATCTAAAAATCTATTAGAGTTATAATCAAAATTTATTATCTTTTCTTGTATTTAAAATCAAATTATAGAATTTCAAGAATTTAAAAGAGAAAAATAAAGTAAAAAACTTATTTTGAATCTAGAATTTATTCTTGAAAGAAGTTCATGGACAAATTTACAATCATTATGCTCAATATTATGTAAAAGTTGAGCACCATGCACGTATCCCAAAACCTGATGGCCAAAGCAGATGCCTAGTATATGAATCAATCCATTCACACAAGAGACTCACACAAAGTTCTATATCTTCTCTTCACGAGTGGTTTAATTTCTCAAATATTAGACAACTAATGAATAATGTATCTACAAATTAAAACAAATGCCTCTACTCAATTGGTTGGAGTATCATACAGATAACATGCTATAAAATACTAAAAGAAGAAGAAGAATACTACAGAGAAAAGTAGAGATAGATAATTCTAATTGATTTGGGATGACTTACAGTGGAATTGAACCCCTCTATTTATAGGAAAAAGGTGACTTAGTCACAAAGTAATAAACCCTAAAATTTGTCTAATATATAGACATTTACCTTAAATACAATTCTTTTTTATAACAAGCATTGTATTTTTTTGGTAACAACTGTGAATATTATCATTGATAATAAAATTAAGCAATACACCTAGTGAGATCCTAGCTTCCACAAAGAAACTAAGACTCCATATCTCTAATTACACAGTAATCTCTGTATGAATCCTCTATTCCTACTTCCTATATTTGACAGCTTAATCATCTCTATTCTCTCTTTTATCTCTTTCTTGAGCTGTGTAACTATAATATCCACCTGTTACAGTTCCATTTCGAAATAATTTTTTATTCCTGGAAGTCCATACATGATAGATTGTTGCTCTCCATATGGCAACCATCACTTTCTTCTTGAGTTTCTGCCAATGCTTCCTTCTAATTAGATCAAATATCAATTTAGGCTCCCCAGCATACAGTTGTGCATATGTCCATTGCAATAGTGATCTTCTTATAGCATGTATCCATTGACAATTACCAAATAAATGCTGGCTGGTCTCAACTTCTTGATCATCACATAAGCAGTAGTTCATATCTGATACTATAATACACATTTAGCCTAGTCTTTCTTTTGTCAGTAGTCTCTTTTTAGTTGCTAGCCAAGCAATAAATTTGTGTTTTGGCTATGCAAATTTACTCCAAACTAGGTGTGATGACCCGATTAGGTCATCTTATGATTTAAAACTAAACTCTATGTTTTGAGGTCTTAAAAATCTCATTTTATCCCTTTTTGATTTGCGTGCGCAGTCCAGACATATTTCCGGAAAGTTTTTTTTATTGAAAATTGATAAAAATAAGGATTTTGATTAAAAAAACTTCATTTGAGTTGACTTCGGTCAATATTTTTGGTAAACGGATCCGAATTCATATTTGACAGTCGCGGTGGATCCGTATCAAAATATGGGACCTGGGCACATGCCCGGAATCGGATTCGGAGGTCCCTAGCTCGAGTTATGAATTTTTGATGAAAATTAAAAGTCTAAAAATTTAATGGTTTTTAAGAAATTATTAATGTTTGATCTTGTTGGTATCGGGTGCGTATTTTGGTTTCAGAGTCCGGTACATGTTCATTATAATATTTAAGACTTGTACATGAAATTTGGCAAGAAACAAAGTTGGTTTGACGTGATTCGGATGTCCGGTTGTGAAAATAGAAATTTTAAAGTGTTCTTGAGAATTTTATTCGATTTGGTGCTAAATTCGTTGTTTTAAGTGTTATTTTGGCGATTTGATCACACGAGCAAGTTTGTATGATGTTTTAAGACTTGTGTGCACGTTTAGTTTGGAGCCCCAAAGGCTCGGGTGAATTTGAATAGGCTACGGAGTAAAAATAGGACTTAGAACACTGCTAGTGCATTAGATTTTTGTTGCAGGCCTCAAACCTCGCAAATGTGAGGTAAAGCATCGCATTTGCGACCACAGTTGGGTTCACATTTGTGATCCACTCATAGCATTTGCGAAGAGTGGCTGGGAAGGCCAACATTTGCATTTGCGGCCAGCTTAGTTTGCATTTGCGAACTTTCCTTCGCTTTTGCGAAGATGGCAGAAATGTGAGATTCTTCGCTAGTGCTATGGATTTCTCGTCGGGCTCCGCATTTGCGAAGCCCAAGTCGTATTTGCAACATCTGTTGCTGGTAAAACTTGACTTAGACGGGATTTTTGCTCATTTTTAAAAAATTTCAAAACAAGAAACCCTCTAGGCGATTTTCCAAAGACCACTTCTTCCCCAAATCATAAGTAAGTGATTCTTAACTAGTTTCTTTCAATCTTTTACTTTATTTTACAAGATTTCAACCTAGAATCTAAAGTTTTCATGGTGGAATTGGGGATTTTTGGGTAGACACTAGGGATTTCGAAATTTGGGGGGTTTTAGACCTCAAATTAAGATCGGATTCCAAAACCAATTATATATCCTGGCTTGGGGTGAATGGGTAATCGGGTTTTGGTCCGAATTTCGGGTTTGGACCAAGCGGGCCAGGTTGTTGACTTCTGTTGACTTTTTCAATAATGGCCTAAATTGAATTCTTATCGATCTAGGTAATTCCCAAGGCTTATTTTGAAATGTTTGGTTGGTAATTTGCTAGATATTGTTGGTTCGGAGGCGTGCTTGAAGGGCTAAGCTGTGATTGAGCTTTGAGTGGCCTTTGGAGCGAGATAAGTGTTGTGTCTAACCTTGACTTGAGAGAATTAGGAACCCTTGGACTTTGTGTTATGTGAATTCCATGTAAGCGACGTATATTCAAGGTGACGAGTGCTTATACGTCCCCGAATTATCTATTTTCCCTGATTTATCATTTTTCCTTAATTGTTTTCCCTCCTATGATAATTGTTACATGCTCTAAATGCTTTTCACGCTTAATTGCTACGTGTTAATCAATATTTTCTTCTGTTAACCATGTTAGCTCTTTTCATAGTTCCCCTAATCCCTGCTATTTGCTTAATTTGACTTGTTCGTACCTTCTAACTATAAATTGCTGGTTTGGTTTCACTGTGTAGTATTATTTGTGTAGATTCTATATTGAACAAGGTTCTTTTTCTTGGTTCAGTTTGGTATTTATTTATCGTAAAGGCCTTATGATTTAGCCTGTTGATTTGACTGTGTACATTGACTGTTTGGCACTGATATGGTGGTATCGGGTTGCACGCCGCAATAGATATAATAAGGGAGGATTAATATGGTGGAATAAGGGTGAATATGTATGTATGGTGAGATCGGGTTGCACGATGCAACAAGTGGAATAAGGGTGGGCGGATATGGTGAAATAAGAGTAAATTATGATATTGATATTGATATATAGTGGGATCGGGTTGCACGTGGCAACAAACATATATATTATTTACTGTTATTGTTATAGTGGAATAAGGGAGGATTATGTGTTGTCTGGTGGGATCGGGTTGCCAACTGCAACAACCTATATGTTTCTATTTCTTAAGCTGCGTTATTTTTCCGGTATTTTTATTTGAGTTGGTAGATATTGGTAATTTTGGACGATACTAGTTTATTTTTGATGATGCGGTTATCATTTCCTGTTGGTTGTTTAATTGTGTACCGTATTTCAATTATTATGTCATTATTATAGACTACATACAGGTTTTAGCATAGGAGACCCGCCTTAGCCCCGTCACTACTTCATCGAGGTTAGGCTTGGAACTTACCAGTACATGGGGTCGGTTGTACTGATATTGCACTCTGTACACTGTGCAGATTTTGGAGACGGTCCCAACAGTGGTTACTAGCGAGCTCGGATCAGACATTTGTGGAGACTTGAGGTACGGTTGTTCAGCGCCCGCAGCTCCTAGAGTCCCCATTCACTTTTCTTTTAGCTGTACAACTTCATTCAGACAACGTTGTACTTATTTCAAACCTTTATGTGTATTACTTTAAAAGCTCGTGCACTTGTGACACCATGTTTAGGGAATAATAGATGTTGGTTATTTAGCTTCCGCATTTATACTTAGAACATATCTGTTATTTCAGTTCATTATTAATGTTATCGTTTAAGCTGCCAAAAGAAGTAAATTTGTTCTAACATTGGCTTGCCTAGCAAGTGAAATGTTAAACGGCATCACGATCCCGACGGTGGAAATTTTGGATCGTGACGCTAGACTCGCATTTTCCATCCTCTCTTGTCCTCCCAGTAATGCATTATAGCTACTTGTTATGGAATAGTCCCCTTTAGGAGTTAGTATATATTTACCTCGTGCATACCATTCTTGCATCTTCTCTATAAGGGAGTTCAACGTTTTTTCAATACCAACTACAATCTTGGGGCGCAAAGTGACCATACATTAGGATCATTCTTGATGTAGATTCCATTCACCCATTTAACCCATAATTAATTCTTGCTCTAAGTTAGTTTCCACAACAGTTTCCCAACTGAAGCTTTATTCCAATTACTGCATCCTTTGATATTTAGGCTGCCATTTTTCTTAGGACAACATATCTTCTCCTATGAAACTAGCGGAATTCTTCTCTTATCTTCTGAACTACCCCATAAGTAGTCTCGACAACTGAGTATTGCATTATTATTGTTATTGTGGAGATAAAGATTGGATTGTAAAGGATTATATGCACTTTAGTCTTTCCACAATCTACATCTACTTCAAACTCAAGGCCGTCTCAATAAGATTGGAGGCCTAAGGCCAAATTTCAGAGAGAGGATCTAAGTAAGACTATCAACGACAAATTTATAATGAAAAGGTATAAAATAAATGTAGAATAGTAAAACCGGCTCAAAAATATGATAAGTTGATATACAACAAGAATATACCCAGTGAAAACCCACAAAGTGAGGTCTGGGGAGGTAGAGTGTATGCAGACCTTACCTTTGATATATCTTGAGAGGTAGAGAAGTTGTTTCTGAAAGACATTCAAGAGAAAGCATGGCAAAACAAAAGGCCAGATAAGGACAATCAATTTAATACATTATGAAAATGAAAGTAACGAATGTGAATAAGTCGTGATAAAGCAGTCTAAAAAGGAGCAGTATCTATCACAATAAATAAGATAATTGAAATACAAGAAAAAAAAATATAGTAGCAGAAATCAAAAGGTAAGAAACTATAAAGCAAGATAGGTTGATATAATAATATCAAAAAGTGTTGCACTGCTTCAATATAATGATTGTGTAACGACCTGATCGGCCATTTTGTGCAATTGCGCACTGTTACCCCTTTTATTACTTCACACTTGTGTGTTTAAGTCTTTATGACTTACAGGGTTGATTGTTTTTGTTTCGGGAAGCTTTCAGGTTGATTTGGACCCTTAATTCTAGACTTAGAAGTTTAAATTTGAAAATATTGACCAAACTTTGACTATTGTGAAAACGACCCCGGAACTGTGTTTTTTATGACTCTAATAGCTTCGTATCATGTTTCAGACTTGGACGTTTGCCTGAAATTAATTTTGGAAGTATGTAGGTTGATTTTTGTTGATTTGCCGAAATTTGGCAATTTCAAGTTGAAAAGTTTGACCGTAGGTTGACTTTTAGCTGTCAAGCTCGGAATTTGATTTTGGGACTTGGAATAGGTCTGTTATGGTATTTAGAACTTATATGCAAAATTTGGTATCGTTCGGAGTTGATTTGATAGGAATCAGACGTTTAGTTAGAAGTTCTTGAAAATTTCTCTGAAATTCTTGCGTTTTAGAGATCAATTCGTAGTTTTTGACGTTATTTTTAAGTTTTGATCGCGCGAACGAGTTCGTATGATATTCTTAGACTTGTGTGAATGTTTGATATGGAGCCCCGAGGGCTCGGGTGAGTTTTTAATACTTAGCAGAGTGTGGTTGGAATCAAAATATTGTTATTTTTTCTACAAAGGCCTCAGATCTCACAATTGCGAGGTCCGATTCGCATTTGCGAAGGTAGGGCTGGTCTGCTAGGGTTCACATTTGTGAACCCAGTATTCGCATTTGCGAAGTATGCTGGGATGGGCTAGGATCGCAATTGCGATGATTTTGTCACAATTGCGAGGACAACAATGGTCTCAAATGCGAAGAGTCCCTCAAGTCTTCAGTGCCACAATTGCGAGGGTTTGTAATTGCGAAGTCATGTCGCAATTGCGACATCTGCAACTAATCAAATAGTTGGGAGACGGGATTTTTGAGATCATTCTCTCATTTTTGAACCCTTGACTCGGTAGGAGGCGATTTGGAGACGGGATTTTCACCTACAAACCTTGGGTAAGTGATTCTAATTTATTTCTAATAATATTCCATCAACATATCTTAGATTTTAACATCAAAATTATGTGAATCAAAGTAGATATTTTATGAAACTTTGTCAAGTTTCTGAAAAATAATAAATTGAGTTTTGAGAGTCGATTTAGACTCGAATTTTGAAACTAATCACATATATGAACTCGTGGGGTCATGAGTAGACGGAATCTATCATTGTACCTATATTTTGACCAGGGAAGTCCGGGGTTGACTTTTATTGGTTTGTTGGAAAAAGTGTAAAAATCTTAATCTTATCTATTGCAATTGAATTCCCTAGCATGGTTTGATGATATTGAGTCAATTTTGGTTAGATTTGAACAGTGTGGAGGTGGATTTTAAGGAAAAAACTATTTTCGAGTACTGAATTAGTCTAATTGAGGTAAGTGTCTTGTCTAACTTCGTGTGGGGGAACTACACCTTAGATTTGATATTATTTGGAGATTTTTGAATAGGATTGAAGAGGGATTCAAGGGGAAACACTTGGAGGTAAGATTTATGGACTTAATACTCGATTCTAATGTGGATTTTACCTAATTAATCATGGAATTTAAGCCTAATATTGAAGAACTAGGGCTTGTAATTAAAGACCTAGAACTTGGGATTTGAGGGATCGTTTGTGGTTGGATTTTGATGTTTTTGATATGAATGAACTCGGGGAGTGATAAGGAGTCTATTGATGTAATTTTTATTGAAATCCGAGATGTGGGCTCGGGGGTCGAGTTTGGACAATTTCGGGATTTGTGTTGTAATTTGATTTCTTTCAAGTGGGCTTTGTTCCCCTAACATATTTTGATGGTTTTGCACTGATTTTGGTTAGATTTGGAGCATCTGGAGGCCGATTCGAGAGGCAAAGGCGTCGCGGGCTAGAGATTTGAACCGGATAGAGGTGAGTAATGATAGTAAATGTTATCCTAAGAGTATGAAACTCCGGATTACACATCATTGTGCTATATTGAAGTGACACACACGCTAGATGATGAGTGTGGGGTCGTGCACCATTGGAGATTGTGACTTAGTCTATCTCGAATGACTGTTTTATCGCATATTTGATTGAAAACTATTTGCTATCATCATATTTTGGGCTGAATGCCATGTTTGGGCCTCGTGCCAATTATTTGAACCCTTAGGGGACTTTTACTGATATTTTCTCACTATTTTTGACTTTATACTTGTACTCAGTCATGCTATATCCTACTGTTTTCATAACTCAGACATGTTTACTCTGTTTTAATACATTAAATGATATTTTAAATGATAATTTGGGCTGAGGATCATGTTTTACTGTTGCTTGAGTAGCTTATGAGATTCTGAATGAGTAAGGCCTAGGGCCTATGTTGTGAGGATACACTGATTCATGATTTTGAGGTTGAGGGCCTGAGATTGTACGCCGTTGATATGAGGCTGAGAGCCTACTGATTATGCCACGAGATGGCTTGATATTTGCGCTTGGGCCGTAAGGGGCCCTCCCGGAGTCTGTACACCCCCAGTGAGCCGGTACCCATTATGATATGAGATATAGCCCGAGGGGCTAGTATTGTTCCATGTGTTGCCCGAAGGGCTGATTTTGTTGGTATTGTGCCCGAGGGACGGTTCTTTATGTGTTTATCTTTTCTAGCTGCCTGTCATTTACTTGCTTAACTGTTAAAAAGGTATTTTAAAGAAGCTTAAACTAAACTAAGATGACTTTACATGTTTTCACTGTTTCATTGCTTTTTACTGGCTTTTACTGCTTCTTTATAGCCTGTCGATGTGACTTTACGTAATTTCTTGTCGCTTAGTCTTCATTTATTATTATTACTCACTGAGTTGGAGTACTCACTTTACTCCCTGCACCCCGTGTGCAGATTCAGATGCTTCAGGTCCTGCTTGCGAGGGTTGAGAGCTTCCAGCAGGCTTCAGAGATTCACTAGGTAGTTGCTCGGCGTTCGCAGCCCAGTGCTTCTCCTTCTATCTTATTTTCTCCTATTTTAGTTATGTAATGGTTGTGTAGACTCTTTCAGACTTGTGATTTTTATGATAGATGCTCATGACTGCTGACACTTCGATGTCGGGCTATATCTATTCAGCAATTGTACTATTTCACCTTATTTTGGGATTATTATTATGATTAAGACTTAATTTGTATTATTTAATTGCTTAAAAATGAATTGGGAGTGTGTTGACTGGCCTTGTCTTCACGAGAGCTGCCATCACGACTGGGTCCGGGTTTAGGGTCGTGACATGTTCCCAGCAGGGTTATCTCATTTCTAAAGGCTCGACAGATGGTTGAGAACATGTGTAATGCTTATCTAGCCTTTGTGCGAGATGTCAGTGCTGATACTCCTACCGTTGAGTCAGTTCTAGTAGCAAGAGACTTTCCAAATGTATTTCCAACATATTTTCTGGGCATGCTGCCCGACATGGACATCGATTTTGGTATTGACTTGTTGTCGGGCACTTAGCCCATTTCTATTCCACCATATCGTATGATATCGTATGGCCCTAGTGGAGCTAAAGAAGTTAAAGGACAGTTGCAAGAGTTGCTTGATAAGGGATTCGTTTGACCTAGTGTGTTGCCATGAGGTGCTCCGGTCTTGTTCGTGAGAAGAATGATGGTTCTATGCGCATGAGTATTGATTATCGTCAGTTGAACAAGGTTCCAGTAAAGAACAGGTAACCATTTCCACGCATTGATGACCTATTTGATCAGCTACAGGATGCCAAAGTGTTCTCCAAGATTGATTTGCGGTCAAGTTATCATCAGTTGAAGATTAGGGATCCGGATATTCCGAAGACTAACTTTAGGACTCGATATGGTCACTACGAGTTCCTCATGATGTTATTTGGGCTGACCAATGCCCTAAAAGCATTTATGTGCCTGATGAACAGTGTATTCCAGCCTTATCTTGATTCATTCGTCGTTGTGTTTATTGACGACATCTTGGTATACTCCCGCAGTCGGGAAGATCATGAGCAGCATTTGAGGATCATGCTCCATAACTAGGGATGGCAATGGTGCTGGGCGGTGTAGGTTTAGACACATGCAAGGCGGTGCAGGTTAAACATATGCGGTTGCGGGGTAGGTCAAAATAAAAACATTTAAAATTTACGCGGGTGCAAGCGGGTACGAGTTTAAAAACTTCATCAAAGAAGGAAACTCAATTTTCTAACTTTCTGAAGATGAAATTGATTTCACATAATATATTGAAGCAAAATAAAGTTTCATATTTAAACACAAAAATTTAAATAGCAGCCATACATGACAACAAAAATTGGATTTCAAGTATATGAAGAGTGTTTGAAATAATATTTGTCAGTTGTAACCTTAAACAATCGTATCCAAGGTCATATTATCTAGCTATGAATCTTTTTCGTAGAAAAATAGTTGTATTATTCAACTACAAAATTTAATTCATCGCCATTTAAACCTTGTATATCTAATGACAAAACTTTGTTGTCACTAAGTCATAGATTTATTAGAAACAACAAAATGATTGTCACCAATTATTTATTTATTAGTGACAAAAATTTAGGTTTCAAATAAATGTATTATTTTGTGGCTAAAGTGTTTGCATCATTTAATTACAAATTTTAATAATCACTATTTAAGAAATGTCTTCACATCCAAAATTTAGTATTTCTAATGAAAATATCTATTAATTGATTTCTAACTAAAGCTTGAATAGGGTAAATTTACATATATACTTTTAACAAATATAAAAAGTTAAAAAACAAAGAGGTATTATGATATTAAATTTTTTTGTTAAGTACCTTTTATTGCATATGTGCAAGATTTATTTCTCTTAAGTATCTTATCTTCTTCTTTCTATAACCGAAGTCTTCCGTACTCTTTAGAATTAATAAAAAGCACGAGTATATATAGTAAAAGTGTAATAAAAATTCTAGCCAAAAGATTAAAAAAATTAAAACTACAAAATGGAAAAAAAATACTTATGCGGGGCGGGGCGATGCAAATGGATGCGGGTGTGGATGCGGGGCGGGTGAACGCGGGTTCAACTTCTATGCGGGGCAGATTGAAATTTTGCAGGTTAAGAGAAAATCCACCTCGCACTCGCACCGCCCTGTTACGCTTGCCATCCCTATCCAGACCTTGAGAGAGAAGAAGTTATATACAAAGTTCTCAAAGTGTGAACTCTGGCTTGGTTCGGGGGCATTTTGGGTCATGTGGTGTCGAGTGAGGGGACCAAGGTGGATCCAAAGAAGATTGAGGCGGTGTAGAATTGGCCCAAACCATCTTCAACTACTGAGATCCGAAGTTTCCTTGAGTTGGTCGGGTATTATCATCGTTTCGTAGAGGACTTCTCATCTATTGGTGCGCCAATGACCAGATTCACCCAAATGGGTGCTCCTTGCTCGACGATGACTCTTCATCTATTAAATGAAGCACAAGAGAGACCGAAGTTATTAGCACTGATGTCGCCGACCTAGCAGTCACACGAGGAGGAATAGAAGTGGAGGGCGGGGCAGAACTGGCCACAGACACAGTAGGAGCCGACTCCATTGTAGTGGTCCTCTGGCGAAACGCAGGAGCAGGGGCCCTCAGCCTCCTTGAGGATCCTCGGGTTGAAAGCAAAAGAGAAAAGATTAAGAGGTTGATTCCCACAAAACAATTAGGAACATGCGACCAGAAGACACGTCAATAAATCTAGAGATATTATCATTAACTTGGTTTAACCCTTGTTACATAAATTAAGTTAACCAAAGACTTATACTTTTTTGGTCAAACAGTATTAGCACGCTTTAGCAGTAGATACATTAAATAGTTCATAAAATTTAATGTACTTTAATTATATTGGGAAACATTGTACAAATTTTAGATTTAATTTTTTCACAAGTCAGAATTGTTAAATGAGTTCAAATTATTGAAGCTTGAAACTAATAGGACTAACAAAACTATTACTACATCATAGCACAATATTTTAAAATGAAAGACTGCCATTAAAGAAAACAGGAATAACAGTTTTTTCTGAAATTCAAGTCGATAAGGATTATTATCCTTGAAACTTGGAACTTTTGGATTTCTATGTGGGATCCTTTCAATGGAGGAACGTGACCGTATATATTTTCAAATTAGTCTTAAATATTTTCCTATTTGTATATATCTAATAAGATTAATAGCCCGTTTGGCAAAACTGCAAAAATTAACTTATTTTGAGAAGTCTTTTTTTTCAGAAGTATTTTTCTCAAAAGTACTTTTAGTGAAAAACAGTTTGTGTTTGACTAATTAAATTGAAAAACACTTTTGAGCAGCAATTAGTGTTTGACCAAACTTTAAAAAATTGCTTCTAAGTGTATTTTTCTCAAAATTGCTTCTAAAAAAAGTGCTTCTGGAGAGAAGCTACTTTTTTCTGCTTCTCCAAAACTGCTTCTGTTTCTTCTCAAAATCATTTTTTTTTCTTCCAAAAGCTTGGCTAAATACCTGAAATTTTTGACCAAAAATGCTTTTGATAAAAAAGAAGCACTTTTGGCCAAATAGAAACTTGGTCAAACAGACTATAAATTTGAAACTCAAACTTAAAAGTATAAAATCATTTTTATTTCTTATTAATCTTAACTATTTTCCCATTTGAATATAGTATCTACAAAATTAAATTTGAGGTTCAAACTTTGTGTGTTTGGTACTGAAAAATACTTTACAAAATTATGATTATCAATTTCTTATGTTTAGTTCGCTTAAATATTTAAAAGATAATTTTCTTATAAATTTATTTTTTTTAAATTTCAAGAAAATAACTTCACTACCAAAAAGATTAAGAAAATATTTTCCAAACTCTCCTTTCCACCTCAGTCTCTCGACCCTTCCCCTCCCACTCCTTACCCCACCCACCCTGGCACCGATCCACCGCCTCCCACCGGGCCCCAATCAATTGTCCCTGGCCAATTCGAACCACTGTCTCCCTTCGCTACTGCCACCCCTGCCCACGCCCTCTCCACTTAACCCCCAACACCCCTTGCTAACTCATCCGCTTCCCACCCATCATGCCCTCCTCCCTCCCCTCCCCCTAATGTATGCCCTAGATTATATATAAATGCTCTTTAGGACAATATTTTATACGTGTTAACCAAACACACACACAAAAAAAATTACTTAGTATCTTACCAAACACACCCTTAATTTTTTTTCTTTCTTATTAATCTTATATATTTTCCTATTTTGGATATATCTAATAAGATTAAATTTGAAACTCAAACTTAATGTATAAATAATTTTCTTTCTTATTAATCTTAAATGCTTTTCCTATTTTGATATATGTAATAAGATTAAGTTAGAACAAACTTAAAGTATAAAATTATTTTCTTTCTTATTGATCTTAAATATATTCCTATTGGGATAAAGTATCTAATAAAATTAAATTTGAACTCAAACTTAAAGTAAGAAAACTATTTTCTTTTTTATTAATATTAAATATTTTTCTATATGGATATACCTAATAACATTAAATTTGAAAGTCAAACTTAAAGTAATAAAATCATTTGTTTCTTATTAACCTTAAATATTTTTCCCATTTGGATATATCAAAATACATTCAATGAAAGCTGAAAATCAACCTTTAAAATAAACTACAAGTCACTATTTAAGAGACCAAAATGGCAATTGAGTCAGCTTTTTTGCTCTTTCATACAGAGAGTAGTACTCCTTCATAGTTGTCCATGTTTGCATTCCCAATAAGTCACAGCAGTAGCTGTTACCCAACAGACTATGAAAAAAGGGAAAATGAAAATTGAAAAAAAAGAAAAAGTAGAGTGAGTGGAAAAACGGAAGAAACTTTCCCTTTTACCAAACGGCACAAAGAAAAGTGAAAGACTCAAATCTCAATTTTGTCAACTTCAGTTTCTAAATTTAAGCTAAACAGTTAGTGGGTTGGTTCTTGATTTTTTTGATTTGGTGTAATTTTCATTTCGGCTGATCTGTTACATTCTTGAACAGGGTCAGTGGGTTTTTTGTTTGTATCCTGCTGGAGATCTTATGTAATCTTTTGTGGGTCTTTTTTTGGTTTTGTATGCTCTACTGAATCAGACTTTTCTTTTAGTGGGAAAAAAGGTGAAAGGAATTTAAGGTTTATTTGTTATCATTTCTTGATCTTAAAGAACAGATTTTTATGCTTCTTATTGTAAAAAAGATCAACCTTTTGTGGGTGTAGATGCACCTCTTTTAGGTTATATCTACAAATTAGTTCTTCCCCAGATAAGGAGATTCTGTGTTTATCTTTTAAAACTGTGATTTTGATCTCAACAAGTACAGAGTTGTAACTTTTACTCTACATCTTAGTCTTGTGATTCTGAAGTGGTAGAGCTGTTAGTTTAGTTTATTGGGAAGAACCCTTGTGGCTACTGTGGAGATCTGGGACTTATTTAATCTGTTATGTCCCATGAGAACTTTCTTCCCTTCAGAATCTTGTAAAGAAACACACCTCAAATCTATTAATCCTCAGTCATGGCTCCAAGTTGAAAGAGGCAAGCTGTCCAAATTTTCATCTGAATCTGCTTCTTCCATGTAAGTATAAAAGCTGCCATTTTGTTGTAATTTCCTTTTTCTTTTATTCTATATAAGCAGATACTACTATAATTGTTGTAATCATGTTATTGAACCTTGGAAAAATTATCTTGTGGTGCTTGTAGAGAGACCCTGATCAAGGTCCCTGAACCGCCAATTCTTCCGTTTTTTAAACCTGTTGATTATGTAGAAGTTTTGGCAAAAATCCATGAACAACTCGAGTCATGTTCGCCACAAGAGAGGTCGACTCTGTATTTGCTGCAGTTTCAGGTATTTAAGGGTTTGGGGGAAGTTAAATTAATGAGGAGAAGCCTTCGTTCAGCTTGGTCGAAAGCAAGCACAGTATATGAAAAACTTGTATTCGGGGCGTGGTTGAAATACGAGAAGCAAGATGAAGAGCTCATTTCTGACTTGCTTTCTACTTGTGGTAAATGTGCAAAGGAGTTTGGAGCAATAGACATAGCATTCGAAATGCCTGCTTATAAGATCTTAAGCTCTCCAGGAGTTGTTACTACAAATGAGGATCCTTGTCCAAAAACTGTTTTGTTTAGGATTGGTGATGAGAAAATAGCGTGCAATAGGCAGAAAATTGCCGGTCTTTCAGCTCCATTTCATGCAATGCTCAATGGTTGTTTTACAGAATCGTTATGCGAGGAAATAGATTTGTCTGAAAACGATATTTCACCATTGGCGATGAGGGTGATCAGTGAATTCAGCTCAACCGGTTTATTGGATGAAATATCTGCCGATCTTCTGTTGGAAATATTGGTATTTGCCAATAAGTTTTGTTGTGAAAGCCTCAAGGATGCTTGTGACCGAAAGCTTGCGTCTTTAGTTTGCTGTCGACAAGATGCTTTAGAACTCCTGGAATGTGCCCTTGAAGAGAATTCCTCTGTCCTTGCTGCATCATGTTTGCAAGTATTTCTACGCGAACTCCCAGATTCTCTGAAAGACAGTCAGGTAGTTGAACTGTTAAGCAACACTACCAAGCAACAACGATCGATTATGATAGGTCCTGCCTCATTTTCACTCTATTGTTTGTTAAGTGAAGTTTCGATGAACCTTGACCCTAGATCAGATGAATCTGTTCGTTTTTCGGAAACACTGGTAGACTCGGCTGAAACCAGCCAACAGAAAATGGTCGCATATCATCGGTTGGGATGCATTAAGTTTCTTAGAAAAGAACTTGATGAAGCTGAGCAGCTCTTTGAGGCTGCTTTTAATTTGGGTCACACTTATTCCTTAGTTGGTTTGGCTAGATTAGGTCAAATAAGGGGTCATAAACGCTGGGCATATGAGAAACTCAGCTCTGTTATTTCTTCCTCAACTCCACTTGGATGGATGTACCAAGAGAGCTCGCTATATTGTGATGGCGAGAAAAGGTTGGATGACCTTGAGAAAGCAACTGAGCTTGATCCCACACTGACGTATCCGTACATGTATCGAGCTGCATCTTTGATGAGGAAACAAAATGTTCAAGCTGCTCTTTCAGAAATAAACAGAATCCTGGGATTCAAGCTGGCATTGGAGTGCTTGGAACTCCGCTTTTGTTTCTACCTTGCTCTAGAGGACTACCGATTAGCAATATGTGATATACAGGCAATCCTCACACTTTGCCCAGATTATCGTGTGTTTGAAGGACGAGTCGCAGCATTGCAATTACGTACTCTTCTGCGTGAGCATGTGGAGAGTTGGACCGAAGCTGATTGTTGGCTGCAGCTGTATGATAGATGGTCTTCAGTTGATGATATTGGATCTCTTTCAGTAATATACCAGATGCTCGAGTCTGATGCAGCAAAAGGTGTTCTGTACTTCAGACAGTCCCTGCTTCTCCTCCGGTAATTCCTTTTTTTGTTTATTTGACTTGTAAAGTGCTTCACAATTTCTAGTAAGACTATTGGTTGTAGTGGCTGCTCACCAGAATCTTTTCAGATTGGAAAAATTGTTCTTCACTTCTTCTTAAGAAACTCATATTTTCGACCTCTGATGGTTTTCTGATATATTAGTGAAAACCTACAATTTCTTGGAACCCATATGGACTTTGCTAAAAACAGAAAACATTGGAAGCACGGAATCTATATAGGTGATATTAGCTAGTTAGGATTAAGGCTTATTTCTCTTCACGCTCACATTACATCCGGTGTTTGCTAGGACTCTTTTTGATTTGCTTAGGGATTTGTATATCGGTGTTCGGATAAGTGTGAGATAATCTACTTTTAGAGAGCCTTTAATTTGTCTTAAAACACAAATTATTGAGAATGCAATGGGCCCAAAAAGAGTAGAATGTGTATAAAAGATTCATATATCCAACCCAACTAGTTTGTGATTGAAGCATAATTGATTGATTGATTGAGGCTGCAGACTCTGCAAGATCTAGTTCCTGTAAATTACTGATTCCAAAAGCCTCTTCAACTCTTTACAAAATTTAGTCTTGCCTCTATAAGGTTGGTTGCAAACTCTAGTATCTTTATAATGACATTCATTCATTTGGTTTAACCTTGTATTCCTAAGACCGTGATTCATGCTTTTTTCCGGTAAAACAAAAGAACTTGAGGGCCTTACTTAATCTTCTTAAGATGAATAAGTTAGGAAGATGAAGGTCTTGCCTAATAGTTTTTACCTCACAATAGAATTTTCCTCTACCTGTGAGATATTCTGGAGCTCCTCTCGGTGTCTTGCCTTGAGGGAGGACTGACTCTACTTTAATCTCTTATTAGAGGACTATCTATTAGCCAATAATCAACCACCCATCAAGCAGAAACAGAGAACTGAATGTCGTTTCACACTCTTTCATGCTTTATCAGATTAAATTGTCCAGATGCAGCGATGAGGAGTTTACATTTGGCTCGCCAGCATGCATCTAGTGAACATGAATGTTTGGTCTATGAGGGATGGATCTTATATGATACTGGCCACTGTGAAGAAGGTCTACAGAAAGCTGAAGAATCTATTCGCATCAAGAGATCTTTTGAAGCATACTTTCTGAAAGCCTATGCTTTAGCCGACTCTAGCCCTGATGCATCTTGTTCATCAACTGTCATATCACTTCTTGAGGAAGCTTTGAGGTGCCCGTCGGATAGGCTTCGCAAGGGTCAGGTATGACACTCTCAATCCAGAATCTCTCTATCATTCATAAATGAACTTCTAGGTTGCCTTGAGCATTTAGATGAGAGTAGTATTGCACTTTTGAAACGGTATTAGAGCAGCGAAATCATGGTCCAAGGTTCATTTTGCCATGCCCTCAAATATTTCTCGCATGCTTAGCCAAGGTGTTAATTGCGTTTGAGCTCACACTAGAATTTCAAATTTGATCCAAATGTATTGGGGAGTTCCCTTTGTTTTATGGTTATCCGGGAGTTGACAAGAAAATGGGAGTCTAATGCATCCGTAATTTAGACACTGGCATATGGTGATGTGAGACAAGAGGGGTTGCTCTGATGGTAAGCAACCTCCACTTCCAACCAAGAGGTTGTGAGTTCGAGTCTCTCCAAGAGTAAGGTGAGAACGTTCTTGGAGGGAAGGATGCCGGGGGTCTATTTGGAAACAATCTCTCTACCCTAGGGTAGGAGTAAGGTCTGCGTACACACTACCCTCCCCAGACCCCACTAAGTGGGATTATACTGGGTTGTTGTTGTTGTTGTTGCATATGGTGATGTGAAAAATCCTGTTGCTATCTGTATCTTTTTAGCAGTTGTTCTGCTACTAAAATTGTGCATTTCATTAATGACATGTTTTACTTGATTGAACTTGGGTAGGCCCTGAACAATCTTGGCAGTGTGTACGTCGACTGCGGTAAATTGGATGCTGCAGCTGATTGCTACATTAATGCCCTTAAAATCCGGCATACCCGGGCTCACCAAGGTCTTGCTCGTGTCCATTTCTTGAGAAATGATAAGGTGGCTGCTTATGACGAGATGACTAAACTGATTGAGAAGGCAAAAAATAATGCATCTGCCTATGAGAAGAGATCAGAGTACTCTGACCGTGACCGCACAAAGGCAGACCTAGAGATGGTCACTCGTCTGGATCCTCTTAGAGTTTACCCTTACAGATATCGAGCTGCAGGTAAAAGTTCTCTTTTTTTCCACCCTTTCTTTTGTTTTAGTTTTATTCGTCTTGACTTGAAGAAGGAAAATGCAAGAATGTTCTATATTCTCTGCACTTGTATATGGAGATCTATATTCAAATTCTACTAATAGTAAATATTTTCGAGTTACTAATTGGAACTCACATTTTATATTTGATTTTGGTTTTACATAATGACATATAAATAGTAAAACGAGATGCCCCTTTGTGAGAAATGTTGACCTTCCCTCTATCTTTCTGTTATTAGTAGGCCTAGTATTTCCGGCATTTGTAATTAAGTTACATGCACTAACAATTTAGAAATCTAATTATAGCAGGTTAGTCAAAGCTTTCATCAGTTCACCTAATTTTCTGGTAGTAATTATTACCTTACAACTAACCTGATTGTTTTAATTAAGAACTTAAAACACTTTTGATTAACGGTTGTTAATTGGTGATAGTGCTGATGGACAATCATAAGGAGAATGAAGCAATTGCAGAACTGTCAAGGGCCATTGCATTTAAAGCCGATCTTCATCTTCTACACCTTCGCGCTGCATTTCATGAGCACATAGGTGATGTTATGGGTGCGTTGAGAGATTGTCGAGCAGCTCTCTCCGTTGACCCGAACCATCAAGAAATGCTGGAACTTCATAGTCGTGTAAACAGCCAAGAGCCTTGAAGAAAATGAGGCAAATGACAATAGGAGGGGAGGGAGTGTGAAATTGAAAAGCTTTTCCTTTTTCCCCTTTTTCACCTTCCCCCTAAATTTTCCTCCATTGTATATCATACTGAGCTTCCTCTCCATGTTTATCCTAATTCCAAAATTTTTGTAGTATGCTCCCAAATTCTTTGTTAATATAATTTATATTTAACGAAAATTTCTCTCTCTCTCTCTCTCAAAATACACACACACATACGAAGACACATTTAATCTATAGAATTAATTTAAGTTTTGTACTTAATTCATACGCTTCTATGTTAATTATTGTGTATCAACCATGGTTTTAAATAGAATTTCTGCAAAACTTCAGCACTCTGGAGTAGTATTTCTCCAAATTGTTCTGGATTCATTTTTTGAAGTAATAGCACTTCGATTCTAATTTGTTTCTCGCGCTTAAAAAGAGTATCCTCGTTCTCAAATTGAAAGTTCTACTAAGCATATGAGCAGTCAACTTAATTACTCAATTCGTTTCAATTTATATGAGATAGTTTGACTTGTATATAATTTAAGAAAATTTTGTTTTAAAATTTGTTATTTTAAAAGCTTAAGGGTAAAGACTTTTGGACCGTGCATTTGTGAGGCTATAAAAACTTCTTATATTAGATAAGCAATAAGTATCATAGATACAAAATAGGAGCGGTTACAGTGTAATATATTTAGGGGGCAAACATTATCCGATTTAGCCCATAATTAATTTTCTTACCCGCTTTAGCCCCCCGTTCCCTCCTCCCCCTCCCCCCCCTTCTCCCCTCACAGCGAGCTCTGTGGTTGCTGCTTCCTTTTGGATTGTCGGCAACGTTTTCTGCTCTTGCTCAAACAGCTGGCCAGAGTTTAGTTCCGAGAATCCAACATCTCTTTTGTTTGTTTGCTGCATTGGTAGGACTTGTATTCAAGGAAAATAGCAGTTAATCACATCTTAAATATAGTTTTGTGAGCTTCTAAATGGATTTTGTGATTGTTAAATGTGATTGTTAAATTTTTTAACAAATTGATGATTAGAGTTTATTGGGGATGTCATTTTTTTTTTGTGGCTTAAATTAGTCGGCTATTTGCAAAGTTTGTTTTTTGCTTGGAGCAAACTTTTAAAGTTTGGCGTTTACATAATTTCATTTGATTTTTTTTAAAATTAAAATTTGAAGCTAATTGGTGATGTTTTTCATGAGTTAAAGTTCGAAGGAGACAAACTCAATTTTTGCGTGTAATTTATGCACGTGTAAAAGTAAGTGTATATAAAGCAGGATCACTTTAATTATAAAGTTAACTTTTATTTAACCCCTTCTTATCTGAAAAAAACCCTACTTACCCTATTTATTGGGAAAAAGAAAATGACTATGAACTTCATAGGAACCGATGTGCTCCTTCAGATAACTCATCCATGTGAAGAATGCACTCCATAAAAGTTCAACATGAATTTTGTATAGCATGACACGTAGAACCGAAGACAAGCAAAAGGCGAATTAAATAATAATTAGTACCGGAGACAACTGTTATAATTGACATCAGATAGGCCCCGAAGGGAACATAGTCAACGGGAACATATCGAATATTTATCATCGGATAGCATCCAATAAAGAATGTTCTTTAATATTAAATAGGCAGCCGTTACAGAGAATATTTGCATTCATGACCTACCATTACATAGTCTCTATGATTCCTTTATTATTACTTAAGTAGAGCTTGATCCTAGGATCTAGGTATAACTATAAATAGCAAGCTCAGCAGCCATTGTAAGACAGGAAATTCGGGGCAAAACTTGTGTTGTATTCCATTTTCGCTCTCAATAAAATAATTTTTTTTTTGCTCTTTTATATTGTTCTAATTTCTGTCCTCAGAGATAGTGCTCTCGGAGCCAGGGTTGTCATCTTTTTCAATTTCATTTGCTAAATCTTACTTTTAATCTCATTTATTTATCATTTTTGGATTAAATCAGTTCGCTTGTCTATAAACCACGTAAAAAATTTAACTGTACCGTTTTATGGGTAAATAGTTTGGTGCCTACCGTGGGGCTTAGACAGTCGCATAATTGAGTTGATCCTTGTATTTATTACTAATTTGTTTGATTTTTTCCTTAGCAAGAAATCGAAAATGGCAGCTAATAATATCAACATCGCACATAACATTGAGGCATACGAAAATCTTCCTCAACACGAGGATTCAATCAGCGATACCCATAACGAAAGGGACAAGGCAACCCCGGTTCATGAAGGGCAGTACCCCTGACATGTACGAGAACCAACTCCCGATGACGCGGAAGAGGAACACGTTGTGGAAATAGTTAGAATCCTAAGAGAGCAACAGAAAACCATCATGGGTCAACTTTTAAGATAGGATCAGGTGATGACGAAACTGAAGCAAGCATTGTCAGGCGCTTCCAACAACGCAAACGGAAGGGGCCCGGTTTCTCTCGGCGTTCCTGCAAATCAAACAACTCAAAGAGTTGATAACAATATCCCGAAGGGTGAGGTCGGTTTCGACGGTACCGAGGGGACCAGTAGCAGATCTGGTAAGGATAAGGGGAATAAGCCCTTCAAACCAAGCTCATGAGATTTATGAGGAAAATGAGCGAATTGATGGATCAAAATGCGAAGGAGTTTCACGCCTGAATGGATCAGATTTTAAGCGCACCACCGGTTTTGAAGGGCCCGGATTTGAAAAAATACACTCAATTTTCATGTAAACCAAGTGCATCGCCGGAGTTAATTTTGAAGGGGTTCAAGATGCCGGTCATACCAAAATACGATGGGACTTCAGACCCGCAAGAGCACATCATAACTTATACCACAACTGTGAAAGGGAATGATTTGGCTCAACATGAGATCGAATCAGTTCTACTGAAGAAGTTTCGTGAAACCCTCACAAAGGGGCCTCTGACATGGTATTCACTCTTACCCAAGTATTCAATTGACTCTTTTGAAATACTTGTGCATTAATTTATTAAGGCCCATGTCGGGTCCAGAAAGGTCCAAGACAGAAAGGCGTACATATTCAGGATCGCTCAAGGTGAGTCTGAATTGTTGCAGAAATTTGTGATCATATTCCAAAAGAGACTATGTTGCTACTGGTCATACCAGATGAGTGGGCAACAGAGGCGTTCACAAAGTGTTTGAACGAGGAGCTCAGACTCATCCCGAAAGCTGAAGGAAAGCCTGTTAGAATTCCAAGCGACTACATGGGCAGATGTTCATAACTGTTATGAGTAAAAAATAAGGATAGAAGACGATCAACTCGGGTTCCCAACGTAAACCAAAGGACATGACCAAGATAAGAACCAGGATAAGTTCAAAAGCGATTTTGATGCGGACCAACGATCTTCTAAAGGTTGTTTCTAGCCATACGACAGAATTAAAGGACACAACAGCAAAGGGTTCCAGTCCTCATATAGGTTCGCTCCCGATAGTAGAATTGATCATGACCGGAACAATAAATCTTTACAAAAAAAAGAAGTATCAGGGGCCCCGGATTCCACATACCCCAGGTTGTCGGATTATAATTTCAACATCAGTGTAGTAGAGGTTGTATTAGAGATGAGAAATATCAAAGAAGCACGATTCCTAAATCCAATCAGATCTGATCCCAACTAGAGGATCCTAACTTATAGTGCAAATATCATAGGACTCGCGACCACAGAATTAGGGACTACCGACACTTGTGTGAAGAGGTGGCTATGTTGTTGAAGAACTGTCATCTGAGGGAGTTCTTGAGTGACCGGGCGAAGAATAGTTACAGCTGTATCCGATATAATACGGAGCCTTCGAAGATAGTAGAAGACCCTCCTCGGTTTACTATCAACATGATTTTCAGAGGGAATGAAATTAATGACGTAACCTTCTCGGCAGCCAAGAAAAGAAAGATATCAGTGACCCACAACAAGAGATTTCGAGAAGTTGTAGAAGATGATATAACCTTCACGGAGGAAGACTCCGATAAAATTCTTCTGCCACATAATGATGCCCTGGTAATTTCTCTCAATGTCTTAGATTTCAAGATTAAGCGTGTTTTGGTTGACCCAGAAAGCTCAGCCAATATCATTCAATAGAGAGTGCTGGAACAAGCAAAATTAACTGGAAGCATCATTCTGGCAACAAAACTCTTCGCTGGGTTCAACTTGGCAAGTGTGATAACCCGATGAGAGATCCTGATGCCCATGTATGCCAAAGTGGTAACCAAGACCACCTTATTTGAAGTAGTACGTCGATATGGATTACAACATAATCCTTGGAAGGCCGTGGATACATGAGATAAAGGTTGCTCCCTCAACGTATCATCAACGGTTGACATTCCCGACCCCGGAAGGAATCAAGAAGATAAGGGAAGATCAACCAGAAATAAGAGAGATGAACGCAATGTCAATTTCCAGCAGCAAAGGTAAGGAGCCCGACAAATAGCAATTACCAAAACTGACGCCTTCTTCCTTGACCAATAAAGATTATAAAGGCGAGAGTCATCGGAATCCCACCAGGTGCCGAGATACTTCCAGGTACCGGAGGATACAGATGTAACCAAGTCCACTGCAGAAAAACTCGAGCAAGTGGATTTGTTTGAAAAATTCTTGTAAAGGAAGTTTCACTTGGGAACAGGACTCAATTTCAAACTCAGGTCAGGATCTATTAATTTCCTTAAAGTTAACATTGATTTTTTTGCATGGTCGAGCAAGTGGATTTGTTTGAAAAATCCTTAAACTCAGGTATCCCATTAGAGGTGGCCGTGCACAAGCTAAGCTTGGATCTAAATTTCCCACCGGCAAGGCAAAAGAAACGCCCAATAGGAGAGGTAAGAAACAAGTTTTTCAAAGAGGAGGTAATCCGACTAATTGACATTGGTTTAATCCGAGAGGTAAAATATCCAGAATGGTTAACTACTATAGTGGTAGTTCCAATGAAGAATAAAACGTTTAGAATGTGCGTAGATTATAAGGATTTAAATAAGGAGCGCCCTAAAGACTCGTTCCCATTGCCAAACATCGATCAAATAATTGATGCTACGACCGGGCATGAGTTAATGACTTTCCTTGATGCCTACTCTGGGTACAATGAGGATCAGTAAAAACCTTCATTCAAAACAAGCTTTGGCACATATTGTTATAAAGTGATGACATTCAGGCTTAAAAATGCTGGAGCCAACTTATCATAGGCTCGTGAACAGGGATGCTTAAGAAGCAAATAGGCAAAACAATAAAAGTATATATCATTGAAAATTTAGTCAAGTATTTGAATGTAGGTGATCATTTGAATCACCTTGAAGAAACCTTAGATATCTTGAGGAAGCATGACATGAAACTCAACCCGAAAAAATTTGCATTCGGGGTTGGCTCCGGCAAGTTCTTGGGCTTCTTGGTTTCACAGAGAGGGATTGAGTTAAATCTCGATAAAATCAAAGCCATCTAAGACATCCTGGACAAGCTAACGAGCGTAAAAGAAGTACAGAGGCTAATCGAAAGATTGACCGCCTTAAGCAGGTTCATCTCTCGATCCTTAAAAAAATGTCATCACTTTTTCTCACTTCTGAAGAAGAAGAAGAACAATTTCGAATGGACTCCGAAATGTCAGTTGGCCTTGAAAGACTTGAAGCGTTACCTATCAATCCCCCCGTTACAATTAAAATCGGGTGAAGGTGAAACAATTGCTAATATATCTAGCGATCTGGGAAGCAGCGTTAAGTGATGTGTTAGTCTGAGAGGACGAAGGTATGCAATTTTCTGTCTACTATGTTAGTAAAATATTTTTCGGAGTAGAAACTCTCTATCCGCACCTCAAAAAACTGGCCTTAGCTCTCGTAGTCGCCTCTCAAAAGCTCAGGCCTTATTTTCAGTACTATCGGGTAGCCGTTGTGACAACCTTCCCCTTACGGAACATTCTTCACAAGCTTAAGTTGTCAGACCAGTTGGCTAAATGGGCAGTCAAAATTAGCTAATTCAATATTGCGTACAATCCCAAGACTGCACTCAAGTCATAGGTTTTGGCCGACTTCGTGGCTGATTTCAGTCTGGGGTTAATTGCCCTAGTTATTAAAGATACAATGCTGGTGTCGAAAATGACATCAAGAGTTTGGATCTTGTTTACGGATGGAGCTTCCAATATAAAAGGGTCCGGGCTCGGGGTGTTTCTTATCACGCCTGCTGAGTATTGAGATTTTGATGATTAACAAAGTTTATTTATATGAAATGTTCTAAGAACCATGTCCTCAATGTAACTGCTTAATCGCCCTAAGAACCAGCTCCTCAAGGTTGATGATTGTATTTCTTTACAAGACAGTAACTTTATATAAAAGTTACCCAGGTCCGAGTTTGGTTGAAAAAGACTGCTAAACATGATAAGGGTTGTTGCCCAAGAAGATACACATGCATAGGTGAGAGACAAGAGTCCCAAGACTTATGGAGTCCTTGGAATAGTAGGAGTCCTATCAAATGAGAAGTTGACTACGCATAAGACTCCTAGAAGATCTCAGAGTCAGGCGAATTTAAATACTATCCTTCTAGACTGTTGGCATCATCTTTTTTCACATCAATTGAAGAACTATGTTTGACACACTCTATTCGAGTACCAGTGGTGTATTCTTCTTGAGTTAGTCTAGTGAATGTGTTTTAGGAAGTCGAGTTGTAATCAAAGTGTCATAAACAACTATTGAGTTGGAGTGAATGTTTGTTTTACAAGTTAGAGTAACTTGTAAATCAAATAGTTGTAGTAGGAGTACTGGAGAGTATTACGATTTGTAATCGATATATTTGGCTCAGTGTTCTAGTGATGTTGAAGTTGAAAATCCTACATAGTAGGTCGTTATTTTTACACCTTTTGAGTTAGGTGATTTTCCACGTAAAAATTGATGTGTTTACTTTACTGCTTATTTGATTTCACGTTTAAGGAGTAAGGTAAAAAACCAAGTTCTTAGGTAATCCATAAAGGCACTCAAATTAATAATTGGTATCAGAGCAGGTTCTCTCACACATGGCTAACACCTAGAGAGATCTTGAAAGCAAAATGAGTGCTCCACCTAGAATTAACGAAGGATTATTAACTACCAGTGTCACCACCCAAACCTATGGGTCGAAACGGGCACCCGATACCTTACTCAACCTAGTACCAACATAACATATATTTCTTATCATACTTTTATTGGCAAATAGGCCAAACGAGCCGTCATGAGCTAACCAAAATAAACATAGGGGAATACTCAATATAGGATGACCAAACCTGATATAAAAACTTATACATGTGACATACAGGCCTATAAGTCCAACATGATCTTATGTAAACTCAAAACCTAGGCCGGCAAGGCCATACAACCATCCGTATACATGACATCTGTCTACAAGCCTCTAAGAGTACATACTTATCATAAAGGTCGGGACAGTACCCCGCCATACCAAACAATACACGTCTAAAAAATACTAACCAAACAAGCAACTTCGGAGCAAACGGAGCACCCACATCTTCCGCTGAGCTGATAGCCTACTTGGAGGACTCTCGACCTGTCTATCGGGACCCACGACACGAAATGCAACGTCCCCAATAAAAGGACGTCAGTACGAATAATGTACTGAGTATGTAAGATACATAAATAAGTATATAAAAGACATGGAAGAAATATGGAGTAAATGACTTAACCTGTAAGTCTAGATAACTCTGTAAATCATGAAATATTTATAGTGTCATGCATATGCATATGAATGTCATGTCATGCATAGTACATGTGTTCATAACATCATCAAGTCTCTGAGGGCATCCAATCATATCATCTCGGCCACTATAGGCAAAATCATCAACGTATACCAGCTGATCAGGTGGTGTTGTGATAATGCCGTAACTTTTTCCATATCCTATATATATATATATATATATATATATATATATATATATATATAAATACGCGTATATAACACCATTTGGTCATGGGTCAATGTGCATGTATAAATTCATGAAATGCATATGAAATACGTTAATAAAATCTCTTGGTACGTCATAAGACCATTATGCCTCTGCTTAATATCATGAAGTAAACTTTTTTCAACTTACGTATTTTTTTGAGACCCATGAATAGACGATGTAATAATAAGACACATGGGAATTCAAGAACATAGGCATCTCTAATACTTCTATGAATAAAGTCATTTATGGAAGTTATGCATTTGCTCATTTCGCTCGTGTCGTATAGATCATGCCAAAAGAAAGAAGGGATAGCCTTAGCATACCTGAACCGATTCTCTTTTGTGAAAATACGTAACAACGGATCGAAATAGGGAAAAATTTGTATGATATTCTTGAGAAGTATTGTACCAGACTTTCTTTGAATTAGCATTTCCTGTTAGACCTTGTAGCATCTCAGAGAAATTCACGTTGGACCTTGTAGTATAATCCCTTTAGAGACTTCATGTTGGACCTTGTAGCATTTCACTTTGGAAATTGTCATTTCTCTTTAATGATTAATGATATAGGAAGATGGTTTCCTTAATCAAAGAGAGTGGGCCCCACTTTGTATGGTGACTAAGCCAACTAAGCTCACTAATTTGCCACCTTAAAGTGTGACTTATGAGTCACTTATTACCTACTCACTTGGCTTTCCACATTGAGGCATTGTAAACTTATCCATAATTTTAATAATTATCTACTAATCTCTTAATTAACTTGTTAATCCCTCGTTAATCAATAATTACCCAATTATCTACATAATTAAGACTTATCTCAAATACTTAAAATACTACTTACTTTTAACATACTTTATACACCTTACTATCATGGCCATGTGATATCTTGTATGGTACTAGTCCATAAATATCGAGTATTTTAGCTCGGACCGTATTTTATCCCAAAATGCCAAACTTTAATGAAACTCATTTTCTTACCCTTTTGCATTCACGAATTTACCTATAACTTATTTGAAATAACATAATGCTTATAATCTCAAAGTAATCTCATTCCCGAACTTACGTTGATTAACTTACGATGAAATTTTAACATACGAAATGCGGGATGTAATATCTCATTTCCGAGCTTCCATCAATTTATTTATGGTGTACTTCCACGTAAGAAAATATGGAGTGCAACATAATTCCCCCCTTTGGAACATTCATCCTCGAATGTTGACTAATTCAATTATCATTCTCATAACCCATAGCTCTTGCGAATACTCTAGTACTCTTCTTGCCATCTTGGCAACTGTTCTGTGAATGAATCCCAAAGGCCGGGTCATTCCCCCGTTTAGGCCTCTTTCTCACACCACGACTCATAGTCGAATTCCTTTCAATCTTGTAACTATTTATACCTTTTATCATGCGACAGGTACGACTCTGACTTTGCAAGTGTTCCTACACGACTCTTCTCTTCTTTTTCCTCTAGCTTTTAGCCCATCTCTAGGCCTCACTTTGTAAACTTATACAGAGCTTGATAAAATATCCCCCTAGGCATCTATAGGTATACTGAAGTTCTTTGCTCGACACTTTGTTAAACTAACGGATATTACTATATCTTATTTTATATACCCGATTATCTATCCATATGACTTTACTGCATCTAGGTAGGTCATACTATACCCTAACTCTTACCTTGGTTTTATTATTATCAAGGTCTACTACCCAATTCCAGGTTACTCTCTCTCTTCTTATCATAGATGTATAAATCCAAGTCCTTCAATGCTTCATTATTATTGTTCATCTTAAGAATGATGGCCTAATCTCACCTCCTACTGTTGAACTTTTATCCATCTATTGTTGATTCACCTTAATGTTGATCTATAAACTACCACTGATAACTTGACCTCTTATGTAACACTGTCGCTAGGGCTCACGTCTCATCGGGGAACATCTGAAATGAATAGACTGATCCACCTGAGGGCAATACCATGCTTCCATAACCATATTTCATAGTATCCCAATGTGATTCACCTTACGTGGGTATTTTAATCCCGTACAATTCGTGAAATCCTCTTCAAGTCGTTATTCAATCAAAAGCCCAAACGTCATCCTTTATCCATCACAATTACACCCTCATTCTACTAACATGGCCGCATTCCATTTCTTCTAAATTTCATTAGTCTTAAACTCCTTTCAGTTCATTCAGGCTATACTGAGCTTTGTATAACTTAGAAAAACCATCAGCTCTTCTTGTTTTCATGGGCTTAATCTTGAAGACTTATCCATTCTCGTCACCTTCTCACTCGCCCTTTATTATCCTTACTTCTGTCTTCCTAATACCTTGTCGCTTTACCATACTTTAGTTTGCCACTTTCACATATCCATTTATACTACTCGCAACCTCCCTTCAACTTGCTTGCACCATAGATTTCCTTACAAACTCTTCTTTATTATTTTAATTTAGACCTCTCGATACCTAGAACCCATAGGCTGGAAAATATGCCACTAACGATGCTGCTATCATTCTTGGATACTGAATCCCAATACTTCTAGCCTTTTGTCCGAAGTATGGACAATTCACAACCTTCTGTGTTTGACTATCTCATACGTTGTTCCCCTTTACCTTACTTACCTTAAAATGTCTCCTCACATCTTCAATTCCTTTCATAACCTCCCTTCCACATAGGTATAATTCACATCTACAACTTGAAGCTCTATTATAATACTTGTACCTCTTTACACATTCCAGTGAGAGCTTCATACTAACTTCTTATGAGGTGGTACTCTTATAACTGGATTTATAGAATATGGTTGTTGTACTATCTCTCTTGTACCTTTGATATTAAGAGTGATTCTGCAATGTTTTCAATCACGATTTCAATAATTTTTATGGGTCCAATAATCAGACTTCTGATTTACTTAGTTGCTGTAACTCTTTAGTTTCCTTTTCCCTCTGATCAACCTTTATGTAGGCTTAATCTATCTTCCGATCTGCGGCTCCTGGTATTTAGGTATTACTTTAGACTTTCATGGGACTATGAAATATCCATGATACAGTATTCTAACAATTCAATCCTTTGTCTATGACCTGGACTCAACTCTTTCTTTTAACTTATACCGAAGTCTTCTACAGCTGTATGATTGTCAACATATATGATGCATGGATAATACATTGAGATCTTAAGTGCATTCATAATATAATTAATTCTGGATCATCGATCAAATAATTCCTTTCTTTCCTTCTTAGTTTTCTTTAAATGTAGGAAATTACTTTTACTAGTCTTTTTGCCCCTTGTTATATGCATAATTAGCTTATCTTAGTTCCCACGCATGCCAGATTTTTTAAACGTATAACTCATATGGTCTCGAATATTACTTTCGATTGTACTCCCTGTTCATTAGCCACCGTAGGTGCCACTTTCTTTGGAGTGCATACAATTTTGTAGTGAGACTGTTTTTACATGATCATTTTCTCTTTAAGTCACTGAGCTTAGGTTGAAGCCTTCTTCCTTATTTCCTCAAATAGTCTTTCCTTATAGTACTTAAGGAGACTTTATGGCTCTTGTAAAGTTGCGAGCTTGTTATATCGTATACTCGACAGAATTTTTGATGTCCTTCCTCACCTATAATTATCCGTAGTCACTTACCTCCATGCCTTTGTGCTTGTTGGTTTGCTTCTGAACTCAAATTTAATTGTCTCCTTAGCGGCACCCTCTCTTATTTCCGTAACACTTATATGGTACCTTTAATTACACCATCTCCTATTTGAATTAAATTTTTTTTCCAACAATTGTGATCTGTATCTACGAGGTTGAAATCCCTATGCTGGGGTTCACTACATTTATCTTACATAATCTATTGATTTATTTGTATCCTCTTGTCTGGACATAACTAGACTCTTCCTGAATCAATTGCTAACTACTCGTTGGTCCATTCTCATATTAATATTCCACGTAATCTTTCTTGGGTTATTTCCTTTGTATTAACTTACCTCTTGCACTGGCTCCTTATTTATCAATAACATCTCGGGCAGGAACCCTTACTTCTTTTCTTGACGTCGTGCTTGTATAATATTCTAGAATCGTAGCATATCTGTAGGATTTAAATAAGTGCAATCTCATTCTTTTCTCATTTTTATCACATTCTTCCTTCACCATTCTATATTTACTAGAATCACTTAATTCTGACCTAATGCCACATCACTCCATATTCCCCCCTTTAGGAGAGTACTAAGAGTTGGAGCTACTATGATCTACCTATAGATATTTTACCTTTCATCTTTGGCGTCCTTTCACATCATCGATGACCCTTACTCGCCTTGCGGTAATCCTTCTGTACCAAAGATAACAAAATTCCTTACTCGCGAGGGCCACACTTAGTGTAACTGGCACATACAGTCCCTTAAGCTTAACTTTGCTCACATTGCTTGATTTAGGGAAGCGTCTTCCTGAATGGCCATTCTCTGAATTTCTCATGAATCTTCTTTTGTTGTCCATTCTATTTCGCCGAAACACAATCTGAAATTCTCATGATGATGACTATTATCAAATCACTCAGTCCTTCATTCATGTTTACTTTGTCTTGTTCACTAGCCCATACTGACTTCTATAACTCTGAGGTTTAACTTTCCCTTCTACTAGTCACGTTAGAGTCAATGACTGTAGTTCATGCTTGGTGCAATTGTCAATTATGATGTGTATATTTGGCAAAGGGAAGTCGTCTTTCGGACTGGCCTGGTTGAGATCCCAGTAGTCAACACAGACTCTGACCTTCCCATACTTCTTTGGCACTGGCACAATGTTGGCTAACCATGTAGGGTATTCTACTACTCTGAGAACCTTAGCATTGATCTATTTGGTGACTTCTTCCTTGATTTTCAAACTCATATCAGGCTTGAACTTTCTGAGCCTTTGCTTTACCGGTGGACACATTGGATCGGTTGGCAGTTTCTGAGCCACAATAGACGTACTCAGACCAGTCATGTCATCATACGACCAGACGAATATGTCCTCATACTCCTTTAAAAATTCTGTGTATTCTTTCTTCTCCGATGGCGATGGGTGAATGCTGATTCGCGTTTCCTTGACGTTTTCTGCATCTCTCAGGTTGACAATTTCGGTCTCGTCTAGGTTGGACTTAGGTCTGTTTTCAAAGTTCTCAACTTCTTTGACAATCTCGTCAGGTATGTCATCTTCCTATGAATCCATGTCCTTTTGTTGCATTGTCTCATTGCATGTCACAGTCATTGGTTCATCAAAACAAGTAATAGTAATGCTATATTGGTAAAGCAAGAAGAGAAAACAATAGCAATAAATATTAATTCATAAGAAAAATAAAAAAATGCTTTTGATAATTTGAATAACTGTTTTGAACATCGAAGACCTTATTGCGGGAATTGAAAAATGCGAAATGAAAATCATTTAGTAAAAATAGTGAATAATGCTTGTTTTAACCTTGTTACCCCGAGGCTCGTCAGGCGTTGGTTGTCCTGATGGTCCAATTCTTGAGATGTGCCCCTCTACTTACAGCATGTATGGAAGGGCCTTCCTCCTCCTACTCCTTGAGAATAACGCAACAGTCCATATGACTGTCCTCTAGAAATAAATTCTTCACTACTGCAAGTGCTTCTTCTTTATCCGACCCATAAATAATGTCGGTACGTTGGAAGGTCTGCTCCAAATGCAGTATTGGCTGCTCTAGTGGGTAGTAAGGACCGCGCCATGGTGGCGACCATTTATTGAATTCTTCCCAGGTGTATTCATATCCCAAACCAAAGCTAGTGCCATGTTTCTTGAGTTTTATGGGTTTAGAGATTCCTTGGAGGTTCTTGCCGAGCCCTTTGCCAGGTTCGTACCCACTCCAACTTAGTATACTCTCGATTTTGCTATCCTACCATTTGTCTTTGTCGATAGCATTGACCCGCTCAATGTGGTGGTAAGTTTCTCCACCCAGCTTCCTTCTTCCCTCGATCGCCGGAATGGTCTAGCGACTGTATATAGGGTTGCTACCGTCGCCGTGAATGATCACTTCTTGATGATTCCATTCGAACTTTACTGCCTGATGCAGCATTGATGCTACAGTCCCAACAACATGAATCCATGGCCGTCCCAGCAGCAAGTTGTAAGACACTGGCACATCTATTACCTGGAAATCGACCCCGAACCAGGTTGGTCCCATCTGCAGGCATAGACTAATCTCACCAATGGTGGACCTCTGAGAACCATTGAAGGCCTTTACATTGATTACTCTACCCTTTATCTCATGCAGCCCTTTACTACCAGTGGATAAATATTAAGACTGGAACCTCCATCGATCAGGATTCTAGTGATGAGTTATGGAGTGTTGTTTGGGGTATGGTAGGTATCGCATTGGTTATTTGGTGGAGCAGCGTGATGATGAGGCGTAGGATGATTTTGGTGTTTTAGGATATTTTGAGGAGATGTAGGGTTTGGGCGTTGGGGAAGTTGATATCTGGGGTGTTCAGGGAAAATGACAGGTTTTCTAGATTCTGAACCTGATCGAGATCTTCCTGAAATTTTAACAGTTTCTGTTCAAGCTGTGACACATTCTCGTTAGGAACCCGAATACCCTGGCCATCAGTGGCCTCTACCCGTTCAGCTGTGTTCTCCTTCCTGATGTTGTTTAAATCTTCCATTTTATTCTTGCCTTTGCCCACCTTTAATGGGACTAAGAGGAGGAGTGAGTGGGTGGCCCCTGGATTTTGTGAAATAAGATGATGATGCCAGAGTGCACGAACTAACCTTTGGGGAGGGGAATAACAAAAACAAAAATAAAACAAAAGGTAATCAAGTCAGTGAGGATTATAAGAAGTATTGTAATATTTAAACACATAGTGCGAGAATGTAAAGCGTGTCCTAATTTGGGAACCTCTTTGTGCCCGAAGTAGGCCTAATGATAAATAGATTTAGAGAGCTTCGAATGCCAATAGATGCTTCATTTCATAATATAAAAATAGACAAATCCCAAAATGATACTAAGATAATAATAAGTCACTACTGGCACTTGGTCTTATTACATTTGGAAAGCGAGTAAACCTAATCTATTTGGCCTCAGAAGGACATTCCTCAGGTTGAATGATCTCGTTGATCAAATCCTCCAATTCGCGTAGGTTCACCAGTAAAAATGCCTTTGCCAGGTGTTCTCCTTCGTTTCCCTCAGTGTTCTGGCAGTCGGTGACTCTCTTCCTCACTTTTCCTTCTAATTCCAGCAGATTCCAGATATTCCAACTTTCTACTAGCTTTGGCGCCCCTTTCTTTCCACTCATTGATTTGGTCATTTGATGGACTCCACAGTCTAGCAAGAGTGGGGGCGTGCTAACCATACCAAAACTGGGGACCTCGTGCCTCATTTTCTGAAAAACAAAAGGGTTAGACCCTACCCCCACCTGACTCGACTATTTATACATTTATGATCAGCACATCGACATTTAGTTCTCCAAATTAATGCACAAAACGTGGTTGCGTCCGTTAGGATTATGGAAAACCCGATGGACTTTGGATAAGTCTTATCTTAAAGGATCATCATGTGGACAACATAACTAACCCCGCTAGGTTTGACCATGATGCATGCGTAATTTAAATAGAGTAAGGTTTCTATGTGGTTTTAGACTGGTACCCTTGAGGGACAACTCAAGGGGGAAGGCACGGAACTGTCGACTACACCGCTGATCGACTAGTTTTACCGCAAATAAGCCTTTCCGAATTTAGGGGGTAATGATATAGGAATGATGCAAGCACTTATCAAGCATTGCTATAGTATTTATTTGGCACGAGTGGAGTATGATGTTGAGCATGATTATGCAATAATTAAAAGCATGTTGACATGTGTGAGCACGTGATTTTTTCCCTATATGAATTATTCCAACAAATTCAAAACAAAATAATTTCTTTCAGTGTTTGCAATTTTGTTGGATTTTGTGTCATTTTCTATTAATTATTTGCATTTGTCTGTGCACGTTTATTTTATTTTATTCATGAAAATACAAAAATATCACACACTGCATTTAGGATTTAATTTTATATTTTTTAGATTAATTAGTAAATTAGTTTGTTTTATAAAATATGAAAATCACAAAAATAGTTCATTTTGCATTTTAACTTTTTAATTTTTTAATTTTGAATTGTATAGTTTTTCTTTAAATTTAGGATTTAATTAGTTATTGTAAATACCATGATGAGTGATTAATCTAATTGGGTAGGTTAATTTAGTTTAAAAAAAAATTATTAATCAATTCAGGTTTTATTTTAATTTTGAAAAGAAAAGAATTTGAAATTGAAAAAGAAAAAGAAAAGAAATAAAGGAAATCCAAATTTGGGCTGATACAATTGGTTTTCCCCAAGTCCAAGTGTTAAACACCCGGTATTCGACCAAAATCGTCCCAAACCCGCCCTTAACCCGGTCTCTTTCCCCACTAAAACCAAACGACCCCGTTTTGAAGGCTCGACAGATCTAGGCCGTCTATGTTGTTCAATCCAATGGATAGGAACTGAGGGTGTGCTTAATATTTAAGTGTCGGAACCCTCAGACCCTACCCCCTCTCATCTCCTTCATCAGACCCTCTTCATCCTCGCCGGAACCGCCGGCTAGAAATCATCTCCGCCGGCGGCGGTGCTCCGATCGACCCCAAATTTACACCAAATGTTCCCCTCCACCACTCTATCCCAGATCTCTGTTAAATTTCCTTCAAATATGCCCAGAACCTCTCGAATCTCAGTTTATAGGTGGAAACCCTAGCGCCGCCACAGTTTCTCCGGTGGCGGGCCGCCTTTGTTCAACACCAAATTCGCACTACAGAACCACCCTGACCCCCTCCTTCCAAATCCTAGACTAGTTCCCCTCAAACATGCCCCGAGCCTGTCGAATCTTGAGTTGAAGATAAGACCTAAAAACCGTCAAACTTCAAAAATCGGCAGATTTGATGACGATTTAGACCACAACGGACCTTGACCACGTGTTCGCATCTGAGAACACATGGTTGAGACCCCTTTTGGTCAAAATTGAGAGGTCGAGGAAGGACTCCAAAGCTTGGCCAGCCCGTGTTAGGTATTTTACGTTTTTGTTTCGTTTGATGTTTCTTTTCTTATATTTTTCTTTTAAAGACGTCCTTCTTCATCTCTGGTTCTGTGTCTGTATTCTGTTTCTTCATTGTATGCCCGTCGTCAATGTCATCCATGCATGACTCGTTTGAAAGATAGCATAGTTATTTTGTTGTTGGTTAAGATTAGTTAATTCATTTTCGTTTTTCCTTTTTGGTTTTGGGCTTTGGTTTAAGGTTTCCGTGATTTTCTTTTTAATTTTTAAGTCCGTCTTTAGAGTGGTGAATCTTTGATGGATTTTAATTGGGCTCTAAGGAATCAAAGGTCCAAGGGGAGTTTAATTTGAGTCTATAGACCCTTCAGCCTGGGTCAGTTAACCCGGTTGGGTCCTTAGAGTAATAAACAGGGTTCAAGGGGATTATTTGGGTAATTTAGGCCTGGGAATCTCTTTGTAACTGACTGAGGGAAGCTTCCTGGAAGCTAGGGTGGGGACTAATGTGAAAAATCTGATTTCTGGCTGGGGATTTTTAAGCTAAAACAAAAATTAGAAAAGGGGCAAAGTGCAAGATGAGTCTGCCCTAGTAACTTGCCTAGAAAGGCAGCTTTTCTTGCCTTTCAAGTTAGACCCAAGAGACTTGGAAGAGCTAAAAATCTCTAGAAATTCTAGACAAAAAAAAATTTCTTTAAGGAAAAAAAGAGGTACTGTTCCATTGAGTTCTATTGCTAACTTCTGAAGTTTTCCTAATGATACAACAAGTCCTGATTAGTTGACCTTAGAAATGAATTAAAATCAGCCTGGGTTGAAGTTTTCCTGGTCCATTGTTTGGATCGAATTGGTTTCTGGTTGTTTATTTCAATTTCTGGGTTTGAAATTTGATTTTTGGAGCTGATGGCTGGTTCTGTTGATTTGCTTTGCTGCTGACCCTTGCTCTTATTACTGCGTTGCTGATCTTCTTACCCTTTTTTACTTGTGCTATCAGATACCTATTTAAATCTTCTAAATGCAAAAACCTAGTGATATGGAAATCTGAAAGACTTGAAGCATGTTGGCCATTTGTTCTCATTGTAGGAGTTAATTTTGTCTTTATTTTGAATATATTCATGTTTGTATATTGGTTAGTGACACTGCTCTTTGGGGGGTTGAGTCTGATTTGAAATAGACATGAGGTTCAATTTGGTCGAATGTGCTGTAACCTGAAAACCAGTGATGTATAAATAGACTTTGTCATGATATTTATGTTTTAAACCTGCCTGAAAGCTTAAACATCATGTTCATTTAGTTGAGTCAGTGATGACGTTCTGCATATAACTTTGAGCAGTAACTCGTTTAATTAGATGGTTGAATGACCAAAATCAGTAGATATGGTATCCTCTGTGCATGAATAATATGATTAACTGTGTTGTTATGAGGTTGAAATTGTTAAATTCCACCGCCTATTGTTAGTAATCAGAATTGGAACTCACGAGTGCTTCCATGATCAAATCATTATTGGGTGTTATCTAACTGATTAATGATGAGTTAAAAACGATTCCCAAGCTTGCTTGTATAGGTACTAGTCCCGTTCTTGGCTAACGTTGTGGGGACTCGATGTTGGGTCTTGACTCAACAGCTGCAGGGCTCCGAATTTGGGCTTACCTTGAGGCCCAGTTCGGAAAGTTGCTTTGAATCAGCATCGGGCCTTTGCTTTCGTTTGGGCCACCAACCCTGTCGTGTTCGCCCAAGCCCTTTATGCAATGAATTAATTTTCCCTCACATAAATCTTCCTGGTTCGTTTAAATGGAACCCTTAACTACATTTAGTGTTAATTAATTAAGCCCCCTTAACTAGATTGAAGGAGAGCCTTGTTAGATAATACGAATAGTTTGCGGCCCCTTCGAAATTTAGTCTGAATTTCCCTTTAAAATTGGATTCGAGGCGTGACAAGCCCAATAAAATCTCAAATGCTTGGCCCTCGTTTAAATATTTTTCCTCAAAATACTTAGAACTCGAGGCGCGCTACATAGCAAATTTCCATGGCCCTAGCAAAATTGGATTCTAGGCGCGTTGTTTTAATAAAATTACCTTCCTAAATTCGGGTGTGCATTTCATGCGACCCAAATCAAAACCTTAAAATGTTGACTAAAATGTGTTTAAGATTGCGGGTGCATTTCATGTGGCGCGATCCAAAGTCACGTTTTAAACGACGTTCAACCTTCTTTAAAAAATTAAATAAAAGCAGTTAAAAGTGAAAATTTGCACATAGGTTCATAATTGTTTAAAATCAGATAATTAAGCTAAATATAACAGTTAAGCGACCGTGCTAGAACCACGAAACTCGGGAATGCCTAATACCTTATCACGGGTTAACAAAATTCCTTGCTCGGATTTCTGGTTCGCAGACTGTTAAACAGAGTCATATTTTCCTCAATTCAGGATTCAACTAGTGACTTAGAACACCATAAATTATTCCAAGTGGAGACTCTAAATCTTTAATAAATAAATCCCGTTTCGACTGTCTTTTAATTGGAAAAACTCCCTTATATATATACCCTTTATAGGGTGTAGGTAAAAAGGAGGTGTGACAGCTCTGACGACTCTGCTGCGGATCGAACCCAGAATCTGTGGTTCAGGGTTCAAGAATTTGATCTTAGAATAATTGTCATAGTTAGCTTTATCCATTATCTGATTTTGTTACATGATTTGGGCCTAATGTGCTAATTGATTGCTTTACCGCTTTGATATTCCGTGAACTGTATATAAACTGTTGCGAAATCCCTCTTCTCTCTAAGTCTTCTAAATCATGAAGGAGTGTGCACTTCGTGTGACTTTTTTTCTGTTAGAGTCATATTCCACATTTAGAATGAGGTTCGGACAAGTTGCAAAGCCGGTGAAGCTTCTGTATTCCCAGTACGCTGCCCCCCCTCGGCTCGAGTTGTCCACTTGAGTAAGCCATGTCTAGGACAAATAAACCCATGTTTAAACCTAGTATGACAATACCTCATGCCGGATCCCTAGTAGGAACGTTTGTTTGCATCATGTGCATTTTGGCTTTGGAGACTCAACACAGGGGTTGGGTCTGTCTAGGACAGGTGCACCCAAAATAAAAGACCATCTTGATGCATCCTACTTGCTACTTGTGCATTTATTTGCTTCGGACTTGCATGCTGATCGGCTTATAAATATTGGGAAAAGTTGAGGAAAGAGAAATAACAGTATGCGGGTTAAAAAGAGTAAATCGCATGTTCTGAAAAAAAAACTAATGTCCAAATAGTGTCGAAACTCTGCTGAATTTTCGAGAAAATAAGGAAAAAGGAAGAAAGAAAGAAAAAGAAAAATTTCTGCTTTCAAAAGAGTTTGTTTTACTTACCAATGAAATGAAAAAAAGAAGAAAAAAAGAGAAAAGGTTTTTGTTTCCAAAAATAGTTTTATTTGCCAATGAAATAAAAAAAGAAAAAGAAAAAGAAAAAGAAAAAGAGAGACTCTTGTTTTCAAAAATAGTTTGTTTTATTTGCCCGAACTATGCCAGTTTGATTCTCACAGGGTGTGAGATACGTAGGCAACCCCCATCGGGTCCAACTTCCCTTTTTACGAAATTTTTTTACTTTAATTTGAAAATAATTAGGGTGATGCTATTCATGTTAGAAATAGCCGAATGTCCCTAAAGGGCGCCTGAAGGCTGTTTTTGCAAGAACAGCCTTTTTTGGTCACTTTTAAAGGTTTTGGTTGGTTAGCTGACATAGCCTTAAAATCTTCGTTTTCGAAGTGCTGAAAGGCCGTGTTGGCAAGGCCGGATGTTTTGTGAAAATTTTGAAAAAATGGTCATTTCTCTTAAGTCAAAACAAGTCAGGGTTTTCTTTTAATCACCTTAACAAATGTGTAGGATGAGCACAAATCAAAGTGAACCTTTCTCAGTCTGTGAAGAGATCCCTTTGGAGCTACATATGTGGTGGCATGATTTGGGTGGCGACAACAGGAAAGTTGTGACAAAAGCATTGGGCGGTCTTATTGGGCTTTTGAAGGTCAAGCCCAGAAAAGACGTGATTGAGGCCTTGATACCTTTTTGGGAACCAGCACATAATGTGTTCCACTTTGCAGATTTCGAGTTAACTCCTACGCTAGAAGAGATAGCAGGCTATGCCGGTTTCGAAGGGAATCTCAGAAGTCAATACTCGGTAGCACCAAGAACAGTGACCCTTCACAAAATTTTGGACTTGTTAAGCATCAGTCGGGACATCCGAGACGGAAATCTGGCCAAAGGAGTTTGTACCTTCTACTTTTTGTATCGACGTTACGGGAATCCCCGTGGCTTCGAAATGCCAGATACCAGTCTTACTCATGCTGGAAATCAAGACAAGTGGGAAGCTCAGAGAGGATTAGCTTTCATAGTGACATTCCTGGGTATCTTGGTTTTCCTGAGAAAAGGCGGAAACATAGAGATGGGGCTAGTAGCGATAGCCGACTTTATGATGAAAAAGGCAAATGGGACTATAGTACCGCTGATCTTGGCAGAAATTTACCGAGCTCTCACTCTCTGTCGAGAAGGAGCAAAGTTCTTTGATGGGTGCAATATGCTGTTACAAATATGGATGGAGGAACACCTTTGCCACCATCACGGATACTTTAATTGCGATATGACTGGCCTTGAGTGCATTGAAAAACATGAAAAGCGAGTAGAGGGTTATGAGTTTCTAGATGGTACGGAAGCATGGCATGCTCATTTGAGATATTTGACCGCAAATAAGATCGAATGGACATTCGGGTGGCTCTCGGTCAACGAAGTAATCTATATGTCGGCTGAGGTGTGCTTTTTGCTGTTGATGGGTCTTCGGAGTATCCAGCCTTATGCTCCGCACAGAGTCTTACGTCACTTCGGCCGATACCAGACCATTCCACACAATGAAGATTTGAGTCGGCAAGTCATTGAGTTAGATCTAAAAGCTACCTTCCCAGAAGAGAAAGTGCGCCGGATTTGGCATTAGTGCAGATTCTTAGGGCCTAATACTCAAGTACGAGACCGATCCAGAAGTGAGGTGGAGCCTAGTTATACTGCTTGGTATAGTAAAATATCCCGAGTTCAACATGAACCTGACAGGCCCGCAAAGAGACCCCATGTCCAACAATTCATCGACGGAGCACAAGTACAATGGGACTGGCTGACCAAAGAAAACGAGTTACCATAAGCAAATTAGAAAAGCAAGTTAGAGAACTTCAGTTCTAGAATAGCTTGCAAGTCGCGGCGGATGAAGGAGAAAAGAAAAATCTAGCCAAAGAAAATGAGGCCCTTCGAGCTCAAATTCAGAAAATGAAAGTAGCGGTAGAAAATCCAGCCCGAAGCGACAGAGATGAAAAACTCATAGCTAACCTGAGGCAGAAAGTAAATGACTATAGTTTTGATTTGAACAAAGCAGAAAGTGAACTAGCCAAGGCTCGAAAGCAATTGGCTAAAAACACAGATGAACGAGTACGCCTGGTTAAGTAGTTGAGAGAAAGGTATGACGATGAGGTCGCAGGGTTAAATAAAAGGGTCATCGCCACGGAAAACAAAATGATCAAACATGCAAAAGACTTCAAAGTTGAAAGGGAACATTGTTATACAACATTGGTGCAATTAGAAATAGATTTGCAACAACTTCAGGGGTAAAATCATGTGGTTGAGCAAACGTTGGAAGCCAGGGCCCAGAAGATTGGGCGTTTGTTACAAGAAAAAGGCGTCATAAGAGAGAGAATTAGAAACATCACTGACTACATCGTTATGAAGTGCCAGATCTGTGAGGATATGACTCGCACTACCTTCTTTGCAGCAGTAATGACATTTGTTAAATAGATAATGAACGACTTGGATCGACTTCAAAGGGAGCTTCCATATAGGCCCGTGGCGAGACCGAATGATGTTTTGCGGGCACCAGGAGCATTGATATATTCATGATTTTTTCCATTTGAGTCTGCATTTCCCTTTTGTTAGCGTCTGTCGGTCATGTTGAGTTTGTATTTTCTTTCTGCTAGAGTCCGTCAAATTGTTTTCGAGTCTGTATTTTCTTCTGTTGGAGTATGATGTCTATTTTCGGAGTCTGTATTTCATCTTTGCATCGAAATCTGTTAGTCTTTTGGAATTTGTTAGTTTTGAGTTTTGTAATGGAAGCATTTGTTTTTTTATGAAAACTGAAAATCCCAAATAATGTTTTATTTCGCACTTATCTCCAAGAACTACGCTTGGTCTGATTTATGCGGGGTCATGATACGGAGGAAATATCCATAGGATTCGACCGTAACTAAATAAAAAGAAAGAGAAAGAAAATAAGAGGAGAAACAAGAGAGTAAAGAAAAGAAAAGAGCGGAAAAACAAGAAAGAAAAGAGAGAAAATAAGAAATTAAGAGAGAGTAAAAACAAAGAGAGAACAGAGGCAAGAGCGAAAGGAAGGAAACGAAAAAGAAAGAAAAGGGGGAAGTTTGCAATTAAAAGTAACAAAAAGGCCGGGATGACGCATGCAACCGATCAAATACGTAATAGAGACAGTTAACTATTTAGGTGCATTCATGCCCAATGTGCGGTTACCAATCTGTTAAAGCCTAATTGCTAACAAGGTTGTTGTTTGATGCATTGAGTTCAGGCAGGTGGTTAGTTGATTGGCATTCTGGCAACTCACTCATACAACACCCGATCGAAAGACAGGCTGAATATAGCCAACCAGGAACTGGAAACAAGTATTGTCGACCCATCGAAAGAAGTGGAAGAATTGGACGTTAATGCAATGAGGGAAGAAATGTATAAGCTGAAGCAACAGATTGCTGAAATGTACCAAGCCTGGGTGAAGGGGCATCCACCACCGGTTTATCCCGCCAACCCTGCTTATATCCCACCATCAGCCCAACCCCCGGAGCCTCCCACTGTGAACTCATCTCCAGCCTTTCCCCTCTACCAACAATGCCATGGTGCCACTTCCCATACTTCTCAAGCTCCACCACCCAAAAAAGTCCCATACCCTCCCCCACCAATTACACCTGTTTTTGTGGCACCTCCACCTGCTACATTACACCGATCTTCCAGTGAACCTCTGTTCCAAACTCACAACAACCAGTACTATCCCCCTGAACCCACCTTTAAAGTTCCAGAACCATATCCTTACACCCCTCATCTTGATCTCTCGACAGAGACCGAGAGACCACCCAAAAATCCCGAGCATGAAGAGATGATCAAAAAGGTCAAAAGTTTAGAACAGTCATTCTGAGATATGAGGGGGTTGGGAGGTTAAGTAAGTGTGGCATATAAGGATTTATGTATGTTCCCAGATGTTCAGTTACCAGTAGGGTTCAAAATGCCCAAGTTTGATCTGTACGATGGGCATGGTGACCCAGTAGCACACTTAAGAGGATTTTGCAGCAAAATGAGAGGAGCAGGTGGAAGGGATGAATTGCTGATGTCATATTTCAGCCAAAGTTTGAGTAGATCGGCCTTAGAATGGTATACCAGACAAGATCACAAGAGGTGGTACATATGGGACGATTTGGCCCAAGCCTTTGCCTGCCATTTTCAGTACAACCTCAAAATTATCCCAGACCGTCTGTCGTTGACAAAGCTTGAGAAGAAGCCCGGTGAGAGCTTAAGGGAATATGGATTCCATTGGAGAGAGCAAGCAGCGAGGGTTGACCCTCCGATGAAAGAAAACGAGATGGTTGATTATTTCTTGCAAGCTTTGGAGCCCACTTATTTCAGTGACTTGGTGTCAGCAGTGGGCAAGTCCTTTAATGAAGTTGTAAAAATGGGAGGCATGGTTGAAGAGGGACTCAAGTCCAACAAGATCATGAGTTATTCAGTGATCAAAGCGACCACTCAGGCCATTCAAAATGGTACTAGGGGTGTGCTCGGGAAGAAGAAGAAGGAGGATGTTGCGACAACTGAGTCAGGAGCTTAGGTTGGACCCAGGAACCTTCCCCGTTACTACAACCATCCGCGACCTTATCCCCAAACTTACCCCCACACTCCATATAACCCACCACAACACTATTACCCACCGCCAGATCCCCATTTTTCTGTCCATCACGTACAAACCTATACCCAACCTCCCGCTCACTCGCAATGGCGTGCGCCAGCTCCACAAAACCCATACCAAGCTCCACAAAATAACTATCCACCCCCAAAAGCCTATAGAAATCCTCCTGGAATGGGTTTTCGACCCAACCAAGCCTTTAAGAATGAGAGGTTGCAGAAGCAAAAGACTTTCACTCCATTGGGAGAATCATATGCTAGTCTATTCCACAGGCTAAGACAGTTGGGTATGTTGAATCCGATCGAGGCTAAATTGCCGAATCCCCCTCCTAGAAATCTTGACCATTCAGTGAGTTGTGAGTATTGTTCAGAATGCTGGAAATTGAAAACAGCCATTCAAGAACTCATCGACACCAATCAGATTGAGGTCCAAGCTCCAGAGGCCCCCAATATCAATCAGAATCCCTTGCCAGCCCATCATGAAACAAATATGATTAAGATAGTGCATAAGGGAGGGGAGCCTAAGAAGCCTTCGCAAACCGTCATGATGATTTGGGCTAGTGAAGCCAGGCCATTTGAAAAGTCAGCAAGTGAGAAGTCTGTGATCAAGTTGAACAGGGCAAATACTAAACCATCTGTGTAGGTCAAGAAGGTTTCCTCAAGTGACGTTGCAGGAAAACATGAAAGAGAAAAAGTGATTGTGCCAGGAGTGACGAACAAGCCTGTGGTAATCGTGAAGGTCGCCCCTACAGATCCTGTCATTATCAAACCGGTAACTCAATTACCGATAGTTAACAACAAGGCAGTACCATGGAATTATGAACGAGTGACAGTGACTTACAAGGGGAAAGAGGTTAAAGAAGAAGTGTGTGAGACTCATGGTTTGACTTGATCGGGGAGATGCTTTGCCCCCGAAGAGTTGAGGAAAGCTATGACCTAAAAAGATAATCCAGTGTTGGTGAAGAAAACTATGACCGAGGAAGAAGCAGAGGAGTTCTTGAGAAAGATGAAAGTGCAGGACTATTTCATTGTGGAGCAGTTGAGAAAAACACCGGCTCAGATTTCATTATTGTCATTATTGATCCATTCCAACGAGCACCGTCGGGCTTTGATGAAGATCTTGAACGAGGCCCACGTTCCTGACAAAATCTCAGTAAACCACTTGGAAAAGATAGCTAACAAGATATTTGAGGTAAACAAAGTCACTTTTTTTGATGATGAGTTGCCTGTGGAGGGTACTGAGCACAATCGAGCCCTCTATCTGACGGTGAAATGCGAAGATTCCGTGGTTACTCTGGTACTGGTTGACAATGGGTCTAGTGCAAACATTTGTCCTCTCTCCACTCTGAAAAAGTTGAAGGTGGATGATGAAAGAATCCACAAGAATAGTATCTGCGTTCGGGGATTCGATGGTGGAGGGAAAGATTCAGTCGGGGACATAGTGCTTGAGCTCACCATAGGGGTTTGAATTTACCATGGAATTCCAGGTGCTCGATGTGGCTATTTCTTATAATCTACTATTGGGACAACCTTGGATTCATGCTGCCAAGGCGGTCCCGTCTACTCTGCATCAAATTGTCAAGTTTGAATGGTATTGATAGGAAATTGTCGTACACGGCGAGGATAATTCGTGTATGCCCAATGATGCCATTGTTCCGCTCATAGAGGTTGAAGACGACAAGGGTCCATGGGTTTATCAGGGTTTTGACACAGTATTGGTAGAGAAAGTTCCAGAAGGGAAGTGCGTTCCAACTCCAAAGGTAGCTACTGCATCAGTCATGGTAGCCGTTGAAATGTTGAAAAATAGTTTTGTACCGGGCAAGGGTTTGGGTGCATCTCTGCAAGGTATTGTGCAGCCAGTTTCTCTTCCAAAGAATCTGTATACTTTGGGTTTGGGGTTCAAGCCTACGGTTGCAGATGTGAGACGAGTCCACAAAATGAAACAGAAAGCATGGGCATTGCCAAGGCCAATCCCGCGTCTGTCCAGATCATTCGTCAGGCCGGGTGTCAGAAAGCAAATATTGTCAAAGGTTCCTGGATCACTGATTGGTGCCGATGGAGACTTGGATAAGGGGTTCGAAAGGTTATTCGCCGAGATTAACATGGTTGAGGTTGGGGAAGGGTCCAGCAAGGCAGATGTGCAATTCGTGGGACCACGTGCAAAAGTCAACAACTGGGAAGCTACTCCTCTTCCTACCCGGAGGGAGTCTTGGTAGTGGGTTTTGATTTTCTTTTAGTTGTCTGGATTATTCCAGGGTCTGTAATTCAGATATTATGTTCCGTCCAGTTGGATGTGTTAAAACTCTGTTATCTTTAAATTCAATGAAATGCAATTGTTCCTTTTCCTTCATTTCTTCTAATTTTATTTTTGTTTTCTTCTTTTGTATAGTTCTTTTTATGCTGATATCAATGACATGACATGCATGAGGAATCTTTGGCCCAGTTTTAAAAGCTAATCTAACTCTGAAATAATAATACAAGAAATTGAGTGGGATGACGAGTTGGAATTTGATGATGATGAGGCCTATGAAGAAATTAGTAAAGAAGTAAGTCATTTTGAGGAAAAGCCCAGACCTAATTTGAACGATACAGAAGTAGTTAATCTAGGGGACCAAGATAATGTCCGTGAAACTAAAATAAGTGTACATCTGGAACCTCAACTCAGGGAGGAGATAATTAAAGCACTGTCCGAATACAAAGATGTTTTTGCATGGTCCTATGACGACATACCGAGTCTAAGCACTGATTTAGTGGTTCACAAGTTGCCCACTGACCCGACATTCCCTCCTATCAAACAGAAGTTGAGAAAGTTCAAAACGGATATGAGTGTAAAGATCAAAGAAGAGGTCACCAAGCAGTTCGACGCCAAAGTCATTCGGGTCACCCAGTATCCCACCTGGTTAGCCAATGTTGTGCCTGTGCCGAAGAAGGATGGCAAGACCAGGGTGTGTGTTGACTATTGGGATCTCAACAAGGCAAGTCCAAAAGACAATTTCCCATTGCCAAATATCCATATCTTGATTGATAATTGTGCCAAACATGAGATTGGTTCTTTTGTGGATTGTTACGTGGGTTATCACCAGATCTTAATGGACGAGGAAGATGCAGAAAAGATGGCATTCATCATGCCGTGGGGAACGTACTGCTATCGGGTCATGCCATTTGGCTTGAAGAATGCTGGGGCAACTTACATGAGGGAAATGACAACAATATTCCATGATATCATACACTAGGAAATCGAGGTGTACGTGGATGATGTGATCGTGAAGTCTAGAAAGCAGTCTGACCATGTCAGGGATCTGAGGAAGTTCTTCCAAAGACTTCGCAGGTACAATCTCAAGCTTAATCTTGCAAAATGTGCTTTTAGGGTGCCGTCTGGAAAGTTGTTGGGGTTCGTAGTCAGCCGTCGGGGCATTGAACTGGATCCATCGAAAATCAAGGCCATCGAGGAATTGCGACCTCCGAGGAACAAGACCGAGGTGATAAGTTTGTTGGAGAGATTGAATTATATCAGCAGGTTCATCGCTCAGCTCATGACAACTTGCGAGCCTATCTTCAAACTGTTAAAGAAAGACATTGCGGTCAAGTGGACAGATGAATGTCAGGAGGCGTTTGATAAGAAAAAGGGGTACTTGTCAAGTCCACCTGTGTTGGTCCCGCTAGAACCAGGGCGACCTTTGATCCTATATTTGACGGTTTTGGACAATTCATTTGGCTGTGTATTGGGTCAACATGACATCACCGACATGAAGGAACATACCATATATTATCTCAGCAAGAAGTTCACATCTTACAAGGTTAAGTACACTCAGCTTGAGAGGACGTGTTGCGCCTTAACTTGGGTAGCCCAGAAGTTGAAACATTATTTGTCCTCTTATACTACTTACCTCATATCTCGCTTGGATCATTGAAGTATATCTTTCAGAAGCCTATGCCCACATGGAGGCTTGCGAAGTGGTAGATCCTGCTCACAAAGTTTGACATTGTCTACGTGACTCGAACTGCAATGAAAGCACAGGCCTTGGCGGACCATTTGGCCGAGAACCCGGTTGATAAAGATTACGAACCTTTGAAAACTTATTTACCCGATGAAGAGGTGATGCACATTGATGAGTTGGAACAAGTCGAGAAGCCGAGATGAAAACTTTTCTTTGATGGGGCTGCAAACATGAATGGCGTGGGGATAGGAGCGGTACTTATTTCTGAAACAGGGCAGCACTACCCTGTTACGGCTCAGTTTCATTTTTACTGTACTAACAACATGGCTGAATACGAGGCATGCATTCTGGGCTTGAGGTTAGTTGTGGATATGGGTGTCCAGGAAGTCTTGGTCTTGGCTGACTCGGACCTCCTGGTGCACCAAATTCAGGGAGAATGGGAAACACGGTATTTGAAATTCATACCATACAAACATTGTTTGCATGATCTTTGCCAACGGTTTTAGTCAATAGAATTCAGGCATATCCCAAGGATCCTTAATGAAGTTGCCGATGCTTTGGCTACCCTGGCATCAATGTTACATCATCCATTTAAGGCTTATGTGGACCCTTTGCAGATTCAGGTCCGTGATCAGCATGCTTACTGTAATATGGTAGAAGAAGAACTTGATAGGGAGCCATGGTTCCATGATATCAAAGAATACATCCGGATGGGGGTATATCCGGAACAGACCACGGGTGATCAGAAAAGAACAATTCGATGATTGGCAAGAGGATTTTTCTTCAGTGGAGGGGTGTTATACAAAAGAACTCCAGATCTTGGATTGCTAAGATGCATAGATGCCAGACAGGCCACAGTTATCATGACTGAGGTACACTCCGGAGTTTGTGGATCGCATATGAGTGGGTACGTTCTGGCAAAAAAGATTCTCCGAGCAGGTTATTACTGGCTCACTATGGAGCGAGATTGCATCAGTTTTGTGCGCAAGTGTCATCAGTGCCAGGTGCACGGAGATTTGATTCATTCCCCACCATCTAAATTGCATACAATGTCGGCACCATGGCCCTTTGTTGCTTGGGTCATGGATGTCATTGGGCTAATCGAGCCAACAACATCAAACAGACAAAGATTTATTCTGGTAGCCATTGATTATTTCACCAAGTGGGTTGAAGCGAAAACTTTCAAATTTGTGACCAAGAAAGCAGTGGTCGATTTTGTGCATTCAAATATCATCTGTCGGTTTGGGAGTCCGAAGGTAATCATCACGGACAATGGTGCTAATCTCAACAGTCATCTGATGACGGAGACCTGTCGGCAGTTTAAGATTATACATCGCAATTCCACCCCATATCTCCCTAAAGCGAATGGAGCAATCGAGGCAGCCAATAAGAACATAAAGAAGATACTTCAGAAAATGGTGGAAGGGTCCAGACAATGACATGAGATGTTACCTTTCGTATTGTTGGGTTATCGCACTACTGTTCGTACTTCAGTAGGGGCCACTCCTTATTTGTTGGTGTATGGGACGGAGGCAGTAATACCCGCAGAAATTGAAATCCCATCCCTTCGGATTGTCGCTGAGGCAGAAATTGATGACGTTGAATGGGTTAAAACCCGCTTGGAGCAATTAAGTCTGATTGATGAAAAGAGATTGGCAGCAGTATGTCATGGCCAATTGTACCAACAGAAAATGGTGAGAGCATATAACAAGAAGGTACGTCAACGGAAGTTCGAAGTGGGTCAGTTAGTGTTGAGACATATCTTGCCTCATCAGGCTGAAGCAAAAGGAAAGTTCGCCCCAAACTGGCAGGGGCCATTTGTCGTAACTAAAGTATTGTCCAATAGCGCGTTATATTTGACAGATGTAGAAGGGAAATGTGTGGAAATGGCTATCAATTCCGATGCAGTCAGGAAATACTATGTATGATTTCTTTGTTTGATTGTACTTGTTTGTATTTGGCATATTTTGAAGATTGAAATGATGAAGGCATTTTATTCTGCTATCTAAACACTTTATCCCTCGTCACCCCTTTTGAGCCTTATTTATTTTCTTTCTTACCCCTCTTTCGAAATCAGTAGTGAATATAAAAAACACAAGCGTGAAACATAAGAAAAGGAAGAAAAGAAAAAGAGAAAGAAAGGAAAGAGAAAGAAAAGAAAAAAAAGAAGGAAAAGAAAGAGGAAAAGAGAAAAGAAAAACAATAAAAAGAAAAAAAAAAAGAGAAAAGCAAAAGAGAAAAAAAGAAGAGAAGAAGAAAGAGAAAAGAAAAATCACAACAACAAAGTAATTTCTATAACATGAACTATGTTCGACCTGATTCCTTTTAAGGATACGTAGGCAGCCTCACGGTTCGGTCTCATCAAAATAAATATCCAAAAGCCCCCAAGCAAGAAATTGGGGGAGAAGTCGTGGTTGTTGTAAGAAATCTGATTCCGAAAGTTGTAATTTTGAACCCATTTGAATTATTTTGAGCCTTTTATACCCTTTCTTTCTAACCCTGTCCAAAAGCCCACATTACTGTCCAAAGAAAGACCTTCTGATCAGTCTTTGAGAAATACCAAGTCGAGCATGTAAAGGTAATTCATGTCAGGGGCAACACTCTGGTTCAATCATGAAGAATAAAATGAGAGAGTCTTATTGGTGAAAACTTTCACAGGCACCGTAAGGCGACGGGAGTTGAGAGAAATTAAAATGAGAAAGTCTTATTGGTGAAAATCCTCACGGGCACCTTGAGGCGAAAGCGAGTTGAAAAGTCAACAAGTGAGAAAGGTCTGTTAGGTGGAAAACTGTTTCAAGGCACCACAAGATGAATAAGGTCAAGGTTTGGGTAAAGTAATCAGGTCATGGAAATTCTGAGGCGACAACTTACGGCAACTGAAAGTTGATTGGTTGGACAGATTGAGCCGATTAATCTGAAATGCATGTCATGATCATTGGTACCAGCTGTTCCACTCAGATAAGTTTCTTTTTCTTTTTCCCTTTGTAGCAGTCATCTGGTTTTGGATTCTTCTTATCCTTAACCCACAAAGTCATTACATTTCATTTTCTTTTGGGCTTATTTGTATAAGATGTTTTAATGTCGGTCTTGTCCCAAGTAAGTGGAAAAGAATTTCAAAGCTCTCTACCAATTTCCAAAATTGCAAATCACAAAGTGGTCAGAGCATACTAAAGACAACATGATGAAATGTGGGATACAGGGGATCACCCGAAGTTTCACCGGTGGAATGATTTGGTAATGTCATGGGAGATGCAAAGGTTCAGATAAAATGGGCTAGAGGTGTGAAACAACAACATGGGTATAGAACACTCGATTCGTCAAAGGTCATGGGATTTGAAAGTCAGTCAGAAAGTCAAAGCGGTTCAGGGCCAGTTCTGGAAAGCCATTCAGAACAAAATAATGCAGTGGAAAGATATTCAGCAAGAATGCCATCAGCTAACCACCACTTTAAACTGACAAAATTTTCTTTGATTGAAATAGGGGCAGAAAACTTGTTTGTTTCGGAGAAACATTCCATAGAGAAAGGCAATCGCCAAACAGGTTTGATTTTTGATTTTCAGGGCCCTCCTGGAAAATAGGACCTAGTTTAAAGTTTAGAAATAGCATAATCTAGCATAAATCCCAAAGGAATATAAGTTGGCTTAGAGGTTTGCATGTTCGAGATAGGATTCAATTAGGAGTTTCCAGGACCCTCATGAATAACGGGATTTAGCTTTAAGATTTCGATTAGATAACAACATTTGGCGTAAACTCTGCTGTAGGGTAGTATAATTCAGCCATGAAAGTTGTCACCCTTAAGATAAAAATTGACCTTTGATTTTCAGGACCCTCCTGGATAATGGGGAGTAGTGTAAAGACCCTCTTAGATAACAAGATTTAGCAGAAGTCACACCTTCAAAAGATATAGCTTAGATTTAAAATTGTCGTTTATTTAAGAGTTGCCAGGACCCCCTGGATAATGGGACCTAGCTTTCAAATTCTTAGTAATATTTGGTAATATGATTCAGTTCAACACTCACATATGTGCCCAACTACCAAACTAGAGCAGGAAAATTTTCTTTGTTTTTGTCTATTTTGTTGAAGTCAGGAGCCCGCCTGGAGAGCAGGGAATACATTTCAAGTTAGAAGTCAGGAGCCCGCCTGGAGAGCAGGGAATACATTCAAGCGTAGCAGTCAGGAGCCCGCCTGGAGAACAACGGAGTACAATTTAAGTTTTAGCATTCAAATTATTTGTTTTATCTATTTTGAAGTCAGGAGCCCGCCTGGAGAGCAGGGAATACATTTCGAGTTACAGTCAGTAGCCCGCTTGGAGAGCAAGGAATACATTCAAGCGTAGCAGTCAGGAGCCCGCCTAGAGAACAAGGGAGTACAATTTAAGTTTTAGCTTTCAGATTCTTTGTTTTGTCTATTTTGAAGTCAGGAGCCCGCTTGGAAAGCAGGGAGTACTTTCAAGTTGAAGTCAGGAGCCCGCCTGGAAAGCAGTGAATACTTTCAAGTCTAGCAGCCAGGAGCCCGCCTGGAGAACAATAGAGTACAATTCAAGTTTTGGTTTTCAAAATTCTTATTGATATTCGGTAATGTGATTTGTTTTACACTTACACATGGGCCCACATACCCAAACTGGGGCAGAAAATTTTCTTTGTTTTTGTCTATTTTGCTGAAGTCAGGAGCCCGCCTGGATAACATGGGAACACATTCACATTTCAAAGTCAGGAGCCCGCCTGGATAGCATGGGAATACATTCACGTTTTGAAGTCAGGAGCCCGCCTGGGGAGTATGGGAATACATATCAAGTTAAGCAGTCAGACACCCACCTGAAGAATGGGAAAATTCTCAGCTCACAATTCAAGGCGGCAACAAATGGGTGTCACCGGGAGAATACAAGTCAACAAGGTAACAAGAACCGCAAGAAGCAAGTTTGAAGATATAGATAAGATATCTTGTAAACTCATAGATCCTAGTCTAGTCTAGCTTCTTTTATTTTTGACATGGTGTAATAAGGGGGTTCAGTAAGCAACAGCAGCAGCAACAACAGTGAAATCATAGCTCCATGATAGTCCCAACTACCAGACATTCCTGAACTACACTGACTTGATTCCTTTTTAGCCAAGGATATGTAGGCAACATCAGAAGCAGGGTGCGGTCAACTCTTTCAAAAATGCTTCCCACGGAGTATTCAGACAGGCAAAAATCGCTCGTATCCGCTCACTTTATCTTTGCACGAAAACTCTTCGTGTTTCAGGGCAAAGAGGGGCAGCTGTGAGCACGTGATTTTTGCCCTATATGAATTATTCCAACAAATTCAAAACAAAATAATTTCTTTCAGTGTTTGAAATTTTGTTGGATTTTGTGGCATTTTCTGTTAATTATTTGCATTTGTCTGTGCACGTTTATTTTATTTAATTCATGAAAATACAAAAATATCACACACTACATTTAGGATTTAATTTTATATTTGTTAGATTAATTAGTAAATTAGTTTGTTTTATAAAATATGAAAATCACAAAAATAGTTCATTTATCATTTTAAAAGTTTAATTTTTTAATTTTGAATTGTATAGTTTTTCTTTAAATTTAGGATTTAATTAATTATTGTAAATACTATGATGAGTGACTAATCTAATTGGGTAGGTTAATTTAGTTTAAAAAAATTATTAATCAATTTAGGTTTTATTTTAATTTTGAAAAGAAAAGAATTTGAAATTGAAAAAGAAAAAGAAAAGAAATAAAGGAAATCTGAATTTGGGCTGTTACAATTGATTTTCCCCAGGCCCAAGTGTTAAACACCCGGAACCCGACCAAAACCGGCCCAAACCCGCCCTTAACCCTGTCACGACCCAAACTGGAGGGCCATGACTAGCACCCGACCACACTTGCCGAGCACCAACGTACATTTCATCTAACCTTCATTATTATCTTTTAGGGCTGACGAGATCAATATAAATGGTAGACCTGGATCATGGACAACCAGCAATAAAATATGACGGCATGAACATACATAGCAGGGGATGACCAGACAATCAAGAAACTACATATAAGGTATGAGCTACCACGCTACTATGAAAGACTATACAACAAAAACTAGCCGACAAGGCATACCAAACTATACATGAGTCGACACCTGTCTATGAGCCTCTAAAGGAACATAAGTGCTGCAACATAGCCGGAAAAGGGGACATACCCATAATGTCTATAACACAAATGCATACCAAGACCAAGGCAAGTCCGGAGAAGGGATCTCGCCAATCCCTGCTGAACTGGACAACCTACTGTGGTGGGGGAGCTGCACCTGCCTGTCTATCAGGACCTGCAGCACGACATGCAGCGTCCACAAATAAAAGGACGTCAGTACGAATAAAGTACTGAGTATGTAAGGCAGGGAACCATAAATACGATCAGTAATGTAAGCAAGGATAGAGAATATACAACCTGTAACATCTTAGTACCTCTGAGGGCTACTTACATGAAATGCATGATACATATGTATAAATACATAAACCCTTAATACATTCGCCTCTGTGGGCATCATCATCATCATATCGTACCCGGCCATAATAGGCTCTGTAAAAAAAATGTACCCGGCTACCATAAGGCTCTGTAGAATCGTACCCGGCCACGTGGAGCTCGGTAAAACCCAACTGATCAGTGGTTGCACAATAGGTGCTGTACCCGGCCAACTATAGCGTGGCTCGGTAGAGTAAAATAGATACATATATATATAATGCATGCTCGACTCATGGAATCACATTCTAAACCTTTCAGAGTGACGTAAGGTCGGTATCCTCTGTACATGTTATTAGGACTAACTCTTCAGTATGAACCTTATAAGACTCAGGAATTACCAACAACATTGATAACATAAGAATAAGAGAAGCAACATTAACATCAATCGTTCCATAAGAGGGAAAACAATGTAAGTACTACTAGCTTCTAAGAGTAGAGTATCTTGGAAGCTCGTTCATTACATTATGTACAATCGGAGTCGTGCAAAAGAAGGAAAGGGATAGCCTCACATACCTTGTATATACTGCCCCAATCTCAAGCTATGCAATTTTCAAAACTCCTTAGTCTACAATAAGAGAAACGATACTATCGTTATCATTTAAGCGTCATAACTATTATGTATCGACCACAACCTATTTTACGATGAAATAGACAGCACCTCCCCTATATATATGACCTCACACCATTCAAAACAGTCACCAAACAGCCCAAACAACATCAATAATAAACATATTGAGCCTCCCAAAATAGTCCACACACAGCCTAATCACTCCATACATACGACGACCACCGTAGTCGTGTCAAACAACCTGGAAATGTTACGAATAACTATCAGCCCATAACCCTACATATATATGGTGTTTCTCCACACCCTTCCTCCTCCAAAACTCCACAAGATAGTAGTAAAATACGCAGCCCAACAACAACGCAAAACAGTCCACAAAACAATAACATTACTACCAAGCCTTTCGATATATATCTCACAAGTTCTAGCTTCAATGGCTTAGCCGCAACTTGGATAATCTTAAATACATATAGATTAAGAGGTTCCTTACCTTTATACAGAAATAAAAACTCCAATTTGACCTTAAATTTCCATGAAATATCCCTCCAATGCTGCCACAACAACAAAAAAGCGAAACTAGCGATCAATTAGTGTTTTTCGGCACTAGAATCACTTTAGAAGGCTTGAAATCACCTAGGATTGATATTAAGAACATGAGGGAGTATTTACAGAACATAAACCCTTTAAAACAACCTCCCACACGAGCTGGAACGACACAAAAATGAGCAACAACAAGAAGAACAAGAGACTTACTAGCACCACGGAATTCCCGACACTTGATTTGTGTTGTTTGCCCCTTTTTTGGGTCTTGAATCTTGAGAGAACCTTGAGAGGATGTTCCTAGGGTTCTAAGGTCTGAAAATAGTGAGAAGAAATGACTTAAAACGGGTTGGAGGCATCCTATATAGGTCCAAATATCTTAAACCGCCTTAGTGGGCCCCATAGAGAGGTGCTTGGCGCAGTCTCGCGAAAACGCGAATATCTCTCTACTCCGAGATCGTATCGATGAACGGTTTAATGCATTGGAAACTAGACTCATAGATCTTTAATTTGGTTGTAGATCACCCCGTAATTCCTTGTAAATTAGGAGAAAAGATTAGAAACATTTGACCTAATGTTTAAGTAAAATTATGAACCTAAGTTGCGACAACTTTTGTCGACTTTTGTTTCATAACTCGTTTGACTTCAAGACTTATGATACGGATATTATATGATTAAAATACCTTAATAAATGAACTCTTGAGTGTATTAAGCACCGCTAGATTACTTGAAAATACGAGTTACAACATCCTTGATTCATTTAACTTCTAATACTTGTTAATCACCCTTATACACTCTTGTATCACTTAAGACCAATAGGATTGACTTCTTATCATCTCAAAGATAATTCCTTCTTGGATTTATGTTAACTAATATATGGCATGAACTAACACATGTGGATATGGGTTGTAACACCCTCCCCCCCTTAGGAACATTCGTCCTCGAATGTAAGGGTTTATGGGGAGTTTAAATCATCGTGGATTCCAATGGAAATTTCCGATCAATTTTCCCCTATAAAATGGTCACTAGAAAAACTTGCAAGTAATTAAGCCCAACATATGGCTTCACAAGGTTACACAAAGCATTATGCGTATTTACATTATCTACATATCACCATTTTGTATTAAGGAGGAGTATTCTCAAATTATTGCTTACCTCATAGAGCCGTTTCACCTTCCAATGTATCCTGTCTTCCACCAGCATCCTTGTTATCTTCATTCTGGAATAAGTAAGGGTATTTAGACTTCATCTCCTCTTCTGCTTCCCATGTCATTTCTTCCATATTTTTGTTCCTCCACAATACTTTGACGGAAGCTACATCTTTTGTTCTCAGCTTGCGGACTTGCCGATCTAATATCGCCACTGGCACTTCTTCATATGATAGGTCCTCTGTAACTTGTACATCTTTGATAGGGACGACTCGAGAAGGGTCTCCAATACATTTTCTCAACATAGATACATGGAATACCGGGTGGACAAATTCCAATTCGGATGGCAATTCTAACTCATAAGCAACCTGTCCAATCCGTCGAAGAATTTTATACGGCCCGATATACCTTGGACTCAGCTTACCTTTCTTCCCAAAACGCATAATACCCTTCATTGGTGAGATCCTCAGGAAAACCCAATCACCAACCTCAAACTCTAGATCACGACGTCGGACATCAGAATAAGATTTTTGCCTGCTTTGTGCCGTCCTCAATCGCTCCTGTATCACTTTCACCTTCTCAATAGCTTGGTGAATCAAATCTGGCCCATATAATTCTGTTTCACCGACTTCGAACCATCCAACTGGTGATCTACATCTCCTCCCGTATAGTGCCTCGTATGGGGCCATTTTAATACTGGAATGGTAGCTATTGTTATAGGCGAATTCTATGAGTGGAAGATGATCATCCCAATTCCCCTTAAAATCTAGAACACATGCTCGTAGCATATCTTCCAGTGTCTGAATGGTACGTTCAGCCTGTCCGTCAGTCTGCGGATGAAATGCAGTGCTGAGATTTACTTGTGTGCCTAAACCCTTCTGGAAAGACCTCCAAAAGTTAGCCGTAAATTGAGCTCCTCGGTCTGATATAATAGATATGGGCACACCATGAAGCCTAACAATCTCCTTGATATACAACTTCGCATAATCTTCAGCCGTGTAAGTTGTCTTCACTGGCAGAAAATGGGCACATTTTGTAAGTCGATCAATTATCACCCAGATGGAGTCAAACTTATGATAAGAGCGAGGTAATCCAATAATGAAGTCCATATTAATCACCTCCCACTTCCAGGTCGGAATCTCTATATTTTGAAGCAATCCACCGGGTTTCTGATGTTCTATCTTTACTTGTTGACAATTGGGACACTGGGCTACAAATTCTGCAATAGACTTCTTCATATTATCCCACCAATACTGCTCCTTGACATCATGATACATCTTTGTCGAGCCGGGATGGATGGAATATCGGGATTGATGAATCTCATTCATAATCTTCTCTCGCAACCCTGCCACATTAGGCACACACAATCGGCTCTGGTATCTCAGTGCCCCGTCTTTTCCGATCCCAAAAGCCATACTTTTACACTGTTGAATGCTTTCTCTTAATCGTACTAAGATAGGATCTTCATATTGTCGTGCTTTTACCTCGGCTACCAAAGATGATTCTGATGTATTCTGTACAGTAACACCTCCGTCATCAGAGTCTAACAATCTGATTCTCATATTGGCTAGCTGATGAAGCTCTTTAATCAACCCCCATCTACCTGCCTCAATATGTACTAAGCTTCCCATTGATTTACGGCTGAGAGCGTCTGCCACAACATTGGCTTTACCGGGATGATACAATATCTCGACGTCGTAGTCTTTCAATAATTCAAGCCACCTACGCTGCCTCAAATTCAACTCTTTCTGCTTGAAGATGTATTGTAAACTCTTGTGATCTGTGTAGATGTCAACATGGACGCCGTATAAGTAGTGCCGCCATATCTTCAAAGCATATATTACTGCAGCCAATTCCAAATCATGGGTTGGATAATTCTTTTCATGCTTCTTCAATTGTCTTGATGCATAAGCAATCACATTCCCACGCTGCATCAATACGCACCCCAAACCTATACCTGAGGCATCACAATATACCACATAACCTTCTGTTCCTTCAGGAAGAGTGAGCACTGGTGCAGATGTCAATCGATTCTTCAGCTCCTGAAAACTACGTTCACAAGTGTCAGACCACTGGAATTTGGTAGCTTTTTGTGTTAACTTAGTCAATGGTGATGATATAGAGGAAAATCCTTCTACAAACCGCCTATAATATCCTGCTAGCCCTAGGAAGCTGCGGACTTCTGATGGTGTTGTAGGTCTCGGCCAATTCTTTACTGCATCGATCTTCTGAGTGTCGACACTAATACCCTCATCAGATATCACATGGCCAAGGAATGCTACTGAGTTCAGCCAGAATTCACATTTGGAGAGCTTAGCATATAACTTACGATCCTGAAGCGTCTGTAATACTATCCGCAAGTGGCCCGCATGTTCCACCTCCGAACGAGAATACACTAGAATGTCATCAATGAATACAATCACGAACACATCAAGATAGGGCCTGAATATAGTATTCATGAGATCCATAAAAGCTGCTGGGGCATTTGTTAGCCCGAACGACATCACCAAGAACTCAAAGTGCCCATATCTTGTCCGGAAGGCCGTCTTTGGAATATCCTTCTCCCTAACCCTCACCTGATGATACCCTGAACGTAAATCAATCTTGGAGAAATACTTGGCACCCTGGAGTTGGTCAAACAGGTCATCAATTCTTGGAAGTGGATACTTGTTCTTTATAGTAGACTTATTCAACTGTCGATAGTCGATACACATCCGTAACGACCCGTCTTTCTTCCGCACGAATAGGACTGGTGCACCCCAAGGTGAAGTGCTAGGCCTAATAAAGCCCTTATCTAGCAAGTCCTTCAACTGCACCTTCAACTCTCGCACCTCTGCCGGGGCCATTCTGTATGGAGGAATAAAGATCGGTTGAGTGTCAGGCAATACATCAATGCTAAACTCAATCTCCCTTTCAGGAGGAAGGCCTGGGAGTTCATCTGGGAAAACATCTGGGAATTCGTTGACCACAGGGATTGATTGTAAAGTAGGCGGTTTCGCCTCCGCATCCCTAACGCGAACGAGATGATAAATGTAACCTTTTGAGATCATTTTCCTTGCCTTAAGATAGGAAATAAACCTACCTTTCGGTGTAGCAATGTTCCCTTTCCATTCAATGACGGGTTCACCCGGAAATTGGAACCTAACCATCTTCGTACGATAGTCAACATTTGCATAGCATGAGGCCAACCAGTCCATTCCCATTATCACATCAAAATCAACCATTTCTAACTCAAATAAATTTGCCGAGGTTTGACGACTACAAATCATCACAGTGCAACCTCTATATACCCTTCTAGCAATCACAGAATCTCCTATCGGAGTAGATACCGCAAGGGGTTTACTTATCAATTCAGGTTCAATGCCAAACTTATTAGCCACAAAGGGTGTAACATATGATAATGTAGATCCCGGATCAATCAGCGCATATACATCATAAGAAAACACAGATATAATACCTGTAACAACATCTGGAGACGACTCGAGATCCTGTCGACCTACTAGAGCATAGGTTCGATTTTGAGCACCACTCGAACTCGGCACTGCACCTCTACCCCTACCACGACCTGTCGACTGCTGAAAACCCCGTGCTGGAGGTCGAACTGATGAGGAAGAACCAGACACAGATCCAGTCGGCTGAGCCATACCATCACCTCCTCTATTAGGACAATCCCGCATCATATGGCCAGGCTGCCCGCACGAATAGCATGCATCAGAACCTCGACGACACAGTCCAAAGTGGGCCTTGCCGCACTGATCACAATGTGGTGTTGGGGGTCTCATCTGACTAGTATCCCTGTGATGTTGCGAGCCAGATGCCCGCGAACTCTGACCTGGACCAGAATAGGATCGATCATATCGAGGCCTCTGAAACTGTGGAGGAGCACTAGCTACAGGTGGCGCCGAACTCCTCGAAAACTGTGGCCTGATGCTGCCTCTGAAGTCATCAGAATACCCTGCAAATCTCGCCCTCTTATGCTGGCCCCTATCCTGCTCCCTAACTGCCCTCTGCTGGCGCTTACGATCCTCTAGGGTCTGGGCATAAGCTTGAATACGGGAAATATCCATGCCCTCCACCAAGGAGGCTGTCGTACACTCATTTATCAGATGTGGTCCCAACCCATTCACGAACATATGCACCCTATCACTCATCTCGGCCACCATATGGGGAGCATACCTTGCCAAAGAATCAAACTGCATACTGTACTCTCGCACACTCATATTACCTTGTCTAAGGTTCAAGAACTTATCAGCTCTAGCTCGTCGTATCTCAACTGGCAAGTAGTGACGAAGAAAGGCCTCAGAAAATTCCTTCCACACAGCTGGAGGAGGGTTCGGACCCCTGGATCTCTCCCAACTATCATACCAGAGAACCGCTAAATCCCGTAGCCGATAAGAAGCCAACTCTACTGCCTCTGTATCACTAACATGCATAACCCGAAGTGTACGATGAACCTGGTCAATAAAAGTCTGTGGGTCCTCCTTGGGGTCTGATCCGGTAAACACTGGAGGGTCTAAATTAATAAAATCACGAACTCTTGTACTAACTGGTTTCTCAGCAGCACCTGTATTCTGCCTCTGAGCCTGAGCAGCTACCAAGCTAGTCAATAACTGCAAAGCACTCCGTATATCCTGGTTTGGAGTGCCAGACGGAGTAACTGGAGGAGCTGGGTGCCTTCTAATATCCTCTGGAAGAGATGGGGTAGACGAGGTATGAGAGGGCATCTTACTCTAAGCCTCACTTTGTCCTGCTCTGACTTGGGGCACCTGACCGGTAACCCTCTCCCGCTGCTGTATCAAGCCGTCTACTAATCGTTTGCTTCCTAGTCGAAGGCATCACTGAAAAAACAAGGTGAATATTAGAGACGAACACTTACGACTCAACTCTACGCACGATCTAGATTCAGGAAGAAGGTAACAACCCTAGATGTCATGTAGCCTCCTGATTATAAATGTGGCGCGCTACACATCCATAATCAAGAATCTACTAGACACGGCTCATAGACAACCCCTAGGACAGACTTGCTCTGATACCAAGTTTGTCACGACCCAAACTGGAGGGCCATGACTAGCACCCGACCACACTTGCCGAGCACCAACGTACATTTCATCTAACCTTCATTATTATCTTTTAGGGCTGACGAGATCAATATAAATGGTAGACCTGGATCATGGACAACCAGCAATAAAATATGACGGCATGAACATACATAGCAGGGGATGACCAGACAATCAAGAAACTACATATAAGGTATGAGCTACCACGCTACTATGAAAGACTATACAACAAAAACTAGCCGACAAGGCATACCAAACTATACATGAGTCGACACCTGTCTATGAGCCTCTAAAGGAACATAAGTGCTACAACATAGCCGGAACAGGGCCCCGACATACCATAATGTCTATAACAAAAATGCATACCAAGATCAAGGCAAGTCCGGAGAAGGGATCTCGCCAATCACCGCTGAATTGGATAGCCTACTGTGGTAGGGGAGCTGCACCTGCCTGTCTATCAGGACCTGCAGCACGACATGCAGCGTCCACAAATAAAAGGACGTCAGTACGAATAAAGTACTGAGTATGTAAGGCAGGGAACCATAAATACGATCAGTAATGTAAGCAAGGATAGAGAATATACAACCTGTAACATCTTAGTACCTCTGAGGGCTACTTACATGAAATGCATGATACATATGTATAAATACATAAACCCTTAAAACATTCGCCTCTGTGGGCATCATCATCATCATATCGTACCCGGCCATAATAGGCTCGGTAAAAAACATACCCGGCCAACATAAGGCTCGGTAGAATCGTACCCGGCCACGTGGAGCTCGGTAAAACCCAACTGATCAGTGGTTGCACAATAGGTGCCGTACCCGGCCAACTATAGCGTGGCTCGGTAGAGTAAAATAGATACATATATATAATGCATGCTCGACTCATGGAATCACATTCTAAACCTTTCGGAGTGACGTAAGGTCGGTATCCTCTGTACACGTTATTAGGACTAACTCTTCACTATGAACCTTATAAGAATCAGGAAGTACCAACAACATTGATAACATAAGAATAAGAGAAGCAACATTAACATCAATCGTTCCATAAGAGGGAAAACAATGTAAGTACTGCTAGCTTCTAAGAGTAGAGTATCTTGGAAGCTCGTTCATTACATTATGTACAATCGGAGTCGTGCAAAAGAAGGAAAGGGATAGCCTCACATACCTTGTATATACTTCCCCAATCTCAAGCTATGCAATTGTCAAAACTCCTTAGTCTACAATAAGAGAAACGATACTATCGTTATCATTTAAGCGTCATAACTATTATGTATCGACCACAACCTATTTTACGATGAAACGGACAGCACCTCCCCTATATATATGACCTCACACCATTCAAAACAGTCACCAAACAGCCCAAACAACATCAATAATAAACATATTGAGCCTCCCAAAATAGTCCACACACAGCCTAATCACTCCATACATACGACGACCACCGTAGTCGTGTCAAACAACCTGGAAATGTTACGAATAACTATCAGCCCATAACCCTACATATATATGGTGTTTCTCCACACCCTTCCTCCTCCAAAACTCCACAAGATAGTAGTAAAATACGCAGCCCAACAACAACGCAAAACAGTCCACAAAACAATAACATTACTACCAAGCCTTTCGATATATATCTCACAAGTTCTAGCTTCAATGGCTTAGCCACAACTTGGATAATCTTAAATACATATATATTAAGAGGTTCATTACCTTTATACAGAAATAACAACTCCAATTTGACCTTAAATTTCCATGAAATATCCCTCCAATGCTGCCACAACAACAAAAAAGCGAAACTAGCGATCAATTAGTGTTTTTCGGCACTAGAATCACTTTAGAAGGCTTGAAATCACCTAGGATTGATATTAAGAACATGAGGGAGTATTTACAGAACATAAACCCTTTAAAACAACCTCCCACACGAGCTGGAACGACACAAAAATGAGCAACAACAAGAAGAACAAGAGACTTACTAGCACCACGGAATTCCCGACACTTGATTTGTGTTGTTTGCCCCTTTTTTGGGTCTTGAATCTTGAGAGAACCTTGAGAGGATGTTCCTAGGGTTCTAAGGTCTGAAAATAGTGAGAATAAATGACTTAAAATGGGTTGGAGGCATCCTATATAGGTCCAAATATCTTAAACTGCCTTAGTGGGCCCCATAGAGAGGTGCTTGGCGCAGTCTCGCGAAAATGCGAATATCTCTCTACTCCGAGATCGTATCAATGAACGGTTTAATGCGTTGGAAACTAGACTCATAGATCTTTAATTTGGTTGGTAGATCACCCCGTAATTCCTTGTAAATTATGAGAAAAGATTAGAAACATTTGACCTAATGTTTAAGTAAAATTATGAACCTAAGTTGCGACAACTTTTGTCGACTTTTGTTTCATAACTCGTTTGACTTCAAGACTTATGATACGGATATTATATGATTAAAATACCTTAATAAATGAACTCTTGAGTGTATTAAGCACCGCTAGATTACTTGAAAATACGAGTTACAACATCCTTGATTCATTTAACTTCTAATACTTGTTAATCACCCTTATACACTCTTGTATCACTTAAGACCAATAGGATTGACTTCTTATCATCTCAAAGATAATTACTTCTTGGATTTATGTTAACTAATATATGGCATGAACTAACACATGTGGATATGGGTTGTAACAAACCCAATCTCTTTCCCCACTAAAACCAAACGACCCCGTTTTGAAGGCTCGACAGATCTGGGCCATTGATGTTGTTCAATCCAACGGACAGGAACTGAGGGTGTGCTTTATATTTAAGTGTCGGAACCCTCAGACCCTACCCCCTCTCATCTCCTTCATCAGACCCTTTTCATCCTCGCCGGAACCGCCGACCGGTAATCGTCTCCACCGGCGGCGGTGCTCCGATCGACCCCAAATTTACACCAAATGTTCCCCTCCACCACCCCATCCCATATCTCCGTTCAATTTCCTTCAAATATGCCCAGAACCTCTCGAATCTCAGTTTATAGGTGGAAACCCTAGCGCCACCACAGTTTTTCCGGTGACGGCGCCGCCTCTGTTCAACCCCAAATTCACACCACAGAACCACCCTGACCCCCTCTTTCTAAATCCTAGACTAGTTCCCCTCAAATATGCCCCGAGCCTGTCGAATCTTGAGTTGAAGATAAGACCTAAAGACCGTCAAACTTCAAAAATTGGTATATTTGATGACGATTGAGACCAAAACGGACCTTGACCACATGTTCGCATCTGAGAACACATGGTTGAGACCCATTTTGGTCAAAATTGAGAGGTCGAGGAAGGACTCCAAAGCTTGGCCAGCCCGTGTTAGGTATTTTACGTTTTTGTTTCGTTTGATGTTTCTTTTCTTATATATTTCTTTTAAAGACGTCCTTCTTCGTCTCTGGTTCTGTGTCCGTATTCTGTTTCTTCATTGTATGCCCGTCGTCAATGTCATCCATGCATGACTCGTTTGAAAGATAGCATAGTTATTTTGTTGTTGTTTAAGATTAGTTAATTCATTTTTCATTTTTCCTTTTTTGGTTTTGGGCTTTGGTTTAAGGTTTCCATGATTTTCTTTTTAATTTTTAAGTTCGTCTTTAGAGTGGTGAATCTTTTATGGATTTTAATTGGGATCTAAGGAATCAAAGGTCCAAGGGGAGTTTAATTTGAGTCTATAGACCCTTCAGCCTGGGTCAGTTAACCCGGTTGGGTCCTTAGAGTAATAAACAGGGTTCAAAGGGATAATTTGGGTAATTTAGGCCTGAGAATCTCTTTGTAACTGACTGAGGGAAGCTTTCTGGAAGCTAGGGTGGGGACTAATGTGAAAAATCTAATTTCTGGTTGGGAAGTTTTAAGCTAAAACAAAAATTAGAAAAGGGGCAAAGTGCAAGATGAGGCTGCCCTAGTAACTTGCCTATAATGACAGCTTTCTTGCCTTTCAAGGCAGACCCAAGAGATTTGGAAGAGCTAAAAATCTCTGAAAATTCTAGACAAAAAAAATTTCTTTAAGGAAAAAAAGGGGTACTGTTCCATTGAGTTCTATTGCTAACTTCTGAAGTTTTCCTGATGATACAACAAGTCCTGATTAGCTGACCTTAGAAATGAATTAAAATTAGCCTGGGTTGAAATTTTCCTGGTCCATTGTTTGGATCGAATTGGTTTCTAGTTGTTTATTTCAATTTTTGGGTTTGAAATTTGATTTTTGGAGCTGATGGCTGGTTCTGTTGATTCGCTTTGCTGTTGACCCTTGCTCTTGTTACTGCATTGCTGATCTTCTTACCCTTTCTTACTTGTGCTCTCTGGTACCTATTTAACTCTTCTCAATGCCAAAACCTGTTGATATGGAAATCTGAAAGACTTGAAGCATGTTGGCCATTTGTTCTCATTGTAGGAGTTAATTTTGTCTTTATTTTGAATATATTCATGTTTGTATGTTGGTCAGTGACACTGCTCTTTGGGGGGTTGAGTCTGATTTGAAATAGACATGAGGTTCAATTTGGTCGAATGTGTTGTAAACTGAAAACCAGTGATGTATAAATAGACTTTTTCATGATATTTATGTTTTAAATCTGCCTTAAAGCTTAAACATCATGTTCGTTTAGTTGAGTCAGTGATGACGTTCTGCATATAACTTTGAGCAGTGACTCATTTAATTAGATGGTTGAATGACCAAAATCAGTAGATATGGTAGCCTCTGTGCATGAATAATATGATTAACTATGTTATTATGAGGTTGAAATTGTTAAATTCCACCGCCTATTGTTAGTAATCAGAATTGGAACTCACAAGTTCTTCCATGATCAAATCATTATTGGGTGTTATCTAACTGATTAATGATGAGTTAAAAATGATTCCCAAGCTTGCTTGTATAGGTACTAGTCCCGTTCTTGCCTAACGTTGTATGGACTCGATGTTGGGTCTTGACTCAACAGCTGCAGGGCTCCGAATTTGGGCTTACCTTGAGGCCCAGTTCAGAAAGTTGCTTTGAATCAGCGTCGGGCCTTTGCTTTCGTTTGGGCCACCAACCCTGTCGTGTTGGCCCAAGCCCTTTATGCAATGAATTAATTTTCCCTCACATAAATCTTCCTGGTTCATTTAAATGGAACCCTTAACTACATTTAGTGTTAATTAATTAAGCCCCCTTAATTAGATTGAAAGGGAGCCATGTTAGATAATACGAATAGTTTGTGGCCCCTTCGAAATTTAGTCTGAATTTCCTTTAAAAATTGGATTCGAGGCGTGCCAAGCCCAATAAAATCTCAAATGCTTGGCCCTCGTTTAAATATTTTTCCGCAAAATACTTAGAACTCGAGGCGCACCACATAGCAAATTTCCATGGCCCTCGCAAAGCTAAAAACACATAGTTGCTCTAGGCGCGTTGTTTTAATAAAATTACCTTCCTAAATTCGGGTGTGCATTTCATGTGACCCAAATCAAAACCTTAAAACGTTGACTAAAATGTGTTTAGGATTGCGGGTGTATTTCATGTGGCGCGATCCAAAGATACATTTTAAACGACGTTCAACCTTCTTTAAAAAATTAAATAAAAGCGGTTAAAAGTTAAAATTTGCACATAAGTTCATAATTGTTTAAAATCAGATAATTAAGCTAAATATAACAGTTAAGCGACCGTGCTAGAACCACGGAACTCGGGAATGCCTAATATCTTCTCCCGGGTTAATAGAATTCCTTACTCGGATTTCTGGTTCGCGGACTGTTAAACAGAGTCATATTTTCCTCGATTCGGGATTCAACCGGTGACTTGGAACACCATAAATTATTCCAAGTGACGACTCTGAATCTTTAATAAATAAATCCTGTTTCGACTGTCCTTTTATTGGAAAAACTCCCTTATATATATATATACCCTTTACGGGGTGTAGGTAAAAACGAGGTGTGACAACATGTATTTGCACGTTAAGAAAGCGATAAATACAGTAGTTTTATAATTTAAAGCAGTTATAAAGGAAGGAAACAAGAAAGATATGTCAGTTTTGCTTTTGAAGAAGAAATTAAACGCTTAAAGAAATTAAACAAAAAATTGCACATAGGGGAGGGTACAAATTCATAAAAAACGGTATGAAATGGTAAAAGCCTAAATATCCCCAGTAGAGTCGCTATGCTGTCGCGCCCCCCTTTTTCTCGCGAAATTGGGTTTATGACATTTTGGTTGGGACAACTCTTTCCTTTTGGAAAGAGAGTTTGCAGTTTTGAAGAGTCGCCACCTAACGATTTAAGGTGCGTTAGGGCACCTACAGGGTTCATTTATTACTACGTTTGGTAACTAGAGACAGGGTAAGGGCTTGAAATTATTCTAAGGGGAATGTGTTAGGCACCTCTCAGGATCCACTAGTATGGTTCCCGGCTAGAAAGTTTTTGTGAATTTGTCCAATTTACAAATAACAAGTTTGCCTCAAATAGTAAGGGTTTTAAGTTTAAGTACACAGATGTTTGAAAAACAATTAATGAAAAGCAAGATTTTGAAAAGAATTACGATCTAAGCATATTTGAGAATGTAAAAGGGGGTGTCCTAGGTTTGCTTATAATATGGATCACATCAATGCAATATCCGGTATGACACTCCTCAAAGAGGGGCTACACGTGGTATTAATGCACCGGTCATCATATCCATATCTACCCTTTTCCGCCCCATAAAGGTAATTAAAGCGAGAGTTGGTCTCGACCCCTATTGTATGTTGTTACCCGTTCCTTCCTATCAGCCCCGGAGGGATTTAGGACTCCTATCCTATAAAAGGGGGTTCTAGGCAGACCCTCAAGTTTAAAGGTAAAATACTAAGGCGACATATAATAAACAAGTAGGACTTCAACTAAGGGGAGCATGGAAGACAAATAAAAGGCTCAGATATACCTCCACACATAGTACACATAAATAACATGACTCATACACAATTAAGGTCTAAATTCAGATCCTAAGCATGATATCTAAGTGATAACAGTAGAGTCAGATTTATGACATAACTCAAATAGGAAGTCCTAATCAGGCTTGCCTACTGATTTTAACATGCTGATAGTTAAACAAAGGCAATTCTGGTTTTTATTTAAGCTATATTACCTAAGGCTTGCCTAGGCATAAAATAATATGCAGCAGTTACCAGAATTATTAGAACAATTTGGAAGTTATTTTTACCTAAAGCATGCTGTTCTAAATGTTGCAAAGGCATGCAGGGATTGTGACCAGTTTCACTTAGACAGGATAAACAAACATGAGACTGTTTTATGTCCTTTTTCATGCATCAGTAGTTTAACTAGGTGTAACTAAGTGAGATCCTAAAATAGGGTATCTAACATGCACATATGAAAAATGCAGAATGATTGCAGAATATGCAGAATTCCCAGAGCATGGTTTCTAAGTGCAGAAACAACATTTTATGTTAATGCTGTTATTTAGCCTAAAGCAGGATTTCTAAGTGATCAAGTGATGTCAAAGGAGATGCTAAAATAGTAGACCTAAGAACATGGTATCTAATGCATGACTTGGTTTGAATATGTTGATCTTACACATAGATTCTAATGCACATATAGGAAATGTAAACCGAAGGCATGGTTTCTACCCATTGATGTTGATAACATATATAACTACCATGCCCCTCTCACTAGCCAGCCCCAATACTTGTTTACAATAGCTTATTACAGACCGATACTGAAATGAATTACATAAGTAGAAAACAAAAGTAAAAGTTACACTATAGAGAGTCTAAAAATAGGCCCAGATTTCCAACACCTGATTAGGACTTCCTCTCTGAGTTATGTAATAAATCACCTCAAGTGCCAAGATTGTTCATAGCTTTTCCTCATATCTGGGTGTGTCAGAGTTCCCTAAGGATCTCAAGGGATCTCAGGCAGTGTTCACACCCAGATTTCATAGCCAAGATAGAGTAAGTGTAGTGTGGAAAGACCAACTTTTATGTGTCCAAGTTCAGAGGGAGCTCAAGGGTCCCAAGGCAAGGCTCACACAAAAGGGACAGAACTTAGTGGTCTAAGAGTAGAGTGAGAGTGCTTGACATAGTGATGAAAGACTTAGTAAAGCAGTTTAGAAGTGAAAAGGTTCAGAAATAGTTTTTAAAGATACTAGGAGTTATCAGTTTTGAAATTATTCTTTGAGAAAAGCATACTCAACAAACAACCAAATTAACCATAGAATACCCAGATTTACTTGACAAGCAGACTTACAAACAGGGGTGAAGGATTGAGAACATATAGGTTTGAAACCACATAAATAGGGAAACATTTGACACAACAAATATATAGAACAACTATGAGTCTACTGAACAAATCAGTCATGGTAACAAACACTTAAAATATAAGGAAGAATGCAGCAGGATCATGTTCAAGACAAGAGTTTTGTTGAAAAAAATTTGACATACCATTAGGGCCAATAGAATGCACTAGAAGACTAAGTAACTACATTGTCTTACCAGTTAAGGGAGGGGTAAGAGAACTAAGTGAACATGCTGGACAAGTATCAAAGAAGTAAGTAAAGTCTGATATGATGATTACACATAAGGAAGAATTTAGACATGCTTAATAACAACAAACATAGAAACAAATTGAAGAACTAGTACAGAACAATCATGGATGTAAAGGCATGGAACACATAAAGTTGAGTTTCAAATTTAAACTAGAGACATACCAATTAAAGAAGAAGAATGCAAAATGTAAAAATAGGTGCAACTCCACTATCTAGCCTTGGCTTTTAGCCGGCTAGGCCAACAGTTAGCACAAGTAGCAAAGAAACAAGAGAGAGTTTGAACGTATGTGTGTATTCTGAACTATGTTCGTGTGTTAAGACTATAGAAGAGAGTCATTTATATAATAGTTTGAAAACTGGTTAAAAATAAGGCAAGAATCAATTCTTCAGTAATTATAGAACTCAGTATAAAAAATTGGTTAGAATCTCTCTTTAATTAAGGGAGTCAGTGTTAACGGTAAAGAACAGGTGGCAAGTAAGGAAAGAAGCCATATATGGCTGGAGTATAACAAATAGGAAAGATTTTAAAATAGTACCAGTATAGAGAAGGTAATTAAGGCTAGGTTGAGAAAGTTTTTAAACTAAGGAAACAATCAGTAAGAATTAAGTAGAAATGCAGACAAGGCAAGGAAAATTAATTAAGGCAAGCAACTAATTAAATTAAGTGGAAAGGTAAGAGTCGAGATTCAGTAGCATAGAGTAGTCGATTAGGACCAAATTCATAAAGCCCTGATTAAGGACACAACTCAGTAGAAATAAGTATCATAGCAAATATGGTAAGGAAATCAGTCAGCTTAACAGGCGGGGCAAAACTTTTAGGGTTTTTGAAAGAAGATTTTCAATCACCATCAATTAAGGAAACCAGAATCGATCAAAAAGGGAGTCATGACTCTGTTCTTTCAACATATAAATAGAGGAGGTCCATAGACATAGTAAGAAAACATATTCGAAGCATAGTCACAGAAAGAAACAAGAGATGAACAAACAAAACGAGCATAGTCACACGAAAGTGACATAAGTAGGCTAGGGATTCAGGAAACCATATTCAAAGCAGGGGTAGTCACAGGACTCAAGTAAGCAGGCTAACACACAGAACGAAGTAAAGAAAACATGCTAACCCTCATAGAAGCAAAGTAAGGAAAATCATGCTAACATTCATAGAAACAAAGTAAAGAAAATCTTAAAGAAAATAGGGCATTTAACAGAGTCAAGTTAAAATCAGTAAGAGCACAAAATCGGTCAAAACAAACAAGGGAAAAGGTTTAATCATAAAGAAATCAGTTAGAACATGCGTAAAAGAACTCCCAGAAACCCTAATTTTAGAAAAGAATGACTAAAATCGAAATAGTTGGTTAAAACAGGAGATTTTTAAAGGAAAACGCCTAGTAATACTCGAATCACCTCAGATCTATAAAGATCTGAGAATAATCGATTAGTAGCGAACTAGGGTTTTCAGAGAATAGTAGAGATGAAGAGAATCAGTTAAAAACTCATGGATTCAAATGAAAAAACAAGAGAAAATCCTTTCTTACAAACCAAAATGGCCGTAGATAGGCTTGTAAACAAGTTTCAAACCGGAGCAGGTTGGCTTTCCTTGAGATCTTCTCAAGGACTCAAGAAGTCGAAGAGCCATGGAGTATAAGAGACCAGAGGTGGTTAGAAAAGGCACAAAAACACCATAAGAAGGAGGTTCTCGCTGGTGACGGCGATTAGGGTTAGGGTGAGTTGAGAGAGAATTCGAAGATGAGAGAGTTTGAGGGCGGCTGTCTCTGAATTATGAAACTAGGGTTAGGGGTCGGGTGAAATTAAAAAGGAAAGGGTGCATTTGGACCGTTGATCTGGGAGATTCACGGTCGAGATTAAAAAGGGCAGGTGGCTTCCGGGTTTCAGTGTTACGCCCCGCATTATTACGTCGATGTTTTGCTCTGCAATAATATATTGCGGTGATGTTATGCTTCGCGATATAAAGTTATGATGATGTTGCACCCTGAAGTATTGGATGTTGAATTTGTCATAAGGTAATTGACATCAGTCCAAGTAAAAGATTATTTGGAGATCATAAGGATTATGCTATTTCACAAGTGATTAGTAAATTCATAAAGGTGAAAAGAGGTGCAAGTCAAAGAAAATAAATTTTGTCCAAATTTGGCAATTTGGGGTAAAATACGGCCCGAGCTAAAATACCTAGTATTTATGGACTAGTACTATGCAAGGTACCATATGACCATGGTAGTATAACATATAAAGTATATATGAAGAATTTAGTAATAAATACAATTTTAAGTAATTTGAGATAATTTTTGATTATTCGGATAATTGGTAAATTATTGGATAACAGGACATTACCTAATTAATTATTAAAAAATGAGATAAGATTAAACCCCCCACCAAGAAAGGTAACGTGGCAGAAGGAAGCAAATTAAGGAATGACTCTTAAGTCATTCCATGTATATGTGTCTAACTTTGGACAATTAGAATATCCAAGTAAGCTTTAATATCACATCTTGTCCCTTTCATTTGGACAAAAAAAGGAGCCAAAAACGTTAAACACTCATAAGCAAGAGATATGTTCCATTCTTCATTTCATCCAAAATAATTCCACCAAAAATACTTCAAAGAAACAGAACTTCATTTGGTTTAAAATAATTTCATCAAATTACTTTCTGAGAGCTTCATTTTGTTCAAAATACCTCAAGTAACAGAAGCGTAATCCCATCAAAATTTTGCGATTACAAAAGAGTACGGCGCAATCTTCGCCAAGAATATTATACGGAATTTTTCTACTACAGGTATGTTAAGGCTATCCCTTCTTTCTTTTGGCATGGTCCAAATTATACTGAGAAATGAGCAAATACACAGTTTCTATAAATTACTCTATTCGTAAAAATAGTAGGGGTGTCTATATTCTTGATTCCCCATGAGAATTATTATTATCTTCTGTTCATGGGTCTCAGAATACTATGCAGTTGAAAAAGTTTATTCGAAAGGAAATATCGAGATTATTACGTATCTTTCATACATTTTACTCATTTATACATATGCATTGACCCATGATTCAGACCGCGTTATACGCGTATATATGTAAATATATGTATATGAGATATGGGAAAAAGTTACGGCGTTATATATGCACCACCACCTGATCAGCTGGTATATGATGATGATGTTGCCCACAGTGGCTGAAATATGATTCAAACGACATTATATATGTAAATATATGGATATGGGATATGGGAAAAGGTTACGAAATTATATACGCTTACATATATGTATATGGGATATGAGAAAAGGTTACGACATTATATATGCACCACCACCTAATCAGCTAGTATATGATGATGATATTGCCCACAGTGGCTGAAATATGATTCAAACGGCATTATATACGCGTATATATGTATGTGTATATATATGGGATATGGGAAAAGGTTATAGCAATATATACGCACTACCACCTAATCAGCTAGTATACGATGATGATTTTTCCCACAGTGGCCGATATGATATGATGGGATGCCCTCAGAGGCTGATGATATTATGAAACATGTACCTATGCACGACATGACATTGATACGCATATGCATGACGCTAAAAGTAATTTATGATTTACAAAGTTATTCAGACTTACAGGTTGAGTCATGTACTCTTTATTTCTTCCATATCTCTTATGTACTTATTTATGTGCCTTACATACTCAGTACATTATTCGTACTGACGTTCCTTTTGCCTGGGGACGCTGCGTTTCATGCCCGCAAGTCCCGATAGACAGATCGAGAGACCTCCAAGTAGGCTATCAACTTAGCAAAAGATGTTGGTGTGCTCCATTTGCTTCGGAGTTGCTTGTTTGGTTAGTATGACTTAGACGTGTATTGTTTGGTATGGCAGGACTCTATCCCGACCTTTATGACATTTATGTACTCTTAGAGTCTTGTAGACATATGTTGCATACATGAAAGATTGTACGACCTTGTCGGCCTATGTTTTGAGTTTATAAATGATAATGTTGGCCTATTAGGCCCGTATGTAACATGTATATGATGATGTAATAAGAAAGATATGTTACGTTGGTACTCAATCGAGTAAGGTACTGGGTGCCCATCGCAGCCCATTGATTTGAGTCGTGATAAAAGTAGTATCAGAGCAGTTCTATCCTAGGGAGTCTACAAGTCGTGTCTAGTAGAATCTTGTTTATGGGTGTGTGCTGCACCACACTTATAAGCAGGATGCTACATGGCATTTAGGATTGTTACTCTTTTTTTTACTCTAGATCGTGTGGTAGAGCTCACCTATAAGGATTCTAGTCCTGAACTTCTATTCGTAATAAGACGATGCCTACATCCGGAAAGAAGGTTGGAAGGAGAGATAGTTGTGGAAGAGATGAGTCAGAGGAATTAGATTTTTGTATGATGCTTACGATAAGTAAATATGAGGTTTTTAGCAGATCATGGGTATACTGAAAGGTGTAAGATTCCTGATAAGAAACCTTAAGGCAAGAATGCCCATCCACCTTTATGGTAATGGACAATGAGAGATTAATAAGATAAGTACAAGTTTTAGCAAGTAAAAGGAGCAAGGTGAAAAAGGGTACGAGGTACCCAGTTAATGAAGGTTAACTACGTTTATAATTGAGGCAGAGGAACATAAGCTTTTTGAGTTATATTCAATAGTAACAGAGGTATATACAATTGGTCGCACCCCTTCCAGATATGCCCTATGGGAGTTAACAAAAGTAGTATAAGAAGATATGGTGGTTGAATTGATTGCATCAGTTGACATTTCCGAAGGATATTGCAAATGTGCTAATAGGTCACTTTATGAGACACCTAGATGTGCACGGATCCCCAACGAGGAAGGTGTGGTGCACTCTAAAATAGTACACCCAGATATGAGTACTACAAAGACATGCACTATAAGCCTTGAAGGGATAAATATTACCTTAGTGTGGCTCGTGTCCCTAGTAAAGCGGGAACGTTAAGCAACTTGAAGAGCTACTGGATTGAGCAAAGGAAAGCTAAAAACGAAAGAATGTCGTATTGAAGTTTTCACAAGAAAAGGGATATGCAGAAATATTAGCAGAGTAATGATAAGAGAGATAATGAAGCATTATGAATAAGGTGTGATACATGGATGAAAACGGTAGAGTGTTACAGAACCTATAGTCAAATGAAGGAAGAGACAAAAGGTGATGGGCCTTAAGAAAACAAAAGAGTATAGGCCATAAGGTTATATGCTCATTTCGAGAAATAAGTTCGTGACTCCAATGCGACTACCAGAGGGGAGAGTTAATCCCAGAGTAACAAAAATCAGTAGGAACAAGTAAACAAGATAAACTAAATATGAATTAGGGACTGAATGATTGGAAAGTACTCGGCATCATGGTAATTTTAGATTTTGTTCCAGTGGTAATAGAATGGACCACAGAAGAAGATTTATGATGAATTCAGAGAATGGTCATTTAGGGAGACACTTCCCTAGAGCAAGCAATGTGAGCAAAGTTAAACTTAAGAGATTGTATGTGCCAGTTACGCTAAGTGTCACCCTCACGAGTAAGGAAATTTGTCATCCTTGGTACAGAAGGATTGCGGCAAGGCAAGTAAGGATCATTGATGTTGAGAAACGACGCTAAAGATGAAGAGGTAAAACATCTATAGGTAGATCCTCGTGGCTTCAGCTTTTGGTACACCCCTAAAGGGGGAATATGAAGTGATGTGATATTAAGTCAGAATTAAGTGGTTCTAGTGACTATGGAATGATAAAAGAAGAACGCGATAAGAATGAGAAAGGGATGAGATTGTACTTATTCAAATGTTACAGATATTCTATGATTCTAGAACATTATATAAGCACGACACCAAGAAAAGGAAGTAAGGGTTCCTGCACCGGATGTTTTTGATAAATAAGGAGCCAGTGTGAGACGTAAGTTAAGACAAAGGAAATAACCCAAGAAAGATTATGAGGAATATTGATATGAGAATGGGCCAACGAGTAGTTAGTAGTTGGTCAGGAAGATCCCAGTTATGGCTAAATAGGAAGTTACAGACGAGTCATTAGATCGTGTAAGATAAACATAGTAGAACCCAATATGGAGAATTCAACCTCAAAGAATATCATTATAATACTTGAGATATATTCAAACAAGAGTCAGGATAGTTAAAGGTACTTATGAGCGTTACGGGGATAAAAGAATGTGCCACTGGGAACGTAGTCAAGATATCAGTTCAGAAGCAACCATACAAGCACAAGGGCATAGAAGTAAGCAACTACGAATGATTATAGACAAGTAAGGACATCAAAAAGGTCCGTAATAAGCTCACAGCTTTACGGGAGTCAAAGGTTCTCCCTAAGTACTACAATAAAAGACTAGCTAAGGAGATAAGAAAGAAGACTTCAACCTAAGCACAATTACCTAAAGAGAAAATGGTCGTGTGACAACAGTCTCGCAACAACATTGTAAGCATTCCAAAGGAAAGTGGCACCTACCATGGCTAATGATACGGGAAGTAAGAATTAAAAGTAATATTCGAGATCATATGAGTTGTATGAAAACTCTGGCAAGTGTGGGAACTAAGACAAGCTAAGTATGGACGCAAAAAAGGGCAGAAAGACCCAGAAAAGTAATTGCACACGTTTAAAGAAAGCTGAGATAGAACGAAAGGAATTATTCAATCAATGATTCAAAGTTAGTACGTTATGGATACACTTAAGATTTTGGAGCATTATCCAGGCAGCATATTTGTTGATAATCATACAACCATAGAAGACTCCGATATAAGTTAAAAGAAAGAATTAAGCCCAGGGCATAGACAAAGGATTGAATTGTTAGAAGATTGTATCATGGATATTCCATAACGCCCATGAAAGGCTAAGGTAATAACTGATACCATGAGCCACAGATCGGGAGATAGATTAAGCCTACATAAAGGCTGATCAGAAGGAAGAGAAAACTAAAGAATTACATCACCCAAGTAAATCAGGAGTCTGATTATTGGACCTGGAAAAATTATAGAAGTTGTGCTTGAGAACACGATAGAATCACTCTTAATATCATATGTTCAAAAGAAATAACAAAACAACCATAATCTATAATGGCTATACAAGAAAACTAGTTAGAAGAAGTACCAACCTCAGATGAAGTCAGTACGAAGCTCCCACCGGATTGTGTATGTAACAGAGGTGCGGATATTATAATAGAGCTTCAAGCTATAGACGTGAATTACACTTGGGCGGAAGGGAGTTCACGAAAGAGATAGAAGATGTGATGCGAGATTTTAAGTAAGTAAGGTAAAAGTGAACAACATATGAGCTATTCAAATGCAGAAAGTTGTAAATAGTCCATACTTCGGATAGAAGGTTATAAGCACGGGGATCCAATAACCGGGAATGATAGCGACATCATCAGCGGCATGTCTTTCAGCCTATGGTTTCTAAGTACTGAGAGATCTAGTTAAGAGAATAGAGAAAAGTTGGAGACGATGTGATGTCTCGCTTGACGTTCCCGAATAACATAAGAAAATCTATAGTGCAAGCAAGTTGAAGGAAAGTTTATAAATGGATATGTATAGGTCGCAAGCTAAAGTATGGTAAAACGATAAAATTTTAAGGAAGCATGAGTAAGGATGAGGGAAGGCAAGTGAAAAGGTGACGAGAATGGATGTCTTTAGGATTAAGCCCATGAAAACAAGAAGAGCAGACAGTTTCTCTATGTTATACAAAGCTCACTATAGCTTTAATGAACTCAAAAGAGTATAAGATTAATAGCATTTAGAAGGAATGAAATACTGACCTGGTAATAAAATGAGGGTATATTATAGATCAATATTCGTGAATTCAACAAAGTACCGAGCGAAGAACTTCAGTATACTCATATATACCCAAAGGGACATCTTATCAAGATCTATATATGAAGACTAGAGATTGGGCACACTTACAAGGTCAAAATTGTACAGGATGCATTATGAAAGGTAGTAACAGTTACGAGATTGGAAGGATTCTGACTACAAGTTGTGGTGTGAGAAGGAGGCCTAAGGGGGGAATGCCCTGGACTTTGGACTCATTCACAGGACAGTCACCTAGATGGCGAGAGAAGTTCTAAAGTATTTGAAAGATATAAATTATGAAAATGATAAGTGCATTAGTCAACATTTGAGGACGAATGTTCCAAAGGGAGGAATAATGTTACGCCCCGCAGTATTACGTCGATGTTATACTCTTCAGTAATATATTGCGGTTATATTACGCTTCGCGATATTAAGTTACGATGATGTTACACCCTTAAGTATTGTACATTGAATTTGTCATAATGTAATTGACATCAGTCCAAGTAAAAGATTATTTGGAGATCATAAGGATTATGCTATTTCACAAGTGATTAGTAACATGAAGGTGAAAGGGGGAGCAAGTCAAAGAAAATAAATTTTGTCCAAAATTTGGCAAATTGGGGTAAAATACGGCCCGAGATAAAATACCCAGTATTTATGGACTAATACCATGCAAGGTACCATATGACCATAGTAGTATAACATATAAAGTATATATAAAGTATTTTAGTAATAAATAGAATTTTAAGTAATTTGAGATAATTTTTAGTTATGCGGATAATTGGTTAATTATCAGATAACGGGACATTACCTAGTTAATTATTAAAAAATGAGATAAGATTAAACCCCCACAAAGAAAGGTAACGTGGCAGAAGGAAGCAAATTAAGGAATGACTCTTAAGTCATTCCATGTATATGTGTCTAACTTTGGACAATTAGAATATCCAAGTAAGCTTTAATATCACATCTTCTCCCTTTCATTTGGACAAAAAAAGGAGCCAAAAACGTTAAATACTCTTAAGCAAGAGATATGATCCATTCTTCATTTCATCCAAAATAATTCCACCAAAATACTTCAAAGAAACAGAACTTCATTTGGTTCAAAATAATTCCATCAAATTACTTCCTGAGAGCTACATTTTGTTCAAAATACCTCAAGTAACAGAAGCGTAATCCCATCAAAATTTTGTGATTACAAAAGAGTACGGTGCAATCTTCGCCAAGAATATTATACGGAATTTTCCTACTCCAGGTATGTTAAGTCTATCCCTTCTTTCTTTTGGCATGGTCCAAATTATACTGAAGAAACGAGCAAATACACAGTTTCTATAAATTACTCTATTCGTAGAAATAGTAGGGGTGTCTATATTCTTGATTCCCCATGAGAATTATTATTATCTTCTGTTTATGTCTCAGAATACTACGCAGTGGGAAAAATTTACCTGGAAGGAAATATCGAGATTATTACGTATTTTTCATGCATTTTACTCATTTATACATGTGCATTGACCCATGACTCAGACGACGTTATGTACACGTATATATGTAAATATATGTATATGGGACATGGGAAAAGGTTACGGCGTTATATACGCACCACCACCTGATCAGCTGGTATATGATGATGATGTTGCCCACAGTGGCTGAAATATGATTCAAACGGCGTTATATACGCATATATATATATATATATATGTAAATATGATATATATATATATATATATATATATGTAAATATATGTATATGGGATATAGGAAAAGTTTACGACGTTATATACGCACCACCACCTGATCAACTGGTATATGATGATGATGTTGCCCACAGTGGCTGAAATATGATTCAAATGACGTTATATATGCGTATATATGTATGTATATGTATATGTATATGGGATATGGGATATGGGAAGAGGTTATGGCATTATATACGCACCACCACCTGATCAGCTGGTATACGATGATGATTTTGCCCACAGTGGCCGATACGATATGATGAGATGCTCTCAGAGGCTGATGATGTTATGAAATATGTACCTATGCACGACATGACATTCATATGCATATGCATGACGCTAAAAGTAATTTATGATTTACAAAGTTATTCAGACTTATAGGTTGAGTCATGTACTCTATATTTCTTCCACGTTTCTTATGTACTTATTTATGTGCCTTACATACTTGGTACATTATTCGTACTGACGTCCCTTTTGCATGGGGATGCTACGTTTCACACCCGCAGGTCCTGATAGACAGGTCGAGAGCCCTCCAAGTAGGTTATTAGCTCAACAGAAGATGTTGGTGCACTCAATTTGCTTCGGAGTTGCTTGTTTGGTTAGTATGATTTAGACGTGCATTGTTTGGTATGTCGGGACTCTATACCAACCTTTATGACATTTATGTACTCTTAGAGGCTTGTAGACATATGTTGTATACATGAAAGATTGTACAGCCTTGTCGGACTATGTTTTGAGTTTATAAATGATAATGTTGGCCTATTAGGCCCATATATCACGTGTATATGATGATGTAATAAGAAAGATACGTTACGTTGGTACTCGGTCGAGTAAGGTACTGGGTGCCCATCACGGCCCATCGGTTTGGGTCGTAACATTGGGTAAGGGTTAATAGGGTATGGGTCGGGTGATTCGGGTGTGAAATTGGGCTGGAAGAGGTCCAATTTTTGCTATAATTGAAAGCCAAATTTGGCTGTTATTTAAATAGCCAATTTTCCCCTATTTAATTTATAAAAAATAATAGGTAATTTTTGGAAAATAAATTAAGGTTCCAAAATGATATAAAATACATAATTAATAATTTATAAGTATAGGGTCCAATATTTTGCATATAGAACTTAATTAAATCTTAAAAGGGCTAATATTGCAATTATGCGCAATTTAGCTTTAAAATACTAAATGTAATTATAAAATATATAAAAATTACCTTAGTCATATTTTGGCATAAATATAGAAATCCAGTAGATGAAATATCAAAAAAATAATTTTGAAAATAATTATTGGGGATTTTATGGATAAAAGGGGAGAAAATAAATCAACTTAAGACCTTACAATTATGGAAAAAATAATAAAATCTTTGGACATGCTTATATATACTTATATATGCACATGCTTATATATGCACATATATATATATATATGCTATTTTGAAGGTATTTTGCATATTTAAAATATATAGGGAAAAATTGGGTATCAACATTGGTACTCGGTTGTATAAGGTACCGGGTGCCCGTTGCCGCCCATCGAGTTGGGTCGTGACAAAAGTGGTATCAGAGAAGTTCTATCCTAGGGAGTCTACAAGCCGTGTCTAGTAGAGTCTTGTTTATGGGTGTGTCATGCACCACACTTATAAGCAGGAGGCTACATGGCATTTAGGATTGTCACTATTTCTTCTTACTCTAGATCGTGTGGTAGAGATCACTTATAAGAATCCAAATTCCGAAATTCTATTTTATTCTAATAAGACGATACCTACATCCGGAAAGAAGGTTGGAAAGAGAGATAGTTGTAGAAGATCTGAGTCAGAGGAATTCGATTTTTGTATGATGCCTACGATAAGTAAATATGAGGTCTTTAGCAGATCATGGGTGTACTGAAAAGTGTAAGCTTCCTGATAAGAAGCCTTAAGGCAAGAATGCCTATCCACCTTTATGGTTAAAGAAAATGAGAGATTAAGAAGATAAATACAAGTTTCAACAAGCAAAAGAAGCAAGATAAAGAATCGTACGAGGTGCCCAGTTAATGAAGGTTAACAATGTTTATAATTCATGCAGAGGAACATAAGCTTTTTGAGTTATATTCAACCGTGACAAAGATATGTACAATTGGTCACGCCCATTTCAGTTATGCCCTGTGGGGGGCTAACATGTATAGTCAAGAGAAGGATGAGATATCAAGATTCGGCTGGGGCTTGGGTAATCCAAATTGGTAAATGGATTGCTTATGTTAGTTGACATTGCCGAAGGTTATTGCAAATGTGCTAATAGATCTCCTTGCAAGACACCCAGGTGGTGTACTCTAGAATATTACAATTAGATGTGAATACTAGCATGATCAATTTTTTAGACGATAGGCACTGAAGGCTTGGAAGGTATAAATATTACCTTAGTATGACTCTCGTCCCTAGTAGAGTGAGGACGTTGAGCAACCCGAAGAGCCGATGAATGAAGAAAAGAGAGCTAAAAGTGAAAGAATGTCGTGTTGAAGTTTTCACACTAAAAGGGATATGCAAAAATATTAGCAGAGTAATGAGAAGAGAGGTAAGAAAGCATTATCTAGGTGTGATACATGGATGACAATGGTAGAGTGTTACAGAGACTATAGTCAAATAAAGAAAGAGACGAAAGGTGATGGGCCTTAAGACAACAAAACAGTATAAGCCATATAGTCACATCCTCATTTCGAGAAATAAGTTCGCGACTCTAACATGATTAACAGAAGGAAAAGTTAGACCATAGAGTAATAGAAATCAGTATGGACTGGTGAATAAGATAAACTAAACATGAATAAGGAATTGAGTGATTTAATAATAGTCAGCATCATGAGAATTTCAGATTTGCGATCCGGAAATGGTAGAATAAACAACAAAAGAAGATTTATGAGGAATTCCTAGAATGGTCGTTCAGGAAGACGCTTCCCTAAAGCAAGCAATGGGAGCAAAGTTAATCTTAAGGGACTGTAGGTGCTAGTTACACTAAGTGCCACCCTCACGAGTAAGAAATTTCATTTTCTTGGTACAGAAGGATTACCGCTAGGCGAGTAAGGGTCATCGATGATGTGAGAAGACACCAAGGCTGAAAAGGTAAAACATATATAGGTAGATCGTCATTGTGCTAAATCATAATACTCCCGTAAAGGGGGGAATATGGAGTGATGTGGCATTAAGTCAGAATTAAGTGGTTCTAGTAACAATGGAATGGTAAAGGAAGAATGCGATAAAAAAATGAGAAAGGGATGAGATTACATTTATTCAAATCCTACAGATATGCTATGATTCTATAACATTATGCAAACACAACGTCAAGGAGAAGAAGTAAGGGTTCCTGCCCGAAATGTTATTGATAATTAAGGAGCCAGTGCGAGACGTAAGTTAAGACCAAGGAAATAACCCAAGAAAGATTTCGCGGAATATTGACATGAGAATGGGCCAACGAGTAGTGAGTAGTTGATTCAGGAAGAGCCTAATTATGGCTAGTCAATAGGATACAAACAAGACAACAGGTCGTGCAAGATAAAGATAGTAAAATCCAATATAGTGAATTCAACCCTACAGTTATGACATTGTAATACTTGAGAAATATTCAAATAGAAGTTGGGGTAGTTAAAGGTACTGTATGAGTGTTACGGAAATAAAATATAGTTCCACTAGAAAGACAATCAAAACTTCAGTTTAGAAGCAGCCGTACGAGCAAGAGGTAAGTAACTAAGGATAATTACAAGTGAGCACGAACATCAAAAATTCCATCGGGTATACGATGTAATAAGCTCGCAGCTTTACAAGAGTCAGAGGGTTCTCCCTAAGTACTATAACGAAAGACTAGCTGAGGAAATAAGGAAGAAGGCTTCAACTTAAGCACACCGACCTAAAGAGGAAATGGTCGTGTAACAATAGTCTCACAACAACATTGTAAGCACTCCAAAGGAAAGTGTCACTACTATGGCTAATGAACGGGAAGTAAAATTAAAAGTAATATTCGAGATCATATGAGTTGCATGGAAACTCTAGCATGTGTGGGCACTAAGATAAGCTAAGTATGGATGCAACAAGGGGGCAGAAAAACTAGAAAAAGTAATAGCTTACATTGAAAGAAAGCTAAGATGGAATGAAAGAGATTATTCGATCAATGATCCAGAGTTGGTTATGTTATGAACACACTTAAGGGTTCAAAGTTCTATATATGCAACATATACAACCGTAGAAGATTCTGGTATACGTTAAAAGAAAGAATTGAGCCCAAGTAATAAATGAAGGATTAAACTTTTAAAGGATTGTATTATGCATATTCCTCAGCACCCATGAAAGGCTAAACATAATAACTAATAACAAGGACCACAGATCGGAAGATAGCTTAAGTCGACGTAAAGGCCGATCAGAAGAAGGAGGAAACTAAAGAGATGCATCATCGAAGTAAATCGGGAATCAGATTATTGGACCCTGAAAATTTTAGAAATCATGATTGAGAACATTGAAAAATCACTCTTACTATCAAAGGTACAAGAGAGATAGTGAAGTAGCCATATTCTATAACGACTCTACGATAAAGCTAGTTAGAAGTGTCCCAACCGCGTAAGAAGTTAGTATGAAGCTCTCATGAGATTGTGTAAAAAGGTGTATGTATTATAATAAAAGTTCAAGACGTGGATGTGAGTTATACCTATGTGGAAGGGAAGTCATGAAAGAGATAAAAGATGTGACGTGAGATTTTAAGGTAAAACAAATGAAGCTAAAGGTGAACAACGTACGAGATACTAAGGTGCAGAAGATCGTGAATAGTCCATGCTTCGATTATAAGGCTATAAGCACTAGGATTCAATATTCAGGAATGATAGCAAAGTCGTCAATGGCGTACCTTCCAACCTATGGTTTCTAAGTACCGAGAGATCTAGTCGAGAGAGTAAAGAAGAGTTAGAGATGATGTGATGTCTCACTTGATGTTCTAGAATAACATAAGGAAATCTATGGTGCAAGCAAGATGAAGGAAGGTTGTGAACAAGTATAAGTAGAAATGTGTGGATCGCAAGCTAAAGTATGGTAGAGGGACAAGATTGTAGGAAGACAGGAGTAAGCATAAGAAAGGACGATTGAGAAGGTGATGAAATGGATAAGTCCTCAGGATTAAGACTATGAAAACAAGAATATCTGATGATTTCTCTAAGTTATACAAAGCTCAGTATAGCCTGAATGAACACAAAGGAGTCAAAGACAAAAGGGCATTTAGAAGAGGTAGAATGTTGCCCTAGTAATAGAATAAGGGTGTAATTGTTGTAGATAAAGGATGATGTTCGGGCCTTCGATTGAGTAATGATTTAAAGAGAATTTCACGAATTGTACAGAATTAAAATACTCACGTAAGAGAATGACCTTGGGGTGCTATAGAATACGGTTATTGAAGTACAATATCGCCGCTAAGTGGATCAGGAAAATTACTTCGAATATTCCTTGATGTAACGTAAGCCCTACGGGAAAAGTATTATGTAAGAAGTTTCAAGTTATCAGTGTTATATTGTAGATCAATATTGAGGTGAATCAACAATGGCTGGACAAAAGTCACAAAGTATGAGATGAGATTAGGCCGTCATTCTAAAGATAAGCAGTAATGAGGAAGCATTAAAGGACTTAAATTTATACATATGGAATAAGCAACGAGAGTAAGCTGGGATTTGGTAATAGACCTCAGCAATGATAAATTAAAGTAAGAGTTATGGTAGTAAATTCATACGGATGGCTAAACAGACCTATGCGATGAGATATAGCAATATTCGTAAATTCAATAAAGTACCGAGCGAAGAACTTCAGTATACTCATAGATGCCCAGAGGGACATCTTATCAAGCTCTACATATGAAGCCTAGAGATTAGGCACACTTACAAGGTCAAAATTGTACAGGCTGCATGATGAAAGGTAGCAACATTTACGATATTGGAAGGATTCCGACTACAAGTTGTGGTGTGAGAAGGAGGCCTAAGGAGGGAATGCCCTGGACATTGGACTTATTCACAAAACAGTCGCCTAGATGGCAAGGGAAGTTCTAAAGTATTTGGAAGACATAAGTTATGAAAATGATAAGTGCATCAGTCAACATTCGAGGACGAATGTTCCAAAGGGGGAAATAGTGTTACGCCCCGCAGTACTATGTCGATGTTATGCTCTACAGTAATATATTACGATGATGTTACCCTCTGCAGTAATATATTACGATGATGTTACGCCTTACAGTATTACATTATGGTGATGTTACACTTTGCAGTAATAAGTTACGACAGTGTTGCACCCAGCAGTATTGCATTACAGTGATGTCACGCTTCGCAATATTAAGTTACGACGATGTTGCACCCTGAAGTATTGTACGTTGAATTTGTCGTAAGGTAATTGACATCATTCCAAGTAAAAGATTATTTGGAGATTATAAGAAATTATGCTATTTCACAAGTGATTAGCAAATTCATGAAAGTGAAAGGGGAAGCAAGTCAAAGAAAATGAATTTTTTCCAAGTTCGGCATTTTGGGGTAAAATACGGCCCGAGCTAAAATACCCAGTATTTATGGACTAGTACCATACAAGGTATTACATGACCATAAAGTGTACAAGGTATGTTAAAAGACAGAAGTATTTTAAGTAAGTGGAGATAATTCTTAATTATATGGGTAATTGGTTAATTACCGGGTAACGGGACATTACCTATGTAATGACCCGACCGGTCGTTTTGAGATTTTGCACTTTGCTCTCCAGTTATCGAGCATGACTTGCCCCGTGTGGTGTATTATGACTTATGTAAATCTTTGGCATTGGGTTTTAGGTTAATCAGAATGAATTTGGAAGAGCAGTCTCAGTTGAAAGCTTAAAATTTGAAAAGGTTTGACCAAGATTTGACTTGATTGTATTTGATCTTAGATTGGAATTTTTATGATTTGGTTAGCTCCGTTAGGTGATTTGGGACTTAGGAGCGTGATCAGAATGCATGTTGGGAGTTCGTGGAAGGTTTAGGCTTGAATTGGCGAATTTGAGATTTCGGCGTTTTTCGGTTGATAGGTGAGATTTTGATATAAAGGTCAGAATAAAATTTCGAGAGTTGCAGTAGCTTCGTTGTGTCATTTGGGATGTGTGTGCAAAATTTTAGGTCATTCAAACGAGGTTTGATAGACTTTCTGAACGAAAGCATAATTAAAAAGTTCTTGGAGTTCTTAGGCTTGAATCCTATGTTAAATTGGTGATTTGATGTTGTTGTGAGCATTCCGAAGTTTTGAACAAGTTTGAACGATGTCATGAGATGTGTTGGTACAATTGGTTTGAAGTTCCGGGATGTTTTAGGCCACAAATCATAGCTGTAGCAGGTCCAGAAGGGTTGCATGCCTCGGAACTAACCCACGCGGTCTGCACAAAAAGAAGTGCGTCCGCGGTAGGACCGCACAAAATGAGTGCGGCCGCGGTAGGTGTTGTGTGGACCGCACAAAATGAAGTGCGGCCGCGGTGAGGAAAATTTCACTAGTCCTACTTCGGAAGCTCATATCTTTTGATCTACAAGGAATGTTGAGATGATTCAAAAACGAAAGTTGTAGATCTTTGAATTTAGTTTTCAGAAACATATTATAATAGGCATTTGGACATTTGTATCGAAAGTTATGGACAAAATACTAAAGCCTGTTACTACAGAGGAAAACATGTGCGGCCGCGGTCATTTTTGTGCGGACCGCGGTCGATTTTGTGCGGTCCGCAGAGCTGGAAATCCATGGGGTACTCTATAAATATGAGGTTTTGGGTTTTATTTGATATTTTGACCTAGAGAGCTCGGATTTTGTCGATTTTTTCGAAGGTTTTTCAAGAAATTCATCGGGGTAAGTGATTCTAACTCAGATTTGGCTAGAGTACATGAATCTATCATTGAAATCATCATTTAATTTGTGATTTGGGATGGAATTTGGGAAGAAATTGAAAAATCTTTCAAAAATGTAAAATGTTGATTTGAAGGACCAAATGATATCAGAATTGGATAATTTTCGTATGGTTAGACTCGTGAGAGTATAAGGATTCTAGTTTTGTGAATTTTGTCAAATTTCGAGATGTGGGCCCAGGGGTCGGTTTGACCAATTTCAGGAATTTTGTGGTAATTTGATTATTTTCAAGTGAGCTTTGTTCCCTTAGCACATTTTGATGGTTTGGTACTGATTTCGGCTAGATTTGGAGCATCCGGAGGCCGATTCGAGAGGCAAAGGCATCGCGGGCTAGTGTTCGGACTGGATAGAGGTGAGTAATGATTGTAAATGATATTCTAAGGGTTTGAAACCCCGGATTGCACGTCGTAGTTCTATATTAAGGTAAGGCACACGCTTGATGAGCGTGGGGTCGTGTACTATTGGGAATTGTGACTTGGTCCGTCTCGATTGATGATTTTACCGCGTATTTGAATGAAACTTATTTGTTATCATCATGAATTGGGTTGATTGCCATATTTGGGCTTCGTGCCAACTATTTGAACCCTTCGAGAATTTTTATTACTATTTCCTCACTACTTTGACTTATTAATTGAACTCAGTCATGCTATTTTCCACTGTTTTACCACTCAGCCATTTTACTCCGTTTTGAAACTTAAATGATATTTTAAATGATGTTTTGGGCTAAGAAATATTGTTTTACTAATGCCCAAGGGGCTTGTGAGTATTTTTGACTGAGTAAGGCCGATGGCCTAGTTGTGAGGAAACACTGATACTGATTGAGGCCGAGGGCCTGAGATATGTACGCCACGAGATGACTTGTTGATATTGTTTATGAGGCCGAGGGCCTGAGATATATATATATGTTGATATTATTTATGAGGCCGAGGACCTGATATATATACGCCACGAGGTGGCTTGACTGATATGAGGCCGAGGGCCTAGATTTGATGCTACGAGATGGCTTGATATTGTGCTTGGGCCTTAAGGGACCCCTCCCAGAGTCTGTACACCCCTAGTGAGCGTGGGTACCCATTATGATGTGAGATATAGCCCGAGGGGCTGATATCGTACTATGTGATAGCCCGAGGGGCTGGTATCGTTATATGTGATTGCCCGAGGGGCTGGTACCATTCTATGTGATTGCCTGATGGGCTGGTATTGTTCTGAGATATTTCCCAAGGGCGAAGTTGTTGACATTGTGCCCGAGGGGCGAACCTTTATATGTTATCTTTCATATTTACTTGTCATTTTACCTGTTAAACTATGGTATTTGTGCCCGAGAGGCGGATTTCTATGCTTATCTACACTAACTATTTTTGGCATTCATTTGCGTAACTGTTGGAAAAGTCATTTTCAAAGAAGTTTAAACTGAGCCAAAATATTTTAAAGAGATTTTTACAGCTTCACTACTTTTTTACTAGTTGTGGACTGCTTCTATACAACATCCTGATATGTTTTACGTGATTTCTTGCCTTCAGTCTTCATTTATTATTATTACTTACTGAGTCAGAGTACTCACATTACTCCCTGCACCTTGTGTGCAGATTCAGGTATGTTTTGGCTGATTGGAGGTAGTGTCGTTAGAGTTTAGCAAGGTAGCTGCCGGCGTTCGCAACATTGCTTTTCTCCCTCTTTATTTCATTAGACTGTATTTGTACACTTCAGACCTTTAGTTATATTAATACCCTAGTAGATGCTCGTGACTTGTGACACCCCGGTTAGGGCTGTGTTGGATTTTATATCCGCTGCTTATTATCATTAAATCATGTTTAGACTGCTCTTATATTGTTTAACTATTTTAAAAAGTGAATTGGGTCTAATTGGCTGGCCTTGTCTTCACGAGAGGCGCCATCACGACCAGGTTCGGGGTTAGGGTCGTGACAACCTAGTTAATTATTAAAGTGTGGAAATAAGACGTGGTAGCAAGCCACTACTAAGACATATGACTCTTAGTCATAATGTCTTAGGTGGACACCTAAAGTTAGGTACATAGTGACACCTACGTATAAGACTTTTCCAATTTGGTTTCCTTATTACAAAGCTGTGTTTTTACTGATTTCATTTTACACAATCTTTCCTCTTAAAGCAAAAACTTTTAGAAACATATGCTAACACTAAAATGTAAGGAGACATTCTGATCCTAAGCAAAAATTTCGTTTAATTCAAAGAAGCAGAAGCTTCGTTCTTTCGTTCAAGCAGAAGCTTCATTTCGTGCAAATAATTCAAGGAACATGTATGTTAAGGCTATCCCTTTTTTTTGGCATGAATCTATACGACATAAGTGAAGCGAGCAAATGCATAAATTCCATATATGACTCTATTCATAGAAGTATTAGAGATATCTATGTTCTTGAATTTCCATGTGTCATAATATTCTATCATTTGTTCATGGGTCTCAGAAAAATACAAAAGTTGAAAAGAGTTTACTTTATGATATTACTCAAAGGCAAAATGGTCTTATGGCATTCCGAAAGATTTTATTAACGTATTTTTCATGCATTGCATTCATGTACATTGACCCGTGACTAGATGGCATTATATACACGTGTATATATATATATATATATATGTATGTATATGGGATATGGGAAAGGTTATGGCGTTATATACGCACCACCACCCGATCAGCTAGTAAACGTTGATGAGTTTTCCCACTGTGGCCAAGATGATATAATGGGATGACCTCAGAGGCTGATGATGTTATGAAACATGTACCTATGCACAACATGACACTCATACACATATGCATGATACTATAATTATTTCATGATTTACAAAGTTATTCAGATTTACAGGTAGAGTCATTTACTCTATATTTCCTCCATGTCTGTTATGTACTTATTTATGCGCCTTACATACTCAGCATTATTCGTAATGACATCCCTTTTTTCCTAGGGATGCTGCGTTTCATGCTTGCAGGTCTTGATAGACAGGTCGAGAGCCCTCCAAGTAGGCTATCAGCTCAACGAAAGATGTTGGTGCGCTCCATTCACTTCGGAGTTGCTTGTTTGGTTAGTATGAGTTAGATGTGTATTGTTTGGTATGACGGAACTCTATCCCGACCTTTATGAAAATTTTGTTTTCTTAGAGGCTTGTAGACAGATTTCATGTAAGTAAACGATTGTATGGCCTTGTCGGCCTATGTTCAGTGTTCAAGTGGTTATTTTGGTCTTGGAGGCCCATATGTCTTATGTATAAGTTGGCATTACCTGTTGTATTCTACCTATTTCAAAGCAGCCTCTCCGACTCAGTTATTTATGATAGTATGACATGAAAATATATATGTTATGTTGGTACTCGGTTGAGTAAGGTACCGGGTGCCCGCTACGGCCCACCGGGTTGGGTCGTGATAGTTTGTATCATATAGATCATGCCAAAAGAAATAATGGATAGCCTTAACATACCTGAACCGATTCTCTTGACATTCCTCTAACACACGTTAATTGCAACATAATACGGAACAAGTCGTATGAAAAGCTCGAAGCAATCACGTTGCTATGCAAAGAAAATCTTGGCCGAAACATTTCCTTAAGCACTTAGCAATAACGTTGCTATGCAAGGAGATTTTGGAAAATGATTTAACACTACTATGTAAGGAAGCTTGGCTGAATCTCTTACAAATAACGTTACTAATGTATGGAAAGCTTGGTTGAAATGCTTTCTTATGAGATTATAAAACTTATCCAACTTTTTAGGTCGCCCCACATAATAAGATGACTAAGACACTTAATTCTCTAATGTTGCCACATTTCTTTATGACTTAAGAGTCATATTTTAGCCAAGGTTCTTGGCTGCCACGTTTTTGGCTTGTCAAGCATATCCAAATTACTTAATTAACTTAATCACTTAGTTTATCTCCCACTAAAAATCTATAATTACCCAGTTATTCACATAATTAAGAATTATCTCAAATTACTTAAAATATTGCTCTTTTTTAGCATACCTTGTACATCTCACTATCATGGTCATGTGGTATCTTGTATGACACTAGTCCATAAATACCGAGTATTTTAGCTCGAACCATATTTTATCCCAAAATGTCAAACTTCGACGAAATTCATTTTCTTCGATTTGCTTACCCTCTCACCTTCACGAATTTACTCATCACTTGTTTGAAATAGCATAATGCTTATAATCTCCAAAATAATCTCATTCCCAAACTTACGTCGATTAACTTACGATAAAACTTTAACATACGAAAATACGGGATGTAACATCTTATTTTCCGAGCTTCCATCAATTTACTTATGGCGTACTTCCATGTACGAAAATATGACGTGTAACATCATTCCCCCCCCTTTGGAACATTCGTCCTTGAATGTTGACTAATGCACTTATCATTTTCATGACTTATGTCTTCCGCATATTTGAGTAATCTCCTTGACGAATATCATTTTCACTCAGTATTTTGTCAAATTTATGAACATTGCTATGTCTTATTTCATAGACCTAGTTATCCATCCGCATGATTTTACTGCATCTACATAGGTCATAATATACCATAACTCTTACCTTGGTTTATTATTATCGAGGTCTGCTACCCAATTCTAGGTTACTCTCTCTTCTTATCATAGATGTATAAATCCAAGTCCTTCAATTCTTCCTTATTATTGTTCATATAAAGGATGGAATCCTTATCTCCTATCATATGTTGGAGATTTATCCATCTATTGTCAATTCACCTTAACGTTGATCCATAATCTACCACTGATAACTTGACCTCTTATGTAACACTACTGCTAGGGCCCATGTCTTATCGGGGTCATTTGGAGTAATTAGATTGATCCACCTAGGGACAATATTATACTTCCATAACCGTATTTCATAGCATCCCAATGTGATTCACTTACGTGGGTATTTTAATCTTGTACAATTCTTGAAATCCCTTTATTATTACATTTTTTCCCTTCAAATCCTTACTCAATCGAAGGCCCAAACGTCATCCTTTATTTGTCACAATTACACCCTCTTTCTATTACCATGGCAACATTCCCTCTTTTCTAAATGCTACTAGTCTTAGACTCCTGTGAGTTCATTCGACTATACTGAGCTTTCTACAACTTAGAGGAACCATCAACTCTCTTATTTTCATGGACTTAATCCCGAGGACTTATCCATTCTCGTCACCTTCTCGTTCTCCCTCTCTCATCCTTACTCTTGTCTTCCTAAAACTCTGTCGCTTTACCATGCTTTAGCTTGGGACTTACACATATCTATTTATACTACTCGCAACCTTCCTTCAACTTGTTTGCACCATAGATTTCTTTATGTTATTCTAGAACATCAAGCGAGACATCACATTGTCTCTAACTCTTCTTTACTCTCTTGACTAGGCCTCTCGATACCTAGAAACCATAAGCTAGAAGGTATGCCACTGACGACGATGCTGTCATTCCTGGATATTAAATCCCTGCACTTCTAGCCTTCTATCCAAAGTAAGGACTATTCACAACCTTCTGTATTTGAGTTTCTCTTACGTTGTCTACTTTTACCTTACTTATCTTAATGTCTCACATCGTATCTTCTATATCTTTAATGACCTACCTTCCATATCGGTATAATTTACATCCACAACTTGAAACTATCTTATAATACTTGCACCTCTGGTGCATACACAATCAGGTGGTAGCTTCATACTGGTACTCTTCTAACTGGCTCTATCGTAGAGCCGTTATGGAATATGGTGGTTTTGTTGTATTATCTCTCTTCTACCTATGATATTAAGGATGATCCTGCAATGTACTCAATCACGATGTCCATAATCATAACTAAGTTTTGGAGGTCCTTCAAAAAAGGATTGAGGACTCAAGTAAGTCTTAGTACAACATTTCATCCCCAGACAAACGGATAGGCTGAACGTACTATTCAGACACTTGAGGATATATTACGAGCTTGTGTGATAGACTTCAAAGGTAGTTGGGATGATCATATGCCGCTTATTGAGTTTACATATAATAATAGCTACCACTCCAGTATTCAGATGGCTCCATATGAAGCTCTTTACGGACAAAAATGTAGGTCGCCTATAAGGTGGTTCGATGTTGGAGAAACTACGTTAGTAGGACCAGAATTGGTACAATAGGCAATCGAGAAAATTAAGCTTATACAGGAAAGACTATTAGCAGCTCAAAGCCGTCAGAAGTCCTATGCGGATAATCGACGGCGAGACTTGGAGTTTCACGTTGATGACTGGGTATTCCTAAAGGTATCACCGTTGAAAGGTGTTATTAGGTTTAGTAAGAAAGGAAAACTTAGCCCTCGATATATTGGACCATATAGGATCATGCGCAAGGTAGGCCACGTAACATATGAGTTCGACTTGCCTTTGGACATAGAGTCTGTACATCCAGTCTTTCATGTATCTATGCTCTGTAAATGTATCAGAGATCCTTCCAGAATCATGTCAGTTGATAGACGTTCAGGTCACATAGCAACTATCATATGAAGAAACTCTCATTGCTATATTAGACAGACATGTTCAGAGATTGAGAAGTAAAGACGTAGCTTCGGTGAAAGTACTTTGGAGAAACAACAATGTGGAAGAAATGACTTGGGAGGCCGAGGAAGACATGAAGTCTAGATATCCTTACTTATTTCCTCCTCCAAAGAAATGCTTGACTGAGACATCACAACCTTAAGGTACGCGTATGGATTCTTGTATTAGTTATTGTTATTGGTCATGTAAGGCCATTATCGTTATTGATGATTGTAGTCTTATGTGGCGTTGAATTATTGAGTTTCTATAGGAATATTTGGTATTAGTATTGTTACAAAGGCAACTCTACCAAATTTATATAGATCCCGGGGAGTTGAACATCGAGGATGAATGTTTCTAAGGGGGGAAGGATGTTACATCTCGTGTTTTTGTACGTTAAAGTTTCGTCTTCAATTAATCGACGTAGACTCGGGGATGAGATTATCTTGAGGTTAACGTATTTATGCTATTTATAACAAGTGATAAGTAAGTGCCATGAAGGATAAGGGGTACATGAATTAAAGAATATGAGTTTCATTAAAGGTTTTCGATTTGGGATAAAATACGGTCCGAGCTGTAATACCCGATATTTATGGACTAGTACCATACAAGGTACCATATGACCATGATAGTATAATGTATAAAGTGTATAAAAAATGATGAGTAATATTTTAAGTAAGTCGAGATAATTCTTAATTATGTGGGTGATTGGTTAATTATCGGGTAACAAGATATTACCAAATAATTAATAAGTTAGTGGATAAAGATTAAAATTTCCCCCACCCCCACGTGGCAACAAGCCACTTCCTAAACACATGACTCTCAGTCATTTTTTATTAGGTGGCAAACTAATGTGTTAGTTACAAAATACTTCATTTATAATATTTTCAATACCAAAAACACTACAATCAAACGTGAGATTTTTCACATTAGAAACGTGATTTCTTACAAATTCCTACAAAAACACTACAACATGATTTATTCAATCAAAATCCAACGAGATTTCTTAGCACATTAACAATGTGAAATTATGCGATTCTAAGGGAGTACAGTGCAACCTTTTCCAAGAATATCATACGGATTTTTCCCTACTCCAGGTATGTTAAGGCTATCCTTTCTTTCTTTTTGGCATGATCAAAATGATATACAAAGAAACGAGCAATCGCATAGCTTTCATAAACGACTCTATTCATAGAAACACTAGGGGTCTCTATGTTCTCAATTCCCCATATGACATATTATTATATCTTCTGTTCACGATACACAGTTGATAAAGTTTATCCGAAAGGAAATTTGAGATTATTAACATATTTTCATACATTTCATTCATTTATACATGTACATTGACCCATGACCAGATGGCGTTATATACACGTATTTATATGTATATGGGATATGGGAAAGGTTTATGACATTATATACGCACCACCACCTGATCAGTTGGTATATGTTGATGATTTTGCCCATAGTGGCCGAGAAAATATGATGGGATTCCCTCGGAGGCTTGATGATGTTATGTACACCTATGCCTATGCATGACATGACATTTACATGCACGTGCATGATGTTATAACTATTTCAGGATTTGCAAAGTTATTTAGACTTACGAGCAAAATTCCTTATTGCATGTTTCATCTATGTCTCTTATGTACTAATTTTCATGCCTTGCATACCCAATACATTATTCGTACTAGCACCCTATTTCTCGGGGCCTACATTTTATGCCCGCTGGTGCAGGTAGGCAATCTGACAGTCTCCCTGCTTAGGATTCTTGATCAACATGAGTTGGCGTGCTCCACTTGATCCGGAGCTACTTTTGATTTTGGTATGATATGCTTGTATACATATATGGGTATGACATGGCCTGGTCCCGTCCTTGTACGGTTGTATTTTTTATTAGAGGTCTGTAGACAGTTATGTATAGTTGGATAGTATGTGGCCTTGTCAGCTTCCAGTTTTGGGTATATAGTTGTCTATAGCAGCCTTGCCGGCTCGCCCACTATATTCCGCATGTATATGTACATATGACTTTTGGATAGGTTTCTTTCACGTATGTTATTCATGTTATATCTTAAACACATGCTTAAGGATGTTCGACATGTAGGATTCGAGCACTTGTCACGGCCCATCGGTTTGGGTCATGACAAGAAGGATGAGGCCATAAGTCTCTATGCTGTAATTGATGGACATCATATAGTGAAGATAAAACCTCCAATACAGCTTGGAATGCACATTGGGAGGCCTCCTCTATTTGATGGACATCACTATGATGAATGGAAGATGCGTGTGGAAACATTCCTTCAGGCCAATGACTTTGACCTATAGATAATTGTCAGTCATAGACCAATCATCCCTACTGATAGGTTTTAAAATATTCTTGCCTTATGTTTTTCTGATCTAACAAACTTACTGTTAAGAACCAGATAGGGAACCTAACCTACTTGAACTATACTGCAAGCTTAACGAATTCCAGCTAAAGGTGAACTGCTACAGCTTCAGAAGCTAGGAACCCAAACAAGGATCTGATACCCATGTGGTTCCCAAATCATAGTACAAGTCAATTGGTCATAGCTAGAAATGAAGTGACTGACAACACTGTTTCTGCCGCACTGCACTGTCTCTAGCGCCCACTCATTCTCTGACCAACTAACGTGCTTATATCATTTCAAGTGATGTGCTCAAGGTGTACCTACAATGAGTTTATACAAAACATCACTTGAAGGTTTCGGTTTCTCATTCAAGCTTCTTGCTAAAAATAGAGAAATCAATCCTCACAAGCCTGAAAAACAAAGTTGAACGCAACTACAGACCAATTCCTAAAAGATAGCTTGTTGTTGTCCTAATTGAGTTGTAACTTTGTGATTGTACTTATTGTATCTCCTAAACTTCTTAGCTAGAAGCATTTGATTTGGAATCCTCTTGCAAATTCGTAAACTCCTTGAGTTTATGTTGTGACTAGGTTTAGTCATAAGCAAAAGTCTTTGTAACTGTAGAGTAACAAAGTGGCTTGTGGTGAGAGCATCACAAGTTAGTAAAAGCCTTTGTAACTAGGAAGTCACAAAGTGGCTTGTGGTAAGAGTACCACAAGTTAGTTGAGTAAATTCTTTGTAATGGAGTCATTGCAAAGTGGCTTGTAATAGGTTTTTTACAAGTTAGTGAAGTTGAAAGCCTACAGGTATAGGTCGTGGTTTTTTGATCCCCTTGTGTGGGATTTTTCCACGTAAAAATCCTCTGCCTTATTTACGTACTGTTTTATTACATTCTCAACAGAATCTTATAGAGGACCAGGTACTCTACTATTTGGTGGACTCATACAAACTAACAATTGGTATCAGAGCGGGTTCCTCCTATCAGGCTAACAACTAGGAAGGATCCTCATGGCTGCTCCACCAAATTTTGAAGAAGGTCAATCTACATACCGACCACCCAAGTTCAATGGACAATACTATGGGTGGTGGAAAATAAGAATGCACGATTTTATCATGGCTGGGGATTGTGATTTATGGGATATCATATGCGATGGTCTTTATGTTCCAACCAAGGTACTAGAGCAACTTCCATTTTCAATAGCAAAAACCAGCAAAGAGTACACTGAAGCAGACAAGAAAGGTGTGGAGAAGAGTTTTTGTGCCAAGAAAATTCTGGTATGTGGAATAGGACCTGAAGAGTACAATAGAATCTCCACCTGCGACACTACCAAGGAGATATGGGTAGCTTTGCAAATAGCTCATGAGTGAACTACCCAAGTAAAACAGTCTAAGATTGATATGCTCACTACCAAGTATGAACTCTTCAAAATGAGGGACAATGAATCCATTCAAGATATGCACACAAGATTTATTTCCATCATAAATGAGTTACACTCGGTGAAACTACTCCCAGAAACAAGCTAGTAAGGAAAATTCTCAATTTTCTGCCTAGTTCTTGGGAAAGCAAAGTGAATGCTATTAATGAATCAAAGGATATACAGGAGCTGACCATAGAAGAGCTGATTGGAAACTTGAAAACCTATGAGTTGAAGAGAAAGATAGACAGTGAAAGAAGAGAACCAAAGAAGGAAAAGAACCTGGTACTTAAAGCTGATAACAATGATTCAAGTGAGGAAGACAGTGACATGGCTTACTTAACCAAAATATTTCAGAAGATGGTCAGAAGAAATGAGAAATGCTAAAAAGGGACAACTCTAACAGACCAAAAAACTATGATCTTTGTTACAAGTGTGGAAAGACTAGACACTTCATGAAAGACTGTCCTCTCTTGAAGCAAGAATTCTCCAAGAACTACCATGAGAAAACAGCTAAGACGAACCTGGTTCATTTCAAGGACTTCAAGAGAAAAAGATCCACTGACAATATGATGAGACAGGCTCCTGTAGCATGGGGGGATTCCTCTAGTGAGTCTGTAGATGAACCTGATACTGGTGATAGTTCCATGATGGAAGTTGAAGCGAGGAGACTGGATATGACTCAACTTTTATTTTGATGGCTCAATCAGATGATGATGAAGACAATGGTAACAAAGAGGTAAATTTCAGGGCTGTTCAGAGAAATCTGAAATCCTATTCCCCAAAAAAAACTCATGTCTTTAGCTAATGTTTTAATCACTGTTTTTCATAGTCTTGTGGAGGATAGGGATTCTTTGACTGTAGAATTAGGAGAATCTGAACAAACTAGAGACGACTTAGTGGCTGTAGTCACTAACCATAAGAAAACCATTGAAATCCTCAGAAAAGAAAAGAATGATCTGTTGGCAAAAATTATAGACCTAAGGGAAACAATAGTGAAATCATGGACTAAGTCAAAACCTGAAAATTCTGGAAAGGGAAAGGAGATAGCCAGTGAGGAACACATTAGGCTTGAAAATGAGGTGAAAGCTATGAGATCTAGTATGTCTGCTGAAATTGAAAAAAACGAGCAACTCCAAACTAATCTGGAAAGAGTAAAGAATGATATTGAAAAGTCCCTAAAGTGGACCTGGTCCTCAGAAGCTACCACTGCCTTGCATAATAATGATTGTGAAAACAGGCAGGGAAAAGGGTTCCAAAGGGAGAAAACTCCTCACAACCCTCATAGTAAGTACGCCACTATCTCTAATAACTGGACTTGTACCCGATGTGGGAACACTGGGTGCTTCAAGGAAGATGTTCAGACCAAGAATCAATCAGTTCAGAAAAACAAAGTGTTTGCTGAAAAGGTGACTACAAAAGAGGGGCCAGGTTCCACTCACAAAAAATGCACATTACCTGCATGGACAAAGAGAACTCTTATTCATCCTCTTGCCTACTACAAGGGACCCAACTTGCTTGGGTTCCTAAAACTAACTCTTAATCTCTTGTGCAGGGAACAATGAAAGGAAGCGGTCAACAATAGTTCATGGATAGTGGGTGTTCAAAGCACATGACTGGGAACACCACAGACTTTCTTTCACTAAAAGCCCTGCAACGAGGGAGTGTATCCTTTGGAAATGGTAAAAAGGGGTACATTCTTGGAGTTGGAAAAGTCGGGAAGTCACTCACTCATTCTATTGAAAATGTATACTATATCAATGGCCTTAAGTACAATCTCTTGAGTGTCTCTCAAATCTATGATAAAGGAAACAAGGTGGAATTCTTGTCCAAAATATGTACAGTCACTGATCTTGTGACCGGTGAAATAGTACTAGTGGCCAAAAGATACAAGAATATCTATGTCAGTAATTTCGAGTCCTTATAGAGTGGTGATCTGAGTTGTCTGAAAGCTGTTAATGATGATGATGCTGAACTATGGCACAGAAGACTGGACCATGCAAGTTTTTCTCTTCTGAACAAACTAATTCAGAAGGACCTGGTCCATGGTCTGCCCATGTCACAATTCAAGATGCAAAAATTCTGTGATGTCTGTGCTAGAGGAAAACATGTGAAGTCTTCTTTTAAGTCTAAAAGAGATGTGAGCACCTCAAAGCCACTAGAGCTTCTGCATATAGATCTGTGTGGACCTATGAGAGTGTAAAGCAGAGGAGGAAAAAGATACATTTTTGTGATAGTAGATGACTACTCCAAATTCATATGGACTCTATTTCTCAGAACCAAAGATGAAACTATTGAGGTGTTTGGCCTTTGTGAAGAAAATCCAGGTGAAGATGGAGTCTAGAGTCGCATGAATTAGATCAGATCATGGGACAAAATTTGACAATGTCAAATTTGATGAATTCTGCAATAAAAATGGCATCACTCACAACTTCTCAGCTCCCAGAACTCCCCAGCAAAATGGAGTAGTAGAAAAGAAGAACAGAACTTTGGAAGAAATGACAAGAACAATGCTGATCGACAGTGGAATTGCAAAGAACTTCTGGGCTGAAGCTATCAATACTGCCTGCTACTTGGTGAACAGGTGCATGATCAGATCACTTCTGAACAAAACCCCGTATGAATTGTTGAATGGAAGGAAACCCAAGATGACTCACCTAAGAATATTTGGGTGCAAATGCTATGTTCTCAACAATGGAAAGGATCACCTTGGTAAATTCGATGCCAAGAGTGATAAAGGAATATTTCTAGGCTACTCTTCTCAAATCAAGGCTTACAAGATATATAATAAGTGGACTCAATATGTTGAGGAAAGTGTTCATGTTATTTTTGATGAATCTTATCCATCATGTGAGAAGAGTGCTGAAGAAGAACAAGATGGAGAACCCTTACTAGTCCCTAATGAAGTCATTAACATGACAAACAAAAAGGCAGATATGATGAGTCAAGTAAAGGAGCTAAATGAAGACAACTCTCTCATTTTCAATAGAACCAAGCACCTCAATTACAACCACTGAAGCTAAAGAAAGAGTGGTTGATGTAGTTCAGGGAACTCCACTAGCACCTGAGTGAAGGACAGAGGAAAATCAGCCAAACATACCCTCTTCATCTCAGAATGAACCTCAGGCGTCTAACTGGAGACACCAAAGCTCTCATCCAATAGACAACATTATTACTCCTCTAGATTCCAGAGAACAAACCAGGTAAAGAGCGAGAAATTCACTTGCCTTCTCAGCCTTTCTCTCCCAAATAGAACCAAAAATATCAAGGAAGCCTTAAAAGATACAGATTGAATTACAACCATGCAAGACGAGCTACATCAGTTTGAGAGAAACAATGTGTGGCACCTGGTGCCTAGACCCCCAGGTCGAACCATTATAGGAACCAGGTGGGTATTCAGAAACAAGCTCGATGAACATGGAATTACCACAAGGAACAAGACCATGCTAGTGGTCCAAGGCTACAATCAGGAGGAAGGGATTAACTATGATGAAACATTTGCTCCAATGGATCGCATGAACGCTATTAGAATTCTAATCGCTTTTGCATCTCATATGGAATTCAACTTGTTCCAAATGGATGTCAAGAGTGCATTTTTGAATGGATTCCTTAATAAAGAAGTCTATGTGAAGCAACCCCCAGGGTTTGAATGTCATGAGCACCCTGAATATGTGTTCAAACCGGACAAAGCTCTGTATGGGCTAAAGCAAGCTCCTCGAGCTTGGTATGAAAGGTTGTCAAAGTTCCTCTTGGAAAATGGCTTTAAAAGAGGAAAAATTGACAACACACTTTTCTTAAAGAAACGAGGAAGGAACCTGCTCATTGTTCAGGTCTATGTTGATGATATCATTTTTGGAGCAACAACTGATTCTCTGTGTGAAGAATTTGCAAAACTCATGGGAAGTGAATTTGAAATGAGCATGATGGGGGAATTGAACTTCTTCTTGGGTCTTCAAGTAAAACAGTCCCCAAGGGGTATATCCATTTGTCAGGAAAATACATCAGGGAGCTCATGAAGAGGTTTGACATGGAGCATCAAAGGTGATAGACACTCTCATTGCTACTACCACTCGACTAGACATGGATGAAACTGGATCTCCTGGGAATCAAACCATGTATAGAGGCATTATTAGGTATCTTCTATATCTCACTGCCAGTAGACCTGCTATTGCTTTTAGTGTGGGGCTATGTGCAAATTTTCAATCAAATCCCAAGGAATCTCACTTGAAGGCTGCCAAAAGAATACTGAGATATCTCAAAGGAACACGGGACCTGGTGCTGTATTATCCTTCAGGTGACAGTTTTAATCTTATTGGGTATGCTGATGCAGTTTATGTAGGTTATCTTGTGGACAGGAAAAGCACTTCTGAAATGGCTCACTTCTTAGGTTCATGTCTTATCTCTTGGGGCACAAGGAAGCAAAATTCAGTGGCTCTTTTAATAGCTGATGCTGAATATGTAGCCGTAACATCCTGCTGTGCTCAGTTTCTATGGATCAAGCAGCAACTGGAGGACTTTGGGGTACTCACTGAGAGTGTGCCCCTTGTATGTGACAACACCAGTGCACTTAACATGGCTAAGAATCCAGTTCAACACAAAAGGACAAAACATATTAATATGAGGCATCATTTTCTGAGGGACAATGTGGAGAAAGGGCTGATATGTATGAAGTTCTATAGCACAGAAGAACAAATTGCAGACATTTTCACCAAGGCACTAAGTAGGGAACAGTTTGAAAGAAACAGAGTGAAGCTGGGGCTTTTAAAGCCCAATTGAGAACCTGATTCCTTTTTATCTGGCTTTAACCTTCAAGAAATAACTGGCTAAAAGTGTTTTCTGACCATGTCTAACTCACTTCAATACCGTTACAGGTAAACATGCATGATGAGTATAGAAGCTGTAGATGCAGTGCATGAATGATAAAAGAGGATTGATTCTTTCAAAAAAAGGGTCAAGAACCTGGTTCTTGTACCAAAGGTTAGTAGTTCTGTACATCCTTTAATACACATCTTAAAAAGGGTACAAAACACAACTTCCATGTCATCAACTTTTCAGATCCTACTGTCACGTCTCTTCATTTCAAATCATTCCATCTCCCTCTGAATTGCAATTCTCCATGCCCAACCGCCGTTTCAGAACCGGTGCCCATTCCTCTCTCTTCATAATTATCCTCTCCTTTTGAAAACCCTCTTTTCTGCTCTTCCTAACCATAAGTCTTACATTAAAATTTCCCAGAAGCATCGTTACACCACTTTTTTCAATGGCTGAGACAACTTCCGATCTTCCTGCCTTAATTGTAACTACTACTGACCAATCTATGGAGCCTTCCGCTCCCACTGAGCCTTCCTTACCCACTATTACTCCTGCCGCTACAGTTACACCTCACCCAGTTTCCCAGTCTCTTCCTAATTTAGACACCCTTAAACTATTGCTCTGTTCTCCCCATCGTCTGAGGCTCCCACCAGTCAAAGACCAAGTGGAGAACAAGATCAAAACCTAAGGTCACAAAGAGTTCTGCCATCGTTGCTACCGATTCCATGGTGGTGTAGTACCATTTGAGGAAGAGAAAAATGTTGTAACCATGTTTGTGGTGTCTGCTGATGGTGTACTGCATGAGATCACCTCTCGAAAAATGAGGCACAAAGTGTGGGGGAAGAAGAGGCCATTGTAACTATTGAAGGGGATGCACTACCAGATACTACTGGGGTATCACATGAGGAACCCGATCCCTCTCCGTAGGACCCAGGTCAGGCCTCTCGTTCCCAGGACAATGTTGTTCCAGCATTCGATGCTGTGCCCCTGGAAATTCAAGCACCTGAAATGAGATCCAGTGATGAAGAAGACCTAGATAATGTGGCTCTTGATGCATTCATAAGTAAGCGGAGGGTTGTGTTCACCCCTGAGTCTGAAACCAAATGACCTACTACCAGGATTCAAGTTAAGGTGGCCGACAATTCTGCCCTTCAAAAGAGCCAGAAGAGTAGTAAGAAGAAAAGGAGAAAGTTGGTAAAAGATGGTGTACCTGTAAGTGACGAGGCAATCCCTGTAGTCTAGGTGGAAGACGAAACCCCAGATGAACCTGGTTCACTTGTTAGACGGTTTTCGAAAAAGACGAAGCCTACTTTAATAGAGATAGGGTCAACATCTAGATCTAAGATGAAGGAGGTGGTGAGTGAGTTTTCGATATCTGATGAGGATGTGTCTGTCAAATCCAAGGGAAAAAAATCAGTGGAGAGAAGTCCGGCAAATGCAAGTCTAAAATTTTTGAAATACCTGGTTCTGTGAAGAGAATGAGAAGTGAAGTCAGCCTTGGCTCTGAACGCCTAAGGCATCAAAAGGTTCTGCTGGGTCATACATTTGACCCAGCAATCTCTAAGATGGCTGGAATGCACCAAATTCTGGAAATGGTCGAGTTTTAATGCTGGGCGCATCTATTTCAAATTGATGCGCCTAAGGTATATGAGGATGTGGTACAAAGCTTCTTTTCTAGCCTCTTTCCAGTTGAGACTGACCACATTTGTGCCTTGGTCAATGGGGTGGACATCGTGTTCGATGTGAAGTTGTTTGGAGAGATTCTAAAAGTTCCTACAGCTGGTGTATCCAGTATAAAAGATGTGTGTCAGTTTAACTTCAGAAATGCCGTGGTAAAAGAGAATGCAAACCAGAAGGGGGACCAGATCCATAAGAAAAAACTACTCCCTGTCTATCTGTTGCTGTTCGAATTGGTTAACAAAGTTCTATTGCCTCGACATGAGAGGAGGTCAGTGACTTCTAAGTCTGACCTATTATTGATGGAGCAACTGGATAGTTTTACTCCATTGAGTCTGCCTGCTATTATGATTGAGCATATGCAAAAGGTTGCCACCTTCAAAGATGGTAATCATGGACTTCCATATGGGTTCCTGCATACACAAGTGTTCAAGTTCTTTGAAGTCCTACTGGGGACAGGCAGGGTGGGGACTAGGAAGTAGACTTTTTCACAGACAACTTTGGAAGAGTGCGAGTACGTGGAAAAGAATGGGAGGGGGGGTAGGAAGTACATCAACCATATCACATCTTATTAATGCTCAGAATAGTGCAGCTGAGGAAATTCATCGGTTGAGGGCCGGGAATGCTATCCTGGAAGGTCAGCAAGCCCAAGGGGTTCCGGTGTCAAATGATGAAGTGGCTCATTTGACAAAGGAGAATGCTGACCTCAAGGCACAAGTAGAGAACCTGAAAGTAGAACTGCTCAATAAGCAAAAGTCAGTAAATGCCCAAATAGACCTAGTTCTCCAAACGCTTGCTGCAGCTTCCAAGCCCTTTACTCCTAGTGCCCTCTAAGTACCCCTTTAGTGACCAGTATTTGGAAATGTTTGTTAAGTTTTCTTTGATGTTTTGGTAGATGTTTTTTTTATGTGGTTGGAATGAAACACTACTTCTCCCGTTTTAACAAGTCCAATATTGCCTTTCACTTTTTCAAAGCAAAGGCATATTAAAGTTTTATTAATATCAATCCTTGTTTTATTATGTCAGTACTTTCCTTCTGTGTTTCTATTCTCTATCATGATTGCGTGTACATATGTGGCATGAGTTAGCTTAGCTGGACTTCTTTGTGCTGTTATTTTATTTGATTTTTTCAATGATGCCAAAAGGGGGAAAAATAATACGGCCATCAACTCAGGGGGAACACATGTGTTACGAAAGGCATAGAGTTAGGGGGAACCTGTGTTACCCTGTTACTTAATCTGGTTCTTACTGCTCTAAATCCACTCTATAAATGTTAAGTTTTTTATCATCAAAAAGGGGGAAATTGATAGGTTTTAAAATGTTCTTGCCTTATGTTTTAATGATCTAACAAACTTACTGTTAAGAACCAGATAGGGAACCTGACCTACTCGGACTATGCTGCAAGCTTAACAAATTCCAGCTAAATGTGAACTGCTACAACTTCAGGAGGTAGGAACCCAAACAAGGATCTGATACCCTTGTGGTTCCCTCATCACAGTACAAGTCAATTGGTCACAGCTGGAAATGAAGTGACTGACTGCACTGTTTCTGCCGCACTGCACTATCTCCAACGGCCACTCATTCTCTGACCAACTAAAGTGCTCACATCATTTCAAGTGATGTGAACAAGGTGTACCTACAATGAGTTTATACAAAACATCACTTGAAGGTTTCAGTTTCTCATTCAAGTTTCTTGCCAAAAATAGAGAAATCAATCCTCACAAGCTTGAAGAACAAAGTTAAATGCAACTACGGACCAGTTCCTAAAAGATAGCTTGTTGTTGTCCTAGTTGAGATGTAACTTTGTGATTGTACTTATTGTATCTCCTAAACTGCTTAGCTAGAAGCGTTTGATTAGGAATCCTCTTGCAAATCCGTAAACTCCTTGAGTTTATGTTGTGACTAGGTTTATTCATAAGCAATAATCTTTGTAACTGTAGAGTTATAAAGTGGCTTGTAGTGAGAGCATCTCAAGTTAGTAAAAGCCTTTGTAACTAGGAAGTCACAAAGTGGCTTGTGGTAAGAGTACCACAAGTTAGTTGAGTAAATTATTTGTAATAGAGTCATTACAAAGTGACTTGTAATAGGTTTTTTACAAATTAGTGAAGTTAAAAGCCTACAGGTGTAGGTCGTGGTTTTTTGATCCCCTTGTGTGAGATTTTTCCACGTAAAAATCCTCTGCCTTATTTACGTACTGTTTTATTAGCATTCTCAACAGAATATTGTAGAGGACCAGGTACTCTAATGTTTGGTGGACAATTACAAACTAACACCTATCAAAATAGCTGGTGAAGGTAAAAAATGTAACAATGGAGAAGAGGAATATGATGATGAATATTGTCAGCTAATCCAGAAAAATGCTAAAGCAAATGGCCTGCTCTACAGAAGTTTGCCCAGAAATATTCTCTACAAGGTATCCGCTTGCATCTTTGCCCATGATATATGGAGGACCTTGGAAGGTGATTTTGGAGATGAAAACATTGAACTGGCGTTGATGGAAATTGAATAAAGCCAAACAAAAGAAGAAGTGATTGGAATGATGGCCACGAGTGATTCAGAGGATGATGATGAAACAAATCAGGTAAGTATCTATAACTTGAAAGAAAACATTCATGTTATGTCTAAAAAATAACTTATGGACATAATTGTGACCATGATGAGTGAAATAGACAAAATGAGTGCTGGAAATGATTAAATTTTCATATGATAAACTTGATCTCAAAGAACTTGAATCTGATAAAGCTGATCTTGAAGGACATGTCAAAGACGTTAAGAACCAAGTTCTTGAGTTCACTTTTAAAAATGAGAAGTCACCTGATTCACATGGTAAGAGAAAGATGAGTTATCTACAAGATAAGCTTGGAAAGGAGCTAAAAAAGGCTAAATATAATCTTTATGATGCGGAATGTAGGAATAAAGTTCTGCAAATAAATCTAGAAAAGGCTAATTATGAACTATCTAGGCTAAACTTCCAAGATATATATTAGAATATCACTTTCAAGAACAGTTAAACTTCCAACCTCTACCTCTATTTGTCTTGCAAGCAAAATAAAAAAGTCAGCAACTATATCTATCTATATATAGAGCACACCTAGAGATAAACTGAAAGGGCTCTCTATTCATCCCCCCTTCTTAAACTCAAGAGCACTCCCCCTGCAAGGACAAAAATATCTTTGTGATGAACAGAGATAAGAAATTTGTACAAACAATAGTTTGTACATAAACCTGCATAAAAAAGAGAAGGGAAAGGGGCCTTAATTATACATGAAACCTGCATTCATCCATTGCTAATAATATATATTCGAATATATATTTTTTTAAAAAAATAGAAACAATGTAAGCCGAAAATATAAAAGAACAGAATTAATCCGAGCCCACTGAATTCACAGTATTTCCTTGAGGAACTTAATTCCCTCCTAGTACCCGAGGTTTAGGATTATTTTCTCTCAGATATAATGGATAACCTCACTAGTGTAGCGGTACTTCAAACCCCAGTGACAACGAATGCAACGGGCAGTAGTAAATCACACTTACTGCTCTCTTTTCTATTAAAATAATGCAGAAAGAAGAAGGAGAAATCAGAATTTTCTTAAGGAAAATCTGAGGGAATAGTATGCTATTTATAGCCAACATGTTGAGTTTAAACGAAGAGGCGCAACTCTTCAGAATGTCTGTTATGACTGTTCACGTAAAATGACCATTATGTAAATGGCTATTTAAGCAAAATAAAACGGGAAATCAAAACGTGGAGGAAAATTAATTTACCGTTACAAAAACGGCTAATTTGGATTAAAATAATGTTACTTTAATCTTAATATTTACAAATAAATTTGGTCCAAAAAATTAATCAATCATTTATTTGACCAAAACTGAAGCGGAGCCGAGCGAACGAGCGAGCGACGACGACGGCGCGAGGCTTGCCTTCTTCTTAACTCTTTAAGATCTAGAAGAAGAGAAATTGTATATATACCCATCAAAAGTCTTTTCCTCCTCCAATATTGGACAATGTCCCTTTGTCAAGAAGGAAAAATCAAAATTTTATTTTTCCCTCCATTTCCCATTCACCCTTTTTTAAGCTCTAAGAAGCTTAAACCCAACAATCCCCCACATGAATGGGGAATGGCTATATCACGGAAATATGCATAAAAAACTGTGTGATTTACAAGCATGGATTAATTGCATCTACATAAGTAGGTTTCCCTTTGAACTTTCCGTAGTGAACTTATATCGGATATACTCGATCAATCGGTAGATTTTATATCTTTGAATCGTCAAACTTTGGTGTATACTTAGAAAACCATAAGTCAAGCAACCAACCCTTAACTGTCTTTGGTTCTCATTGTTGTATTCGTTTCAGCCATGAACACTGCTTCGTTTAATAAATGCATAGAGAACTGGCCTTACACAATTCTTCTTGATGCGGCTAACACTTCCCACTTACATAGGTGATTCATAAACGTGCCATCCTGTAGATACACTTTTTGATATATCTCGTATAAAATTTAGAAACCATTAAAAAGCCTTAATACTTTATCCTTAGTATTGAACATTGTATCATCACGAGAATGGACCAAAATATTTAGTTGACAATGTTGAACCGTCATTAATGACTTTGTTTAATCTCCTTGAACCTAGATTTTGGGATCTCCAGTCTTCTAGGTAGAGTTACCGCCACAATGACTTATCTTCGACCATGATCCTATTCCCCTCGATAATCTTTCAACTACCTCTCTCATTAGGCCTTTTGTAAGTGGATCTGACACACTGTCCCTTGACTTTACGTAGTCAATTGTGATGATCCCCCTATAGAGTAGCTACCTAATGATTTTATGTCTTCATCGTATATGATGAGATTTACCGTTACACATAACGCTCTCAGTCCTTCCAATTGCCGCTTGACTATCGCAATGTATGCATATTGGTGCCAACGGTTTGGGCCGAAATGGAATATTTTCCAAGAAATTCCGGAGCCATTCAGCTTCTTCACCAAGCTTTATCTAAGGCTATAAATTCAGCCTCTATTATAGAGCGGGCAATACATATTTGCTTGGATGACTTCCAAGATCCCGCTCCTCCACCAAACGTGAATACATATCCACTTGTAGACTTAGAATCAGTTGAACTGGTGACCCAATTTGCATCACAGTACCCCTCAATCACCACAGGATAATTAATGTAGTGCAAAGCAAAGTCTTGGGTATGTTTTAGATATGCCAAAACTTTTTTCATCCCCATCCAATGAGATTGACCTAGATTACTCATGTATCGACTCAATTTACCTATAGCACAAGCTATATCTGGTCGAGTACAATTCATGGTATACATTAAACATCCCAGCACATGAGCATAATCCAACTGTGATATGCTTTGGACTTTGTTCTTTGCAAGTGCAAGATTCACGTCAATTAGAGTCTTTGAAACTTTAAAATCTAAGTACTTGAATTTTTCAAGTATTGTTTTAATGTAATGAAATTTCGACAATGCCAGACCTTGAGCAGTTTTATGGATCTTAATACCCAAAATTAAATTGGCAACTCCCAAGTCTTTCATATCAAACTTGCTAGTTAGCATACACTTAGTCGCATTTATGTTGGCAATGTCATTACTCATTATAAGCATATAACTCACATATAAGGAAACAATGACTATGTGATTTGTAACATTTTTAATGTAAACACATTTATCACATTTATCTTAAAACCATTTAACAAGATTGTTTGGTCAAATTTCATATGCTATTGTTTGGGTGCTTATTTTAGTCCGTAAACCAACTTAACAATTCTATATACCTTCTTTTCTTTACCTGAAACCATATACCCTTCTTGTTGTTCTATGTAAATTTTTTCCTCTAAATCTCCATTTAAGAAAGTTATTTTAATGCCATTTGATGAATTTCAAGATCATATACCACAACTAATACTACTAATATTCGTATTGAGGTAATATTTGTAATTAGAGAGTATGTATAAAAATAGTCAAGACCTTCTCATTGTATATAACTTTTGACCGCATGTCTTTCCTTATATTTGTCAATAGTACTATCATATTTTATTTTTCTATTAAAAATCCATTTAGAACCTAATGGTTTATTTCCTTGAGGAAGATCAACCAATTCCATGTATGGTTGTTTAGTACGAATTCTATTTCACTATTGACTGCCTATTTCCAAAATAATTATTCAGTAGAAGACATAGCTTCTTTAAATGTTCGAGGCTCATTTTCTAATAAGAAAGTCACAAAGTCTTGTACAAATAAAGTAGATGTTCTTTGACGTTTACTACGTCTTGGATCCTCCTGATTATACGTACTTTTTTTTTTCTCCCGGGGTCGTTTAGATCCTTCACTAATCGACTCACATTCCTTTCTATACGGATATATATTTTCAAAAAATTCTACATTATCTGATTCTATGACTGCATTATTATGAATATCGGGATTTTCTAATTTGTGAACCAGAAATTGATATGTTTTACTATTTGTTGCATATCCTATGAAAATACAATCAACGATTTTTGGTCCTTTTTTTACCCTTTTGGGTTAAGTAACTTGCACTTTTGTCAAATACCCCCACACTTTAAAATAATTCAAGTTGGGCTTCCTTCCTTTCCATTTTTTATATGGAATGGATTGCGTTTTGCTATGGGGTACTCGATTTAGTATTCGGTTAGCCGTAAGAATAGCTCCTCCCCCCACAAGTTATGTGGCAAACTAGAACCTATCAACAAAGCATTCATCATCTCCTTTAATGATCGATTCTTTCTTTGCACAATCCCATTGGATTGGGGTGTGTAAGGGGCCATTGTTTGATGAATAATTCCATATTTAAATATATCTCTTCAAAAGGAGATTTGTATTCACCACCCCTATCACTTCTTATCATTTTGATTTTCTTGTTAAGTTATGTTTCAACTTCATTTTCATACTGCTTGAATGTATCTATTGCTTTATCTTTACTACTAAGTAAACATAGCAATATCAAGTATTATCGTCAATAAAAGTTATGAAATACTTCTTTCCACGACGGGATCGTATTGACTTCATGTTGCAAATATCTGTGTGAATTAAGTCTAAATGATTTGAATTCCTTTCAACTGACTTATAAGGTTGTTTAACATACTTAGATTCCATACAAATTTTACATTTTGATTTGTCGCATTCTAACTTAGGCAAGACTTCCAAATTAATCATTTTCCCAAGGTTTTATAATTGACATGTCCCAAATGTATATGCCATAAATCATTTGACTCAAGTAAGTAGGAAGAAGCTGAAATTTTATTATTGTCAACAACTATTACTTTCAGCGTAAAAATCCCTCAGTAAGGTAACTTTTTCCTAAGTATATCTCGTTCTTACTTATTACAACTTTGTCTGAAACAAAATACACTTAAACTCGTTCTTGACGAGAAGTGAAATAGAAACTAAGTTCTTCCGTATTTCAGAAACATGACAAACGTTGTTTAGAGTCACCACCTTGCCAAAGGTCATCTTCAGGAATATCTTTCCATAACCTTTGATTTTGGTTGTTGCAGAATTTCCCATAAAAGTGGTCTTGTCGGGTCCAACGGGAGCATATGAAGCAAATGCTTCTCTAACAGCACAAACATAATGGGTGGCTCCAGAATCAATCCACCACTTCTTATAATGTCCCACTGAGTTGTATTCAGACAACATGGCGCACAAGTTATCAATATCATCATTTGTTTCAACCATATTTGCTTGACCCTTTGTCTTCTCTTTTTTTGGAGCATGACATTCTGTAGCTTTGTGTCCAACCTTTCCACAGTTGTGGCAATTTTCCTTGAATTTCTTCTTGTTGGAATAGTTGTTTGGTCCAAAAGAGTTCTTCCACTTCTTCGGATTAGTTGGAGCAGTTTCAACAATATTTGTTCCCATAATTGTTGAGTTCCCACATGTCTTCTTTTCTACAGCTTTATTGTCCTCTTCGATCCTCAATCGAATGATGAGATCTTCGAGTTTCATCTCCTTGCACTTGTGTTTCAAGTAGTACTTAAAGTCCCTCCATAACGGAGGAAACTTCTCAGTCATTTCTGCAACTTGAAATGCCTCATTGATGACCAAACCTTCGATGAAAAATTCGTAATTAGTAACAAAATTAATACTTTCAACAAAAGCACTAATTCAAATTATACCTTCAGCAAGGAGATCATGAATTATAACTTGCAGCTCTTGAACTTGGGTAATGATAGGCTTGATGTCTACCATCTTATAGTCCAAAAACTTGGTTGCAACAAACTTCTTTAAACCAGCATCCTCGGTTTTATATTTTTTTCCAACGCATCCCATAGTTATTTAGAAGTTTTTGCATTACTATAAACGTTATAAACATCATCCTCCAATCCGCTAAGAATGTAATTCTTGCACAAAAAATCTGAGTGCTTCCATGCCTCGGTCACAATAAAACATTCATTATCAGGAGTTGATTCCGGCAGAACTGGAACGTCCTTCTTGATGAACTTCTATAGACTCAAAGTAGTCAAATAGAATAACACCTTCTGTTGCCAACGTTTGAAATCAATCCCGAAAAATTTTTCGGGCTTTCCGCCGGAGCCGGTGGTGGCACAGAACGAATGGAAGTAGCAACATTTCTCGTAGAGCCAATCATGGGGGTTATTGTTTCTGTTATTTTGTTAACAACAAAACAGAAATAAAATTAATTAACAGTGAAGTATTTAAAATCTTCAAACCGAATAAATTTAACGTAAACAAATTAAATACCACGGTGAAGATTTTATTTCTTCAAACAGAATACAGAACGAGTAGAAAATCACAATGATTTTAATCTCGTAATATCAACCAAGGAGTAGAAAATCCGAAGATTTTAGTCTCCAAACTGAGAGTAGAAATCTCTAGGATTTAGTCTCCCACAAACAGAATATAAAATAAATACAGAAAAATAATTAAGTTCCTTAAGCTTGTTAATAATCTGTATTCGAAAATATATTCAAAAAGAGAATAGAAACAATATAAAAACAGAAATGTAGAAGAACAGAATTAATCCGAGCCCACTAAATTCAAAGTGTTTCCTTAAGGAACTTAATCCTCTCCTAGTACTCAAAGTTTAGGATTATTTCCTCCCAGGATAGAATGGATAACCTCACTAGTGTAGCGGTACTTTAAACTCTAATGACAATGAACGTAAAGAACAATAGTCAATCACACTTATTGCTTTCTTTTCTTTTAAAATAATACATAAAGAAGAAGGATAAATCCGAATTTTTGTAAGAAAAATGTGAGGGAATAGTCTGTTATTTATAGCCAACATGTTGAGTTTAAACGAAGAGGTGCAACTCTTCAGAATGTCTGTTATGGCTGTTCACGTAAAATGGCCATTACATAAATGGCTACTTATGTAAAATAAAACAGGAAATCAAAACGCAAAGAAAAAATAATTTACCATAATCTGAAGCCAAAGCCGAGCGAGCGACGACGACGGCGCGATGTTGCCTTCTTCTTAACGCTTTAAGAGCTAGAAGAAGAGCAATTGTATATATACCCATCAAAAGTTTTTTTCTCCTCTAATATGGGACAATGTCCCTTTGTCAAGGAGGGAAAATAAAATTTTTATTTTTCTTTTATTTTTCATTCACCCTCTTTTAAGGTCTAAGAAGCTTAAACCCAACAATCCATAACATTAGTTTTTAATAGCTAGTGTGTCAAAGCATGATTTCTTCGTCTACAAGAAGGGCTATTTTTAATTGCAAGAAATATTTAAAATATGATGAATTGTCCGATACTCAATTAACGAGTGCAAAACACAACACGAAATTGATGCTCGCTAGCCAAAGATAGTATAGTTAAATTATCGTCTCCACAAGGATTGAATTTAAACAATGCTCTAGTAATTTTGAACTCCCGTATTGATATGATGGAAAGATGATGAAATCCTGTGTCTTGTAGCATCCAATTCTCTACAAAAGCTCCCAAGGTCAAAAGTACTTTAAAAATCGTATTTTTGATTTATTTATACCATGTAGGAATGGGCTCGAATAAAACTACTCTTTTCAAGCCAAAGTGGGACAATTGGATCGCGAAAATGGTGCGCCGCCCCATGCGCCGCATTAGTGAGGATTTTCGGAGAGTTGATCTTTTTTACTCTGTAGGAATTTTGCACTAGCTCCGCACGTCCCGCGGCACATGACACGGCGCAATAGTGCATTTTTCTTAGAGTAATCTCTTTTTCTCACATTTTTTTACATCCTGACTTGGTCATCGAACCCTGAATGTGATCCTGATTTAATTTCTTGGGCTTCTACTCAAACTTCAAAGCTCCAAATAATCAATTTTATCTCCAAACTCACTTCTTCACTCGAAATCACATCCTACACAATATAACATACGTAATAAATACAAAGTACTAACATTTAGGCTCAAATACAATGAAAGTATAATATTAGAGTGCAAAATGTAGCTAAAACACGATTTTCTTGCCTATCATCATCAATCTACCATTTTATTTTGGAAACTCATGGACTTTGGAGAGTACAATAGCCTTATGGTTAGAACCATCAGATGATCACTCATAACTATTAGTGGCCCCAACTTGAAATGTAATGTGAAGTTTGAAAGTTGAAGACACTAGGTAAAGCGTAATACAAGTTAACAACATGAGAGCTGGAGCATCGACATGTACCCATTATAAATTCTTCAGATGAGGCTAATTATACTTCTTCACCTCATCTTATAGTTAGATAAATACAATAATATTGTCTCACCCTCACTCACAGCAAGGAAGACACTCCCTCTCTCTTTAATCTGACCAACAATAAATCTCTCTCCTTCCTCAAACTGCATGCCTTGCTCCTTCGAATTCCCCCCCTCCCCCAAAAATCAGAATATTATACCTTTGTATTTTGGTATTTGTTTTGCTAAGAAGTTGACTAAAATCCCAAACTTATTTGTTTTTACAATTCCACATGTACTCAATTTTTAAAAAGTTGTGCTTAAATTCAAATTTTGTCATTACATTAAAGAATCTGGTAAGCTATCTACACATGACAAATCTCTTAAATCACAATATGCAATCTATGCTCGGAACATGCCAAGGAAATGAAAGAATCAATTTTTCACTCAAACAAGTTCTCTCAATACAACTTAGAAGCTTCTAGAATAACTAACTTAAATGCAGTAATTATGTTTAACATTGAGCGTGATAGCAAAAGCTCTAGCAGAAAAAATAGCTGCATTAGCAGCTCTAGCAATGAGTTTTCACATCCTCCTCCTCTTTTTCTAATTTTCCATTAGACCCCACACTACCACCAGAAGAAGCAACAAACCCACATGCGCCTTCGGATGAGACAACCAAATTCTTTGCTCTTGAGAAATGTACCATTCAGCTTAACTTTTTTGTGTTTATTCCCCATTTTCTCTTAAGCATTTCCTCTCCGTCCACTATATAGTTAAAATAAATACTTTATTTTCTAACTATGTTCATTGTTCTCTATTCCATTTAGAAGAAAAGAATTAAGGGACTGGACTCCTTGTAGGTTTTACAGAGAATGAAGAATAGAAAAATCTGATTTACTAGCAATTAAACAAGTTAAACATGAGGTTGAAGAACTTTAAAAGAAAATCAGGAATCTGATAATGAAAGCAAACATACTTATTCATTAGAAACTTTAGACAAATTTATAGAGTTTACAAACTCAACTGAAAATAAAGGTTCTTACATATAATTTCTGAATTTATTCAGAAGTAATTCGTGAGATCATGCACCTCTCTTTCCTAGTTATAACGGAAAAGGGTACAACTGGGTGGTCTAGCCTATTCTTGAATAAGCAACTCGCACACATTCCCTTTCCAAAAAAATCAATACACCAAGCACTACACTTAGATTTATTGGATTTATTGCTAAAATATCGGTATTAAACCTAAAACTCCCGGCAGATGGCCAATGGCCCAAAGAAATGAAAGAATCCCTTTTATTGGTTATTGGAACACTCACACTTACTAAAAAGAGTTTCCCTTGGTCTATGAACGGGAAGGATGAAAGCGAGTCAGTATACTAATTCCTCATCCGCAAATCAGCCCTTCCCGTAGGTTCTTTTCTCAAAGAATAAAGAATTGGAGGAGGGAAATATTGATAGAATTTGAAAAATCAAATGACAAGTCGAAGGCAATAAAATATGAAAAATAAATAGATTAAACAAAAGGATTCTCAAATAAAAGTGCTAATTCTACAACTAGTCCATAAATTGTTAAAGCTTTCATAAATGCAAGACTAAGCAATACCGTACCTCGTATTTTTCCCTCTCCCTCGGGCTGTCTCGCGATACCCTCTACATGTAGCAGTCCCTTGACCAACTCCGGGTCCAATAGAAGCAAGCCCTACAGCCAATCCAGCAACAATAACGGAAGCGGTAGAAATTTGTGGATTCATGATGAGTTCCCCGTACCAAAAAAAAAGAAATGGTTAATGATACAATCAACCAGTGAGTTATGAATTAATTATTCCCTCGCTAGGACTCATCTACTCGAAGTAATTAAGAACTTCGGATTGAAGTAATAAGATTATTAAACTATCAGAACTCATTCGATGTATCTTTTTTTACTTTTTAGCCATAGAGTCTTTATGAACCCATACGACTTTCATTCTTCCATTTCTTGGTTCGAACTGTTAGTTGAATTATTTCTTGATTTCATCCATTTATTCATTCAATTCATAGTCACAAGGGGCCAAAAGTACTTCTAGTCTATTAGAATCCCCTAGAGTAGTAAAATATATCTTTAGCTAATTTCATATATAACTAGCACTAGTCAATATCTAATATAACTAACTCCTACAAATTAGGGATAACATAGAAACTAAACAATTGTTATGCAGTAAATAACTGCTACACAGTTTTAAGGTACTTGAACTGCTGCAGTTTTTAATGCAATTTTCTAACTCTCATCCTTGCTTTAAGAGATGCAAACTCCAAGTTTTTGCCTAAGGAGCTCAAATTTCTTGGCTGGTAAAGACTTGGTGAAGATATCCGCAAGTTGCTCCTTAGTCTTGCAATACAATAGAGTGACATCACTGTTCTTTTGCACATCTCTCAAGAAGAAAAACTTGATGTTCAAGTGTTTATTTTTTCCATGAAATACAGGATTGTGAGAAATTGCTATCGCAGCTTGGTTGTCCACCAATATTTTTCTCAACCACAATGCTTGATTCGTTGCTGATGTTGTAGCCACAAACTCTGCCTCTGCAGTAGATTGAGCAACAATGTCCTGCTTATTTGAATACCAAGAAAAAATTCTTGAGCCAAGACTGAAGCAATACCCCGATGTGCTTTTCATGTCATCCACGGATCCAACCCAATCACTATCAGAATACCCAAGTAGTTTTAGATTTTGACTCTTCTGAAACTTGACACCATAATTAATGGTCCCTTTGATGTATCTGATAAATCTCTTGGCTGCTTTTAGATGCACCTCACTAGCATAATGCATGAACCACGATAAAATGCTTACTACATAAAGAATATCGGGTTGTGTAGCTGTGAGTTATATCAAACAACCCATTAAGCCTCTAAAGTATGCTTCCTCCACTATATCTGCTCCATTATTTTTGCTTAGTTTCTCTTTTTGGTTCAGAGGAGCGCTCATCTCCTTGCAATCTTCCATTTTCAATTTCTTCAGAATCTCCTTGGCATACTTCTTGTGACAAATGAAAACTTCATTTTGTCCTTGCTTGATTTCCATTCCAAGAAAGCAGGACATCAAACCAAGGTCAATCATTTCGAAGGCTTGCATCATTTCTTGCTTGAAATTCTCGATATACCTTGTATTGTTCCCTGTAATTAGTACATCATCCACATAGACAGAAACAACAAGGATATCAATGCCATTATGTTTAACATAAAAAGTAGATTCTGATGGACTCTTTTCAAAGCCTGGGCCAAGAAAATGGTCATCTATTCGACCATACCAGGTCCTTGGTATCTGTTTAAGACCATAAAGTGCCTTTCTTAGCCGATAAACTTTGGCCTCTTTTCCTTTCATCGTAAAGACCTCAGGTTACTCCACATAAATTTTTTCATAAAGAAAATCATTGAGAAATGCCAATTTGACATCCATCTCATACACTTTCCAGCCCAATTGTGCAGCAAGAGCAAGAAGTAAGTCAAACCTAGCAACTAGTGCAAATGTATCAAAGTAATCTACACCAAAAATTTGTGCATATTCTTTAACTACAAGTCTTGCTTTATGCTTGTTGACTGAACTATCACGATTGAGCTTGGTTCTAAAGACCCATTTCAACCCAATTACCATTCTGTCTTGAGGTTGATAAACAAGCTCTCAAGTCTTGTTCTTCTCAAGCATAAACAACTCTTCTTTCATTGCAGCTACCAAATCATTCTTGGCCTCACTGTATCCAGCAGGTTCACATACAACTACGTTGCATCGCTGATATATATCAGAGAGAAATCGAGTACATTGAACTGGTGAATGATCAACCATCTTATCCCACTATGAGGCTGATATTTGCTTTTCAGGAACCTTTCGTGTTGAGTCAAGAGAATTTAGGATAGGCTTCTTTGAGTCTTCCCAACACCACTTTGTCATGCCCTCTTTTTTCCCTCGTGGAAAAGTCCGGGTTTCGACATTCATGGGAGGTAATAACTCATTTTCTTTTGGGAATTGGGTATTTGAAGAGTCGCCACCTAACGAGTTATGGTGAGTTAGGGCACCTAGAGTGATTAACTCTTATATTGGTTTGCATTACCAGAGATTAGGGTAAGGACTAGAAATGACCTCGAGGGGAAGGTGTTAGTCACCCCTCTTGGTCCACAACTATGGGTCTCGGCCGAACTTATATTTTCGAATTAGTCCATTAACAAATAAATAGTTGAATCAAATAATTTACAAGTAAAGCATGTTGGACGATGTATAAGTTCAAATAATAAGACAAAGGTTTTTGAACAAGTTGTGTACATAAAGAAAAGTTTAAAACAAAAGGAATTTGGGAAAGGAGGGGTCCTAAGTTGGTTAGCCTATATGATCACCCCACACAATGTCCAGTAAACACTCCTCCATAAGGGGATACACGTGACATTAGCGCGTAGTCATCATATCCCATATCTACCCTTCCCACCCCTTAGTGGTCATTAAAGCGAGTGTTGGTCAGCGATTTCTATTGCGGGCTGTTACCCGCCCCTTCTTAATGGTCCTAGAGGAATTTTAGGACCTCTACCTATAGGTAGTTCTAGACAGACCCCTAAGGTTTTAAAGGTGAAAATACTAAGGTGACAGGCAAGAACAATTAGGACCTTAGCACATAAGATAAAAGGGAGCAATTAGAGGCTCAAGTTTACCTCCTCAAACAATACACATAAGCAGTACGACTCAAGCACAAATAAGGGCCTTTTGTTAAATAGTATCCTAAGGCATGATGTCTCTATCAAGACACAGAAGATAGGCAGTTTATTTTATAAACTCGGAAGTAATGGCCCTATTAGTTTGCCTACTGATTTCTAAAGCCTGTTAAAAATCAGAACGACATTAAGTCACAGAAACAGTTTCAGAGTTATAGGATTTGGAAACGCCCTATAGGCTTGCCTACATGCGGAATAATGATAATTACATTTATATAGTAACAACAGGGTAGATTTTAAAATAGACTCTTGAATCCCTATAGGCATGCTGTCTAATGATAGATTAAGGCAGTTTTTGAAAGAAATCATTTCAGGGAAAATAAAACACTAATTAAACTAGTTTCGAAGTGAACCAATCGCTGTCTGGATTGACTTATTTAAATTAAACTGATTTTAGATATAGGCAGAGTTTTTGATGGTGTTCCCTATAGGCATGATATCTTGTTGTTTAAAACTGATTTTAGAAACTGGTAGGCATGATAACAAATGAAAGCACATATAAATATCTGTTATAACAGAAGTTGGACTAGATCATATTCTATAGGCATGATATCTACTTGTGAAGTTGATTTTAAGACCTATAACATGATTTTTATTATTGGAACCACTTGAGACCTATAGGCATGATTTCTAACATAGCAAAATATAAAGTCTTATAGGCATGGCTTCTACTTGGTAAGGAAAACATAGCAAAATATAAAGTCCTATAGACATGGTTTCTACTTGGTAAGGCAATCATTGCAAAATATAAAGTCCTATAGGAATGGTTTCTACCCGTATTATCCCATAAACATGTAACTATCCACCCTTCTCACTAGTTGCCCCAATATTCATTTACAAATTATTATAGACCATATGAATGAATTACATAAGTAGATAAGAAAAATAAGAAGTTATTTTATAGGGAGCCTACAAATAGGCCCAGATCCAAAGCCTCCAATAGCCTCAAATGCCCAAATTCCATAGACAATGTCATTGTCTAGGTGCATTCGAGTTCCCTAAGGATCTCAAGGATCCCGAACAGTGCTCACACCTAGATTTGGTAACCAAATTGAGTAAGTGCAGTGTGGAAGTGCTAGCCTCAGTGTGCCAGAGTTGAGAGGGTTCTCAAGAGGATCCCAAAGCAGTACACACATTGGAGGGGGCAGAACCTAATGACTTAGGAGTAGAGTGAGAGTGCTTGACACAGTTTGAAAGGTTTTAGTGGGAAAACAGTATTAAAAAAAGGTTTGCTTGAAATAATTTAGTAAAACAACAGAGGAGTTATTCAATGAGACAGTTTTAAAAAGAGTAGGGCAATCAACAAACAACAGACCAACCTCAAGACCAAAACAGGTTCAGCATCACACACAGAACAAAGAACCAAGACAGGTTTAGCACCACAAGCCTTCACACAGGGGTAAGTGGGAATTGGGGATAGGTAAAGCCCATAATGGTAAACACATAGCAGGCATAAGTCTTTGAAATTGGTACAAACATGCTCAGAAACACTGATCAGGCATAGTCACAGAATCAGCAATGCTCAAGGGGTTCAGTATAGGACCAACATGATTTAAAATCAATCCCAGAATCATATAAGTTTTGGAGTGCAGACTACTTTACAAGGAGATTCATACCAGAAACAAGATAGAGCAAGATCACATGGAGACAGACCACATAGAGGGGTAACATGTTCATACTGATCCTAATGAAGGGGAGCACATAACATGCTAATCATGTAAACATATTAACTACAGATTTCACAGCAAAACCATAAGTAAAAGCAAACTAGAAACGAGATGAATTGAAGTAATAAAAGGACCATATTATTTTTGGAACTTGAATTGAAATTAGAACATACCAGTAAAGAAGGTAGTAAACACGAAGTGTGGAGCAAGAGAGTAGAGTAATCAACCTTGGCTTGCAGCCAGCTGACTTAGAACAATAGCAAGTAACTAGAGAAAAGAGGGCAGAAGAGATTTTTTGTGTGAGAGAGAGTTTTAAACCAATGTGTTCGTGTGTTAGTGTTAATGAAAGAGTGTGTATATATAGTAGTTCGAAACAAGGTAAAAATAAGGCAAGAATCACAATAGTATAGTAATTATGGAACTCAGAACCAATTAGAGAAAAATCAGGACAAGTACTCCCTTAAGTTAAGGGAATCAATTCAAACGGTAAGAACAAGTAACAAATAAGGAAAGAAATCAGTGTATGGCTAATAAGGAAAGATTTCAAATTCAGTAAGTATATGGTAAACAATTAGGGATAAGTTTAGAAAACTCTAATTAAGGAAATATTTAGTAAGAATAAAGTACCACAACAGATAAGGTAGGTGAATCAGTTAATTTGAATAGAAATGGTAGAAATTAAAGGTTTAAATGAAGGTCTTCCAATCAAACCATGAAATAGGGAATCCAGAATCAATCAAAGAGAAGGTCATGATTCAGTGTTCAGCATATAAATAGAGTAGTATAACCAAACGTAGCAAACATGAAAGTTAAATAGCACTGATAGAAAGAGGCAAGTCTTGAACAATCAAGATGAACATAAGCACATAAAGGTGATATAAGTTAGGCTAAAAACTCAGTAAGAACATATTCGAGGCAAGATAGTCACAAAAACTCAAACAAGAAACAAGCAGTCATGCTAATACACAGAACCAAACGAAGAAATCTAGAAAATTAGGCTTTCAACATAGGCGAGTTCAAAAGGTAGTAAAATCATAGAATCGGTCGAAGCATGCAAGAAATAGAGTTTTAAACAAAAAAAATCAGTTTAAACAAAGTTTTAAAAGAAGTTCTGAAACTCTAATTTTTAGAAGAAGGTGAAAACACTTGAAATCACATGATTCTCGTAAAGAGTTCCAAGGATAGTGCAAAACATCAAAGAAACAAACTCAAATCATTTTAAATTTGTACAGATCTAGGAGATGTAGGCAGAAATTAAGGTTTCAGAAGATGAAAGAACCTGTCTAGAATCCCAAGGATCGTAATAAATACGGCGTGATTTTGCTCGAAATCACAGCGTAGCCAAGAATAGACAAGTGACGAACCCTAGGTGCAAGTCGGCGTGGCCCTGGGCCCTTAAAGACCTTATTAGAAGGCAAGCATGGCATTAGAGAAGCCATTGAAGGCTTAGGAGTTGATGGGATATCACCGGAGAAGAGAGGTCAGCGGTTTGAAGGGCTAGGGTTTGGTTGAGTTACTGAGAGAGGAGAGGAGATGAGAGAATACAGAGGCGGCGAGTTTGGGAGAATGAATTATGGTTAGAGGTCATTTAGAGTTAAAAAGGCAAGATTTAATACGGGCCGTTGATCTCTCAGATCAACGGCTATAATTTAATGGGTTCTGGGTAGGGTAGGCAGGTTAGGGTTTTGTTCGGGTTTTAGCCTGAAATTAGGCAGGGTATTGGGTTTAATTGAGGCTATGATTGAAATGCAATATGACTATATTTTAAATAGCCAATTTATCCCTATATAATTTATAATAAATAATAGATAATTTTTGTATACTAAAATGATTTAAAATAGATATTTAATATTTTAAAAATATAGAAGATCAATTTTGTGCATATAAATGTAATGATACATTAATAAGGCTAGTATTGCAATTATATGCAATTTAACTTTAAAAATACAAAATGCAATTATAAAAATGCATTAAAAATACTTTAGAAATATTTTGGCATAAATATAGAATTTAAATGACTAAATCACCCCAACAATAATTTGAGGGATAATTATTGGGGATTTTATGAGTAAAAGGGAAGGAAATAAATCAATTTAAAATCTTTAAAATTATAGAAAAATTATACAAACCTTGTGCATGATTATATATTCATATATATACTATTTTGAAAGTATTTATGCATACTAAAATATATAGGGAAAAACTGGGTATCAACACACTCTTCATTCTCCATAAAATACATATCCGTACTGAAGATTATAGTCTCAGTTAGTGGTTGGAACACCTTATATGCCTTTGAAATTGTACTATATCAATAAAAATGCTTGGGACAGATTTTTTGTCTAACTTATCTTGTTTAACCTGAGGAACATAGGAAAAACAGAGACAAACAAACACTTTAAGAAAATTTATTGATGGTTTAAATCCATGCCAAGCTTCAAAAGGAGTTTGATCCTTCACTGCTTTTGTAGGAAGCCTATTTTGGAGAAACACTGTTGTACTTGCTGCCTCTGCCTAGAATTTCTTTGGCAAGTTCTTGCCGTGCAACATGCATCTAGTCATCTCCATAATATATCGGTTCCTTCTCTCACTTACTCTAGTTTGTTGTGGAGGATAAGGAGTAGTAAGCTGATGATTAATCACTGCTTCCTCATATAACAAGTTGAATTGTTGAGAAGTATATTACTTTCCATTATCTGATCTTACCGACTAAATTTTACAACCGCTCTCATTTTCTACTTTTGCTTGAACGTCTGAAATATATTAGCAGCCTCTGACTTGTATTTGAGAAAGTAAATCCAACACATGCGGGTTAGATCGTCAACAAAAATGATATAGTAAAGACTACCTTTTAGTGAGGGAGTCCTTTGAGGGCCTGCTATGTCAGTATGAATCAATTGTAATTTCTTCAAGGCTCTCCAAGTTGTCTTTGAAAATGGAAGTCTGCTTTGCTTCCCGTATTGACAAGCACTACAGTTTGAAAAATTCACTTCCAACACAGGTAAGTCCTCAACTATTTTCAATTTTTGCATTTTGAGCAGCCCTTCATAGTGAAAATGTCCAAGTCTCTTGTGCCATATTTTTGCCGCACTTTCTTTCGCTGAAAAAATGACATGCTCCTCCTCAAATGGATTTCATGAGAAACTTTGCCTCTCATTTTTACTTTAAATAATTCTTGATTTGACACATCCTTGATCAAGTAATGTTTATCTTCAAAAGTTAATTTGTAGCCTTTTTCCATCAACTGACCAACACTTAGCAAGTTTTGGTCTATGTCAGGTACATAAAGCACATCAGAAATTGTTTTAGTATTTGAATGACTTGGAATAACAATTGATCTTTTTTCTCTGACAATAATATGTTCGCCATTACCTATTCTGACTTTAGTAATGGTTGTGGGCTTCAATTCCTTGAATAGGGCCTTGTCATTTGTCATGTGGTTAGTGCATCCATTGTTAATTAACCAACATTCGCTCGACGATCTACTTGAAAAATATATTGCAACAAAGATTTGATCTTTCTCCTCTCCATCAACAATCTGAGTGTCTGCTTCTTGTTGTTGACCGTTGTTCTTGCAAATAACAACTTCATGCCCAAGTTGATTGCATTTACTTCACCTGACATCAGGCTTTTTCCAACACTTGTATGGTGGATGGCCTTTTGTGCCACAATGCTTACAAGTAGGATAACGTCTCTTTGAGTTTCCTACTTTACCTTTGGTGGCATTTGCCGAAATACCTTCATTATTTGTTGGTTGATTCTTCTTATTCTTCTTCTTTTTGTTTCTGCCACCATCTTGGTGTTTGGCTGGCAATGCTTCCTCATTATTTCCTTCTTCTCGCATAACCCTTCATTGTTCTTGAGCATGTAAAGCATTCAACAACTCTGTCAAAGTGATCTATGATAGATCCTTTGTATTCTCCAAAGTGGTTATGTTTGCTTCAAATCTCTAACACATTTACCAGATTTGTTTCAATAATATGAGAATTACTGAACTCGGAACCAAGTAATCTTACACTGTTTGCTATGTTTAGGAGCTTTTCAGAGTAATCGTAGATGGTTTCATTTTCTTTCATCTTCTGCATCTCGAAGTCTCTAATGAGATTTAGAACTTGCATGTCTCTGATCCTTTCATCCCCTTTATATTCTACTTTGAGATAATCCCAGATGAATTTGGTTGACTTTAGAGACATAATCCGAGTGAAAATTATAGAAGATACTGATGAAAATAGACAAGCCTTTGCCTTTGATTTTCTGGTTTTCCTATCTTTATGGTTCTTAATATGGGCCATAGTTAGATTGATGGGTAGCAGAGGAACTTCATAATCTTCTTCGACTGCCTCCCAGATATCTTAGGCATCCAAATAAGTTTCCATCCTTACAGCCCAAATTTGATAATTTTCACCATTGAAAACATGAGGTGCCATTATTGAGAAATTTGATTCTGCTTCCATGCTTGACAAATTTGTCTTGTTGAGAGTTTTGAGTTTAATAACACCCACATATCCCTTAAGAAAAGAAAGCTTTGATACCAATTATAGGTTTTACAGAGAATAAAGAATAGAAAAATCAGATTTACTAGCAATTAAACAAGTTGAACATGATTGAAAGAAAATCAGGAATCTGATAATGAAAGCAAACTTACTTATTTATTAGAAACTTCAGACAAATTTATAGAGTTTACAAACTCAACTAAAAATAAAAAATCAGCTCCTACAAATTAGTGATAACATAGAAACTAAATGACTGTTATGCAGTAAATAACTGCTACACAGTTTTAAGACACTTAGACTGTTGCAGTTCTTAATGCAGTTTTCTAACACTCGTATTAATTTTCTAAATGATAAAATGAGTTGATTTATAATTCAGATAACATTATTTCACATGTTAGAATTTTAGATTTTCAACCTAGACTACAAATTTATGTTAATAGAGAACCTAATATAGAAAAGATCACGTGAAATGAGATTAATAGGTATAATCATGTTACCTCTTCTTTGGGCTCATCACAATGGTGGTTTTCTATGTCCTCCTCAAAAGTGTAGGGAACCAAGCTTCCCATATAAACGTTACAACCAGTGCTTGGAAAGACTTGAGTATTAAGGATCCTTTTATCAAACCTTAATTCACCCTCTATTTACTATCCCAAATGAACCTATGACCATGATGATCGAAAATAATGTTATCTTCTTTTTAAGAATATGCTAAGGTGACTGGAAATGGAATTCTTTATCCATATGAATCACCACGAGAAGTTTCTTCTGTCGCTTCTACTGCCATTCTCATTTTCCAGGAGTCCTCAACTCCATATTTCTTCATTACCCAAGTCTTCGTAATTTTTTTAAAGGGATGAAATAGAATAGTACAGAGAGTGCTTTCCAAAATCATCAGAAACATTTTGGATGATTTTTCAATAGAGGGGGGAGCTTGTATAAGCTGTACATTCAAAGTGTCAATACCAAGATCAATTGCCACAATGACTCGGGGTTCATATCTAGCACGCCTTGTTATTCGTTCATTCGATTTCTTAAGACTAGATCATACTTCTTATAAGATTCAAGATGTGATTAGTTGTCCATTAAGATATGAACCTCTCATACAATTGCTCTCCAGGTATTCTGGTTTAGGCCAAACATCTCAACATGATGAGGATTAGATCCAGTATGGACAACCTTATATGCAGGAGATCATATCTAATGCCCACAGAAAACCTATTCCTAATTTTTGATTTATGAAGGGGTATCTTCTTGTGATACCTCGTGGAAGGATTCTAGAAGCTAAGATCACAGTTAGGGAAATACAATGACACATTGTCGTAGGAATTAGTGTTTGAAGAATTATTATGTGTCTATCAACAAAAGCCCATGGTAGGAACCAAGGATAATTGTGACATAATCAGCTCATTTGATCGAATTTTTAAACTCTCTTGGGGAAATTGATCCGGAGCAGAGGGAAACTATAGAGAAGGTATAAAATGACATAAAGGGGAGGCCCTTTCCCAAAAATATAAGGGTCAAATATGCTCTTCTACTATTAAAAAATATCCACTTATACCCTCCGTTATACTATTGGTCCATCATAGCCTCCAACGTCATAAAACTAGTAGAAAAATACCCCTCTACTGTTAGAATCCCCAACATCCCACGTGGCCTGACATATCACTGAGGTGGATGCCACGTGGCTTACCACCTCATTGCATCTATCCCAGTTTAATCCCTCTCCTATTTCTTTTCCCCCACCAACTCCCTATTCACCTAACCACCACCAACATCACCTCCTCTTGCAACACGAACCTATTCTTTCACCACCAACAAACCACTAGTCTTAACCATCATCAAAAAACCATTCTTTCACCAAAAATCAAATTGAATTAATTTTTTTTAGTAATACCTCCTTCATACAATAAAATGATGTTGTTGGATTTATTTGCCTATGGAAGAGACCTACATGTTAATGATAATTTACTTAGAGCACACATCGATAGAAAAGGAAATACACAGCAGAGGAATAACATTTGCCTGTAAAATCTACCTAAATATCTTTAAGCATAAATTCCCAAAAGAAACCTGCTTCCAAAGGCTTCCTCCATATATCCAGAGTCTCTAGTACTTAGTTCAAACATGTATATGACTTCATTGGTTGCTAATTAATTATCGCAAATTAATTAACAAAATTATTCATGTAACAAATAGATAATAAACCGGAAAATGAGATTCCTTCGATCAATAAATTCCGATTTATTTTCCAAAGATTAATGGATGCTATTACTGGAAGGTCTTGAAATCAAAGGAAATCAAGATCACTAGAAATCAATGAAGGAGGAAATCAAGGGACCCAACAGATATGCCTAGTGGATGGAAAGTTCGTCAAAGCCATTAATCAAGGAAGATCAACGGGAACTTGACCTTATTCTTGGAAAGAATCAAACTAGGATTCCTTTCAAGGATCAACTCCCTTGGGTTTGTAATCTCTCAAGACTCGTGAAGGCCTCATACATATACATGTGCTCCAGACATAATTTCATATACTTTGATCGAACCATCTACCCTATTTTTGTTCTACTATAAACAAGCATTGTAGTTTCACTAGATCTGTTGTGTAACTAGTGAGAGAAGAAATACTGGTGAGACATTGTATCAAGAAAAGAAGAGAGACATAGAGATGAAGCTATTGGTGTAAAGCTATACCATTCATTCTGTACTCAAGAACATCGATCACTGAAAGAGAACACTCTTGCAACCCAAGGAGACTGGACTAGGATTCACATTGAATCTGAACCAGTATAAAAATTCTGGTATCTTTAATTCCTGCATTTATTATTATATACTATTCTTATTTCAAGTCGACTAATTAATAAACTAGTCAACTACTTATAATTTTTTTTTAAAATAAGCAATTCACCCCTCCTTGTACTTTCAATTGGTATCAGAGCTAGACTCATATCTTTTTGCTTAGCAGCTTGTGAGAAAAGATCATGGAAAATCAAGTTATTAGCGGAGCACTCTTTCAAGAGGGAACATCACATCTTAGGCCATCGTACTTCAATGGATAACATTTATCTCACTGAAAAGTGCGTATGGAAATATACGCAAAGTCTTATGACGTCAAGGTTTGGCGAGTTATAAAAAAGGACAACTATCCACTACCTGCAACTGCTCAACCACTTACTGATCCAGAAGATATAGATGTATACACAGATGAGCAAATGGCAGTTGTTCAAGTCAATGCTAAAGCAAGATACCTACTCTATAATGCTATAAATGGAGAAGAATATGAAAAAATCTCCAGTTGTGATATAGTTGATCTCGGCCAAATCCAACCACAATTAAATAGCGAGGCAGTGGATGCAATAATAACCCAACAAAGGTCGGGATTGAATCCACAGGGAGTTAGAATATGAGATTAGGTGTATACCTATGTTGATTGCAAGTTTTGGCTTAAATTGTACTTCCACAATGTTGATTGGTGTATTACTTCTACTTTACTCTATTGATTGCAAAGATAAAGCTAAAGGATAATATTTTTGGTTTTGAGATGTTTTTCAATTGATAAAGGAATCTAGGGTTGTGACTTCCACCTAAGTGGCTACCTAACGGGTTGTAAACTATAGAAAAAGTTTGATTTATCGGGTTTGTGGAATAGCAAATACACGCAATTACTCACTCTATACCTCCCGGTAGTTTGAGTGAATTTGCCCGATTTAGCTTTCTCAAGCCCAGATGGGTATTTGCACAAATCAAGTGATATATGCTCAAGTCGGGTCTTACTATCTTTAGATTTGACCCTTTAATTGAGGCTATCAATTTCTTAAATTCACCCCAATTCCTTGCTAGCCAAGTTTTCCTAAACCTAGTCTCTCTTTCTCAAGCAAAGACTAGGTCAAAAAAGGCATGAATCAATGTTTGCAACCATTAATTCTATAATTTAAGCATAAACAAGGCTAGATATCACTAACCCAATCACAAACAAGCCCTAACATTAAATACCCATTAAGTACCCACACTAGGGTTGGGTCACAACCCTAGCTAAAGATCTAGCTACTCATAGAAACTGAAAAAATACAAGAAGAAATTAAGGTAGAATGCATAATCATAAATGAAACAAAGAAAATCTAGCGTTAAGAAGCCAATCTATTACAAAATTACTTAAAGAAACAAAGAAAAACGTTCAGGTGCACCTCTGCAAACTAAACTTAACCTAAAAATAACAAAAAATTGTATTTATACTATGCTAAAAATATCTGATAAAAATGCCCCTACGGAGGTTATGCAGCCACATAGTTTTGATGTGGACCGTAAAAAGGTCGACTGCGGCCGCACAATTTTAGTGTGGTCCACACATTTGGGAACTTGGGGCTGAAACTTGAAGTTTTCTGCGTTCCACATAAAACTGGTTGTGGCTGCACCTAGGATTCTGTGGCCGCACAAAAATGTTGCAGTCCGCACTCTTCAGTATTTGACGTTGATCAACTCTCTGATTCTTCAATCTTGAGGACCACATAATAATGATTGTAGCTGCATTTGTCCTTCTGGGGACACATATTTTTGGTGCGGTCCGCACTGTCTGAGTTGTCTAAAAGCCTCCTCTCTGATCCTTATTCTGCGGCCGCACTAGAATTATGCGATCAGCACTGCTGGCCTCTTTGTCCAATTTTGGCTCTTGTTCACTTCTGACTCCTTTATGAGTTGATTTTGACTTATTTGGCTCATTTCCCAATGTTCCTGCAAGTAAGAACATTTCGTTAGTTTTTGGGAATACCTTTAAGCATTTTTGAGCTAAAATGCAAGTAAAAGAGCAAATAAGCAGTCAGAATCCCTACTTATCAACTCCCCAAAATTTAAGCTTTTGCTTGCCCTCAAACAAATAAAGAAATTCCCACCTCCATTAGAAAAAGAGATACTTCAGCTAGCCTAAGGTAAATCAAATAAGGGGTTGACTAGGGATATCACATTGGTAGTCCATGGAAGATTTCAAATTTCAAATCAGATCAAGGAGAGCCTGCGGTCATTTCTCAAGCCAAGCTATACTTAGAATTTCGCCTAGACAAACATTTGGGGCAAGTTGTATACCATTAGCATGGGTACTTGGACTTGTAACTAAGACATCCCACCTTTCATATTTTTGGATTACTAAAGAGAACAGAGTCGAGAGCCCACAGCAATCCTAGCTAAGATTGAGAATCACAAATGGCTCGCTTTGAACCACTCGATGACTGCTTAAGTCAACATGAAAGTCAAAAAAGTCACAACTAGAGCTATTTTCTGCCAACAACTTGTTTTTAACCATACGATCATAGGTAAATGTATTGGTACCAAGTGAAGCATGCTTGAAACTCCTTTTATTCATTACTACTATATTTACCAAAACATAAAAGAAAACAGAATCAATCCCTTAAGAAGGTTGTCACGCCAATCATCGTTGGGAAGAGTCACTCGGTACACACAAAAATCCACCTTTGGAAAGAACCGTGATATTAAGAAAACCAAAGGCTTATTGTTCACTCAAAACGTAAAAAGAAGCTAGCAAATAAAAAAGAAGCTACTAAAGTAAATAAGAAGATATACTATTAAGGAAAAGCAAACTAAAGAAGTTATTAAATAGACTACAGAAAGCGAGATAAAAGAATATATAAACCGAAGTCAAATGAATATATACATGAGATAGAAAAATATATACATAAGGGGAATGAATATTTACATCAAATGAGAAAATATGTACATGCCAAATGAAAATAAAGATGAAATAAAAATAGTATCAGAGTTATTACATCCCAAATGTCAAATCACCAGAATAGACCACCCCCCAAATGAAAATGCATTGTCCACAATGCTAACTAAAAATAAGAACAAGGAAAGGGTAGAGAGTTAAGAGCACTCCCTATGTGGTCTCTGTATGCATAGGATCTTCAACAACTTCAGCCTCAAGCTATATCTCATCATCACCAGACTGAGGGCCAACTGGGTTGTTGAGCATCCAGATCATCTCCTCAGCAGTGTGGGAAGTGGCACCCGGCTCATCAAACTGGCTGACTGCTGCCTCTGGTGCTGCCTGTGCTACTAGGATAGTAGACTCCATGAGTAGGTCCATTGGCAAATCCCCCGCATGTGCAATCTTCTAAACCTCCTTGGCCAACTTCTCCACGGACTTCTTTGAGGCTTGAGACTTCATCATCTTCCTAACCTGCTTGGTCAGGTCTGCAATGACCTTTCCATGAGCCTCTAGAATATTGGTAATAATCTTCTGGTTTTCTAGAATCTTCTTCAATGCTTCCTCCACTGACGGAGGTACATGTGGCTGTGCTGGAGCTGCTGGGACTAAGGACTATGCTGTAATAGCATTGGAAATAGCAGTCAGCTTTATAATAGCTTCTTGCATCTAATTGTTGAGACTTGCCAATGTTTGGGAGACTCGCAGCGCATTCTGAGGATAGGTCGATGAAGCTGGCACTGGCAATGGTGCTGAAAGTCTAGCTGAAGCTGGTGGACCGGAGAATGAAGATGGTGGCATAGCTGTTGTCCCAGTAGAGGTACCTACTACTGTGGAAGGCTCGACAGTTGAATTAGTAACCACCACTGCTGGCTCCTCAGACTGGCAAGTGGATGTAGTGACTTTACCCTTGAACTTAGGGTTGTCAGCTCCCTGAAGGTGGTACTAGGAGAAAGGCTTTTTGGCCTTCACATCTGTATCATAGCGTTTGGACTCCACCCCTTGATCCTTGCAGTACTCGATGAGGAAGTTTGGGTACGGGTAAGATCTCTCACCTTTTTGAACAGCTTGAATGATATTGGTGGACATGATGGCACCAATATTTATTGGATATCCAGCCATAATCGAGGCCACCAGAACTGCACGAGGGATTGAGAGCATGTTTTCATTGAGGCATGGGTCAAGTAGGCTACACACAAACATTTACCACCCTTTTGCTTCAAATTTTAGGGTGGCCCGAAGAATTGGAACTCCAACTGTGATCCACAGAGAAGTAGACCTTGGAATTGTTAGGATCTCAACCAACCACAGACGAGTTGCATCACCCATGTATAGCTTTTCCAAATACTACACTGTCTCAACTTCTTCAAACCCTACATACTGGTTCGTGCACAGGAGTAAAAGAGAATATTCAGATCCCACACTTTTGTAACCTTTGTACCCTGCTTGATGTGAGCAACATTTGCGTAGAACTCCTTGACCAGGTACTAATTGGCATCTAGAACTTTGTTGGTAAACTAGCTCCAACCTTTTTGCTCTTGGAATTTCCTGAGAACATTGGGATTGTATTTGCTCAGGTCTTTCATCAAAAACTGTCGCTTAAGAGTGAGAGACCTCTGTGGCCACAATTCTCGGAACTTGGCAAAGGTTGTTGCACTGAAAAACTGGTCCTCCCAATTATATGGTAGCCTTGACCTCTCTAACCCTGTCACTGCAGTTCTCCCCCTATCCCATCATCTCGAACATCATCATCGTCATTAATATTTATTGGAGTTGTGGGAGCATGTGAGGAAGAGGGTTCAGAATCTTGACTACCCTCTTCCGAACCCTTGGATGAGCTAGTAGCAAATGAGGACTCATCAACCAAATGAAGTCTCCCAGGGAATTGTTGTCTTTGTTGTGACTGGGCTTCCGGCTATGCTTGCATGGAGTTACCCTCAGAATCTTCCCCGTATGGGACATACTCACTGGTCTCCAAAGTGTTCGGGGCTCTATCGGCGGTTGCTTTCTTGCTGATAGCTTTTTGAATTGCAAGAAGTAGATTGCTCTTGCCCCTACCCCGGCCTCGGGAGGGTTCTGCCCTTCCTTGTGGTATATCTCCTATACCACGTGAGTGAACCATTATCTGTAGCACATAAGTATTAGAGATCAGTCACAATTGAAGCTCAAAGTGTATTTAAAATCATGATGGAAACTACAGTATTGTTGTCGCAGAAGGGCAGTGCGGACCACACAAAAATGAGTGCGGCCGCAAATAGCCCATTGCGGACCGTACAAAAATAAGTGCGCCGCAGAATACCTATTGCGGACCGCACAAAAATGAGTGCGGTCGTAGAGCCCTAAGTTCAGACTACTGGGGTGTCTGAAGTTCTATCATTGCGGAACGCACAAAAATGGCACCAGGCCATTGCGGACCGCACAAAAATGAGCGCAACCGCAGAAGTGAAGCTCACATGTTGCCTAACTTAGAGGACTGCGGACCGCACAAAAATGAGTGAGGCGGTACAACCTCCATTGCAGACTACACAAAAATGATAATTCAAAATGCACCAGTACTGATCTAGGTTTCATGCAATTTTTGGTCTCAAATGGACATGGTCTTAGAAATCAATCCTCATTAACTTGTTACCCAAATCCCAAGTATCATACAAAAACTACCCACATGATTTCTAAGCAGAAACAATGAAATATTGACATATTTGAGCATGTAGTTAACCCTAAATCTAAGAACAAAAACAAATAAAAGATAAAAAATCCAATGAGGAATTGAACATACCAATGATGAAGACGCAGGTGATGAATTTGAAGGAACAATTTGAGTGCAAATGGGAATTCATAGTGCCAGCTTCGCTTTAGGTCTAAGATGAGCGAAAAGTGTAAATAGGAGAGAGGTGTTCTATTTATACTTTTTACCCGTGGGACCCGGTCTTACACATGAGTGCGGTCGCATAATTTTGATGTGTACCGCACTCTTTACCTAGCCTCTGAGGTGACTGGCTGCGGACCGCACAATAATGAGTGTGGCCGCAGCATCATTGCGGACCGCACAAAAATGTGTGCGGCCGCAAATTCTTAAACAATTTTGACTGGCCAACTTCAGAGACTATGCATTTTGACACTTAGCCAAATTTTTCATACACAGTCCCTGCAACAAATGCCCATTCCTACATACACTTCAAAAGTGGTTAGCACAAAACCAAGCCTATCTAAAAGAAGAAAAATGAAAGAAATAAAAAAGACATAGGTTGCCTCCCAAGAAGCGCCTGATTTAACATCGCGTCACGATGCAGATAACCAATCATGAGAAATGGATAACTGCCACAATGTGGTCATCATCAACCTTGCCAAGATAATATTTAACCCAGTGCCCATTGACTCTAAAACCTCATCATTTTTATTTTTCAAATCTAGAGCACCAAAGGGGGTTACATTCACTACTTCAAAGGGCCCACTCCATTTTGATTTCAACTTGCCCGGAGGCATCCTCAATCGGGAATTGAATAATAGCACCAAATAACCTTCTTTGAACTCCTTGTTATGGATATACTTGTCATGAAGGTACTTCATCTTCTCTTTGTAAAGGGACAAACTTTTGTAGGCATACCGGAATTCATCAAGCTCATTCAAATGTGCCACTCTTAGGTTTGCAGCAACATCCAACTCAATGTTTAACTTTTTCAAAGCCCACATGACCTTATGGTCGAGTTCTACTAGAAAATCATACTTCTTCCCCAACACCAATCTATATGAAGATATCCTAATCGGCGTCTTGTAGGTCGTTCTATAAGCCCAAAGAGCATCATCTAGTTTTCTTGACCAATCAGTCCGGTTGGCATTCACAGTCTTTGACAAAATGCTCTTGATCTCCCGATTGGAGACTTCAACCTGTCCACTTGCTTGAGAGTGGTAGGGGTGGAGACTTTATGAGTGACACCATACTAGGTGAGTAAGGTATCAAAATCCCGATTGCAAAAGTGCGAACCCCCATAACTAATAATGGCCGCAGAGTACCAAACCTTGTGAAGATGTTTTTTTCAAGAATGTCACCGCACTTTGAGCTTCATTATTGGACAAAGCCATGGCTTCAACCCATTTTAAAACATAATCCACAGCTACCAAAATGAAAGTGTTCCCACAAGAGCTCATGAACGGTCCCATGAAATCAATACCCCAAACATCAAAGATATCAATGTCTAAAATGGTGGTAAAGGGCATCTCATTCTTCCTAGAAATTTCACCTGCTCTTTGGCATTCTTCACAATGCTTTACAATATCACTAACGTCTTTGTAGAGGGTAGGCCAATAGAATCCACAAGTCAAAACTTTTGTACGCGTTCTCGCTCCACCATGGTGACCACCATACGGTGAAGAGTGGCAAGCTTCAAGAATTCCCATTTGTTCTTCCTCCTGTACACAACGTCGAATCACACCATCGGTACATATTCAGAAAAGATATGGCTCATCCCAATAGTAATCCAAACAATCCCATTTGAGCTTCTTCCTTTGGTTTGAAGAGAACTCATTTGGTACAATGCCGCTCGCAAGATAGTTGACTAGATCAGCGAACCATGGCATCCCGATCATTGAAACAGAGAGGAGTTGCTCGTTGGGAAATAAATCATTAATCTCAAGGCCGTCATGTGGCCTCCCCTCCTCATGGGACAAGTGGTCGACCACTTGATTCTTACTACCCTTGCGGTCTTGAATATCTAGATCAAATTCTTGCAAAAGAAGCACCCACAGCATCAACCTTGCCTTAGAATCTTTCTTACTCATCAAATACCGAAGCATCGCATGGTCGGTGTGCACAATCACCTTAGTACCTATCAAACATGACCAAAACTTCTCCATGGCAAACACAATAGCAAGTAGCTCCTTTTCGGTCACTGTGTAGTTGACTTGGGAATCATTCATTGTCTTGCTAGCATACTAGACCTAATGGAAGATTTTGTTAATTTTTTGCCCCAACACCGCTCCAACTGCAACATCACTAGCATCAGACATGAGCTCAAAAGGTGAGCTCCAATCCGGTGCGGTGATAATAGGACTAGTAGTCAACTTGAACTTGAGCAACTCGAATGCCTTCATACAATCTTCATTGAAATGGAACTTGGCATCCTTCTCCAAAAATTTGCACAATGGGTTCACCACCTTGGAAAAATCCTTGATGAATCGGCGATAGAAACCCGCATGATCCAAGAAGCTCCTCACTCCCTTCACAGACGTAGGGGGAGGGAGTTTGGAGATCATCTTAATCTTGGCTCTATCAACCTCAATACCATTCTTTGAAATTTTGTGGCCGAGGATAATGCCTTCCTCGACCATGAAGTGACATTTCTCCCAATTCAACACCAAATTTGTCTCCTCACATCTATCCAACAACCTATCCAAACCATTCAAACAATCTTCAAATGAATTTCCAACCACAGAAAAATCATCCATAAAGACCTCAAGAATGTCCTCCACCATATCGGTGAAAATAGCCATCATACATTGTGGAAAAGTCGACGGTGCATTACACACCCAAAATACATCTGCGAGAATGCGAAAGTATCATAGGGACAAGTGAAAGTGGTTTTCTCTTGGTCCTCATTAGCAATGAAGATTTGGTTATAACCAGAGTATCCATCCAAAAAGCAATAAAAAGCACACCTGGCCAACCTATCAAGCATTTGGTCAAGAAATGGAAGCGGGAAATGATCTTTCCGTGTAACTTTGTTGAGCTTCCTATACTTCATGCAAACTCTCCACCCGGTAATGGTTCTTGTTGGGATCAATTCATTCTTGTCATTTTTCAACACAGTCATGCCCCCTTTTTGGGACACATTGTATCGGAGAAGTCTATGAACTATCGGAAATGGGGTACACAACCCCCGCATCTAACCACTTGGTTATCTCCTTCTTCACCACCTCTTGCATTGCTTCATTCAATCTTCTTTGATGTTCAACAAAAGGTTTGTCATCCTCCTACAAAATAATCTTGTGCATGCAAAAGGCAGGGCTTATGCCCCGAATATCCGCCAAAGTCCAACTGATTGCTCTTTTCCTCCTTTGTAGGACCTCCAAAGTTAACTCTACCTGCACGTTAGTTAAGCACGAAGAAAGGATAACTGGTAAAGTAGAGTAAGGGCCAAGGAATTCATACCAGAGGTGCGGGGGTAATGGTTTTAGCTCCAAGGTGAGAGGCTCCTCGATTGAGGGCTTTGTGGGCACAAATTGTCTGCAACACTACAGTAGATTTCTGCAATTTCCTTTAACTTGAAATGGTCCGTTCAACCATCTGAAACTCACCTGAGGCCCTTGGGACCCCAACCAAACATGCCAACATAACCCATGACCTAATTCAAACTTGTTCCAACCTTTGGAATGACCAAAACAACATCAAAACACCAAAATCACATCGGATTCAAGCCTAAGAATTCCAAAAACTTCCAAATTCCGCTTTCGATCAAAAAGTCTATCAAACCACGTCCAAATGACCTGAAATTTTGTACACACATCCTAAATGACACAAAGGAACTACTGCAACACCCGGAATTCGATTCCGGCCTCTATATCAAAATCTCACCTCTCAACCAGAAAACGCTTCAAAATTCTAATTTCGCCAATTCAAGCCTAAATCTACTCTGGACCTCCAAAACACATTCCGATCATGCTCCTAAGTCCCAAATCACCTCCTGAAGCTATCTGAACCATCGAAACTCACATCCGAGCCCTTTAACACATAAGTCAACATCTAGTTGACTTTTTCAACTTAAGCTTACTCAAAAGAGACTAAGTGTTTCAAACCTTACCAAAATCTCTCCGAACCTGAGCCAACCAACCCGATAACACAAAATGCAGCTGAATAAGGCAATAAGAAGCAGAAATGGGGAAAACGGAGCTGTAATTCATGAAACGACCGGTCGGGTCGTTACATTAAGGTAAAATGCATAATCATAGATGAAACAAGAAAAATCTAGTGTTAAGAAGCCAATCTATTACAAAATTACTTAAAGAAGCAAAGGAAAACGTTAGGTGCACCTCTACAAACTAAACTTAACCTAAAAATAACAAAAAGATGTATTTATACTAAGCTGAAAATATCTGACAAAAATGCCCCGATGGAGGTTATGCGACCATATAATTCTGAGTTGGACCGCAAAAGGGCCTTCTGCGGCCACACAATTCTAGTGCGGTCCTCACACTTGGGAACTTGGGGCTGGAACTTGAAGTCTTTTGCGATCTGCATAAAACTGGTTGCGGCCGCACAAAAGTGTCGCGGTCCGCACTCTTTAGTATTTGGACTTTGATCAACTCTCTGATTCTTCAATCTTGCGGACCGCATAATAATGATTGCGGTCGCATTTGTCCTTCTGCGGCCGCATATTTTTGGTGCGGTTTGCATTGTCTAAGTTGTCTAAAAGCATCCTCTATGAACCTTATTCTACGGCCGCACTAGAATTGTGTGGTCAGTACGGCTGGCCTCTTTGCCCAGTTTTGGCTCTTGTTCATTTTTTACTCCTTTACGAGTTGATTTTGACTTATTTGGCTCATTTTTCAATGTTCCTGCAAGTAATCACATTTTGTTAGTTTTCGGGAATACCTTTAAGCATTTTTGAGCTAAAACGCAAGTAAAAGAGAGCAAATAAGTGGTCAAAATCCCTACTTATCAACAACCAAGGAAATGTGGGATAAACTCAAAGTTACTTATGAAGGAAACAGTAAAGTAAAAGAGGCCTATATCAACATGTTGATCAATGACTACAAACTCTTTCAGATGAAAGAAGGAGAATCCATTGAAGAAATATTTGCCAGGTTTAGCAAAATCATTAGCGATCTAAAAGCTTTTGGGAAACCATATTCAAGTGGTGATCAAGTTAGGTAATTTCTGAGAAGTCTACCTATTACTTGGCAGACAAAAGTGGTTATACTTGAATCACAAGATCTGAACAAATTATGTTATGATGAACTTCGAGGACAACTTATAGTATTCGATAAAACTCATCTCAAGAAAACAAGCCAGGAATAAAAGAAGAAAATAGTTGCTTTCAAAGCCACAACTGAAAGAGCATACAATGATATTGATGACGACCCTGAAGATCTTGAAGAAGAAATCGCCATGGTATCATGGAACATGGATGGTCTAATAAGAAGATACAGAAACACAAGAAGAGACAGGATACCACCCAGGCGAATCAGGCAATATAATGAACAAGACAAAAATGATGGTAAATGTTATAAGTGTGGAAGATATGGGCATGTTCTAGCTAAATGCCCAGATCTTAAGAGAAAAGTTTCCAGAGGCTTTAACCAAAATGAATCATTTGGAAGTTGGAGTGATGAAGACAGTTCAGAACACGAAGAGGTAGCTAATCTATGCTTCATGACAATCCTGGAAAATGACATGAATAAACTCTCGGAGTGCCGGACAGATGAGGATACATCAAACAATGAATGCAAAGACAATAATGAGAACTATTTTATGGCTAGAGGTGAGACAAGCGAGGTAAGATTTTATAATTGTGAAAGATGTAATGAATTGCAGGACATTCTTGACCTTACTCTAAAAGAGTCTCCAAAAAAGATGAATGAACTAAAGAGACTCAACAGAGAAAAGAAATACTGGGAACTTAAGTTTGAAGTATGCTAAACTGAAAAGGAAGTACTTCAAGATGAGTTTCAGGAATTGCAAATGCAACTCAATGGCATGCGCAAAACCACCAGTCATAGTTCTTTCAAGTCGAACCAGGCGACTTACAAGTCAACTAAAAAACATCAGTCAGAACAGAGTCCACTAGTACTAACACAACTGAAAGATCCAAAAGTGGATCAGGACCTATGTGTCACTACTGTAATAAAAGTGGACACAAATATTCCTTTTGTCGATTTCGTAAATCCAACATTTCGGGATGGATTTGGAAACCTAAAAACAATCTTGAATCTAGTAATACTAACCAACAAGGACCCAAGCAAGCTTGGGTACCTAAAAAGAAGTGATAATTGTTTTTTGCAAGAACACCATGGGAAGAGCCGCAAAGGAAAATGGTACTTAGATAGTGTGTGTTCCAATCACATGACAGGTGAAAAAACCTGTTTAAAGAAGTTACAAAGATATATGGAGGAAGCGTTAAATTTGGTGATGATTCAAAAGGAAAAATAGTAGGCACTGGCACAATTCCATTCACTAACAATTGTGATATTATTAAGGTTTATCTTGTAGATGGACTTAAGTACAATATTTTGAGTATAAGTCAGCTATGCGACTCAGGGTATAAAGTAAAGTTCAAGAAAACAGGTTGTGCTATTGAAGATGAAATAGGTAAAATAATCCTCCCAAGAAAAAGGTATGGAAATGCTTATATTCTTGATGGTTTTGAAACTCTAGATGGTCATATTTGCTTAACATCCATATCTGATGATCCATGGTTATGACATAAGAAACTTGGTCATGCAAGCATGCATCTTATAGGAAAACTCTCCAAGCATAACTTAATTATCGTGTTACCTAAACTCAATTTTTCTAGAAATCATATATGTGATGCATGACAGATTGGTAAACAAACCAGAAACTCTTTAAAAACAAAGACATTGTATCTACATCAAAGCCTTTGCAATTGCTTCATATGGACTTGTTTGGACCTACCAGAACTACTAGCATTGGAGGAAAACGATATGTTTTTGTTATTGTTGATGATTACTCACATTTTACATGGGTGATTTTTCTATCTCACAAAGATGAAACTTTGAATTTTTTTTTGAGATCTTCTGTAAAAGAGTCGAAAGGGAAAAAGGGTATCTTATTACAACCATTCAAAGTGATCATGAGAAGAATTTGAAAGCAGAGCATTCGAAGATTTCTGCAACGATCAAGGATACACCCATAATTTCTCAGCTCCAAAATTACCTCAACAAAATGGAGTAGTTGAGCGGAAAAATAGAACTTTGCAGGGTATGGCGAGAACTATGATATTGGAGAACTCCTTGCCAAATCACCTCTAGGCAGAAGGAGTAAGTACAGCCTGCCACATTCTCAACAGATATCTCATAAGACATATCTTGAAGAAGGCTCCATATGAACTATGAAAAGGTAACCGACCCAATATAAGCTATTTCCACTCGTTTGGAAGTAAATGTTTCATCCACAACAATGGTAAGTATAATCTTGGAAAATTTTATCCAAGAAGTGATGAAGGTATTTTTCTAGGCTATTCCACAAACAGTAGATCTTTTAGAGTTTATAATAAACACACACTATGTGTAGAAGAATCAGTACATGTTATATTTGATGAAAAAAATACTACGGTCGAGAAAGGAATTATTGCAGGTGATGAAGATCATATTCAAGAAACTCCTAAGTCAAGAAAGTCTCAAGAGTCGACGAACCTGACAGTGTCATGGAGTCAACTAATGAGATTAGCGACAGTCAATCAGAATCACAGAAGGAGTCAACTACTCACACGAGTGCAACTCGTCCAAATTAATGGAAAAGTGAACCAGAATATCCTCAAAAGTTTATCATACGAGATCCAAGCGAAGGAATGAAAACCAGGGAAACTCTCAAGAAGAAGGCAAATATAGCACTCATTTCTCAGATTGAACCAAAGAAAATAGAGGAAGCTCTAAGAGACTCAAGCTGGTTACAAGCAATGCAGGAAGAATTGGACCAATTTGACAAAAATCAAGTGTGGAAACTTCTGCCTAAACCTGCAGACACTACTATAATTGGAACAAAATGGATTTTTAGAAATAAGCTGAATGAGGATGGAAAGGTGGTGAGAAACAAAGCCAGATTAGTAGCTCAAGGTTACTCATAGCAGGAAGGAGTCGACTACGTTGAAATATTTGCCCTAGTAGCTCGACTAGAGTCAGTACGAATTCTTCTTGCATACGCATCTTTTAAGAGATTTAGGCTTTTTCAGATAGATTTCAAAAGTGCTTTCTTGAATGATTTCATTGAGGAGGAAGTATATGTAAAACAACCTCCTAGATTCGAAGATTCAAATTTCTCCTACCACATGTACAAATTGACTAAAACACTGTATGGACTTAAACAAGCTCCACGAGCATGATACAAAAGACACAGTTCATTTCTACTTGATCATGGGTTCACAAGAGGTAAAGTAGACACTACACTTTTCATTAAAAGATCATCTAAAGGTAATCTTATTATTCAAGTTTACATTGATGATATTATTTTTGGTAGTGCTAACCCTCTTCTGTGCAAGGAATTTGCAAATCTTATGCAAAGTGAGTGTGAAATGAGTATGATGGGAGAGCTAACATTCTTTCTTGAACTTAAAATCCAACAATATGAAGAAGGAATGTTTAAATGTCAGACAAAATACACAAATGAGCTAATACAAAAGTTTGGTATGAGCAGTGCTAAAGCTATTGACACACCAATGAGCTCGTCAATAAATTTTGACAAAGATGAAAAGGGAAATCCTGTCGATGAAACTAAATATAGTAGAATGATTGGCTCTCTTCTTTACTTAACTGCTAGTTGACCAGATATTATGTTTAGTGTTTGTAAATGTACCAAGTTCCAGTCAGCTGCTAAAGAATCACATCTAACTATCGTAAAGAGAATAATTTGTTATCTCATTGGAACGGTTTCCTACAGATTATGGTATCCATGCTCTAACAATTTTAAATTAGAAGGCTTTTCAGATGATGATCTTGCAGGTGATAAGGAAGACAGAAAAAGCACCAGCGGAACCGTATAATTCGTCATCATTTTCCGGTCATAACTCCGACATCCGGTGGTGGAACTAACCAAACTTGGTGTCAAAAGATACATAATTTCCTTACGAATAATACCCAATTGGTTTCAACTTCAGATCTATAGTCAATTTTTGTAGATCTTAATTTCATTTTCACGAGTTACTGTAGAAGACAGTGTTCTTCATTCAATTTCAGCGATTCAGCTAATTCCAGTGCTACTTTTCAGCACAACAGCTTGTTTTGATAACGTGAAAGTGTTCTCTTCTCTTGTAAGATTGGTTTGAATTCTAAGCTTCATTTTAAATCGAAATTACTGTTTTTTACAATTTGGACTGTGAAATTGGATTCACAGCCATAAGAAGTAAGTAACGTGAAGCTAATTCGAATTACAGTAGTATCATTTTCTTGCAAAGCTGCTGCACCTTTGTCATATAATTAAAGTGCTAAAGAATTACAATTGTAATGAACACACGGGTAGGTGGCCAGCCACCTTTTGTGGCTGCGCTTCCTACCCAACCTCCTCCAAACATTGCACAAATAACAGGGAACACAAATAACAACAAACAACCGATGGATTACTCCAAAATTCTGAAACCTTGCACTTTAAATGCTGCAATGCATGAGCCACAGGAAATTGAGCCAATTCCCATTCGTCTACCTACAATATTGAATGAAGAGCATGTTATTCAGTTCATAAAAGCAGAAGTAGAAAGGATGGATATTATTGAAGGATTACAATATGCAATAGTTGGTAAATGTTCTTATGGCAGCCTAGAAATTCAACAACTGCGTAAGTTAATACCAATTCAATGCGAAATTAAAGGTGAGTGTAACATTGGATTTCTAAGGGATAGGCACATTTTGATTAGAATGACATTAAGGCAGGACTATCTTCATTTCTCATCAAAAACTCATTACATAAAGGACAGGGATGGCTATTAATATCAGCTTAGGCCATTGATTTACGACTCAAAGTTTAGAGCAGATGAAGAAACACCCAAGGCAATGGCTTGGATTTCATTCCCAGGTCTATTGCCAACCTTTTTGTGAAGGAATGTCTATTTTCTCTAGCTACAGCAGTAGGTAAACCTATGCATCTAGACATGGCAACAATTAATAAAACTAGACCTAGTTGTGCTAGGGTGAAGGTACTAGTTGATCTACTTCCAGATCTGCCTAAAAAGGTGAGGATGGACATATTCAATGAAGCTAATGGAACAACAAGAACTGAATGGGTGAGAATTCAATATGACATGCTGCCTAAATATTGCAGACATTGTAAACTTCAAGGACATGATCAATTTGAATGTTGGAGGATATACCCTGAACTATATGTGGAGAAGGAGAATGCTAACCAAGTAGATACAGCTAAGAAGCAGGACATAGGGAACTCACAGCCTATAATGATTTTATCTAATGGAAAGGCCGTGGGTAATGTGAATGTTACAGCAAAAGAGCAATGGAAGGAAGTGAAGGACAACAGAGTTAGAAATGTAGTAAATCAAAATACTAGTCTCAATAATAATGGAATGGAGATAGCACCAGCTAAGCAGCTTGAAAACAATAAGAACAAGGAGGGTACAAACACTGTAGATAGACAAGCAGAAGCACAAAGCAACAGTGGTAAGGAATTGGTGGCAGTAGACAATGAAGATAATGCTCATGTTCAAGTAGCTAACAAGTTTGCAATATTACAAAGGATGGATAAAGAGGAAGAACCTGTTAATCAATTGGCAATGGTGGCAGCTAATGCAACAACAAATAGTCCAGCAGTTCATAACCAAACATCTAGAAAGCAAAAACCAAAACATATGGTCAATAATGAGGGAAAGCTAAATCCAGCAGCACAAGTTTTTCATCTTAACTCATCGGGGAATGGTTCGACTAATGGTCTAGTCAATGGAAAGGAGGAATCAAAAGCAAAAAACGATATTGCACAATGGGTAGAAAGAAGTTTCAAGGATAAAACAAGAGATGGAATAGTGAAGATCAATACATCATGCCAGGAAATCCCATCACAAGATACATTAATGAACAAGGAAATTAATAAAACTCCAAATTCTCAAGCTGAAGGGTCAAAATCGTCTACATTTAAAGAAAGAGTGAAAGGTTGTGGAGGCAGGCTATGGGATGCACAAAGGGAATACGATTTAGAGGAGAACGAAGTACCACTAGGAGCACAAGCTGATGAGGAACCAAATGAGAAGGACAAAGAAGAAGATGAGCAAAGTGTAAACGAGCAAAGTGTAAATGGAGAGCTCCATGCCAATGACAACAATAAAACTGGTAATTTTTTAATAATGGGAGGATCAGAAATTGTTGAGCACAACAATAATTATCAGATAGCAGAAGTCACAGAAATTAGAAACTATGAAGGAAGAGGCCTAGAGGTAAGTGATCCTGGAGGAACAGAAGATGATAAACTTCAGAAATCACAAGAAGACCCACAAGGACACAACACAACAGAGAAGGAGAAACAGCCAAAACAAAAAACAGAAATAGTAAAGGTTATTGTTACATTGGAGAAAAAGCTGTTGCAGCTGTTAAAAACGAGGAGAAGAGAAGGCGTTGGTCCCTAAAAAGAATGCATTTGGAGCTACATCAGGAGGGAAGGAAGACAATGAAGAAGGAGAAAAACCTGGTAGATCAGGATACGACATGGATCACGAATCAACTACCCAACACCTTATGAATGCTGCAAGGCAAGGTGACTTATCACCTACACAAGTGGAAAAGGCAAAATCAACAGCAAAAGGTAAGAAGAAGCAACAAAAAGATAATTTTGCAGCCCAAAAACCTGGGGTGCACACAAGGAGAACGCTAACTAAATCAAACAATCAGTGATGAATGCTCTCATTTGGAATATAAGGTCAGTCAACACACAGCAGGACTTTGAAAGGTTGACAAAAGTGCACAGGCAAAATCACTATGAATTTGTAGGATTAATGGAGCCAAAGCAAAAAAACTGGAAAGGTATAGAAACAAGATAGGACTTGCACAAGCAATTTCAAATGTTTCCAACAAGATCTGGGCTTTCATAGATGAGGTATTTGAGGTAACTGTTATGTACAATATGGTGCAACAATTAACACTACGATTGTTTCATACTGAATCGCATGTGGAGTTTGTCCTAACATTGATATATGCTAAATGTGATGTAATTGAGAGGATAGAATTATGGGATTCACTATATGCAATGTCAAGGGATATGGATGCACCATGGCTTGTAGAAGGAGATTTCAATGTAATATGGGACGAAGAAGAAAAGTTTGGTGGGTTACCTGTGTCATTGAATGAAATTGATGATTTTCGACACTGCGTCAACACTTGTAATCTCTTCGACCTTGGATTTAAAGGTAGCATATTTACATGGTGGAATGGGAGAGAAGAGGAAGACTGTATATTCAAAAGGCTAGACAGATGCTTGGCCAATCTTCAGTTCTAACAAACATTTCCAGGAATAGAGGTGCAACATTTGTCAAAGACTGGTTCCGATCATAGTCCAATGTATCTGAAGTGTGATATTGAGACTCAACCAATAAAAAAGCCTTTTAAGTTCTTGAATTTTTGGGTGGAACATGCAACTTTTAAAGATGTGGTGAAAGAGAATTGGACAGCTGATTTTAGTGCAAATCCTTATATTCTTTTTAATCACAAGTTAAAAAAATTAAAGAAGGCCCTTTCATTGTGGAGTAAGGCTACATTTGGAGATATTTTCCAAAAGATAGCAAGCATGGAGGAGGTAGTGATGGTTCATGAAGCAGAATTTGAAGCAAATCCTACAGGGATGAACAGGGAAAGGCTACAAAAGGTTCAGGCAGAATTGATCAAATGTCTTGCACTAGAGGAGAAATATTGGCAACAAAAGGCAGGCATCACTTGGTTCAAGGAAGGGGATAGGAACACTAAGTTCTTCCACGCACAAGTGGGAGGTAGGAGGAAAAGACTTCAGCTTAACAGAATACAAAATAGTGGAGGAACCTGGATTGAAGAAGAACAAGAAATTGCAGAAGAGGCTATCAAATTCTACGAGGAACAGTTCATAGAAGCAGCTACTCCTTCATCATTTGATATAGTAGAGCATTTTCCTAATCTGATTAACACTGAGCAGAATGAAGAATTGATTATGCAGCCAACAAAAGAGGAGGTTAAAGTGGCAGTACTCGGACTTAATGGTGGTAGTGCTGGGGGGGGGCAGATGGTATGACAGGCAAATTCTATCATTCTTGTTGGGACATAATAGGGGATGACCTGTACGACATGGTGAGGGCTTTTTTCAATGGTCATGAGCTACCCAAGTGTGTAACACACACCAACCTAGTTCTGCTACCAAAGAAAAAAGAAGTTACCACTTTTTCTGATTTAAGACCAATAAGTCTCAGTAACTTTTCAAATAAGTTTATATCGAGGGTGGTACATGAAAGGCTAGTGAAATTTCTCCTAAGTCTGATATCGGAGGAACAATCAGGTTTTGTTAAGGGCAGGAATATTGTAGAAAACATCCTTCTAACTCAGGAGATAGTGACTGATATTAGGCTTAGAACTAAGGCTGGACCTAATGTCATCCTGAAGCTATATATGACCAAAGCTTATGATAGATTATCTTGGCTATTCCTAACCAAGGTACTGAGAAAGATGGGATTCACAGAAAGGTTGATAGGGATTGTCTTTGGATTAGTTTCAAACAATTGGTATTCTATTCTTATCAATGATCAAGCTCATGGGTTCTTTAAGTCCTCAAAGGGAGTAAAACAAGGTGATCCTGTATCTCCAACTTTGTTTATCTTGGCAGCAGAAGCATTATCTAGGGGTATCAATGCACTACATACTCACATATATTTTTGTGGATTTGGGATGCCAAAGTGGAGTCCAAAGATCAATCATTTGGCGTATGCAGATGACATGATTATTTTCTCATTCTTAGATGAAACATCTCTGATGCTGATTATGCAAGTGTTGAATGCATATAAAGCTGCATCTGGGCAACTTGTTAACAAGACCAAATCAGCTGTGTACCTGCATCATTTAACAGACATGGAAGTGGTCAGTAAGGTGGAAAGGATCACAGGCATTCATAGGAATGATTTTCCTATCATATATTTAGGTTGTCCTATATTTTATGCAAGGAGAAAGCTGGAATACTATCAGCCCCTAATTACTAAGGTAATGGACAAACTGCAATCATGGAAGGGTAAGTTATTCAGTAGGGGGCAGGGCAGTTCTCATATCCCATGTACTGCAAAGCATGCCTATGCATCTATTATCAGCTATAAACCCTCCAAATTATGTGATAAATAGGTTGCACAAATTGTTTGCTCAGTTTTTCTGGAGCAGCTCTGTAGGAGGAACTAGTAGGCATTGGGTTTCATGGAATACCTTATGCATGCCAGTTGAGGAAGGAGGAATAGGTTTCAGGTCACTGCATGATGTAGCAAAGGCATTATTCAGCAAGTTGTAGTGGAATTTCAGAACAAAACCAAGCCTATGGAGCTCTTTCGTATGTCAGAAATAATGTAAAAAATTGAATTCTGTAATTGTTCCATGGAAAAGGGGGTCTTACATTTGGAGAAAAATGTTGGAATGCAGAGATCTGATTGAACATCAAAATTTTTGGCAAACAAAAAGGGGATCCTCACTATTTTGGTTTGAAAACTGGACAAGTCTTGGGGCACTATATTTTTTAGTTCCTCAGGACTTTGGCATTGATGAAACTGTACATAATGTACATGATATTACCTTAGATGGTGAGTGGGATGTGGACAGGCTATTTGAAATGCTTCCTGAAGACTTAGCAGTACACATTCTGGAGAAAATCAAACTACCTTCACCTCAGCAGGTTCTTGACATGCCTTGTTGGATGCTGGAAACAAGAGGATATTTCAGTGTTAAGTCAACATGGGATTATACGAGAAGAAGAGACGAACCAAGAACAGCTTATAGGATGATTTGGGTAAAGGGACTGCCTTTTAAAATAGCATTTTTCATGTGGAGAGTGTGGAAAGCAAAGCTACCTTTAGATGATTTCTTGAAAAGGGTAGGCTACTGCATGCCATCAAAATGTTGGTGTTGTGTACAGCCTGACGAGGAATCTCTTCAGCACTTGTTTTTTAGATCAGAAACTGCAAGGACAACTTGGAAGTATTTTCTATCGAGGGCAGGAATAGCTGTGGAGGGATTAACATTGCACCAAGCAATCACAAAATGTTGGACTGCAAATGTGTGCTTAAGGCTCAAACCAGTAATGCAAGCACTCCCCTCATGTGTAGTCTGGGAACTCTGGAAAAGAAGAAATACTATGAAGTATGGTGATGCTGTGACAACTAGCAGGGTGATTTATCAAGTTTCATCAAATCTCCAGGCATTTGTGAAAGTGAGAAAGCCTGGGATGGACATGGTACCTCACAAATGGCAAGATCTATTAGCTATGATGGAAAATTTCACTCCTAAACTTAAGGTTACCAAAGTCATGTGGGAATTTCCAAGTGCAGGATGGCAAAAAGTTAATATGGATGGTGCATCGAGGGGAAATCCAGGCAGGAGCTCAATAGGTTTTTATATAAGAAATGAAAATGGTGACATAGTCAAGTCAGTAGGGAAGGAGATTGAGGAGACAACAAACACAGTAGCTGAAGCGAAGGCCATGGTAGAAGCACTAAGGTTCTGCAGATTTCATCAATACTCTCATGTATGGCTTCAAACTGACTCAATGTTATTAAAAAGATAATGGATGGGATCTGGAAACCACCATGGATCATATCTGAGCAGGTAGAGGAAATGATGCAACTAATGAATAGGGGCAATTACACAGTTACTCATATTCATAGGGAGGGCAACAAGTTGGCAGATCACTTGGCTAATTATGCTTTAGATCATGGAGAAATAGAATGCCAACAATTCTGGCATCTAGATGCACATGGAAGGAGGTTAGTTAATGAAGACAAGCTGCAATGTCCAAGTCTAGGGGTGAAGGTGGACAGGAGATAAGAAGCAAAGAGAAAAGGAAAAGCAGGAGCCATGTCAAATTAATCGACCAATATATTCAAATCCTAAGGGAGGAGGATATAATGGTTGGTATTTCTAACTATCTTTTCTCTCGTGCAGGTGCCATTACGAGTATATTATCCTATGCTTTCAGAAAGCCAAGAATTAAAATGCATATATGGGCAATGAATTGGGAATGTCTTGTTTTCCATCAAGACAAAAGGAACGACAAAGGCAGGCATGCCTGGAACAACTGCATGGGATCGAGGAGTCATCGTTAGAAGCAAAATTCGAGCTTTTTTGTAAGTAGGCGTCCAGCAGCTTGAGAGAATATGAAGGCATGCACATTGGGATAACAAAACTGGATGTAATCAGAGACATGGAATACACGCATGCTTCTAGCATTACTATATGAATGAATGCTTCAAGATGTTTGGGTCCTGGAGATTACTCGGTCGACGAGCTACAACAATTGGGAGGATAGTTTAAATTCCAACAGGGATGCACGCCTGTTTTCAAAAGGATTTGCACGCTGGCATACACATGGGAAAGAAGGCATGCGCATGGGAATTCGACAAAAAAAAATAGGACATGCAATTGGTAGCTGGCAGTGTAACGAAAGATGGACAATGAATTGTTCACGCTACCTACAAGCACTAAGATATGGGGACAGAGGAATCGTGCCACGCCTGGTAAACAAAGGCTTGCCAATGTAATGCTTAACAAGACTCATGCTTAAAAAGAGTCATCGATGCAAACGAAAAGCTTAGAAGCGTGGCTGCAATTTACAAGAACAAAGCTAGAAAGTGTAGGCATGCACGCATGGATTAGTAACGTTGGGTGTTGTGCGAGCACACCTAATTCGAGTTGCTGGCAGTGTGTATACATGTTTATGCACAACACTTTTCTCCAGGATACAACGCACGCATGTAGTTCATTCTTTTGGAAATGCAATGGAAAGGTTTGCAGCACATGGAAAGGACATCAAGACATTAGCATGTTGCTGGTTATTTTTTGGAAATACAAACTCATGTATCAAAAGGAGCAAAAACATGTAAAGCATGGGTTCAAATACCAAACAATGAAGTTAATAATGCAGACAAGCACATTGTAGGCATGTGCATTACTTTGGGTGCAAATGCCAAGGACCTTGGCCCCCTCAATAGTGTGGGAATCTCAAGGGGACATCACATGATCAGGTGCTACAGTACCGGGCTACCAAATTGGTGGAGTCGACGTGAAGTTGCTGAAAAGGGGCTATTCACGCAAATCAGATTTAAATCTAGAACTGGGACGCTTTGGACTGGAGATACAACGTCGACATGGACTCACTTGGGCTCTTTTGACAACTACAAAGTTTTAGTAGGCATAATGTGATATCAATTTGAGTATTATGCTCAATTTTGATAATACGTTACATTAGAGTGCAAAGTCTATTTCCTTTCATTGAAGGAAGACAATGACAATTTCCTAATTATTGTATTTTCTTTTCTATTTTTAATAAAAAAAACTAGCCCTAGGCGCTTGCCTAGCGGATTGAAAAAAAATTACTTGGAAAAGGACTAATATATTGGAACAGTAAGAAACAAGGATCAGTTGCACTATCCACAATGGAGGCTGAATATATTGCCATTGGACAATGTTGTGCACAATTATTATGGATTTCTCATTAATTGGGTGACTATGAACTATTCTTTAAACCTATTCAAATATTCTGTGATAATTCAAGTGTCATATGTCTTTCAAAGAATATTGTGCATCACTCTTGGGCTAAGCATATAGACATCAAACATCATTTCATTAGAGATCATGTTCTTAAGGGAGATATAGAATAATCATTTGTTGCCACTATTGATCAATTAGCAGATATTTTCACTAAGCCCTTACTTGAAGATAGATTTTTATCTTTAAGAGAATTGCATGACATTATTTCCCTTAATCATTAATATTAGGACCTATGTGATAATTTTAAGTCTTGTATGCCTAATGTTTCAATTTTGCCTCTTTGTATTCATTAATGTAGCGCCTCCAATTTTCCTCTCTTTTCCCATCAGTTGCAGCTTTCAAGAAAGGAAAACCAATCATCACGACTTATCACTAACACCCTTTCCTTTCTTTACTCAATTGTCAGAATCCCCTTTTTAATCAATGAACCACTCCTTTCAATCCCCATCGTTCTCATCGCCTAGAAACCAGTTAATCTCTCTCCCAATAACTGCTTCCATGGCCAAACACTCCAAAAATCTCTTTGCCTTCACTAGGAAAAGTACTTGTTCCAGAGGAAAACCCTCTTCTCAACCTTCTGAATAAGTAGACCTAGGGTTCGGCCACTCAGAAGGTTTCGCCTCTTCTCAGGCAGAAATTTCAGATCACTCTCATCACTTAGGATAAAAAGCCCTAGGAAAAGGCCTTTAGAAGACCCTCCTGAATCCTTTACACCGAAGAATCCAAAATATGATCTTTTAAGTTCCTTAGAATCTGACCTCAATTTCTGGGACACTCCTAATAGGGATTTCTTCGTTGCTTTGAAAGACAAGCCAATCGCTCATGGCAGAGTAGTCGACCTTGATGACTTGGAAGCTCTAAATTGTAAGGTAAAGAATTTGTCTCTATATGTTCCCCCTCCTTAAGTCTATGAACCCTTGGTAAGAATGTTCTATGCAAATCTTTGTTCTAGCAAATCTGACAAGTTGGAATCCCTAAACTTAGGTAAACACATTGTTTTGATTGTGCTGTGTTCGACTCAATTTTTCAATGTAAATGCTCTGGTTTTCCAATGCTTTTCAAAAACTCTTGGCCTGATGATTTTGAAATCTCCTTTGATCAAGCGAAATGTTGTATTTCTGAGTTTCCATCCGAATTCCTCCCTAATCAGTTAGGTCCCAGTGATGTTAGCTTTGAAACCCGAGTTCTAGCTCACATTGTTGCAACTACTTTGCTTCCTCGTACTGGATCTTTCTCCACCTTCTCTCAAAGAGATACCTTTCTTGTTTACTGTCTTGTGACCACACTCAAGGTCAAATTATCCTCTTGGGTCATAAACTTCATGATAGAAAGTGCTGATGACCCACCAATTTGCCTTATGGTATGGCTATCACTCACATCCTAGAAGCTCATAACATCTCTATCTCAGAATACCCCTTCGTCTCTGTTTCAAAATCCTACAATTCTAGGGCATTTGCTAGTATGGGATATATGTGTATAAAGGGCTCCTGGGTTAAGAAACAGGAAGGTGAAATCAAGCATGTTCAATCTGATCCCAAGACCAAAGCCTCTGCTTCCCATCACAATGTAAGTGATCCTGATCTTGCTAAGAAACTGACTGCCATTATCAAGCTACTGACCATCATCAAGGAGCTCCTTGCTACCACTCAGTCTACTGTTGGGATATCCATGTAATCTGCAAGGAGACATGGTCTGATGTTTCAAAGATAAGAATTGCAATTCTTAGACTTAGAGAAAACACAGTCAAAGTTTTCAAGGAAGTACACGACACGATTGATAGAGTGATAGTTTTAGCCAATGCCATCTTTGAACAATTGCAGGAGGCGATTTGCAACACTCTTACTTACTTCTTGCGTTGTTAGTGTGGAAGTTTCAAATAATTTTTTGTGTTTTGCTTTTTTGGACTGGATAACCAATCGTTAGATTTTTTTTGCTTTATTTTGCATAACTCTGCATGCCTACAAAATTTCCCTTAGTATCTATAATGTGCTTGTTTTTATCCCCTCTTTGCTGATGTCAAAAAAAGAGAGAAAGGCTATACATATTTTGCAGGTACAAGGTTGGAGTCAACTGAACTCTGTCGTACTCATTGAGGGGGAGTCTCATTGAGGGGAGTCGAATGCATTTTATTGCACTCATTTAGGGAGAGTCGACAACAGGGAAGTCAACTGTTGTATATATATATATATATATATAATATATATTATTTTTGTCATCATCAAAAAGGGGGGATTGTTAGGTATAAGTTTCAATGATAAACAATAATATATTATAATTGATGTAGGATCACATGGACTCAAGGAAACAAAGAAACAACACTGGTCAGAAATAGATCAAACAACACGACTTAATGATCTACGATGCAAAAAGGAAGATGTAGTAAAGATCCGGCAAGAATAAAATCAATTGAAGATTGACGAAAGCCAACAAGGAAAAGAATCAATGATCAACAAGAAAGAAGTAGCGAAAATATGGCAAGAGAAATCAATCAGAGATTGATGGAAGTTATTACTGGAAGGTCACGAAATCAAAGAAAATCAAGATCATTGGAAATCAATGAAGGCATAAATCAAGGGATCCAGCAGATATGCCTAACGGATGGAAAGTCGTCAAAGCCATTAATCAAGAAAGATCAACGAGAACTTGACTTTATTCTTGGAAAGAATCAATCTATGATTCCTTTCAGGGATCAATCCCTTGGGTTTGTAATCTCTCAAGACTCGCGAAGGCCTCATATATATACAGATGCTCCTGACATAATTTCATATACTTTGATCGAACCATCTACTCTCTTTTTGTTCTAATCTAAACAAGCATTATAGTTTCATTAGATCTGCTGTGTAACTAGTAAGAGAAGAAAAAGAGATAAACACGGGTGAGGCATTGCATCAAGAAAAGAAGAGAGACATAGAGACTAAGCTATTGGTGTAAAGCTACGCCATTCATTTTGTACTCAAGAAACATCGATCACTGAAAAAGAACACCCTTGCAACCCAAGGGGACTCGACTAGGATTCACACTGAATTCGAACCAGTATAAAAATTCTAGTGTCTTTAATTCCTGCACTTTATTCCTACATTTATTATTATATACTATTCTTATTTCAAGTCGACTAAATGATAAACTAGTCAACTACTTATAAAAGTTTTTAAAAATAAGCAATTCAACTCCCCCTTCCCCTTTGTACTTTCACTTACGACCCCTAATTGAATGGGATAGGTGCGAAGAAAAAGTAGGGGAGGGAGTAAAATGGGATAGGTGCGATGAGGTGGCATGCCACGTGGCATCCACCTCAACGATATGTCAGGCCATGGGATAATTTTGTCATGGTGGAGGGTCCTAACGGTAGAGGGTATTTTTGCATCAGTTTTATGAGGGGCTATGGTGGACCAATAGTATAATGGGGTATAAGTGAACATTTTCGAATAGTAGAGGGACATATTTGACCCTTTTCCGTAGAAAGAAAGAATGTCTATTTTTTAATAATAGAAATATTTTAGAACTTTGAATTAAGCTATTCAATTCTTCGAATTGGTAAATAATATTTTTATAATAAGATTTAAGCTAACAGGTTATAAATACGTGACTACTAACATCTTATTAACTTGAATTTTCTTACCAATATAAATATTAATATTTCATATTATATTTTGTAAGATAACTACATTACATACAAAAAGAAAGAAAAAGAGAAATCACTATAAATATTAATATTATATTTTGTAAGATAACTAAATTATAAACAAAAAGAACAAAAAAAGACTCTTATTAAAATTTGACTTGCTGCCACGGTTTTATTGAGACGTACTGAAATTAGAATACTTCTCCACAACTACAAAAAAATTAGAACTGTTGATGAGGGAATTTTTGAGGCTGAAGTTGTAGTTTAAGGACTCATGGAGTTGAATTATAGCAAACTCATAGGTATTTGTACGGTTCTTAAAATATTTGGATACGCACATAAAACGCAAAATAGAATCTATAGGAAGTCGAAGATGTACTTCCTCAAGAGGTTGAGAGATGGAGTCTGCAATTGCAGTGTAGAGCGTAGGTTTGGTCTATTATGGTAGCAAAAGTAAATAGAACCCTAAGTTGAATGCATATTGGGAGTTCTAGTGCGCTGAATGTTAGGGGTTTTTGTGGGCCAACAATTTTAAAAAAGATTTTGCTGATTAGTTAAAGGAAGAAGTTAGTAATAATTACCTTTTTCTATCACTACTCAAATTTTAGCATCTTTTGACATGGATATTTTTTGAGGAATATATACTTTTAGCCGCTATAAAAATAATAGCGAACAAAATATAAATTTTTTAATATGTTTTTTGGCTAGTGAATGCAATTAATTCTGATTGACCGACAATTTTGTATTTTGCACAATTTTATATTTTGCACAAAAAGTTTGGAAATACCCCCAACATTAAAACACGAAACAACAAAGTTTTGACAAGTGAAACCCAATATATTAGGTTAAAGTTCAAAAATCAACTAATGTGAACTCCACCACCGATATTTGGAGTTCAGACCTTTTAAAGTTAGAACTCCAGCATTATGGGATTTAATCTAATAAATGTTCAAACTCCTTTAGTCATTCGTGTCCCCTAGCAGTTCTTCCGTGAAATTTTATTTTCGTGGCTATTTCCTTATTACATTTCAAATAGTGGCTAAAAACTCATAGTAGGCCCAATATATGACCATCCCACCCAATTTTTTCTTTTTAAAAGTGGTTTATTATGAATATTTTTAGGGAAAACTGGTATGGGCATAAAGCTTATAGGACTAAGATGCACCTCCTTAAGCGGAATGGAGCAAAAAGTTGTTTACTAAATGATAGGGGACCTTTTCAAGAAGTATTACTGTAAGCAAGCTTCTTACCCCTTTCAATATAAAGCAAGGTGTAAGCAAACATCTCTCCAATCATATTTATGGAGATTTTTATGTGTTAAAACTACTTCATTATATCTTAATCTGTTTTCTTTTTCTTTTTTTTTGGTTCTCTCGATATTCGATACTCGTTTTAGGGCCGATTAAGTCTAATTCGCACGAGGGATCCCATTTTAGGGTAAAATATTCCTTAACAAAGGCAACTTTATTCCCGAAGTTCGAACCGAGCATTCTGGTTGAGAATGAATGATACTTACCATCCCGCTTCAACCTGTAGTGGTAAATCTATTTTCAATTTAACTAGCATTTGCCTGTAATCCAAGTGTCCTCCACTAGCTAAAACGTAATGATTCATTACCTTGTGAGTTTGCTTTCACCTTGAAGGACATAATTTTATCAGTTACATCCTGCCCTACTTGATGGATGAGTGTGCTGCTTCTGGGTCTTTTGGTTCTTGCAGTCATCAACTGCAGGCAATCATTCATGAAGCTGAAACTGCAAAGGGATTAGGGGATAAATCTTCGGAAAGATACTGCCATGAGCTTCCAAAGAATTAAAGTTCCCACGACTCTCTGTAACTACAACTGGTTAAGCTACATTGATACATTGATATTGTGAATACTTTACATTATCCGTATACACAAACTTAAATCATAAAAGATATGACATGCTTATCCTCTTGAGATAATTAAAAAAAAAAGATATTTTGATATTGGTTTACATGAAATTGTGTGCTTCATTGCAGAGGCAAGAAGTGAAGAAAGATCAAATTTCTCCCGGTTCTTCATTCTTTGCTGCCAACTTCCCTAATTCATCCAGCTTACCCTCCGGACAATAAATTCAACGAAATAACCTTGAGTGCAGTGTGAGGCCACAACATCCCATAAAGCTATTTCAAGAAAAAGAAACTTGACATCGACATGTAGATGGCCACGAGCATTCGAATCACAAACCGTTGGGTAAGTACATGTGTGCAGGTTTTGTTGGCTTTTAGCTGTTCATACCGGAACAGTTGTCCCACCTGGTATTTCTGATTACCTTTGCGAGAAGTATGGGTGTTTTAGAGCCTCATCGACACTAGGTCGATCTTCCTGAAATGACGATGCAGTTAACAGACTACAGAGTCAGATACTAATTTCATCTGTCAATTAACAAGGAGAAATGCCAAATAGACAACAGATGCATCACATGTAAATTTTAGGCGTTAGACTATTTGAAGACAGAGCTTACAGGATTCCATTGTAATAATTCACGTACTAGTCGCAACGCCCATATGTTTGGGAACCTGCAGCAATAAAAACTATTCTCAGTGAGCTAGCAACTTGAAACTTTGTTGCCTCGTAGTTTGTCCTTTTGATCAGGGTAAAAGGCATTTGATCAGGGTAAAAGGCATCGGGATTCTGGTAGGGAGTCCGGAGAGCAGACATGAATACAAACCCTATCTTCAGAGGATCCCAATTTTTTATTTGACGAGAAAAGAACTCTTCAGAACATTTCCATGGAGCTGGTGAAACTGAGGCCTGAATGAAGAATAAGAATTTAAATGAATGTAGATGAGCTCTAAAACACTGAAGTTAATCATTCCCAAACTCTAAAAATTATCACGGCTATAACACAGGTACACGTTTAGTGGTATACCTCAAACATTGAATAAGCTCTCAGAATAGAAGGTGGAAAGATGTGAAATGTGAATGATTCACTCCAGTAGTTAGACTAAGAAACTAATATCATAAAAAAGCAAATAAAAGTGAAAAGAGCATTTTGACAGATAAAATCTGAAAATATTGACCGACACCAGCTAGCTTTTCCAACTGCAAATGTGGAGAAGTGAGACTCTACTAATTCAGTCTACTTATCAGACAAATGATGCGTCACAAAACCATTAGGCTCAGAAATTTGGGAAAAGCATTTCACGGATTTAATGTGAAACTGAATCACAATATTCCACCACCTAATACTTCCTGTTACATGTGAGATGTTCTTTTACACCGTATAAAACTGCCAAAACTAGTAGGCTTCAGAAATGTCAGGAAAGCATTTTTCACAGGTTAGATATGAAAATGAAATACGTTTCCACCACCTAATATCTCCTGCCATAAACAGGTATAAGACAAACATCCACTTATATTGGTAAAATAAAGGGGAAAAATGAAAAAATGAGATAGAAGAATGAAGAATCAGTTGGATGACATTGAATAAATCTAATCCGTATTGGTGTAACTTGAACATAATTGCAAGAGCTTGAACTAAGGTGATCTTTAATGACGTACTGATAGCTCAATACACAACTAAAACAAACCCACTTTACAATAGTTCCAAATAAGTGTCAAAACTTTATCACATTGAAACAGACTAAGAAATACTTGTCATTACAACAACAAAAACCCCAACATAATCCCACAAGTGGGGTCTGGGGAGGGTAGATAGTCCGGAGACCTTACCCCTACAGTGAGTGTAGAGAGGTTGTTTCCAGTGGACCCTCGGCACGAGGAAAATGAGAAAAGAGCAGTAGCATCAAGCAATAAAAATACTTGTCATTGTCATTGTCAAAAATAAATCTCTCGGACAAAACCCTGGCAACACAGTGGACCAATAGATTTAGAAAGAAGACCACTCACCTGGTCATATTTTGCTCTAGTTTGATGAAGTTTTGAGGTAACTCCAGGGCTCAGAATACACATTTCCATGAAAGATCTAAGCCTGTCAAAACATATATTGCCGCTATATTTAGCAGAATGCCAACCTAACTGGAAAGAGTAAGAGCAATCCTTCAAACCAAAATTATCTTTTTCATGCTCCCATCATCAGACAGACCATGTAAATGTGTAAAGCTCCTTTCCTCTATTAATTGATACCAAGTAAAAAACCTTTCCTCTACAATGCAACGTCTAACAAGGAGTAGCACAAATTGATTAGAGCAAATCTCTATTGAAGTATCTTATATAAATTAATACGAGTGGGAAAAAATTGAAATTCAGTTGTAATAAGACTGTTGGTGATTTGTAAGGAAAAAGCCCGAAATCTTATGGGGTTTATGGATGAACTTTTCCTTACAAATACTCAATCATATACGAAGCATAATATGATGTTTTCCATTAACAGACTTAAGTACCAAGCACTCAGCACCTGCCAATTGGCTTGAGATTGTTTCAGGATGTTAGAAACCAAAGAAGTTCTATATTTCATATGTAGAAGAGAAGATTACAAGGCCTATTTATAATACTAATTCACCTAATCTATTAGTTGTCATACACCTAATTACACCTACTATACAACTCATATACATGTGGTAGCTATGATGTAGTACATGTGTATACATGTGCTACACAACTTGTATTACACCTACTATACAACTCATATACATGTGCTAGCTATGATGTAGTACATGTGTATACATGTGCTAGCTATGATGTAGTACATGTGTATACATGTGCTAGACAACTTGTATGTCAACACTCCCCTCAAGTTGGAGCATATATATTGATCATGCCCAACTTGTTACAGATATATTCAACTCGAGCTCCATTCAAAGCTTTTGTGAAAATGTCTCCCAATTGATCTCCAGTTCTAACATGACCTGTAGAGATGAGCTTTTGTTGAATCTTTTCACGAACAAAGTGACAATCTATTTCAATGTGCTTAGTCCTTTCGTGAAATACAGGATTAGAGGAGATATGAAGAGCAGCTTGATTATCACACCACAACTTTGCTGGCAATGTAGTTTGGAAGCCAACTTCACTTAATAGTTGATGTACCCATACAACCTCACACACAGATTGTGCCATAGCTCTGTATTCTGCTTCCGCACTAGATCGAGATACGACATTTTGTTTCTTACTCTTCCACGAAATCAAGTTTCCACCAACAAAAACGCAATATCCTGTCGTGGATCTCCTATCGGCTTTTGACCCTGCCCAATCTGCATCTGTGAAACACTCAATGTTAGTGTGTTCATTATTCTTATATACTAGACCCCGTCCTGGAGATCTCTTTAGATAACAAAGAATCTGCTCCAGAGCCGCGCCCAATGCCTGACTATTGGGGAAGACATAAACTGACTCACAATGCTGACAGAGCATGCGATATCGGGACGAGTTACTGTAAGATAGTTCATATTCTCAACCAATCTCCTATATTTCTCTGGATCTTCGAATAACTGACCGTCTTCTTTCACGAGTTGTGTGTTAGGAACCATTGGCATGCTGCATGGTTTAGATCCCAACTTTCCAGTTTCAGCAACAAGTCAAGAGTATATTTTCATGGAATGTGATATCGGCAGACACTAAGTACCTTTTGAGATCTAGAGAATAACATCGATAACCTTTTTGAAGACGTGAGTACCCTAAGAACACACACTTAAGGGCCTTTGGATCTAATTTAGTTACCTGTGGACGAACATCACGAACAAAACAAGTACAACCAAATATTTTGGGTTCATTAGGAAATAATGGCTTAGAGGAAAAAAGAATCTTGTAAGGAATATTACCATGAAATACAGAAGATGGCATACGATTTATTAAAAAACAAGCTGTAGAGACGGCATCAGCCCAAAAACATTTTGGCACTTTCATTTGAAAGAGGAGTGCTTGGCCTACTTCAAGAAGATGTCTATTTTTTCGTTCTGCAACCCCATTTTGAGAAGGGGTGTCAACACAAGAAGATTGATGTAGAATACCATTTGTAGCCATATAATCTTTAAACAAATCCGAAAAATATTCTTTTGCATTGTCACTCCTTAAATTACGAACGGAAACATTAAAATGAGTTTTTATTTCAGCACAAAAAGCACAAAAAATTGAAAACAACTCCGAACGATTTTTCATTAAATATAACCAAGTAACACGAGAATGATCATCCACAAAGGTAACAAAATATCTAAAACCAGTTTTAGAGATAATAGGACATGGACCCCAAACATCGGTGTGAACTAACTCAAAAGGTAAGTCGACCCGTTTATTGACTCTAGAAACTTTAGGAAGGCGATGGTGTTTAGCAAACTGACATGACTCACAATCTAAAGAGGAAATACTCTGAAACTGAGGATATAACTTCTTCAAACTAGACAAGGATGGATGACCCAATCGACAGTGTACATCAAAGGGAGACAACACAGTTGAACAAGAAATGGATTTCGGCACCTGTGATTCAAGAACATAGAGACCCCCAGACTCAGAACCTTTACCAATAATCTGCTTCGTCGTAAGATCCTGAAAAAGACAATAATTGGGAAAAAATGAGACACAACAATTTAGAGTACGAGTAAGTTTACTGACAGATATTAGATTGAAAGAAAAATCAGGCAAATTTAAGACGGAACTAAGGGAAAGAGAAGATGTTGGGTTAACAGTGCCAGACCCTAAAACATATGAGGTAGACCCATCGGCTAAAGTAACTGTGGAACATTGGGTATGTGACTGAAAAGTGGAAAAGAGTTTAGAGTTACCTGCCATATGATCTGTGGCACCAGAATCAATGACCCATTTGGATGACGAAGAGAGGAGACACTTAGTGGTTTTACCTGACTCGGGGATAGTATTGATAGGAGGAGATGATGACTGAGATGGTGAAATAGTCTCGGAAGTGGCGATGTTGGCATACTGAGATCTTTTGTTCTTATTCTGAAGCTTCACACAATAACGTATGGTATGACCGAGCTCATGACAATAAAAACATTCAACTTCCCCTTGCTTTAGGTCTCGACTATCGCTACTCCGATTGCGATTACTATGACTCCTATTCTTTTGGACGCGGCTAAGCAGAGCACCACTATCGATCGTGGCTGTCGGACCTGGATGAGACTTTTCAGTACGCAACACTCTTGTAAAGGCCTCTTTCAAGGAAGAGATAGCAGTCCCAGATAAAATCTGCGATTTGGCCCCTTCAAATTCGGGAGAAAGACCAGAAAGGAAACTCATGACCGCCAGTTGTTCACGCTGAGCCTGTTGTACCTTCACATCTGGACTAAACGGCAATATAACATTAAGCTCATCATACACCTTCTTAAACTCTGAGAAGTAAGTGGTGAGAGAGCGATCTTGCATGGATGGATGGTAAAATGTCTGGCACACATCATACATGCGAGACAAGTTTCCTTTGCCAGAGTACAAAAAATCTAAATAATCCATTAGATCATTCACATAATCACAATGAGAAACTAGATCATTTACCTCACTGTGCATCGAATTCTTGATTTGGAGAAACAATTTTGCATCTTCCTTTAACCAGACTGATTTAGTCTCATCCTTGGGTGGATCATCAACCAAGTGGTTCTCTTTGTCGATGCTCCGCAAATAGAGACGAATCGTCTTACTCCAATCCATGTAAGTGGAACCCATGAACTTATTCTCCGTAATTTTGGACATAACCGGAATGACATCAACGGTAGGTTTCGTTTCAGTCATCTTGCACCCAAATAATAGCAGAATCAAATAGTCAAGAACAGTGCAGTGAAATTTGAACAGTGCAGTGAACAGTGAACAGTGATATTTGAACAGTACAGTGAACAGTGAATAGTAATATTTGAACAGTGAACAGTGCAGTGAACAGTGCCGGAACAGTGATCTTGGAAAATGAAAGTTGTCAGGAAAAAAAATTCTGACAGTACCACTTTGGTCGGAATAGTGAGTAGAAAAATCTGTAAAGAAGCGGCCGGAGCAAAAAATGGCCGGAAATAGTGAAATAAAATCAAAGCAGCGAAAGACTGTTCTGAACAAAAATAATTCGAACGGGGAAAAAAAAAATTCTCAACAACAAACTGATGAAAAAAACTTCAATGCTCTGACACCATGTTAGAAACCAAAGAAGTTCTATATTTCATATCTAGAAGAGAAGATTACAAGGCCTATTTATAATACTAATTCACCTAATCTATTAGTTGTCATACACCTAATTACACCTACTATACAACTCATATACATGTGCTAGCTATGATGTAGTACATGTGTATACATGTGCTACACAACTTGTATTACACCTACTATACAACTCATATACATGTGCTAGCTATGATGTAGTACATGTGTATACATGTGCTAGACAACTTGTATGTCAACACAGGAATTTAACTTCCTTTTTATTTTCTAATGAATCGTAGTCATTTCAAATGAAATTTGAAATCTAAATCAGTTGTTATTAGCTACCAAAGTGACACCACATATTTCAATCAAAATTCCCGGCTGTGGCTTAACTTATGATTAAGGTACACATTGCAAGTCAACTACAAAGAAGAGTAACTTCAGATTCGTGTTAGAATGTTAACTGTTAGCGATATAATGTCAGAGTAGAGTATTAGAAGAGTAATGTAATTGTGTTAGACGTCCCAGATTGAAAAATATAACATGTATTGTATTTAACACCTATAAATAGGTGTCTTATATTCATCAAATCATCAGGTATTTAATACATCTTCTATTCTCTTAAAATTCTCTCACAGTACAACTCTATTCTTTCTCCATATTCCCATCACCTTAAACACAGATTGCTGCAGAAATATAAGTCATGGTTAAGACATAGTTTCATCAACTTTTAATCCTCAAGGTTCTGATTTCAGTTGTGCAGAAATCAGACACCTTGTCTTCAGTGGTACTTAAGGCAGATCGACTACATCTTTTTGTGGACGATTAACTGAAGACGATGTAATACTTATATATACTACCGTATTGTAAAACAAGATACCAATCACCTTCCACGTGGAAAAATAATCAAAATAAAATGCAACATATATGGTTAACCACGTTAATTTTTTTCCAAGAAGTCGAAAAAGTACTCTATCGAGCTGGCATAATCATTTCTAAACTGGACTTACTTGTAAGCTAGCTCCTTCAAGCTTTCGCTCCAACCCTCTAGGTGCTGATCTAAAAGAGCACGCGTCCTAGAACTCACCTGAAACACGTCTGGAGTACCCAAAACCAGTTCTAAGATCACTACACCAACACTCCACATGTCATACCTGTTCAACACAAACATAATGAGAAGCTCTGTGAGACTAGTGCATGTAACATTTACAATAAACACTTGTGATTAAGCTGATGTTCTTGAGGTTTTTTTTTTTTGGGGGGGGGGGGGGATAACTGTGGTGTCTGGGCCAGTTTGCGCGCACCTCGACTAATTCCACGGGAAACCTGCCACCTCCCTCCAGCAACAAGGCTTGGATAGATGGGAAGAAATCACCTAGTGTTTTTTGCCTCTACTGGGATCTGAACCTGAGACCTCATGGTTTTCACCCACTTCATTGACCACTAGGCCACACCCTTGGGTGCGCTGATTTTCTTGAGTTAATGAATGAATTTACATTAAGTGAATACCAGTCATAATGATGAATAAAAATCTGGTTGTCTTCAGGAGTCATTCAGTTCCAAATTACACATTAGATATTCAAAAGACTTATATGACGAATGCACAACTTATGTTATACAACTGTGGAAACATAATAACAGGCATATAACCAAAACTAAAATTCAGAAGTAACAAGAACCTGACATACTTCATAGTAGTGAGAGTCAGCCCTTGATACCAACTGGCATTCAAAAGAGCTTCAGGTGGAGTATATTCATAAGTTTGTTCAGCTCTGTGAAAAAGAAAAAGGAAATAAAAATGAGAAATATAAAAAATGTAAAAATATAAAAAGGTGGTGAAATTCCTCTATATATCACAGAAAAAATGGCTAGGAGCAGCAAAAGAGATCATATGATTTTTAAGTATACATTTTTCAGCACAAAAAGTAGAAGACAAACATTCCATCATTTGGGCAACAAACTTCCCTAATGAATTCATGTTCAGCCCATACTTCGAGAGATTGTTGGAAGCCCTGTGATTAGCCCATATGAAAGTAGGGAAATGGTAATGCTCAACTGGTTATCCCAGTGCTTGGATCAAATGGACAACTAGTAACCTAATGCTAGGCGCTAGCAGGATAACTGAAGAACAAGATTAATCAGTGATACACTGAAACAACCATACATTTTCCATGTGGCAATGTCTTATTTTGGTTGCATGTCCCGTGATGTGTCATCCTTGTTGTTTTTGATATACCAACCTTTTAACCTTTAGATCAACCGATTTAAAATTACTTTAAGTGCCGTATATGCATAGGCAGACAACTAGGGTGGATGGTGGAACCACTGATTACAGTGTTTGTTTAGTTCAAATATACATGCTACTATAACACTCAGCCAGCAAACAGGGAGGGAGAGATCAACAATGCTCCTCATCTTATATCAACATAATAGACAAGGGTTACAAAGACGACCACACCATGATCGATTACTGGGAGCAAATAAACATCAATAATATAAAGAACTCAGTAGTGTCGTCAGTCAATAGCTGCATAATGCAGATGGTATACAAACATGATTGGAAATGAAATCTAAATTCTATATCAGGTGACAATATTTGATTTTAGTTGGCGGGCATATAGTCACATGACACTATAGACGGCGCACCCAAGAGAAAAAACACCACTCTATGACTAGGATTTACAAGTAAATGTACGCTACAAGTTCAGAGTGCCTAGATGTCATTCAGTGAAAAGCAAAAAGAGCCGAAAAGAAAGATTCGGCAAATATGATACCTTGAAGGCCCAATAGACCCATACAAGTGCTTCAATGTGAAATCATCCACAGCGCTACCAAAGTCAATAATACGCCTGAAAATTGGTAAGGCTACTCAGAATAGGCAAGAAAAGTGTCAACTATTATCCATCTACCAAATTATTAACTCATAATATCCGCGTTAGTGTGAGTCAATGTGTGACGATCTGGCCGGTTGTCTTAAGAATTAACGCCCCGATCCCCTATTAACTGCTTTCCCCAAATTAATTTCTGCTATTTTGATTTGCCAGGATGTTCGGTTTCAAGTTTCAGAGAGTTTTTGGGACACTTAGTCCCTAAATGAGAGCTTAAGTGTTGGAAAGTTGACCGTAGTCGGAACAGTGTGAAGATGGCCTCGGATTGGAAATCCGATAGTTCCGTTAGCTCCGTTGGGTGATTTTGGGGTTAGGAGCGTGTTCGGAGTGTGTTTTGGAGGTCCATAGCTAATTTAGGCTTGAAATGCCGAAAGTTGAATTTTTGAAGTTTCCGGTCCGATAGTGAGATTTTGATCTGAGGGTCGGAATGGAATTCCGAGAGTTGCAGTAGTTCCGTTGTATCATTTGGACGTGTGCACAAAATTTCAGGTCATTCGGACGAGGTTTGGCAGACTTTTTGATCGAAAGCGTATTTTGAGAAATTTGGAGTTCTTAGGCTTAAATCCATGGTTAATTCGAGGTTTCGATGTTGTTTTAGGTGTTTTAAGGATTGGTACAAGTTTGGATAGTGGTTTGTGACTTGTTGGTGCCTTTGGTTGAGGTCCCGGAGGCCTCGGGATGAATTCGGATGGTTAACGGAGGAAATTTTGGAATTGAAGTTGCTGCAGCAGCTGGTCTTCTGGTATTTTCGCATCTGCGATTTGGGGACCGCAGATGCGGCGCCGCAGATGCGATTAAAGGTTCGCAGAATCGGAACCGCTCCTGCGGTTAATGTTTCGTAGATGCGAGAATTGGGCCCTTAAGTGAAAGTTGCAGATACGACATTTGTTTCGCAGAAGCGGGACCGCACAGGGCCGCAGATGTGGAAATCACTGGCCAGAACATATAAATAGTTGCCTTCGCGAAATTTAGGGATTCTTTCACCATTTTCATCCGGGTTTGAAGCTTTTGAGAAAGATTTTTGAGGAAAACAAAGGGGAATCACTTGGAGGTAATGTCCTTGACTTTATAACTCGTTTTTATGTGATTAAAGACCTAATTAGTATGGAGAAATTTAGGAAAAATGGTTAATTAGTGCTTGAGTTTAAGAGGCCTTTAAATGAGGATTTAAGTGGTCATTTGGACTCCAATTTCAGTGTTCTTGTTATGTATAGACTCGTGAGAGTACGAGGTTTCTGAAAATGTAAATTTCACCCGATTCCGAGATGTGGGCCCGAGGGGAGTTTTGGTCATTTTACATAATTTCACGTATTAGCTTTGAATTTAATCGTAGAATCAGTTGCTTGAAGTGTTATTTACATTATCAAATTAAATTGAATAGATTTGGGCCATTTGGAGTCGAGTACTCGTGGCAAGAGCGTGGTTTCAGGTTGACTTTGAGCCGGTTCGAGGTAAGTGACTTGTCTAACCTTGTGTGGGGGACCTTCCCTTAGGATTGATATATTTGGTAATTAAAATGCCTTGTACGTGAGGTGACGAGTGCGTACTTGTGCAAATTGTTGGAAATCCAGTTTTCTTTAAGTAATTACTAGCATGTTTCTTTTCCTGTTTCTATTACTTGCAATATGAAGCATGTTGTTAGCTTAGGAAAGCATGCCTAAGTGACTTAATTGTTTTATTTGTTCAACCTGCCTTACTTGAATTCTGTGCAGCTGCTAGGCTAGAATCACTTGTTGTCTTAATATGAAATATTACCATTTTTGAATATCTTCCTGCTGCTGCTGCTGTGTATTTATTTTGGGACTACGGATGTGGGATTCCGGTAGCTCCCCCTTGTATGTTTACCTTGGGACTGCGGGTTAGATTCCCGATAGATCCCCCTGCACAGTTATATAGAACTACGGGAATGCACCAGGTAGATTCCCTCAGTACTGGGTATTTACATTTGGGACTGCGGGTTAGATTCCCGATAGATCCCTCGCACACTGATAGTTGGACTACGAGACGGGATCCCGGGAGATCCTTCTGACATATATATAATGGACTACGGGACGGTATCCCGGGAGATCCACGGGACAGTTGTGATTGGGACTACAGGACGGTATCCTGGAAGATGCTCGATTGTTATCTCTGTGTTGAGCTGTATTTCCATTCGGTGATTTATTCTGACTCTGTTCTAGTTGTTGTTGTTCTTTCAATCCTATGTTATTTCTTGTTGTTGTACTTATTTATACTGTTTTATTCCACACTGTTAACCCCTATATCTTATTTAATCTCAGTAGGGCCTTGACCTTCCTCGTCACTACCCAACCGAGGTTAGGCTTGACACTTACTGAGTACCGCTGTGGTGTACTCATGCCCCTTCTGTGCATGTTTTTTCATGTGCAGATCCAGGTACCGCTGATCAGGCCTACTATCGTTGAGGGAGGCGACTGCTTTAGAGACTCCGAGGTACATCTGCCGCGTCCGCAGACCAAGGAGTCCCTTTCTATTCCTGCCTTTAGTATTTAGCCCTTGTACTTTTCTGTTCTTATTTAGACATTCCGGAGTTAGAGCTGTGTATTATTTGTCATAGCTTGTAATTCATGGGTTTCCGGATCTTGGATTCATGTTTGGTATTGAGAGTTAAACATGGTGTATGCCGAGCGGCACATTTAAACACTGCTACTGCTTTATTTCAGTTTTGAATTGTTTACTTTCGCAAATTTTGATTTTCTTCCGCAATTTAGGCTTACCTAGTCGTAGAGACTAGGTGCCGTCACGATGGTTCACGGAGGGCGAATCAGGGTCGTGACAAGTTGGTATCAGAGCTCTAGGTTCATAGGAGTCATGGATCACAAGCTGGTTTATTAGAGTCTCGCATCTACGAGAGGCTATGTAACTGTTAGGAAAATTTTACTTCATTCGATTTCCTTGTCGTGCGATATTTTTGACATCACAATTCTAAACCTCTGTCTTCTATTCTCTCACAGATGGTGAGGACACGTGCTACACGAGATGATCAGGCACCCTCGCCCCCTACTGCAGCCGTCAGAGGCCGGGGCCGGGGTAGAGGCCGAGGACGCGCATGTGGTGCAGCAAGAACACCTGCGCGAGCTGCCGCCGAGGTACCACCAGCAGTTCCAGCCGGAGTCCAGACACCTGACACGCCTACTGCTACAACTACTCCAACTCTTCAGGAGACTTTGGCACAGTTCATGAGCATGTACACCACTTTGGCTCAGGCAGGATTGTTTCCCCTTGCTGCAGCCACATCTCAGGCCGGGGGAGGAGCACAGACTCCCGTCGCCCGCACCCCTGAGCAGCGAGTGCATGTTGAGCAGGTCCCTGAGATTATTCATGTAATGCCTGTAGTGCCAGTTCAGCCCGAGGACAGGGTAGCGGCTTCCTAGGAGGAGCAGCTGAGGCTTTCAAGAGGTACAAGCCTCCTGTATTCAGCGGTCTAGCATCAGAGGATGCTCTGGGATTTCTAGATGAGAGCTACCGCATTATCCGTACCATGGGTATATTAGGATCGAGCGGGGTTTCCTTCACTACCTTCCAGCTTCGAGGAGCAGCCTATGAGTGGTGGCGCACCTATGAGTTAGACAGTCCGGATGAGGCTGCTTCACTGACTTGGACTCAGTTTTCAGATCTGTTCCTAAGCGAGTATGTTCCTCAGAGCCTCAGGGACGCATGGCGCACCGAGTTTGAGCATTTGCACCAGGGTGCTATGACTGTCTCAGAGTATGCTGTCCGTTACACCAGTTTGGCTAGGCACGCACCAGCCTTGGTTTCTACTGTCCGCGAGAGAGTTCGCCGGTTCATTGAGGGGCTTATTCCCAGCATCAGGTTTAGCATGGCTCGTGAGTTGGAGATGAATATTTCTTATCAGGTTGTGGTGAGCATTGCTAGGAGGATTGAGGGTATGCATGCTAGGGAGAGAGGAGAGGGAGGTCAAGAGGTCTCGAGAGTCGGGCCATTATTCTGGTGCCCGTACCCCAGCTGCAGGTCGCCATGGTAGAGGTTATATAAGTCGCCCTGTTCATTCAGCTCTTCGAGCAGCCAGTAGTGCTCCAGCTCCTCCTAGGCCTCAGGAGCCTTATTATGCACCATCGGTCTCTAGCGCGCCTCCTGCGTGGGGTGCTTTCAGAGGTCAGTAGAGCAGACCTGGCTCGAGCCAGTCACAACCACCACGTCCTTCCAGAGCTTGTTTTGAGTGTGGTGACACACGTCATATGGTGAGGGATTGCCCTAGACTTGGGAGGGGTGCACCTCCACAGACTTCTCAGCCACAGCGTGCCCCGCAGAGTTCTCAGGCTATGGTTACAGCTCTAATTGCTACCCCACCTGCTCAGCCAGCTAGAGGTGGAGGTCAGGGAGGTAGAGGTCGCCCTAGAGGGGAGGCCAGGCCAGATACTATGTCCTTCCTGCCCGTACCGAGGTTGTTGCCTCCGATTCTGTCATCACAGGTATTATATTGGTTTGCCACAGAGATGCATCGGTTCTATTCGATCCAGGATCTACTTACTCTTATGTGTCTTCTTATTTTGCTCCGCATTTGGGTGTATCTCGGGATTCTTTGAGTTCCCCTGTTTATGTTTCTACTCCTGTGGGAGATTCTCTTGTTGTGGACCGCATCTATCGGTCGTGTTTGATTGCTCTTAGTGGTTTTGAGACTAGAGCCGATTTATTGTTGCTCAGCATGGTAGATTTTGACATTATCTTGGGCATGGATTGGTTGTCGTCCCATTATGTTATTCTTGACTGTCACGCCAAAACCGTGACGCTGGCTATGCCAGGTGTACCGCGTATTGAGTGGATGGGTACTTTAGATCACACTTCCAGTAGAGTTATTTCTTTTCTTAAAGCTCAGCATATGGTTGAGAAGGGGTGTGACGCGTACTTAGCTTATGTGAGAGATGTCAGTATTAATACCTTTCAGTTGATTCAGTCCCAGTAGTACGGGATTTTCCCGATGTGTTTCCAGTTGATCTTCCAGGCATGCCGCCTGATAGAGATATTGATTTTGGCATCGATCTTTTGTCGGGCACTCAGCCCATTTCTATTCCTCCGTATCGTATGGCTCCTCCTGAGTTGAAGGAGTTAGAAGGATCAGTTACAGGAATTGTTTGATAAGGGTTTTATTAGGCCCAGTGTATCACCTTGGGGTGCTCCTGTCTTGTTTGTGAAGAAAAATGATGGTTCTATGCGTATGTGTATTGATTATCGCCAGCTGAATAAGGCTACAGTGAAGAACCGTTATCCTTTGCCTCGTAATGATGATCTGTTTGACCAGCTTCAGGGCGCACGGGTGTTTTCTAAGATTGATTTGCGCTCAGGTTACCATCAGTTGAAGATTCGGGAGCCAAATATCCCGAATACTGCTTTCAGGACTCGGTATGGTTATTACGAGTTCCTTGTCATGTCATTTGGGCTGACCAATGCCCCAGCAACCTTTATGCATTTGATGCACAGTGTGTTCCGGCCGTATCTTAACTCGTTCATCATTGTCTTTATTGATGATATTTTGGTGTATTCCCGGAGTCAGGAAGATCATGAGCAGCACCTGAGGACTGTGCTTCAGACTCTGAGAGAGAAGAAGTTATATGCTAAATGCTCGAAATGTGAGTTTTGGTTGGATTCAGTGGCATTCTTAGGCCACGTGGTATCGAGAGGGTCAGGTGGATCCGAAAAAGGTAGAGGTCGTGCAGAGTTGGCCCAGACCATCCTCAGCTACCAAGATCCGCAGTTTCCTTGGTTTGGCTGGCTACTACCGTCGTTTTGTGGAGGGGTTTTCATCGATTGCAGCCCCTATGACCAGGTTGACCCAGAAGGGTGCTCCGTTTTAGTGGACGGAGGAATGTGAGGCGAGCTTTCACAAGCTCAAGACAGCTTTGACCACAGCCCCAATTTTGATACTGCTTATAGGTTCGGGGTCTTATACGGTCTATTGTGATTCCTCGAGGGTTGGCCTCGGAGCGGTGTTGATGCAGGACGGTAGGGTGATTGCCTACGCGTCTAGACAGTTGAAGATACATGAGAAGAACTACCCTATTCACGACCTTGAGTTAGCTGCCATTGTTCATGCCCTGAAGATTTGGCGCCATTACTTATACGGGGTTCCCTGTGAGATTTATACTGACCATCGGAGCTTGCAGCATTTGTTCAAGCAAAAGGATCTAAATTTGCGCCAAAGGAGGTGGTTAGAGTTGCTGAAGGATTATGACATCACTATTTTGTATCACCCGGGTAAGGCCAATGTAGTGGCTGATGCCTTGAGTCGCCGGGCGGAGAGTTTGGGAGTTTGGCATATTTACCAGCATCAGAGAGGCCTATGGTGATAGATGTTTAGGCCTTAGCCAGCCAGTTTGTGAGATTGGATCTTTCGGAGCCCAGTCAGATTCTAGCTTGCGTGGTTTCTCGGTCTTTCTTATTTGACCGTATCAGGGAGCGACAGTATGATGACCCTCATTTGCTTGTCCTCAAGGACAAGGTTCAGCACGGTGATGCCAGAGATGTGATTATTGGTGATGATGGGGTATTGAGGATGCAGGGTCGAATTTATGTAACCAATGTTGATGAGCTTCGAGAGTTGATTCTAGAGGAGGCCCATAGTTTGCGGTATTGCATCCATCCGGATGCCGCGAAGATGTATCATGATTTTGAGACAGCACTATTGGTGGAGGCGGATGAAGAAAGATATTGTTAGATTCATAGCTCGGTGTCTCAACTGTCAGCAGGTGAAGTATGAGCACCAGAGACAGGGTGGGTTGCTTCAGCAGATAGAGATTCCGGAGTGGAAGTGGGAGCGGATCACCATGGACTTTGTAGTTGGTCTCTCACGGACTTTGAGAAAGTTCGATGCTATTTGGGTGATTGTAGATCGGCTGACCAAGTCCGCTCATTTCATTCCTGTGGGCACTACTTATTCTTCGGAGCGGTTGGCGGAGATTTATATCCGGGAGATTGTTCGTCTGCATGGTATTCCAGTGTCCATCATTTCAGACAGAGGTACTCAGTTCACATCACGGTTCTGGAGGGCCGTTCAGCATGAGTTGGGTACTCGGGTGGAGTTGAGTACAGCATTTCACCCCCAGACGGACAGACAGTCCCAGCGCACTATTCAGATTCTTCAGGATATGCTCTGAGCGTGTGTGATTGAGTTTGGAGGGTTTTGGGATCAGTTCTTGCCATTGGCGGAGTTTGCTTACAACAACAGCTATCAGTCCAGCATTCAGATGGCACCGTATGAGGCTTTATATGGTAGACGGTGTAGATCCCCGGTGGGCTGGTATGAGCCGGGTGAGGCTAGATTATTGGGCACAGACTTAGTTCAGGATGCTTTGGAGAAGGTTAAGGTGATTCAGGATAGACTCCGTACAGCCCAGTCCAGACAAAAGAGTTACGCGGACCGGAAGGTTCGTGATGTTTCCTATATGGTTGGAGAGCGGGTTCTGCTTCGGGTGGCGTCATGAGATTCGGGAAGAAAGGAATGTTGAGTCCGAGATTTATTGGCTCTTTTGAGATATTGAGGCGTGTTGGGGAGGTTGCTTATGAGCTTGCCTTACCTCCCAGCTTGGCAGGAGTTCATCCGGTATTTCATGTCTCGATGCTCCGGAGGTATCACGGCGATCCGTCGCACGTGTTGGATTTCAGTTCAGTCCAGTTGGACAAGGATCTATCTTATATTGAAGAGCCAGTGGCAATATTGGACAGGCAGGTTAGAAAGCTGAGGTCAAAGAACATTGCATCAGTAAAGGTCCAATGGCGGGGTCAGCCGGTCGAGGAGGCAACCTGGGAGACCGAGCAGGATATGCGCAACCGTTATCCTCATCTTTTCACTACTTCAGGTATGTCTTTATGCTCGTTCGAGGATGAACGAATGTTTAAGTGTAGGAGGATGTGACGACCCGGCCGGTCGTCTTAAGAATTAATGCCCTGATCCTCTTTTAACTGCTTTTCCCAAGTTTATTTCTGCTATTTTCATTTGCCGAGATGTTCGGTTTCAAGTTTCAGAGAGTTTTTGGGACACTTAGTCCCTAAATGAGAGTTTAAGCGTTGGAAAGTTTACCGTAGTCGGAACAGTGTGAAGACGGCCTCGGAATGGAAATCTGATGATTCCGTTAGCTCCGTTGGGTGATTTTGGGGTTAGGAGCGTGTTTGGGGTGTGTTTTGGAGGTCTGTAGCTAATTTAGGTTTGAAATGCCGAAAGTTGAATTTTTGAAGTTTCCGGTCCGATAGTGAGATTTTGATCCGAGGTTCGGAATGGAATTTCGAGAGTTGCAGTAGTTCTGTTGTGTCATTTGGGACGTGTGTGCAAAATTTCAGGTCATTCGGACGAGGTTTGGTAGACTTTTTGATCGAAAGCGTATTTTGAGAAATTTGGAGTTCTTAGGCTTAAATCCATGGTTAATTCGAGGTTTCGATGTTGTTTTATGTGTTTTAAGGATTGGTACAAGTTTGAATAGTGGTTTGTGACTTGTTGGTGCCTTTGGTTGAGGTCCCGGAGGCCTCGGGATGAATTCGGATGGTTAACGGAGGAAATTTTGGAGTTGAAGTTGCTGCAGCAGCTGGTCTTCTAATATTTTCGCATCTGCGGTTAAAGGTTCGCAGAAGCGGAACCACTCCTGTAGTTAATGTTCCGCAGATGCGAAAATTGGGCCCTTAAGTGAAAGTCGCAGATGCGACATTTGTTCCGCAGATGCGGTCCCAGGGCCGCAGATGCGGAAATCACTGGCCAGAACATATAAATAGTTGCCTTCGAGAAATTTAGGGATTCTTTCACCATTTTCATCCGGGTTTGAAGCTTTTGAGAGAGATTTTTTAGGAAAACAAAGGGGAATCACTTGGAGGTAACGTCCTTGACTTCATAACTCGTTTTTATGTGATTAAAGACCTAATTAGTATGGAGAAATTTAGGAAAAATGGTTAATTACGGTTTGAGTTTAAGAGGCCTTTAAATGAGGATTTGAGGGGTCACTTGGACTCTGATTTCAGTGTTCTTGTTATGTATAGACTCGTGAGAGTACGAGGTTTCTGAAAATGTAAATTTTACCTGATTTCGAGACGTGGGCTCGAGGGGAGTTTTGGTCATTTTACATAATTTCACGTATTAGCTTAGAATTTAATCGTAGAATCAGTTGCTTGAAGTGTTATTTACATTATGAAATTGAATTAAATAGAATTTGGGCCATTTGGAGTCGAGTACTCGTAGCAAGAGCGTGGTTTCAGGTTGACTTTGAGTCGGTTTGAGGTAAATGGCTTGTCTAACCTTGTGTGGGGGACCTTCCCCTTAGGATTGATATATTTGGTAATTGAAATGCCTTGTACGTGAGGTGACGAGTACGTACTTGTGCAAAGTGTTGGAAATCCAATTTTCTTTAAGTAATTACTAGCATGTTTCTTTTCCTGTTTCTATTACTTGCAATATTAAGCCTGTTGTTAGCTTAGGAAACCATGTCTAAGTGACTTAATTGCTTTATTTGTTCAACCTGCCTTACTTGAATTCTGTGCAGCATGCTAGGCTAGAATCACTTGTTGTCTTAATATGAAATATTACCATTTTTGTATATCTTCCTGCTGCTGCTGCCGTGTATTTATTTTGGGACTACGGATGTGGGATTCCGGTAGCTCCCCCTTGTCTGTTTACCTTGGGATTGCGGGTTAGATTCCCGATAGATCTCCCTGCACAGTTATATAGAACTACGGGAATGCACCCGGTAGATTCCCCCAGTACTGGGTATTTACATTTGGGACTGCGGGTTAGATTCCCGATAGATCCCCCTGCACAGTTATATAGAACTACGGGAATGCACCCGGTAGATTCCCCCAGTACTGGGTATTTACATTTGGGACTGCGGGTTAGATTCCCGATAGATCCCCCGCACACTAATAGTTGGACTACGGGACGGGATCCCAGGAGATCCTTCTGACATATATATAATGGACTACGGGACGGTATCCCAGGAGATCCACGGGACAGTTGTGATTGGGACTACAGGACGGTATCCTGGAAGATGCTCAATTGTTATCTCTGTGTTGAGCTGTATTTCCCTTCCGTGATTTATTCTGACTCTGTTCTAGTTGTTGTTGTTCTTTCAATCCTATGTTATTTCTTGCTGTTGTACTTATTTGTACTGTTTTATTCCACACTGTTAACCCCTATATCTTATTTAATCTCAGTAGGGCCTTGACCTTCCTCGTCACTACCCAACCGAGGTTAGGCTTGGCACTTACTGAGTACCGCTGTGGTGTACTCATGCCCCTTCTGCGCATATTTTTTCATGTGCAGATCCAGGTACCGCTGATCAGGCCTACTATCGTTGAGGGAGGCGACTGCTTTAGAGACTCCGAGGTACATCTGCTGCGTCCGCAGACCAAGGAGTCCCTTTCTATTCCTGCCTTTAGTATTTAGCCCTTCTGTACTTTTCTGTTATTATTTAGACATTCCGGAGTTAAAGCTGTGTATTATTTGTCTTAGCTTGTGATTCATGGGTTTCCGGGTCTTGGATTCATGTTTCGTATTGAGAGTTAAACATGGTGTATGCCGAGTGGCACATTTAAACAATGTTACAGCTTTATTTCTGTTTTGAATTGTTTACTTCCGCAAATTTTGGTTTTCTTCCACAATTTAGGCTTACCTAGTCGTAGAGACTACGTGCCGTCACGATGGTTCACGGAGGGCGAACCAGGGTCGTGACACAATGTCCAATATGGGACAAATATTTTATTAAGTAATGACTAAACTTTAGTTAGAGGCTGGGAATATTCGTGCTTCCTCTTTTTTTTTTATGACTCAAAAATACAACTTTAACCTTTAATCAAGGTAGAGAAACATTCTTTCCAATCCAAAAAGACAGGCTAAAAGAATCCTCTTTTTTTTTTCTTCTTCTTAGCCCATTTTGTCCTCTCCCTTCCCAAATTCCGTCATCCCCACCCTGGCCTCTTTTTCCTTCTTTTTCTTGTCAAACCTCACATTCTGAGGAAACAAATATTAGATATTGTTGACGAACTTAATTATAGGATAAAAATCAGAGAATCAAATTTGTAATTAATAGCTTGATTGTAGGAAAATTGTATTGTAGCTGAATATTCTCTCATTATTTTTGTTAGATAGTTATATGTAAATAGTCCTAGTCTCATATGTAGTAGAAGTAAAATATGTCCTAGTCCCATATGTAGTAGGAGTAAAATAAGTCCTAGTCCCATATGTAGTAGGAGTAAAATAAGTCCTAGTCCCATATGTAGTAGGAGTAGAATATGTATTATATATAGGGCTCATTGTATCATTGTTAATAGTAGACTTTTCTCTCGTGCATTCTCACATGGTATCAGAGCTTCAGTGAGAAAATTATCGTTGTGCATCATTCTAGCGACATTCGGAAAGAAAGATCTCGTCGTCGTTCAATTTTCCGGCAACTTTGTCTTGTTTTCGGGGTTCATCATTGCAACAGTGGTATTGTGCATATACCAGTACCACCACCAAATCCGAAACCCTAGTGCGACCAAACCCCAGAAATTCCAGTTCCATCGAAATAGAAAAGTCGGTCACTGTGCGTCTTTCCGGTTGACGACTCAAGATTGATTTGCGTTATCTCCTCATCGGTAAGTGTTGTGCGGACACCAATACTACCATCTTTATTCGGAAAAGTCGGGCAACAAAACCCCAGTCAATTGCTCCGGCAGAAAGTCCCTCACGCGCCTCCATGCGCCGCCAGAACTAGGGTTCCGACAAGCTACAATAACTTTTCCGGCGTGTGTGAGCCATTCCAGCCACTTTCTGGCAAAACTTCTTAAGGACAACTTACTCGTCCAGTGATTCCGAGCCTACCCATATAAATTACATCAAATTTTGACAACTTTTATTTGTGAACAGTAATTTCCAGAAAAGTTTCTGTTTTCTGGTGGTGTTTTAGAACCTATTTTGTAATTTTTCTGGCGGCCTTGCAGCCAACTTGTGCTTATTAGCAACCACTTGGTTTTGTTGCTCAGGGGAGTCTAGCGACCATGTATGTCGAATGATCAGCTTGCAAATATTTTCACAAAGTCATTCATTGGTCCTCATATTAGTTACATATGTAACAAGCTCGGTATATATGATTTGTATGCATCGGCTTTAGGGGGGTTGTTAGATAGTTATGTGTAAATAGTCTTAGTCTCATATGTAGTAGGAGTAAAATATGTCCTAGTCCCATATGTAGTAAGAGTAAAATAAGTCCTAGTCTCATATATAGTAGGAGTAGAATATGTATTATATACAGGGCTCATTGTATCCTTGTTAATAGTAAATTCTTCTCCCGTGCATTCTCATAATTTTCATTTATTTACTTTCCTAGAATAGATGTAGAACTTTTGTATAAAGGCATGTATTAGTAGGATGTAAAATACATTGAAATAAAAAGAAGCCTTCTCTTCTTCTCAATTTCATCATGGTATCAGAAGCCATTGTTGCCCTTTTGAGGTGAGTTTTCTCCCTCTGCAACACTAGGGTTCCATAGGTTGAGTTTTCTCCCTCTTTCTTATAGTTTTCTTGCTAAAGTTTCTGTCCGAAGCCTTTTTTTCACCCTCGACCAGTTCTGTACAAAAACTGGTATCACTGGAAGGATTATACCTACTGTACGACCTACCCAAACAAGTTTCAGATTTTTCCGAACACCAGAAGACAAGTCCGGCGTAACCAGTTAGTTCCAGGAGCCTTTTTTTCAAATTCTAAAGGTTGTTTTTGGGTTACCAGGTTCTTCTCTTTAGAATTTATATTCTGAAATTTCTTTTTTGTGCTTCGGATTGTTCAAAAATATGGGGGACTCAAAAACAGTAGATAACAATAATTCTATTTCACATGGTATTAGTATGTTAAAATTGGAGGGTGCTGGTTCGTATCTTGCCTGGTCAAGGGCTTGTTTGTTGTTTATTAAATCCAGGAAGATGATTTGTTATATTACCGGAGAAAAGAAACAACCTGTTGTGACTGATGCTACTTATAGTCAATGGGATTCTAATAATTCCCTTGTTATGACTTGGCTTTTGAATACTATGCACCCTCGAATTTCTAAGCAATATTTGTTGCTTGACACTGTTGAAAAAATCTGGAATTCAGCCAAGCGCACTTATTCTCGCAAGGGAAATGATGCCCAGATTTTTTAAATTCGAAATAAAATTCATGCGACTAAGCAAGGTGAGTTGACTATTGCTGATTATTATTCCGAGTTAAACGAGTTATGGCAGGAGATTGACTACTATCAGGATTTCCAAGCAAAGTGTACTGATGATGCAGTTCTCTTTCAATGATTGGTTGAAAAGGAAAGGGTGTATGATTTTTTGGCCAGTTTGAACCAAGAATATGATCAGATCAGGGTTCGAGTTCTCGGTAAAGTTCCTTTTCCTTCTCTTGAGGATGCATACTCTTATGTTTAACGGGAAGTGAGTCGACGACCAGTAATGCTTTATTCAGCACCAATGGAGAAGTCCGGGTTAGTTGTGTCTCATGAACAACCAAAGGCGTTCACTTCTGATAAAGATCACATGCACTGTGATTACTATAGAAAGCCAAAGCATACGAAGAAGACATGTTGGAAATTACATGGTAGACCAACTAGAGATCGTGGAGGAAAACGTGTAGGTCCATCAAGGGTTCAGGCTAATTTTGCAGAAAATGTGGAGACATCCGGGAAAACTGCTTTTGGAGAAGCTTTTTCTTTGGATGAAGTTCAACATCTTCGTTGTCTCCTGAATAAACTTGACTCTTCTAATGTTGCCACTTCCAATTACGTGCAGTCAGGTATTGCCTTTAATGCTAGCCTTAATTCTTGGATTATTGATTCTGGTGAGAATAGACACATGACAGGCTCCTCTAAAGGCTTTAAAAACTACTCTCCCAGTTCCAAAGGGGATTATGTCAGAATAGCCAATGGCTCCCTAACTCCTGCCTCTGGAACAGGTTCTGTTGTTTATACACCTGATACTACATTATCATCTGTTCTCCATGTCCCTGAGTTTCCTGTTAATCTGTTATCTGTTAGCGCAATCACCAAAAAACTAAACTATAGTGTCGAGTTCTTTCCTGATCATTATGTTTTTCAGAATCTTCAAACAACGAAGAGGATTGGCAGTGGTACATTGCATGATGACTTATATTGGATTGATGGAATTCGAGACTCTAGCCAGGCCTTTTTTGGAGGAAATAAGGATGTCAACCAAGAAATAATACGGTGGCATAGAGAGTTGGGGCAACCATCATTTTTTGCTTCAAAGAAGTTATATCCTAGTTTGTTTTATAGAATTGAGTTTGAATCTTTGTTTTGTATTGCTTGTGAATTTGCCAGGCATACTCGAAACTCTTATTATTTGAGTGATAATAAAAGTACAACTCCATTTTCGACTATTCATTCTGATGTGTGGGGTCCTGCTCAAACAGTTTCTTCATCTGGTAGCAGGTAGTTTGTTACTTTTAATGATTGTTGCACTAGAATGACTTGGGTGTATTTGTCAAAGGCCAAAAAGGAAGTTTTCTCCTGCTTTCATTCATTTCATAAGATGATTTGCACTAAGTTGAGGCTAAGATAAAAATATTGCGTACTGATAATTGCACAAAACACATGGATAAAATTTTTGGTGCTTATTTGGAGCCTTATTGGATAATCCATCAAACTACTTGTCCTTATACTAGTGCACAAAATGGGGTTGTAGAAAGGAAAAATAGGCATTTGTTAGAAGTGGCAAGATCTCTTATGTTTACCACGAATCTACCAAAACCTTACGGGGGGAGGGGGTACCATTTTAGTAGCTACCTATCTCATTAATAGAATGTCACTAAAAACCCTCAATTTTCAAACTCCTCTGGAGTATTAAAGGGTAAAAATGATAATATTGTTCCTCCGAAGGTATTTGGGTGTGTTTGCTTTGTTCATACTAGGAACTCTGGGAAACTTGATCCTAGAACCCTTAAGTGTGTTTTATTGGGTATTCTCCAACACAGAAAGGGTACAAATGCTATCATCCTCCCTCTCGGAGAATCTTTGTCAGTATGGATGTTACCTTTCGAGAATCTGAGCCCTATTTTAGTATTACATCATCACCTCTTCAGGGGGAGAATAAAAGGGAAGAGATGAATCTCGCGAGTTCTATTGTTGAAACCACTGCCATTACCACAGGGGAAAGTAAAATTGAAGACAGAATACATGGGAAGGCTATTGGGCGTTTGGATAGACCTGATTTGAAAACTTACTCGAGGTCATCATGCAATCTACCGAAGCTGAACCTTCTTCTACTGGTGAGTTATCTACATTTCCAAATGAGTTAGATGTACCTACAACTCGCAGAAAAGGAGTCAGATCTTGTACCACCAAACATCATTTATCTAATCTTGTCTCCTATAATTCTTTGTCTCCCTCTTATAGAGCCTTTGCCTTGTCTATTTCTGTTGTGTCTATTCGGTAGAATTGGAGGGAAGCTTTTGGAGATCCTAAATGGAACCAAGCTATGATTGAAAAAATGAAGGTCTTATCAAAAAATAAAACTTGGGAACTTGTCACTTCACCACCAGACAAAAAGTCGGTTAGCTGCAAATGGATCTTCACTGTGAAGCACAAAGCTGATGGCTCAATTGAAAGATTCAAAGCAAGATTAGTGTCTAAGGGATCCACTAAGACTTATGGAATAGATTATCAAGAGACATTTGTCCCTGTTGCCAAAATGAACACTATCAGAATCATTTTGTCTTGTGCAGCTAATCTTGATTGGGACTTATAACAGTTTGATGTGAAGAACGCATTTCTTCATGGAGACTTAGAAGAAGAGATGTATATGGAGATCCCACCTGGATTTGATACCAAACAAAGTCAAGGAAAAGTGTGCAGATTGAAGAAAGCCTTGTATGGACTAAAGCAATCTCCTAGAGCTTGGTTTGACAGATTCTGCAAAGCAGTGATCTCCTTCGGCTACCAACAAAGCAATGATGATCACACCCTCTTCATAAGACATCAAAAGGATAAACTCACTCTTCTCATAATTTATGTTGATGACATAGTAATGACAGGAGATTATAAAGAGGAGATGACCCGATTGAAGAAGTTGTTGGCACAGGAATTTGAAATCAAAGATCTAGGGAAGTTACAGTACTTCTTGGGAATTGAGGTTGCTAGATCAAAAAGAGATCCAACAGATCCAAAATATACTTCTTGGGATCCAAAATATACTTCTTGGGAATTGAGGTTGCTAGATCAAAAAGAGGAATCTTTATTTCTCAAAGGAAGTATATTTTTGATCTCTTGAAAGAAACGGGTATGACAGATTGCAACCCGATAGAATTACCCATTGAACGTAATCACAAGTTACAAAACGGAACTGGAAAGTCAGTTGATAAGGAAAGATATCAAAGACTAGTTGGAAGACTTATTTATCTCTCCCACACTAGACATGACATAGCATATTTAGTCAACCTGGTGAGTCAGTTCATGCATGATCCCCGAGATCCTCATATGCAAGCTGTCTTTCACATTTTGCGGTATTTGAAGTCAGCTCCTAGAAAAGGTCCGTTGTTCTCCAAACATAGCCACCTCCAAATAGAAGCTTTTACAGATGCGGATTGGGCTGGATATCTAGATGACAGAAGATCTACATCCGATTATTGTACACTCGTAGGAGGAAACTTATTTACTTGGAGAAGCAAAAAGCAAAGTGTAGTCGCTAGATCAAGTGCAGAGGCAGAATACAGAGCTATGGCTCAGGGTGTATGTGAACTTTTGTGGTTAGAAAAGCTACTAGAGGAATTGAGACTGTCTGAAAAAGGAAAATTATCCTTGTATTGTGATAACAAGACTGCCATTAGTATAGCTCATAATCCAGTCCAGCATGACCGAACAAAGCATGTTGAAATTGATCGACATTTCATCAAAGAAAAAGTTACAAGTGGTGTCTTGAGTTTGTTCCATGTGTCATCTGAAAAGCATCTAACTTATGTGTTTACCAAAGGTCTCAACAAAAGGACTTTCCATAGACTGGTTTGCAAGTTGGGCATGTGTGACATCTTTGCACCAACTTGAGTGGGAGTGTTGACCAGCTTAATTATAGGAGAAAAATCAGAGAATCAAATCTGTAATTAATAGCTAGATTGTAGGATAGTTTTATTGTAGGAAAATTGTATTAGAGCTGAATATTCTCTCATTATTTTCATTTATTTACTTTCCTAGAATAGCTGTAGAACTTTTGTATAAAGGCATGCATCAGTAGGATGTAAAATACATTGAAATACAAAGAAGCTTCTCTTCTTCTCAATTTCATCACACAGTGAAAATTCACTGAGACTACAGAAGTTTCTTGAATCAAGGGAAATCTCTGAATTAGTGGAATAAGAAATTCCTGAATGTAGGAAACAAGAGTAAATTGTGTGCATACACTTCTCCACCATTACAAGGAAACAAGATACTTTTATGTACAATCAACTGTCACTAAGACCAAAGAAAATACAGAAAGGAGATATTAGAAGTGAGGTGTTCCTGTGCTAGAACTATAAGCGCCATTAGGAAAGTTAAGTTCTTAGGTTGAGTATCATCCCACATCGATAAATATCATACGTGTTGTGTTGACACCTATAAAATAGAACATCTTGTATTCAGTAAATTATCAAATCATCAATAAATATCTTTTATTTATTTATTTTCTCACAGGAGCAAATATTTATGTCAGAGAATTAAGAAACTCCTGGAAGGAGGAAATAAGACTGTGAGAATGTACGGGAGAAAAATATATTATTGATTAATATTCACAATATACAATGAGCCCTATATATATATAATACATGTCATACTCCTAATACATATGGGATTAGAGTTATTTACTACTATTTAACTATCAAACTAACACTCCCCTTCAAGCTGGTGCATATAAATCATATGTACCGAGCTTGTTACATATATAACTAATACGAGGACCAGTGAGGGACTTGGTAAAAATATCAGCAAGCTGATCATTCGACTTCACAAATTTTGTAGCAATATCTCCCGAGAGTATCTTTTCTCTAACAAAGTGACAGTCAATCTCGATGTGTTTAGTTCTCTCATGGAACACTAGATTTGATGCAATATGAAGAGCAGCTTGATTAACACACAGAAGTCCCATCTGAATAATCTCACCAAATTTCAACTCCTTGAGCAACTGTTTGATCCAAATTAGCTCACATGTAGCCATAGTCATTGCTCGATATTCTGCTTCTGCACTAGACCAAGCAATCACATTCTGTTTCTTGCTCTTCAAAGACACCAAATTTCCTCCTACTAAGACAATATCCAGACGTAGAACGTCTATCAGAAGGTGATCCTGCCCAATCAGCATCCGAGTATCCAACGATCTGCTCATGGCCTCAATCCTCAAACAATAAGCCTTTGCCTGGAGCTGATTTTATATACCGAAGAATGCGGACAACTGCATCCCAATGACTATCACTGGGAGAATCCATAAACTGACTAACAACACTCACAGGAAAGAAAATGTCTGGTCTAGTTATTGTGAGGTAATTTAATTTTCCAACCAACCGCCTATATCTTGCAGGATCGCTAAGAGGCTCTCCCTGTCCTGGCAGAAGTTTAGAATTCGGATCCATCGGAGTGTCAATAGGTCTACAACCTATCATTCCCGTCTCCTCAAGAATATCTAAGGCATACTTTCGTTGTGAGATCACAATACCTGAGCTAGACTGAGCAACCTCAATACCCAGAAAATACTTTAATCTCCCCAGATCCTTAGTCTGAAAGTGTTGAAAGAGATGTTGGTTCAACTTACTAATACCATCCTGATCATTGCTAGTAATAACAATATCGTCAACATAAACGACCAGATAAATACAGAGATTTGAAGCAGAATGTCGATAAAATACAGAGTGATCAGCTTCACTACGAGTCATGCCAAACTCCTGAATAACTGCGCTAAACTTACCAAACCAGGCTCGAGGAGACTACTTTAGACCATAGAGGGACCGGCGCAACCGACATACAAGGCCACTAGACTTCCCCTGAGCAACAAAATCAGGTGGTTGCTCCATATAAACCTCATACTCAAGGTCACCGTGAAGAAAAGAATTCTTAATGTCCAACTGATAGAGAGGCCAATGGCGAACAGCAGCCATGGAGAGAAAAAGGCGGACTGATGCAATTTTAGCCACGAGAGAGAAAGTATCACTGTAATCGAGTCCAAATATCTGAGTATACCCTTTGGCAACAAGACGAGCCTTAAGTCGATCAACCTGGCCATCTGGACCAACTTTGACTGCATAACGACAACCAACAGTCGATTTACCCGAAGGAAGAGGAACAAGCTCCCAAGTCTCACTCGTATGTAAAGCAGACATCTCATCAATCATAGCATGTCGCCATCCGGGGTGAGACAGTGCTTCACCTGTAGACTTAGGGATGGAAACAAAGGACAAAGATGACACAAATGCACAATGGGATGATGACAGACGATGATAACTTAAATTAACATAATGAGGATTAGGACAAAGTGTGGACCATATACTTTTCCGTAGTGCAATCGGTTGATTAAGAGGAGACAAGTCCGCAGTATTAGCAGGGTCAGGTGCAGGATGTGAATCAGCTGGGCTTGATGCTGGACGCGGACGACGATGATAAGTCAGGAGTGGTGGAGCTGTAGAAGGTTGAACTGGACTAGATGGTGGCACTGGAGCTACAGTTGGTGGGACTGGACTAGGTGGTGGCACTAGACTCGATGGTGCCACTGGAGCTATAGGTGGTGGAGCTGCAACTGGAACTGTAGGTAGTGGAGCTATGGAGGAAGATGAATAGGAGATAGGGACTGAATCTCCAAAAGAAGGAACTAGTAGCAACTCAGAAATATCTAAGTGATTAACTGGACTTGTGAAGTATGATTGGGTTGCAAAGAAGGTAACATCAGCACACATAAGAAATCGCTGAAGGTCAGGAGAATAACATCGATAACCCTTTTGCGTTCTCGAGTAACCCAGAAATATGCAATTAAAAGCACGAGGAGCTAACTAATCTTTTCCTGGAGTGCGGTCATGAACAAAGCACGTACTCCCAAAGACACAGGGTGGAAGAGAGAACAAAGGTAAGTGGGGAAACAGGACAGAGAATGGAACTTGATTTTGGATAGCTGAAGATGGCATACGATTAATAAGATAACAAGATGTAAGAACTGCATCCCCCAAAAACGCAGCGGAACATGAGATTGTATGAGTAGGGTACGAGCAGTTTCAATAAGATGTCTATTCTTTCTTTCAGCTACCCCATTTTGTTGCGATGTGTACGGACAAGATGTTTGATGAATAATCCCATGTGAGTTCATAAACTGCTAAAATGGGGAAGACAAATACTCTAGGGCATTATCACTACGAAATGTGCGGATAGAAACCTCAAATTGATTTTGAATTTCAGCATGGAAGGTATGGAAAATAGAAAACAACTCACATCGATTTTTCATCAAAAATATCCAAGTGCACCTGGAATAATCATCAATGAAACTGATAAAGTAGCAGAATCCCAAGGTAGATCTGACCTGACTAGGACCCCAAACATCTGAATGGACTAAAGTAAAAGGTAACTCTGCTCGATTACCAAGACGCCGCGGGAAATGGGAGCGGGTATGCTTACCGAGCTGACATGACTCACACTCTAGAGTGGATAAGTGAGATAAGCCAGGTACCATTTTCTGAAGTTTTGACAAACTGGGATATCCTAACCATTTATGTAATAAATCTGGTGAATCGGTAACGGGACAAGTTATTGGAGGAAGACAAGATGCGAGTCCATGTGATTTTGCAAGGATAAGGTAATAAAGTCCATCTGATTTACGTCCGGTACCAATGATCCGCCCTGTACTGTGTTCCTGTATAAAAACAAGGTCATCAAGAAATAAAACAACAGATTTAAGTGATTTGGCTAAGCGACTAACGGCTATGAGATTAAAAGGACTACTAGGAACATAAAGAACCGAGTCTAAAGGTAAGGAAGAAAGTGGACTTGCTTGACCTATTGCAGTTGCCATAGCTTGAGACCTATTGGCCATTGTGACTTTGGAAGAGATTGAGAATATGAAATACTAGTGAAAAGAGATTTGTTACCAGAAATATGATCAGATGCACCTAAATCAATGACCCAAGACTCAAAAGTTGAAGATTGGGAGACACAAGTCACGTTACTATCTGTTGGAACAACTGAGGCTAATCTTGAAGATGTGTGTTTATGTGCTTTGTACTGAAGGAACTCAATATAATCTGGATTGGATTTAATGAATTGGATCCAACGGATTGTGAGTTAAAGGCTTCTGATACGAATGCCATTATAATGTTGCGCCGAAAAAGCAGAAATATTTTGGGAATTACTGTTCACGTCGGAAAAATCACCGTTCACGCCGGAAAAATATAAAAGTGGTTTGAATTTGATTTGAATTGGATGGGTATGCTCGGATTTGCAAGGTGAAGACACTGCCCCCTGAAGGAATTTTACCGAATTCTAACCGGAAACTGCCTCACGTGCTAGCGCGTGGGCGTCGGAACTTCGCCGGAGAAATTCTTCCGGCGGCGCGTGGGGGCGCGTGCAGCCTTTTCTGCCGGAGATTTTTTAATGGGTTGGTCGCCGAGCTCTGATCTACTTCCCCGTGGTGTTGGTTTTTGCACAACACTGACGGATAGTATGATTCTTGCGGATAGACCTGTTTTTGCCGGAAAAAGGGCTTCCGGTTGACTGTTTTCTCTTCCCGGAGTCGCTGGAATTTATGCACAGCGATAAATTTCTCACGGTTGCTCTGATACTATGTGAGAATGCACGGGAGAAAAATATATTATTGATTAATATTCACAATGATACAATGAGCCCTATATATATATAATACGTGTCCTACTCCTAATACATATGGGATTAGGGTTATTTACTACTACTTAACTATCAAACTAACAAAGACCATGTTGTCTTCATGGAAATTAGTTTCTCAACAATTCCGAGGAAAGAAGAGAGACTGTCACTGAGACTAAATCAGTGAACTTAAATCCCTGGAAGTAGGAAAAAGAGTACATTTTCAGCACATAAATTATTTTCCCAGACAGTTCATTATGTATCACGAAGTGGGAACCCAAAGGACGCAAATAAGACAGCCACTTTGCTGCAACAGGGTTTCACCTGAAACATGAGGGCATGTATTTGAGATTTCACTCAAGAATCTACAATAAACATCCCGCAGTATTAGCAGTTGACTATAATGTAGAAGACAACTCAACACAAAAGATGTGGAAGAAATAGGTAAGTTGACGTACATCTTAGTTATATAATTCTCATCTTCATTTGGATGCCCTTTCAAGCACCTCCCAGAATCTTGATCCTCAAAGCAAACGACCATATTCTCTTGCATAAGACAATCAGAAAGCATACTAGTATAAAATTCCATCCTATATATAAAAGACTCTTTGATATGTCATAGAAAACTTAAAAGTGGAAAGCCTAAGTCCTAGAACAATCAAAGAATTGACAACTGTACTTCATATGCATATGGACAGTGGATACTTTAAAGTTAAACAAAGCTAAGAAATTACATAAACCAGATTCTTTAAATCAGCTGAGAAAGAAAGAGCGAGATCAGCAATGTGTATAAGCATGAACTTAATGGATGTTTAATTTAGCAACAGTGAGAAAGTAGAAGCTAAAAAAAAAAAGACAGCTGACAATCAAAATTTATAATCAACAACTCACGAGAACCATCATCAAACATTCTCGAAACTTCTTTTAAACTCAATTAGACTGGGCCGGCATATCGAAAGCATATCATTTTGTTCTTACTGTTCCTTTTTGTCTCAGTTATAAGTTATAACAAAACAATTCATCCTAAAACTTTAACTGGAGTCTGACATGAAGATCTAAGCTCCAACACTAATTTATGCTGAGATAGTCCTTGTCCATTTTTCTCTTCAAGGCTGAAACGTAATCTTTTTGTGTATTGACGTTCTGTATCTGGCCAGCTTGGCGCATTTCAGGTGATTCACCAGGCAGCTGGTAAAGCAACAAGCAAAGGTGTCGCCTTCCACTAAGCTAGGAGTACATTGGCTCAGACTCAGTGTTGTAACTGAGACTCAAAACCTGGAATCTCCAGGTTATTACTCCTATGTCTCAACCACCCAGCCAACCAGTCAGGAATCAAAGCTCAAATGTAACTTAAGAACCATAGAAAGATAAACAGAGGAAATAGTACTGTTCTTCAATTCAATTTGGTTGGAATAATCAAGAACATATATTGATTTTATTTCTGGTACTCCTTTATCTTCACTCTTTGTTTGAGTTGCATTGAATGATGTTCCAAAAGTTCTTTAGTTTTGAAGCAACATCATCCTGTTCCAACAATAACATATCTTCTAATATCCATGGCTGTTGATCTCATCAGTTATATTGCACAAAGTTTAGATAAGAAAGGCCAGAAGAAAAACAACTCCTTTAGGGCATTATAGTCCATGTCGGTTAAGTGTATGAGATGTAATCTTCTTATATGGCCTTGTATTTTCATCAATTGAGCTAACTTTTGGGATTGAGTTAGAGGTAAGGTCTATTTTCAAAACATGGTTTTAAAGCAGACAGAGGTCTTTGGTTCAAGTCTAACCGCCACCATTTATTAAATAAGAAATTTCACGTGCTTGACCCATGAAAAAAAATTCATTCTTGCACATGAGATGTGTCGAAGTAATAATTAAGTAAATAAAGGTGTGCTTTCATTTATCAAGTAAATAAAGGTGTTTTGAACCTTGCCTTCTACACTTTTCCTTAATAAAAAAAAGGTGTGCACTATTTAACACCTTGATCTTTTAGATGAGATGGACACACAAATCAACATGATTTCAGAGCCAGACCTACCCCTGATGTTGGGCTACCCAACAATGGGGCACCCGTTACTCCACGCTTCCAGATTTGCAAGCCTTAACATGCAGGGTGGCATTAAATGCCACACTGGTTAAGTGTGTGTCGAAGTCTCCTTATCTAGTTTTGAAAATCTTCACCACTTGACCTAGCTTTTGGATTTAAGTTAGGCTCAACATACATTTTCTTAGCAGATATTATACAAGATGTGAAGTGATACCAGGCCTTGTCATTTTGTAAAATCATTGTTTCGAACCACTCTGAAGCTGAGAAGGGTCTTCTCCCCGAAACGAATCAGTTTACCCCTACCTTCATTAGGTAGGGGTAATGTCTGCGTACACTTCACCCTCCCCAGACCCCACTTGTAGAATTTCACTGGGCTTGTTGTTGTTGTTGTTGTTACTCGACCTATTTCCTCAGAAAATATAGCTGAGGTTGATTAAAGATGATGTTAAGCAGCATGCAAAACCAGTGCTAAATTGAGTACACTGTGAAGCATTCAGAATTTCATTGTGGCCTTAGCTATGTGTCAGCTGCTACAATTATAAATTTATAACTCTAGAGTGTATTTTCCGATCCTTTTTTATATTTTGTACGAAGCTTTTTCAATTCTTAACGGGCAAAACGCAACTGAAGTTTTGGACATATTCCGGTGACACATTACCCACAGGTATTTCAACCATCAACTGATGTGTAATTGTAGATTTTGAGAAGAAGAAAGGCTTCTTGTATTATTTACATCCCATGGGCAAGGGAATTTATACAAAGCTCACAATGCTAATTAAGGAAATAAAATAAATCTATACAATCAATCCAGCTATAAAAACAAATCAAATAAAATCAGAATATCTCCTAAATATAATTAAATCTCTTGAAATCATGCTAATTAACACTCCTAAATCAAGTCTCCTTGAATCATGCTAATCAACACTCCCCCTCAAGTTGGTGCAAAGATGTCGCACATGCAAAGCTCAAAGTATGGCAAGTCGCTTGTTGAGACCTTTGGTAAACACATCAGCTAGTTGTTTTTCCGATGGTACATGAAACAAACTCAAGACACCAATTGTAACTTTTTCTTTGATGAAGCGTCGAACAATTTCCACATGCTTTGTTTGGTCATGCTGGACTGGATTATGAGCTACACTGATGGCAGCTTTATTGTCACAGTACAAGGAATGTTTTCCTTTTTCATACAGTCTCAATTCCTGTAGTAGCTTTTATATCCAAAGCAGTTCGCAAACACCCTGGGCCATAGCTCAATATTCTACCTCCGCACTTGATCTAGTAACTACACTTTGCTTCTTGCTTCTCCAAGTAACCAAGTTTCCTCCTACGAGCGTACAGTAACTGGATGTTGATCTTCTGTCATCTAAAGATCCGGCCCAATCCGCGTCTGTAAAGGCTTCTATTTGGAGGTGATCATGTTTGGAGAAAAGTAGACCTTTCCCTGGTGCAGATTTCAGATACCGCAAAATATGAAAGACAGCTTGCATATGAGGATCTCGGGGATCATGTATGAACTGACTCACCAAGCTAACCTGGAATCTCCAGGTTATTACTCCTATGTCTCAACCACCCAGCCAACCAGTCATGAATCAAAGCTCAAATGTAACTTAAGAACCATAGAAAGATAAACAGAGGAAATAGTACTGTTCTTCAATTCAATTTGGTTGGAATAATCACGAACATATATTGATTTTATTTCTGGTACTCCTTTATCTTCACTCTTTGTTTGAGTTGCATTGAATGATGTTCCAAAAGTTCTTTAGTTTTGAAGCAACATCATCCTGTTCCAACAATAACATATCTTCTAATATTCATGGTTGTTGATCTCATCAGTTATATTGCACAAAGTTTAGATAAGAAAGGCCAGAAGAAAAACAACTCCTTTAGTGCATTATAGTCCATGTCGGTTAAGTGTATGAGATGTAATCTACTTATATGGCCTTGTATTTTCATCAATTGAGCTAACTTTTGGGATTGAGTTAGAGGTAAGGTCTATTTTCAAAACATGGTTTTAAAGCAGACAGAGGTCTTTGGTTCAAGTCTAACCACCACCTTTTATTAAATAAAAAATTTCACGTGCTTGACCCATGAAAAAAAATTCATTCTTGCACGTGAGATGTGTCGAAGTAATAATTAAGTAAATAAAGGTGTGCTTTCATTTATCAAGTAATAAAGGTGTTTTGAACCTTGCCTTCTACACTTTTCCTTATTAAAAAAAAGGTGTGCACTATTTAACACCTTGATCTTTTAGATGAGATGGACACACAAATCAACATGATTTCTGAGCCAGACCTACCTCTGATGTTGGGCTACCCAACAATGGGGCACCCGTTACTCCACGCTTCCAGATTTGCAAGCCTTATGAAAATGTTGGTTTATGTTTAGTCAACAATGGCATGCTGAAAATGTTGGTTTATGTTTAGTCAACAATGGCATGAAGAGTTGGTGGAAAGAGTTGGTGTGGATGCTAGGAGGAAGCTTCCTCCTTTGATGTCACCCATGACATCAAGAGGAGGTAGTTTGATGTCACCAATGACATCAAAAGGAGGTCTTTACCTCTATAAATAGATGCACTCCTTCACTTGTAGAAATAATCCCAAAATAATACAATACATTGTAGTGAGTAGAGAGTTAAGAGAGAAATTCTTTAAGTGTAATTGGGAAATCTCCCCTTCCTTTGTTAATGTTAAAAGGGCAATTGTTCTCTGGTGGACGTAGGATTATTTTGATCCGAACCACGTTAAATCTTGTGTTCTTTCTTTTACGTCTCCGCTAACAATTGGTATCAGAGCGACAGGATTCTTTAACGATCCAAGGAGGAAGAACAAGCAAAGATGAGTTCCATGAAGTTTGAAATTGATAGATTCAATGGACGCAACAACTTCAATATCTGGAAGATCCAGATGATGGCGTTACTGCGGAGGGAAGGTTCAATCCATGCTATTGACGGAAAGTATCCTACGGATATATCAGCTCCCGACAAGGAGAAGATTGAAGGGGATGCATTGAGTGCAATCCAACTATCCCTTGCACCTAACGTGCTTTGTGAAGTGAGTACGGGTACCGAAGAGACGGCCAAACAGTTGTGGGAAAAGCTAGAAGGGCTATACCAAGACCGATCAGTGACAACAAGAATGTTGTTACAACGGCGTCTTCACACATTTAAGATGGGGTCAGGTACTTCGTTACAAGATCATTTAGATGCGTTTAATAAACTTGTCATGGACTTACAGATTGCAGGAATTAAAAGGGAGGAGGAGACGCTTGCATGTGCTTTGCTATTTTCATTGACTTCAGGATATCGTGATATTGAGAATTCAATGATGTATAGCAAGGAGCCTATCAAGCTTGAGCAAGTGCGGCAGGCACTTAACTCTAGTGATGTGCGGAGGCACATTGAAGGAGATAGAGATGACCAGGCAAGTGGCCTCTTTGTAAGAGGCCGGACTAGCCAACAGGGAAAGACCAAATCAAAGCACAGATCAAAGTCTCGTGTGAACAAGAAGAATACAGAGTGTTGGGGTTGTGGCAAGAAGGGGCACTTTGAACGAGATTGCCCAATGTCAAAGTCCAAGGAAAAGGCGAGTGCATCTACAGTTGAACAGGTACATAATTTTGATAATGATTATGTACTAACAACATCGTGTAATAATAATAGTAGTTATGAAAACAAATGGGTGTTAGACTCTGCTTGTACTCTGCATATGACGTTCCGAAAAGACTGGTTTAGCAGCTACGAGAAAAGTGGAGGAACCGTAGTAATGGGCAATAATGCAACTTGTGCAATAGTTGGCATTGGCTCAGTTCGGGTTCGCTGCCATGATGGAATCGTGAGGACTATTACACAAGTCCGTCATGTTCCTGATCTGAAGAAGAATTTGATCTCCTTGGGTACTCTGGATGAACAAGGCTACAGGTACATGAGCGAAGCAGGAACTATGAAGGTGACTAAAGGTTCTTTAGTCATGCTGAAAGGCAAGCTGGAGAACGGCCTTTACACATTGGCCGGAAGCACCATTGTTGGCTCTGCAAATGCATCTACAGTGCAGTTATCTAATGATGACAAGGCAAGACTATGGCACATGAGACTGGGTCATATGAGCGCACGTGGACTGGAGATGTTGAGCAATCGTAAACTTTTGGAAGGTGAGAAGATCAGCACGCTTGACTTCTGTGAGCACTGCGTTCTAGGGAAGCAGAAGAAGGTCAGCTTCAGCACTGGCAAACACAAGACAAGAGGAGTGCTAGACTACATCCATTCAGATTTATGGGGTCCTTCTAAACTTCCATCGAAGGGCGGAAAGAGGTATCTTCTCATTTTTATTGATGATTTCTCACGAAAGGTTTGGGTGTATTTTTTGAAGGCAAAAAGTGATGCTTTTGAAGCATTTAAAGAGTGGAAGATTTTGGTTGAAAATCAAATGGAGCGGAAAATCAAGTATCTTCGCACAGACAATGGCTTGGAGTTTTGCAATGAAGAGTTTAATGAATTCTGCAAGGTTCATGGGATCTCAAGACATAGGACTGTCAGGCATACCCCACAGCAGAATGGAGTTGCCGAGAGAATGAACAGAACTCTTCTTGAAAAGGCTCGTTGTATGCTCCTACAAGCCAAAATGTCCAAAGTATTTTGGGCTGAAGCAGTTCACACTGCTGCTCATATTGTCAATCGATCTCCAGCATCGGCAATTGACTTTAAGACTCCGAATGAGGTATGGTCAGGTGAACCCTCTAACTATTCATACTTACGAGTATTTGGGTGTCCAGCTTATTATCACGTTAATGAAGGAAAGCTTGAACCAAGGGCTAAGAAGGCCATATTCGTAGGGTATGTGGATGGAGTAAAAGGGTACAAACTTTGGTGTTTGTCTTTACTCAAATTTATAGTTAGTAGAGATGTCACCTTCGATGAATCCTCTATACTTGATCCCCGTAAAGTTTCCGTGGAGTTTTCAGGAAACAAGAACAACGAGCAGGTGGAGCTTCCGGTGGAGCTTGCCAAGGAAAAGGATCAAGAGACTCAGGTTAAAGATGAGTCAGAAGATGTAGGCGTTGAAGAACTTGCTGTCAATGAACCATACACAATTGCGAAAGGGAGGGAGAAGAGGCAAACACGAGAACCGGAACGCCTTATAAATCAAGCAAACTTGATTGCATATGCGTTCGTAGCTGCACAAGAAGAGATTAAAGATCTGGAGCCCTCCTCGTATATTGAAGCAACTTCTTGCAAGGATGCCGCACAATGGCGGTTAGCCATGACTGAAGAGATGGAGTCTCTTCACAAGAATCAGACATGGGTCTTAGTGAAAAGACAAAAGGGGAAGAGGACAGTTGGATGCAAGTGGGTCTACCGAAAGAAAGAGGGAATTCCTGAAGTGGAAGATGCTAGGTTCAAGGCGAGATTGGTTGCAAAAGGATTCAGTCAGAAGGAGGGAATTGACTACAATGAGATTTTCTCTCCAGTCGTGAAGCATAGCTCAATTCGCGTGCTACTAGCATTGGTTGCCCAATTTGACTTGGAGCTTCAACAGCTTGATGTCAAAACTGCTTTCTTACACGGTGATCTAGAAGAGACAATCTATATGGATCAACCTGAAGGTTTCCTAGCTGAGGGAAAAGAAGATCACGTATGCCAACTAAAGAAGTCTTTGTATGGTTTGAAGCAATCCCCTAGACAGTGGTACAAGAGGTTTGATGCATTCATGACTACACATGAATTCTCAAGGAGTGCATTTGATAGCTGTGTGTATCACAAGAAGATGTCTGGTAACTCAATGATTTATTTACTGTTGTATGTTGATGATATGCTTATTGCTGCTAACAACATTACAGAGATAAATGCTTTGAAGAAACTGTTGAGTAAGGAATTTGACATGAAGGATTTAGGAGCTGCAAAGAAAATCCTTGGTATGGAGATTTCAAGAGAAGACGATGTTGTACATCTTTCTCAGAAGAGGTATATTGAAAGGGTTCTCGAGAGATTCAATATGCAAACGTGCAAGCCTGTAAGTACACCATTAGCTCCTCATTTTAAACTTTCAGAGTCACAAATGCCTCAGTCCGAGGATGAGGTGGAGCATATGTCAAAGATTCCTTATGCCAGTGCAGTTGGTAGTATTATGTATGCTATGGTATGCACACGTCCAGATATTGCTCAATCTGTAAGTGTGGTAAGTAGATACATGTCCAACCCAGGAAAGAGGCATTGGGAAGCTGTCAAGTGGATATTGAGATATCTCAAAGGAGCTTCTGGTGTTGGTCTTACCTTTCGAAAAAGTGGTACAGGTATTTCAATTCTCGGTTATGTGGATTCTGACTATGCAGGAGATCTTGACAGAAGAAGGTCCACAACTGGATACATCTTTACCCTCGTTGGCAGTGCCGTCAGTTGGAAGTCGACTTTGCAGTCGATTGTCGCTTTGTCTACGACAGAAGCAGAATACATGGCAGCAGCGGAGGCGGTAAAGGAAGCTATCTGGTTGAAAAGTTTAGTAGCGGAATTGAGTTTGGTTCAGCTGGAATCAACTCTTAGATGTGATAGTCAGAGTGCTATTCATCTAATGAAAAATCAGAGATTTCATGAGCGCACTAAACACATTGATGTCAGATTTCATTTTATTCGAGATGTTATTGATGAGGGAACTATCAAGGTCGTGAAGGTTATCACAGACGATAATGCTGCAGACATGTTGACCAAGATAGTCCCGCTCGCTAAGTTTGCACACTGCAAGGACTTGGCGGGGGTGTGCATCAACTGATGCAACTCCGAAGAGAACAGTTGCTAGGTGGAGGTGGTATGTTCAACAATGGTTTGATTCTTCTTGTTTCTTACAACGGGGTTGCCCAGTAAGCTTAGAAGTTTTGGCCAGAGTTGTTCACACGCTCGAAACGCAAACCAAGGTGGAGATTGAAAATGTTGGTTTATGTTTAGTCAACAATGGCATGCTGAAAATGTTGGTTTATGTTTAGCCAACAATGGCATGCCAATTGGAAGAGTTGGTGGAAAGAGTTGGTGTGGATGCTAGGAGGAAGTTTCCTCCTTTGATGTCACCCATGACATCAAGAGGAGGTAGTTTGATGTCACCAATGACATCAAAAGGAGGTCTTTACCTCTGTAAATAGATGCACTCCTTCACTTGTAGAAATCATCCCAAAATAATACAATACATTGTAGTGAGTAGAGACTTAAGAGAGAAATTATCTTAAGTGTAATTGGGAAATCTCCCCTTCCTTTGTTAATGTTAAAAGGGCAATTGTTCTCTGGTGGACGTAGGATTATTTTGATCTGAACCACGTTAAATCTTGTGTTCTTTCTTTTACGTTTCCGCTAACACCTTAACATGCAGGGTGGCATTAAATGCCACACTGGTTAAGTGTGTGTAGAAGTCTCCTTATCTAGTTTTGAAAATCTTCACCACTTGACCTAGCTTTTGGATTTAAGTTAGGCTCAACATACATTTTCTTAGCAGATATTATACTTATAAGGATACAAGATGTGAAGTGATACCAGGCCTTGTCATTTTGTAAAATCATTGTTTCGAACCACTCTGAAGCTGAGAAAGGTCTTCTCCCCGAAACGTAGGGGTAAGGTCTGCGTACACTTCACCCTCCCCAGACCCCACTTGTAGAATTTCACTGGGCTTGTTGTTGTTGTTGTTGTTACTCGACCTATTTCCTCTGAAAATATGGCTGAGGTTGATTGAAGATGATGTTAAGCAGCATGCAAAACCAGTGCTGAAGTGAGTACACTGTGAAGCATTCAGAATTTCATTGTGGCCTTAGCTATGTGTCAGCTGTTACAATTATAAATTTATAACTCTAGAGTGTATTTTCCGATCCTTTTTGATATTGTACGAAGCTTTTTCAATTCTTAACGGGCAAAACGCAGCTGAAGTTTTGGACATATTCCGGTGACACATTACCCACAGGTATTTCAACCATCAACTGATGTGTAATTGTAGATTTTGAGAAGAAGAAAGGCTTCTTGTATTATTTACATCCCATGGGCAAGGGAATTTATACAAAGCTCACAATGCTAATTAAGGAAATAAAATAAATCTATACAATCAATCCAGCTATAAAAACAAATCAAATAAAATCAGAATATCTCCTAAATATAATTAAATCTCTTGAAATCATGCTAATTAACACTCCTAAATCAAGTCTCCTTGAATCATGCTAATCAACACTCCCCCTCAAGTTGGTGCAAAGATGTCGCACATGCAAAGCTCAAAGTATGGAAAGTCGCTTGTTGAGACCTTTGGTAAACACATCAGCTAGTTGTTTTTCCGATGGTACATGAAACAAACTCAAGACACCAATTGTAACTTTTTCTTTGATGAAGCGTCGAACAATTTCCACATGCTTTGTTTGGTCATGCTGGACTGGATTATGAGCTACACTGATGGCAGCTTTATTGTCACAGTACAAGGAATGTTTTCCTTTTTCATACAGTCTCAATTCCTGTAGTAGCTTTTATATCCAAAGCAGTTCGCAAACACCCTGGGCCATAGCTCAATATTCTACCTCCGCACTTGATCTAGTAACTACACTTTGCTTCTTGCTTCTCCAAGTAACCAAGTTTCCTCCTACGAGCGTACAGTAACTGGATGTTGATCTTCTGTCATCTAAAGATCCGACCCAATCCGCGTCTGTAAAGGCTTCTATTTGGAGGTGATCATGTTTGGAGAAAAGTAGACCTTTCCCTGGTGCAGATTTCAGATACCGCAAAATATGAAAGACAGCTTGCATATGAGGATCTCGGGGATCATGCATGAACTGACTCACCAAGCTAACTGAATAGGCTATGTCTGGTCTAGTGTGAGAGAGATAAATGAGTTCCAACCAGCCTCTGATATCTCTCATTATCAATTGATTCTCCAACTCCGCTTTGTAACTTGTGATTGCTTTCAATGGGCGATTCTGCAGGTTTGCAACTATGACCAGTTTCTTTCAAAAGATCCAGAATATACTTCCTTTGAGAAATAAAGATTCCTCTTTCGGATCTAGCAACCTCAATTCCCAAGAAGTACTGCAATTTTCCTAAACCTTTGATCTCAAATTCATGTGCCAACAACTTCTTCAATCGAGACATCTCCTCTTTGTCATCTCCTATCATTACTATGTCATCAACATAAACTATGAGAAGAGTGAGTTTGCCCGTTTGATGTCTTATGAAGATAGTATGATCAACATTGCTTTGTTGGTAACCGAAGGAGATCATTGCTTTGTTGAATATGTCAAACCAAGCTCTGGGGGATTGCTTCAGTCCGTATAAGGCTTTCTTCAATCTGCATACCTTTCCTTGACTTTGTGCAGTATCAAATCGAGGAGGAATATTCATATACACCTCTTCTTCTAAGTCTCCATGAAAAAATGCATTCTTTACATCACACTGTTGCAAGTCCCAATCAAGATTAGGTGCACAAGATAAAAGAATTCTAACAGTGTTCATCTTAGCAACATGGGCAAATGTCTCTTGATAATCCACTCCATAGGTCTGAGTGAATCCCTTAGCCACCAATCTTGCTTTGAATCTTTCAATCGAGCCATCCGCTTTGTGCTTCACAGTAAAGACCATTTGCAACCAACCAACTTCTTGTCTGGTGGTGAAGTGACAGGTTCCCATATCTCCTTTTTTGACAAGGCCTTCATTTCTTCAATCATAGCTTGTTTCCATTTAGGATCTGCAAAAGCTTCCCTCCAATTATGGGGAATAGACACAGAAGAAATAGACAAGGCAAAGGCTCTATATAAGGGAGACAAAGAATTATAGGAGACAAAATTAGATAAAGGGTGTTTGGTGGTGCAAGATCTGACTCCTTTTCTGAGAGCAATAGGTTCATCTAACTCATTAGGAAATCTAGATAATTCACCAGTAGAAGAAGGCTCAGCTTCGGTAGATTGCATGATAGCTTCTTCTGCTCTATTTTTCCGTGAGTAAGTTTTCAAATCAGGCCTATCCAAACGCCCAATAGTCTCCCCCTGAATTCTTTCTCAAATTTCATTTTCCCCTGTGACAATGTCATCAAGAGGTCTAGTAATGGAACTAGGTAGAATCACCTCTTCCTCCTTACTGCTCTCCCTCTGAAGAGGTGATGAGGTAATACTGAAATAGGGCTCAGATTTTCGAAAGGTAACATCCATGCTAACAAAAGATCTCCTAGAGGGAGGATGATAACATTTGTAACCTTTCTGTGTCGGAGAATACCCAATGAAAACACACTTTATAGCTCTAGGATCAAGTTTTCCAGAATTTCTAGTGTGGACAAAGCAAATACACCCAAACACCTTTGGAGGAACAATATATTAGTTCTTACACTTTAAAGTTTCCAGAGGACTTCGAAAATTGAGGGGTTTAAGTGACATTCTGTTGATAAGATAGGCAGCCGCTAGAATAACATCCCCCAATAAGATTTTGGTAGATGCATGGTGAACATAGGAGATTTTGCTACTTCTAACCGATGCCTATTTTTTCTTTTAGCGATCCCATTTTGTGCACTAGTGTAAGGACAACTAGTCTGATGGACTATCCCATTGGACTCCAAATAAGCACCAAATCTTTTATCCATGTATTCGATGCCATTGTCAGTTCTCAAGATTTTTATTTTGGCATCAAACTGAGTACAAATCATCTTATCAAATGACTGAAAACAAGAGAAAACTTCACTTTTGGCTTTTAACAAGTATACCCAAGTCATTCTAGTGCAGCAATCAATGAAAGTAACAAACCATCGACTACCAAACAAAGAAACAGTGTGGGTAGGACCATACATCAGAATGAATAGTCAGAAACGGAGTTGTGCTTTTATTATCACTCACAGAATAAGAGTTTCTAGTATGCTTGGGATATTCACACGCATCACAGAACAAAGATTCAAATCGAGTCCTTGAAAACAAATCGAGATATAACTTCTTCAAAACAAACAATTATGGGTGTCCTAACCGTCTATGCCGTTGTATTATTTCTTGGTTGACATCCTTACTTTCCCCAAAAAAGGCTTGACTAGAGTTTTGAATCTCATCTAATATATACAAGTCATCACGCAATCTACCATTGCCAATCATTTTCCCTGTTTGAAGATCCTGAAAAATACAATGATCGGGAAAGAACTCGATTTTACAGTTTAGAGCTTTGGTCATGGCAGTAACAGATAAAAGATTGATAGGGAACTCAATGATATGGAGCACGGATGATAGTTTAATATTAGGAGTACAAATGACAGAACCTGTTCCAGAGATAGGTGTTAAAGAACCATTGGCTATTTTAACATTATCTCCTTTGGGACACGTAGAATAGTTTTGAATGCCTTTAGAAGAGCATGTGTGTCTATTTGCACCAGATTCGACAATCCAAGAATTAAAGTTATCAACAAAGGCAGTACCTGATTGCACATGATTGGATGTGGCAATATTAGCGGAGTCAAGTTTGGCTAGGAGGCGACGGAGAAGCTGAAGACAAAATTTCTTCAGAAACCGTCTCCTTGAATGTCTCCATATTTCAGCCCAATCAGAAGGAAATCAGAAGGAGTTTGTGTTGTGGATAGCCAACAAGAGAGAGAAACTCGACTTCTTTAATAAAAAAGGAACCCTAATGCTGCGAGGGAGATAACTCACCTCAAAAGGGCAACAATGGCTCGGATACCATGTAGATTTTGAGAAGAAGAAAAAGCTTCTTGTATTTATGTGTATATTTACATCCCATGGGCAAGGGAATTTATACAAAGCTCCTAATGCTAATTAAGGAAATAAAATAAATGTATACAATCAATCCAGCTATCAAATCAAATCAAATCAGAATAAAATCAGATCTCCTAAATATAATCAAATCTCCTGAAATCATGCTAATTAACACTCCTTAATCAAGTCTCCTTGTATCATGCTAATCAACAGTAACAGAGCAGAAGTAAGACCCCTTTCCACAGTAAACTGTGAGTACTACACATAGGACTCTTGGCATGCAGTCTCTTAGTCTATTCAGGACAGTCCAAGCAAACAGTTTAGTATAACAGATAGCTACCACAAAGACAAAAGTGACAATATCTTTTCTTTTAGAGAGAAATTAGCTATAAAAAATTACAGAAGTGCATGTAATGAAAAACTCTTACCGGGTTTTATATCTCTATGGGTGATATTACGATCATGACAAGATTTAAGTGCCATCAACTGCATAGAACAGAAATATTGAAATGAATAGCTTCATGAGGAAATGGAAGATCATTCATCAGGATGGAATAAGATACTTGGAGGAGCCTTTCAAATAAGAAAATAGTTATGGCGCAAGCAAAGTAATCAAAAACATGATATTCCGATTATTAGTAGTAGTTACTTTCATATGAAATGTGAAAATTCCCGCAAGGCAAAACCCCAGCTTTCATTACTACATGACTAATTCTAGATGATTAAACCTGCAGAAGATGACATTGGAAACAAGAACATTTTAGACTGGCGATGTGGCAATCAACTGAACAATGTTTTTGCAAGAATGTTTAGCACTTTAGATTAAACTTGCAGATGATAGTGGAAATAAGAACATTTTGGGACGTTATGATTGACAATGTGGCAATCAACAGAAAAAATGTTTTTGCAAGCAGTCTGGCACTTGGGTTGCAGCCACCTCAACATAGGAAATCCCAAAAATTTCCAGCAAGCTCCTGACTATAATCCATAAGGAACAGAAAAAGATTAACTATCTACAGTAGAATATAGCACTATAGCTGCATATACCATCATCTAGAAAATGTCAAATGGAAGATCTTATTAACAACTACGCCAAAGTAAGGATGAAAAAAGCTACTAGAACATAAGGAACAACATCTCAACAATTATTTAATGCAGAGAGGAAAAAATGATAAAAAGAAGGATTGGAATAGCACATCAAGGAAATACCAATTGCCAAATCAGATCACGCATTTCCTCTTGCCCTGCTTCTGTTGTTTTCAACCATTTCCACCATTTTGAAGGATGCAATATCTGAATATGCTTTACATTTTCATTTCCTTCCTCCGAATTATTTATCACTTCTTCAGCGGTATAGAGAAACTTTGATAAGGATATCCCTTCATGGCGAAACACAAGCCATATATCATTGGATCGAGACTCAAAAGACTCGACATATCTGGCAATGTGATTAAGACCCTCCTCAGGGGCAGCTCTCAGCGTTTCCTTCTTTTTACCATATACTTTATCGAACTTCAAGGAGCCCTGGATCCCTAGATCCACTGCGGCATTTCTTTCCACAGGAACATGAAAATCTAGTCGTATATTTAACAGGAGGGAATTTGATTCTTCAGCTTGCAATGAACCTCCAAGAACAGTATAAGCATTCAAGAAAATTTCACCAAAATATTTCTCCCGTAGCCCACTTAAATAGACAGAGGTGCCTTTCTCCACCTGTTAGCAGTGGCAAACCTTAATCAACATAAATGCTTCGATAACAATACAGCAGAACTGAATACCAGTCTCATGCTAATCTAGGTGTACACTAACCAAAACAAAAGCAAAAGTTCTTAAAATCAGGATGTACAGCTAGCCAGAAAAAACAAAAGGAAAACAACTTAAAAATCAAGGTGCAAGAAAGGCATAAGAAAAGAAGCCTAAAGGTCTGATAGAAAAGATCACCACATGCTATACACCATAGCAAGGTTCTGAGAAAATATTAGAGAAATTTGGAAACAGATGCTTAGATCGCAAAGTTGTTCAACATTAGTGGTGGTGCTTTTTTATGGATTTCCACTTCAAGGATTTCTCCCGTTGGACTTCAAGATTTGGAATATGAAAAGCATATTGTTGCTAGAATCACGACGCCATATTTCTTCTAAAGAATCTGAGATGTGGATCATCCAAGGCACATTACCATGATGTAGTCCTCCTGTTAGAACCGAGGTTTGAAACCAAGCTTCCCCTCAGAAGGATAGATGGAACAATTTGGTGAGATCCAATGTAATCCAACTTTCGATTCACTTGTGGGATACAGTGAACTGTATCTTTTTTGTGCTAGTTGACCTACGTCGCAATCTTATTGTTGGGTGGGACTTCACCTTTGAACCGTACCGGACAAGTTTTTGTCTCATACAGCAAAGGCCGAAGACCAGGGTAAGTTTAGAAGAGATGGAAAACCTAGCTCCTGCCAATTAGGACGCGGATAAGCTTGTAAATGCTGGACAAAAGCCATGTATCTATTTTATTTATTCATTTATTTATTTCTTTTGCATGTTATCTATTTTATTTATTCACTTATTTATTTATTTTGCATGAAGAGGAAGTTTATACCACAGGTTTGTCACTCATGGAGAGTTTGGGTTAGTGTGTCGACTACGTCAATCCCTATATAGCCTCAAATATTTTGAAGAGTATGGTTGGCCGATTTAGTTCTATTGTCCGGCAATTTGGCATGCTTCAAAGTGAGGAAGATCATTCAGTATTAGCAATTGTATTTTCTTAATTGTTTGTGTTAATGACATTGTTATAACATGTGAGAATTATGAAATTACCATTCAACATAGACATCTCATTGGACAACTCCAGACCAAGAAGACTCGTAGAAACTGAAATACTCCGGAGGCACCAAAGTTGCACAATCAAGCAGTAGTATTATTGGTTCACATGTTGGTTTCCAAGGAAAACATAAATTGGATATGCCGAAAGAAACTGGTATGCTGCAGTAAGAAACTAATGATACCCTTATAGATCTAAATGCTAAACTTGTTCCTAGAAAAGGAAGCCTATATAAGACGCATGTCAATATCACAGACCTACAGGCAAATCTAATTATCTTACGGTTACGCGATCCAATATCTCATTCTAGTTAGTGTGGTTAGTTAATTTCTCACCTTGTGAAAGTCATTAGAATGCTGTAATCCGTATTCTAAAGTATATTATAAGAGGTCTCCTGGACAAGAACTGTTATACCAGGACAGAGGACATGCATAGATTATTGGGTATTCTGATACAGACTATCCACCTTCGGATAGCGCAACTTGTTTGGAGATAATCGATTACTTGAAAAGGAAAGAAGCAATATATGTTGGCAAAATCAAGTGTGAAAGTTGAACACCAAGCCACAACTCTAGCCACATATGAGCTTATATCATTAAAGCAGCTTCTTTAACTATTCTCCTAACCAAATCTTCCAAATCCAAACACAAATACACATTGTTTTCTGAAACCAAAACCTACCAAATTAAACCTACTCTTTAATCCAAAATCCACCTAGGTCGATACTGCCCCAACAAGCGGCTATTACTCATTTAAAATCTCAAACACACCTTGAATTCTGTCCACTGAATCAACAATCGTGGTGAGCACAGTTTCTTAGAAACGAAGAGCAAACTGCATATACCCCGGGGGATGGAGGAGACAAGAAAAACACGCAAACAGGTTAAGCACTTCTTGCAGACATTGTACCATGCTCGAGTATACAGCTTGAAATGATAAACCAGAACGAAGATTGAAACATTAACTAAGTTAAAACATTTGGTCTTGACTTCACAAAGACTATCATCTATCGAGTCATCCATAAAGCATTGTTCTTGAACAAACGGGAAAAAAGAGCTTGTGAAGGTCAGTTACCTGAAATGTTAAAGAGGGGAAGGGGGATACAAGGGAAAAATAAGTTCAAATGCGAATTTCGTTGTACCAAATCGACATGAATATCACCTTTGATAAAGTTCTGATGCTATCAACCGTCATTAGGTAAAGGATAAAAGAGGTAACCAGCACGATACAGCAAAACCAATTCTAAGAAATACTCTGAAGATTCAACACCAGGATAGCAACATTACCATGATACGCTTCAAAATGAACATGCTTCCTTCAGAAGGGCCATCATCACAGGCATCAGCAGATGATGAATCCTTCCTTCTTTCATTATTCGCCCCTCTCTCCGTAATATTAGCTGAGAAATTGTTACTTTTTGAAGACTTGACGACATGAGAACAATTCCAGTAAAAAGCTAGCCAAACTTCACCATATGATCCACGATCATATTTCTTCTTTAGAATGTACCTAATGATATAAAATTAATTTGACATAAAAAGAAAGATACAGATCAAGCACTTATCATAAGGAACAAAAAACATATTTCTTCTTTAGAATGTACCTAATGATATAAAATTAATTTGACATAAAAAGAAAGATACAGATCAAGCACTTATCATAAGGAACAAAAAACATACAGAAAAAAAGTATAGAACCTGCACATACAGCTTAGGGAGGATAGTAGGATGAAAACACATTGGTCAACAAGCCATCAAGAAAAAAGACTGAAGCAGGTGATAAAGAAGCCATATGTTCTACAGGTGGAAATAGAAGAAGTATAATAAGAAAAACCCATGACAACTATTTTAGCATGTGAGAGAGTACAAGCATAAGTTTATTTCCAATCAATCCAAGTAAAATTCTCTGTGAAATCACATATATTATCATTTGAAGGTGATACATGAGATAGTTACTGATCAAGCAAAACAACAGTCGGTCCACTCGAATAGAATATGCTAGTCATTCCGGGTCCATTTTGTGTCATAAGGAGCAACACACGTAGTTTATCCTGCTTGCAGTCCAATTCAAACAGAGACTAATATATCTGCATATCAGTTTATAAGGAGGTTTTGTGGAGATGTTTGGAGGCTAGAGGTGTACATGTTGCCTACGTTAGGTTGATTAAGGACATGTATGATGGAGTAAAGACCCAAGTGAGGACGGTGGGTGGGGACTCAGACCATTTTCCGCTTATGAAGGGGTTGCATCAGGTGTCGGCACTCAGCCCTTTTTTGTTAGCTCTGGTGATAGACGTACTGACGCGCCACATCCAAGGGGAGGAACCGTGGTGCATGTTATTTGCAGATGATATTACATTGATTGACGAGACACGAGACTGGTGTGAACGCGCAATTAGAAGTATGGAGGCAGACCCTAGAATCTAAAGGTTTCAAGTTGAGTAGGACCAAGACAGAATACTTGGAGTGTAACTTTAGTGACGAGACTCAAGGAGGGGAAGGGGAGGTGAGGCTGGACTCACAGGTCATCCTTAGGAGAGGGAGTTTTAAGTACCTTAAATGTTGACTCGCTTCTGGTGTTTTGTGTGACAAGAAGGTGCCACCGAAACTTAAGGGTAAGTTCTACAGAGTAGTGGTCAGACCAACGATGTTGTATGGGGTTGAGTGTTGGCCAATCAGGATTGCTCATGTCCAGAAGATGAAGGTAGCAGAGATGAGGATGTTGAGATGGATGTGCGGGCACACCAAATTATATAGGATCAGAAATGAGGTTATTCGCGACAAGGTGGGTGTGGCCCCTATTGAGGACAAGATGGAGGAAGCGCGGCTTAGGTAGTTTGGTCATGTGAGGAGGAGGAGCGCAGACGCCCCGGTGAGGAGGTGTGAGAGGTTGACATTGGAGGGCCTACGGAGAGGTAGAGGTGGAGAGAGGTGATTAGGCAAGACATGGCACAGCTTCAGCTAACCGAGGACAAGACCCTTGATAGGAAGGTATGGAGGTCGAGGATTAGGGTAGTAGAGTAAGTAGTCTAAAGTGTTCATAACAGTAGTATTGGCACGCAGCCTCGCTTTCTGTTGGTAGTAGGTTTCTGTTGTTTTCTTTCATTGTTGATCACCTTACTATCTTGTTGTTTTTATTCTGCATTTATATGGCTTTTTGGTACTGTCCCTTCTTGTCTATATTTTCATTAATGTGGTGCATATGCTTTCCTGAGTCGAGGGTCTATTGGAAACAGCCTCTCTATCCTCACAAGGTAGGGGTAAGGTCTACGTACACACTACCCTCCCCAGACCCCACGGCGTGGGATAATACTGGGTATGTTATTGTTGTATATAGTGAATGCAACATGAACCAAAACGATTTGCTGAAAAGTACCTTGAATCTACTCTGGCATGATCATTTGTACTGCTATCATTGAACGGAATAGATTCGAGCAAACCAAGGAACCTAGCAAAGCCTTCAGGATTAATGCACTGGTCCTTGTTCTCACTAAAGTTCATCCCAAAATGAACACACATGTGCTGATCATTATATAAATCCAAAGCTCCACCTACATTAAACAAGGCAACTGGAAAATTAGTTATTGTGGTGCATAAGCAGCTTTACTGATAGCGGACTTCAGATGCAGTCTTCAGAAAAGTGAAGAGCCAAACTGCACTTAAAAGAAGAGGGGCTAAATGATGTGTAAATGTCAAAAGAACAAAGCAGTTTTCATACAGATTCACACAGGAGAAACAACCACATGATGAAAGCGCAGGAACTTCACTGCTTACCTGGATTCTGACCAATGCTATCAGGTAAAGCATGAAGGAGCTCATGTTCATACTCATGGACGTCCTTCTGAACCCAGAATGTATACTCATCATTAACATCGAGGTTCTCAGATAGATAGAAACATCCATAATTGCTCTGTTTTCCTTCAATCTGAGACGAGTAGAAGAAGTCATGTAGCTATTAGCATCCTTTTATATGAGCCAAGAAATGCTTGCAGATCACGAATTTGTTTAATGCTACAGTGAATTTTACATGAAAAAATGCCCCTACGGTCACAGCAGATCTCCTACCCATGCCCTTCCCCTGCTCTTTCACCCCATTGACGAAGATTTCACACTCCGCACACCATTAAGTTGAACTATTGATTGCTGAATTAGCAGACTGCCCGGAAATCCCCACCCAGCCTCAAGGCCCTCAACAAGCAAACTATAATGCTATGTCATAAAAAAGAAGCGAATGCATCAAATCATACACAAGTATCCTCAGTTCCCAGCCCCAAGATCAAAGAGGATGCATTAGTAAATAAAAAGATCAACCCAGTTGTTTTCGGTCTTACCAATAATCTGCCAAAATTGGAAACAAGAGGATGACCATGCTCCTCCTCAGTAAGCACTGTTAATCATAAATGAAAATAAGATGAGCTAGGTCCAAGAACCACACTAGGAAATGACGATCTGAAGGATCATAATCTTGACAAGAAAAAGGATGCCGCTACATAAATACACGACAATAAGAAATTGGAGTTCTAAAATACTATTCATCTCGTAAGAATTGTGCACCAAGGAAATCTACAATCAAGTCAGGAATACAGCTGATAAAGGGTGATTCCAAAAAATGAAATGGCTAACTGAGTTTCAGTTAAGCAAAATTTGCAGCTCAAATTACAACATTAAAGAACATACTGCAATATAATATTTGTAAAGTAAAGTCATTTTACTCCAAAGGATGGGGTTAACAATCAAAGCTAAATCAACGGTGGAGCTCCTGCATTAAATAAAGGGCGTGTCTGAGTATGATCCTTCAGAAACCAATACAACGGACATGCAGAGAGAAGACAGAACTCAAATTTCAGAAAATTATCAACTGCAGAATTAAATTTTGAAAATATAACCCAATGCATGAGTCCCGCTTTTCAAAACTCACTGCCACGATAGAACTCTCTTTTATCTGTTATACATTGCTTCACAAACTTCTAAACTCCATTGTCTATCTAAGTTGCTCGGACACGGGTGCGGATGTCCGACACGGGTGCGGGTGTCCGACACGGGTGCGGATCTAGAGGTCGGATCCTTCTAGATGTAAATTTTAAGATTAGGGGATACGGATCCAAGTACGGATACGGGGGTAGGGATTTGGCTAAAACTATTTCAAAAAATATATATATAAAAATGTCTCTAAATTATGAGAAGTGTTGTGGAATACTTACGTATAGCTTGTCAAGTGTGGATTTTTTTTTTATTATCAAGTTGTAGATAAGTAAAGGATTGATCTCTTAGATAAGATATGCTATTTTCTTCAAATTTACCCTAGTTTTGATTCTGATTTCGGGAATCAAATTGTACCTCGTCTCGAATTTTTTCGTTTGTCGTGGTCAAAGTACCCAAAATTGTTTGACCAAATCCGGTACGGATCCCATACCCACTGCACCACCTAAACTGCCGTATCGGAGCAACTTAGTTGTCTATTCCCTAATTTCCTGTTTCTATCTCATAGCCATTTGAGGTGTCGTGAGTAAAAAGCGGAAGAGCACTCAATTTTACCTGAATGTTGAGAAATATAATTGCTATCCCCTGAAGATGAGCAATCGAATTTTCTCATTCCTGCATGTGCTTTCTTCGCCAACCTTTGCAATGAACCATTCAATCCAAATGGAAGGACAATAGCTGCCATGTTGTCCATACTTCCCTTTTCAAAAGCAGCATTTACTATGCAATCAGCTAAGGAATATGAACATGAATAAGTGAGTTCCGATCGCACAGTGAAATCAGCATGTAAATTCCACAATATGTCACAAATATCCTGTGAGCTAAGCTTTTCAAAAACGCCATCAGAAGCAGCCACCAAATAGCTGTCATTGGCTGTCAAAGGTTGCCAATCAGTGACCTCAGGTGCGGATATAACGCCATAACTGATAACACATTAAGTTGTTGATAAGTCATTTCTCAGGTTAAAATAAAAGTCTTTTGAAATTTCCAAAGATTTTACTAGCACTGCAGGAAAATTAAGCAGATGAATTAATGCGTGTCTTCTAGTTCAAAAGTTGAAAACACACACGACTCAAAGCATGCATCCAAGTTCACCAATTAAGATGCACAAAAATTAATGCATGCGTCCAAGTCCACAAGTTAAATCTGCAAATAAAGCAACGTGGGGAATGACATATTAGTATAGAAATCCTCCAGCATAATGTGAACCTTACCTTTTAAAAGACACATCACCTATTGCTCTTGAAACAGCCAATTGACCATTAACCCTAGCTACGCCACTCCATTCAGAGACATGTCCTCCTGCAGTCTCCACTCGAGACCTCTCGTCATCCCTATCTGGGTGGTGGTCTCTAGTCAATTCCTTGGAAATCAGAAAAGGCCACTGGTCAGAAGCTGCCAACTTGAAGCTATTGAAGTTCTTCACAGGTTCGAAAACCCCAAAGCCTCTTGTTTGCCTATATAACCTCAATAAATTAGCTGTAACCAAAAGAGAATTGAAATAAACATCTCTTCGAACTGTTCATGTAAAAGCAACTCATACATTATATAAAAATGTTATTTGATAAAGACATTACAAATATGATTCTACACCATGAAGATTGTTACTTGACATAGAGCCCAAAGGGGAGAACTTCTGACCTTTAGCCTCTTCTTGAGATTTATATTCTTCAGAACATAAAAATGCCTTTGAATCTCCGATATTTGCAACTAAAATTTGATTTTCTGCCATAAGTATAACTGTGGCGGTAGAGCCAGAATCAAAATTGTGTCTAAATGCATCCTTCAGAAGCAGACAAGTTAATATTAAGACAATGCATAACAAAGATTTAAGTCTGATTGGCCTGACGAAAAAGATGCCACTTGAGAGGTTACCCTTGAAAATGCAGAATCAATATCATCAATTGCCCTTAGCAATGCTTCCCTCAATATTTCCAAGTGAAAAGATCGATCAATGATTGAAGACACAGTCAGCTTGAACCTACATAATGACATTTTTCCTTGGATATTTACATCATGTAAATTTTTTTGGACAATAAGAAATGCTATTAGATAAGTGAATACAGATAGATGACACCCTGTAATAGCAAATCAAATCAAAAAGTAGACTGTAGCCAAAGATATCATTCTTTTATAAGTAGACTGTAGCTTATTTATCATTTTACAGAATCACTTTCGCTTGCAGTTAAAGATACATATATATAATAAATATATTCTTCCCCTTGACATAGTAATATTGAGGATCTAAGCAAGGACGGGAATCTACTCTCACTGTTCCTGTATATAGGTGTAAACTATCAATGATGTGATAGCCTTCAAGAGACACCATAAAAGGAATCAGGAACTTTTGCTCATCTTAGTGTAAGCCTTGAATATATTTAAAAAAAGACATGATGCCCTACCTTTTTGTGCTTTTCCTTTCTGTGGGTTTTCTTTAGAGTAGTGGGAAAGAGAGGGGAGTCCTTAGCAATTCTTAAAAGCTATGTTGCTCCGACTCCGAAAATATCGCCGGATACGTGTCGGATCCTTCAAAAGTGGTGTATTTTTGGAGGATCCGACACGGATGCGGCAGCATTTTGGAGAGTCCGCGCAACATAGCTTAAAAGTATGTTTGTTGTTTAGCATGTGTTAGCATAAAGAAAGGGAACTTAATGGCATGTTGCCAAACAAACAACAATTTCATTGTTTTTGTTATCAGAACTTGTAGGAGTTAGTTTAATTATTTTTTAAAACATTTACTATTTCAAGAGGACGACGAGAAGGAACAGAGAGTAGGAGACACCTCCCCAAGTTCAATTCATCCGGATTCCAGTTCAGAGTACTCTGTCTTCTTTCATTTGGCAAGAGTCCAATCATTTTCCTTGAAAGAACTGAAAATGTTGCATCAAGAAGAAAAAATGTGTGCAGCGTGAAATACTGCAGTAATAGCTTTGATGCCATTTCACTTGCTTCAGCACCATTATGACCATCAAAAACTGCGACAACACCAACTGTAACCTCAGTAATACCTTTAACACCTGCACCATAAAGATAATTTAGAGACAACAGTGCAACACAAGGACAAGTAAGACTGTATGTGCACCCACCATGGTAAGTAAGATGGGGTCTTACAATAGGTTAGGGTCTGAGTCTGATACAGCTATATGGAGCTGGTACTGCTGGGTAGGGTCTAGAAGTTACAACCGATTTATTGACTCTTTAAACTGTTAAAGCCTGGGTTAAGCTCAAAAACATACCATATCTATGCTTAATAACTGTAATAGTTCTAAATATCTCTGATTTACTGAATTCATCAAATAGAAAGTCCACTTCTCTTTTTTGGTCCATACCAAAATAATTTTTACTTTTTGTTCAAGAAGGATGTTTTTTATCTTTTCAACTATAATTAACTTTAAAAAATTTGCATCACATCCACATTTAGAGCCCGTTTGGCCATGAAAATTTTTTCACTTTTTTTCGAAAAAATTTCACTTTTTTCGAAATCAGTGTTTAGCCATAAAATTTCCAATTTTCACTTGAAGATGAATTTTGGAATTTTTCGAAAATTTGAAAAACTCCAAAGGGTTATTTTTCAAAATTTTCACTCAGATCGTTCACAAAAATCCAAAAACAACCCAAAATTATATTCATGTCCAAATACAACTCTAATTTTCAAATATCATTTTCACTTGAAAAAACATTTCACTTTTTTCGAAATTTTACAATTCTTATGTCCAAACGCCCACTTAGTTTCTTTTTGCATTATTTCTTCTAGCATGATCAACATTTAGTCTTCTCAATAAAACCTTTTTGTACTCCATTCTTCAATACTAAACAAACACCATGTTGCTCCACATATTCACATATCAAATGTTTTCATATGATTTTCTACCATGTGTGGAAACTTTACATTTTTAGGGGCAGCAACAACAACAACAGCCCTGTGTAATCGCACAAGTAAGGTCTGGGGAGGGTAGGATGCACGTAGCCTTACCCCTACCCTAGAAGAGTAGAGAGACTGTTTCCGATAGACCCTCGGCTAAAGAAGATGGAAGAAGCACTGATAGCAAGTAATAGCAAGACAATATATTTAGAAAACTAAATCGAACATAGCAATAGAGAATATGAAAGAGGTAGCAATAGCAAGTAATAGCAAGACAATATATTTAGAAGACTAAATCCAAGATAGCAACAGAGAATATGAAAGAAGTACTAATAGCAAATTAAGGAAATACTGATGGCAAGTAATAACCAGTATTGTGAGCGTGAAGCAAGCAAAAGCGATAAGCCTCTTTTCGCTTAAAGCGTGAAGCGAGAAGCGAAGCGCTCGCTTTTTTGAAGTGACGCGGAATTAAAAGAAATAATAAAATAAATATTGCATAGACAACAAATATTACACATGTAACTACATACAAAAAATGTAACTGCCAATACTAAAAAATTGGCAGTGAGACTAAGGACAAAAGATGAAGAACTGAAGAAGAAAAAATTTGGCAACATTTCGCTGCAATTTTAAGGACTGAAACGAAAATAAAAAGAAGAAGAAGAAGAGAATGAGAAAAAGAAGAAGAACTGATGGGGAAAAAAAAATCAGCAGCAGCTATTTTAAGCATTGAAAGGAGAAGAAGAAGAAAACATTCTTGGGCTTGAAAATTGAAACCCTAGTGGTTGTTTGCTCTACTGCTCGCTGATTATGTAAAAACTGACTGAGCTTTTTTATTTGTTAGTGACCTAAAAGACAGAAGCGAGCACTTCCGTCGTTTCTCGCTTCGCTAGCGCTTCTCGCTTTTTTCGCAAAAGCGGACGCTTCAACCTACAGAAGCGACACAGTGGCCACCTCGCTTCGCTTCACGCTTAAAGCGTTAAAGTGAGCGCTTTTCACAACACTGGTAATAACAAAACAAGATAAGCGATAATAGCAAACTACGGATAAAAAGGGTACTACACTAAAACTAATACTATCGAACTAATGAAGACAAGGGTAAACGCACGACTACTTACTAACCGTCTAGCCTAATCCTCAACCTCCACACTCTCCTATATAGGGTCATGTCCTCGGTTAGCTCAAACTGCGTCATGTCCCGCCTGATCACCTCTCCCCAAGTCTTCTTTGGCCTACCTCTACCTTTCTTCTTATCCCCCAAGGCCAACCTCTCACACCTCCTGAATCTGTGCTTCTCCTTTTAACATGTCCGAACCATCTCAGCCTCACCTCTCGCATTTTTTCCTCCACAGGGGCCATTCCCACCTTGTCCCGAATAACTTCATTCATGATTCTATCTAACCTAGTATGCCCAGACATTCATCTCAACATTCTCATTTCAGCTATTTTCATCTGCTGGACATGGGAGTTCTTGACTCGCCAGCACTCTTCCCCATACAACACAGTCAGTCTAACCACTACCTTGTAGAACTTACCCTTAAGTCTCAACGGCATATTCTTATCGCACAAGACACCGAAAGCGAGCCTCCACTTCATCCATCCTGCTCTGATACAATGTGTGACATACTTATTAATCTCCCCATCATTCTGAATTATAGACCGCAGATACTTGAAACTCTCTCTCCTTGGAATAACTTACGTATCAAGCCTCACATCCTCATCCGCCTCCTGGGTAACACCGCTGAACTTGCACTCCAAGTATTATGTCTTGGTCTTGCTCAACTTGAAACCCTTAGACTCGAGGGTATGTCTCCAGACCTCCAGCCTCTCGTTAACACCACCTCGCATCTCATCAATCAGGACTATGTCATCTGCAAATAACATGCACCAAGGCACCTCCCCTTGAATATATCGCGTCAATGCGTTCATTGCCAAGTTAAACAAAAACGGGCTAAGTATTGATCCCTGATGCAACCCCATCTAAACCGGGAAGTATTCAGAGTCTCCTTCTGTTGTCCTAACCCGTGTCTTGTCTTAGCTCCATCATACATGTCCTGGATCACTCTAATATACGTTACAGGCACTTCTTTAGCCTCCAAACATCTCAATAGAACCTCTCTGATGGGACTTCGTCATAGGCTTTCTCTAGGTCAATGAACACCATATGCAAGTCCTTCTTCATCGCCCTATACTGCTCCACCAATCTCCTCACAATGTGAATGGCTTCAGTAGTCAACTGTCCCCGCATAAATGTGGGTAAAATGTAAGTGCTTTAGTTTTCTTAAATATAGTAGAGATAAAATTGTATTTAACAAGGTAATAGTAGGTGTGTAACTCTATATGAGTACTATACGCGTGAGAAGTTCGTTTCCCAATAAGCCGAACATTATCATGGAACACACCAATAATAAATGGTGGACATTCAATTTGAAGTGGAAGGAACACTAAATATTTAATATTTTCAAATATTCTTTTAATAACAGTGGCGTCAAATTCAGTCAATCAAATCGAAAGGACAAAAAAACTAGAATTCCACGTCAAGGATAGAATCAGATTTTGACATCAGCTACACGCTCATAAAAAAACCTCTTGTTTATCTCTAATAATTAATCTAGTGAAGTGAATGCAAGTTCTTCTCCACCAAGCTGCAACCAACCCGCAATTTCCATTTGAAGTTCGATAAGACACATAAGAGGCTTTCATTTTCTTGATAATTAACACATAAAAGCTTTTCCGGGTATCCTTTCTCCACTTTACCAGTTTTCTTTCAATACTTAACTGGAATAATGGATACAAAATAAGAGTGTCTTTGGCAGGGGCGGCCCAAGGGTCAAGCCACTAAAGCAAAGGCTTTAGGACCCCAAATTTTTCTTTTTGTTTTCTACTCGTATTTGTATTGAGATCCCGGCTAATCTAGATTCGTACCACATAAGGCCTAGTAAAAGAGATAACACATTTTAACAGAATTTGTTTAACCACAAGACTCGAACCCAATATATCTAATTAATTAAGTAAGTTGGATCATATACATCTCACAGTAATCTTTAGAGGTAGGGTCTAAATATATTCGGTATTTTAAAATAAAAAAGTAAAACATTTTATAAAAGGTAAAGATAAAAAATAAGACTTGGACTATTGAAGATACCAAAAAATGGATTCTAAAAGTTTATTACACTTTTTTTAGTGAGAAATGTACTTCACTAATTATGTTAATCGTAAAATTTAAATAATAAAAAGTTCTATATTCGCGATAAGGGTTCAGGGGGAGTGATTCGCTTTCTCCAATTAAAAGTTGTTCATTATAGAAACTCAGACCCCACTAGTGGGGATTTTACTGGGTTGTTGTTGTATTGTTCTTTGTAGAAAGAAAAGAGTTTTATTTTTTCTATAAAAAATAAGAGTTGAAGAGTACCGTTGAATAAAACTATATTCGCATTCTTTTTTCCCTTTTTCCCCTTAGGTTTCAAGTGTTCAACAAGTATATTAGAACATCAAAAATTATTTTGATATCAAGTTATCAACTTTTTGAATTTGGTTCTATTATCTAAGATCAAAAATATCTTATGAGAGATTAAATTATTTATAAAAAGAAACTATCAACAATTTTACATCTTAAAAAGCTTGAAAAATAGACTTCAATTAAAAATATAGATGAATTATTTTTTTTTTCTTCTGAAAGGCCCCGGATTAAAAATTGGCTTTAGGCCACCAATCTTCTTGAGCCGCCCCTGGTCTTTGGTACTGCGAAAGAACTTTCTCATGGAAAATGTTTTCCGGTGTTTAGCTTATGAGTGAAAAATATATTTTCAAAAAAAATAGTACTCCATATATTAAGGATTAATGGTATTATTAATAAATCGAGTATTGAAGAGTAATAATAATGTCTTAAATGTTAGTTAAAGCAAGTAATGTGAAGTTAAAAATTGAGGTAGCTGTACTGAAAATGACTTTTGCACATAAGTGAGGGAAGTCATATTCCCTCTTTTGATGGAAAATATTTTCCTTCTGGTAACTTAAACACCAGCAAATAGAAAATGAGCTTCATCATACCAAACACGCCCTAACATGAAAATAAGTAAGGTTTTCAAGTATAGGTTCTTACTTCTTATGTCATTATCAAATTAAAAATTGGATTCATATAATAGAATTATAGAAGTCAAGGTACTTGCTAAATTATCAAAAGATAACAATAATAAAAACTAATGTAATAGTTTCAAAGTGTCTACCTGGATCCAAACACATACTTTTAGATCAGAATAGAGTAACATTTCACATATTTCACATGATGAGGGTAGAAGTTGAAAAAAAAAAATTTACCGGGGAAAGGGATGCGAATATCGAGTGCACAGAGAATTCGATCTTCTTGAGACTTGCGGCGACCTTGATGCAAGGCTGTTTGGCACCTCACATTCGGCGATTTGGATTCGGAACCATGATCTGGAAGCTTCCAGCGAGGGCATTTTGGAGATTGAAATACGGCAGGTGCACCGCCTTCTTTATACACCGTCAAACATGTCGACGATTCTCCGGAAGTACAAGTACTCACGCAAAGAACAAACCCCAACACGAAGGCGAGAAATTTGCATAAATTCATTCTGTTTTCTGGTTTCTGTTCATATAGAAATTGAAATTGAAGAAGAGGAGTTTCATGGTATTGAGAGAAATTGAGAGGAGTGAGAGTAAGAGAACAAGATTCGCGCGGTGAATTTGAACAGACGATGCTTTATAAGGATGTGGGTCTTGCGGGTTATTTCACATAATCAAAATACGTCGGCTCTGTGCACGGACTGCAACCGAAAAGTAATCCCTCCATCTAATGGAAACTATTTCCGGAAATAAAAGCTCGGAGTTTGAAGCATCAAATAGGTAGAACTTTATGTGAATTATTTACAAATTTAAAAAGTACTAATATTATAAATCCTAAAATTTATTTAACTTCTTTAATGATACCACTTGTATCGCGGGTATATATACAGTCAAACCTCTCTATAACATCATCATTTGTTCCTATAATTTTTTGGTTTTTATAATATAACAACATTGACGTTTAAATATTTTTTTCGGGTTATAAATAAAAGTTATTCAAAAATTAATTTTTTTTAATGTTACATATAAAAGATGAAAAAATTATTCAAATTTAAGATCTTAAAATATATGTATATTTCACTAGGTAAATATTGAAGAAAGCTAATACAATATCAATAAATTTAGAACTAAACGTACAAGGATTTAAACTCTAACGCACACACTTTAAAGCTACTAGAAAAAAAAATATTTCAAGATTGATGGAAGAATTTTGTATTGTAGTTGTTTCATAGATTTCATTCTCTTACTACTGATATAACGCTTTAATTTGCAAAGATTCGTGTCCAAATTTTCAGCAACAAGGTATTCAATAAAATATATGTCATATGTAAATCTTCAAATCTTATGTCTTATGCACGATAGAAACTTTGTTCAAAGAAACTGATTGTGTGCATATTTTTAAAATTATTATTATAATCTTAAAGAATTAATATACCCGTTATAGAGGGGTAATTTTACAAAGAACGTTCAACTATAAATATGAATATTGTTGTTATAGCTAAAAATTTATTATTGAGAGGTACAATATAACTTAAAAATCGAAGTTGAGGAAAACTTAACTTTTATAATGAATGGTTGTTATATAGGGATATTGTTATAGAGCGGACTAACTGTAGTTGTCTATAACGACCCGACCGGTCGTTTTGAGCATTTGCACTTCAGTCGGTAGTTTACGGACGTGAGTAGCTCTGTATGATGTATTCTGACTTGTGTGAACCGTCGATTTTAGTTTTCAGGTTACTCGGGACTGATTTGGAAGAATGATTCTCAACTAGGAAGCTTTTGTCACGATCCAAAATCTAACTAGTCGTGATGGCACCTAACCAACCCGCTAGGTAAGCCAATTAATAATTATCCATTTCCAATAAAATTAATAAAATAATTTAAAGGAAGAAATTATCTGAAACTTATACATTTCCCAAGAATTAGTAGTACAAATCATGAATTTCTAAGAATAGAGTTTACAAAGCTGATATGAAGTAAATACATCTTCTGTTTTGAAAAGTACATAAATAGGGTTATATAAATCTAAGGCTACTATGAACAAGAGGCAGCTACAACAGGGACAAGGTACACCTTCAAATCCAGCAACCATCGAACACAGCAACAACAACAGCCAACATCTGCACGCAATGTGCAGAAGTGTAGTATCAGTACAACCGACCCCATATTTTGGTAAGTAACAAATCTAACCTTAGGTTGAATGTAGTGACAAGCTGAAACATGGGTCGGGTCCTGCACCAATAAACAACAACAGTTCATAACAATGATTAAATAAAGAAGTAGCTCAGAGATAAAATGCTCAACCTTTTCATAATTTTCCGAAAGTAGTTTCACATTTCAAGTATATCAGTAAAAATCCAAATCCCTTACCAAAATCGTCAAAAATATGAGTGAGTTTGAAAACTATAATTTTTTCCAAAAACCTTTCATCAGGTAAATGTTTCGTTTTTAGATAGCATGATGAAAGTACATCTCTATGCCTACATATTAAGATACAAGTAAAATCATGAACGTCACCAAAACCGGGCAACAAAAGGAAATGCATCTCTATGCATGTATCTCAAGTGCGCGTGGCAAATGCAATACCTCCCAGTGATAAACTCATGTACTCACACTCTCAGAGAACTCAATCTCACCATCTCGCATTTCTCTCTTACCACGCTCAATACTCAGCACACTCAATCACTCAGCACTATATAATACTTGTTGTGGCGTGCAACCCCATCCACATATGTATAGCCATAAGGCTCATTGCAGCGTGCAACCCGATCCATATATATATAAACAACCATAAGGCTCATTACGGCGTACAACCCGATCCATATATATATAAACAACCATAAGGCTCGTTGCAGCGTGCAACCCGATCCATATATAAATATATAATCAGCTGCGCTCACTAGGGGTGTGCAGACTTCGGAAGGGCTCCTTCAGCCCAAGTGCTATATCATTGCGGTGTGCAGCCTGATCCCATAAAATATAATCAATATATCATGCTGCAGCGTGCAGCCCGATCCCATAGTATCACTCTCACTCAGACCCTCGACCTCACTCAGTCATCAATTTCTCAAGTCTCACTCACGGGCTCATAATGTCATGAAACTAGCCCAACAACAATGATATGATGTATCAATAAATAACAGTTGAGACTGAGAAATGATATGAATGCATGAATATGACTGAGTACGAAATACCAATAAAATCAGTGAGATGACAACAATAAACGACCATTATGGGTCCTAACAATATTAGTATAAAGCCTAAACATGATATCCAGCATGACTGACAATTCCGTTACTTTATCACATGGTGAAAATACAGATATCAACACAATAGGACCACTATACAGTACATGAAAACAACGGAGTCGCAATCACAGGGTGCACGCCCAGACACCCATCAGCTAGCATGTGCATCACCTAAATACTAGTCACACAACACGTAATTCGGGGTTTCATACCCTCAGCATTAAGTTTAGAAGAGTTACTTACCTCGAACAAGCCAATTCCAATAACAAGCAAGCCAAGCGATGCTTCGAAAATGCCATATCGCGCGTACCGATCTACGAACGGCTCAAAACTAACCAAAAGCAACTCAAATATATCAAATAAAGCCCAAGGAAACAATTCCAAATGATAAAGATCAAATCCTTAGTCATGAAATATGAACACTCATTCACTCACGAGTCTAACCATACCAAAATTAGCCAATTCCGATCGCAACTCGACCTTCAAATCCCCAATTTATAGTTTATGAAGTCTCTACAATTTTTTCTAAATTTTCGTCTCAAGGTACTAATTAAATGATGAAATCACAGATATATTCATGTATATTAACCAAATTCTAGTTTGAATCACTTACCTCGACGATTTTCTTGAAAAACCCCACGAAAAATCGTAAAAATGAGCTCCCAAAGTCCAAAATGTGAAATAATACCCTAACCCTTGTTTATATAGTACCAAAGCTTCCTTCCAAAGTGCTGACCACACATTTTCAAGTGCGGTCGCACATCCCAGGTCCTGCAGCCGCAATCCAAATTGTGCAGCCGCACTTCAACAACTTCTGCCCTACCAGGATTTAGTAAAATGACCATACCTTTCTGTACAAATGTCTACATGATGATTTCTTTATCTTTCTGGAAACTAGACACGAAGGGATACAGCTTTTGTTTTTGAATCATCTCCAAATTTCTTGCGGATCAAAAGATATAAGCTTCCAAAACCAGCAAACCTGCAGAACACCCTGAAGTGCGGCAACAGACAAAATTGTTTGGTCCGCACTTTTCCTCTATGGTCAGCACATTTTCATCTCATGTTGCACTTTTTCATCCGCTACAGTACTCAAAAATGTGCCTCAGCATATGAAATTGTGTGGTCCGCACTTCCAACATTCTGTAACAACATCAGAGTGCCAAAATGCCAGGACTTGCTCAAAACTCACCCCAAAACTCACCCGAGCCATTCAGGATCCCGTTTAATTATACCAACAAGTTCTGTAATTACTCGGGGTCTCAAATCACACCTAACAAGGACAAAACACGAATCACCAGTCGATTCAAGCTTAAGAACTTATGAACTTCTCAATTCCACATTCGATGTCGAAACCCATCAAAGCACGTCCGATTGACCTCAAATTTTGCACACAAGTCATAAATGATATAATGGAGCTATTCCAATTTCCATAATCGGATTCCGGTCCCGATATCAAAAGTCAACTCCCCGGTCAAACTTCCAAACTTGAATTTTCGTTTTAGTCATTTCGAGCCTAATTAAACTATAAACTTCCAAATAATTTTCCGAACACGCTCCTAAGTCCAAAATAACCCAACGGAGCTAATGGAACCATCAAAAATCCAATCTGAGGTCAACTACTAAAAAGTCAAACTTGGTCAACCCTTTCAAATTTAAAGCTTCTAGTTGAGAATCACTCTCCCAAATTGATTCCGAATAACCTGAAAACCAAAACCGACGATTCACATAAGTCATAATGCATCATACGGAGCTATTCATGCCATCAAACAACCGAGCAGAGTGCAAATGCTCAAAATAACCGGTCGGGTTGTTACATCCTCCCCCACTTAAACATACGTTCATCCTCGAATGTGCCTAGAGTTGATCCTAAAGCCATCAAACTGCAGTGTAACTTTACCATGCACATACCAGGGGGTGATCCCATGTCACCCTATCCATAGGTCTGATAACTCAACATATCTGAAATTTCTTAATTTAACCCATCCCATAAGCCTTAGAATCCAATTCCCACATCCAGAATTTCTATGAGATCAGAACCTCGAATCTACACATTGTATAAGTCTGAACAAGTTGTATCAAGCCATATTCATAACCCAAGATGTAATCACATGATATACCGCAAAACTCAAATACTCATAGCAATAATTTCCAATCACAGTAGCTGCTCAAAATAACCCAATATCGGTAATGAACCTCTTATCAAACAAAGTCTTATTCTAAAACCTTCATATACTGCCAATGATGAAATAAACACATAGAAACTCATAACTATTCGTTAGATCAACAAGTCATGGAGCTCCCTCTCCTTTGACAAGAACTATAGCAAATTTCTAAGCCGACTTTCGATATTATCCTTCCAACCATGCTGTAATCGATTCCGATAATATCTATTCTAGGTCCAATGACCTCATCTCATCCAACACGACCACTCTAGTGACATGAAATATCAATACAATCTAAAGCCATAACTCGTGCAATCCGTGCACCAATAAGCAATATTCCAATCTACTCAAACAAGAGAACCGTTCCGCAAGCTCAATGGGTACCACCATAACGCAATGCTAAGAACCCATCACACATCGTGTGAACCAAAACACACAAATCTATCACAAAGGGTCCTAACAATTAATAACAGTTGAGACTGAGAAATGATATGAATGCATGAATATGACTGAGTACGAAATACCAATAAAATCAGTGAGATGACAACAATAAACGACCATTATGGGTCCTAACAATATTAGTATAAAGCCTAAACATGATATCCAGCATGACTGACAATTCCGTTACTTTATCACATGGTGAAAATACAGATATCAACACAATAGGACCACTATACAGTACATGAAAACAACGGAGTCGCAATCACAGGGTGCACGCCCAGACACCCATCAGCTAGCATGTGCATCACCTAAATACTAGTCACACAACACGTAATTCGGGGTTTCATACCCTCAGCATTAAGTTTAGAAGAGTTACTTACCTCGAACAAGCCAATTCCAATAACGAGCAAGCCAAGCGATGCTTCGAAAATGCCATATCGCGCGTACCGATCTACGAACGGCTCAAAACTAACCAAAAGCAACTCAAATATATCAAATAAAGCCCAAGGAAACAATTCCAAATGATAAAGATCAAATCCTTAGTCATGAAATATGAACACTCATTCACTCACGAGTCTAACCATACCAAAATTAGCCAATTCCGATCGCAACTCGACCTTCAAATCCCCAATTTATAGTTTATGAAGTCTCTACAATTTTTTCTAAATTTTCGTCTCAAGGTACTAATTAAATGATGAAATCACAGATATATTCATGTATATTAACCAAATTCTAGTTTGAATCACTTACCTCGACGATTTTCTTGAAAAACCCCACGAAAAATCGTAAAAATGAGCTCCCAAAGTCCAAAATGTAAAATAATACCCTAACCCTTGTTTATATAGTACCAAAGCTTCCTTCCAAAGTGCTAAACACACATTTTCAAGTGCGGTCGCACATCCCAGGTCCTGCAGCCGCAATCCAAATTGTGCAGCCGCACTTCAACAACTTCTGCCCTACCAGGATTTAGTAAAATGACCATACCTTTCTGTACAAATGTCTACATGATGATTTCTTTATCTTTCTGGAAACTAGACACGAAGGGATACAGCTTTTGTTTTTGAATCATCTCCAAATTTCTTGCGGATCAAAAGATATAAGCTTCCAAAACCAGCAAACCTGCAGAACACCCTGAAGTGCGGCAACAGACAAAATTGTTTGGTCCGCACTATTCCTCTATGGTCAGCACATTTTCATCTCATGTTGCACTTTTTCATCCGCTACAGTACTCAAAAATGTGCCTCAGCATATGAAATTGTGTGGTCCGCACTTCCAACATTCTGTAACAACATCAGAGTGCCAAAATGCCAGGACTTGCTCAAAACTCACCCCAAAACTCACCCGAGCCATTCAGGATCCCGTTTAATTATACCAACAAGTTCTGTAATTACTCGGGGTCTCAAATCACACCTAACAAGGACAAAACACGAATCACCAGTCGATTCAAGCTTAAGAACTTATGAACTTCTCAATTCCACATTCGATGTCGAAACCCATCAAAGCACGTCCGATTGACCTCAAATTTTGCACACAAGTCATAAATGATATAATGGAGCTATTCCAATTTCCATAATCGGATTCCGGTCCCGATATCAAAAGTCAACTCCCCGGTCAAACTTCCAAACTTGAATTTTCGTTTTAGTCATTTCGAGCCTAATTAAACTATAAACTTCCAAATAATTTTCCGAACACGCTCCTAAGTCCAAAATAACCCAACGGAGCTAATGGAACCATCAAAAATCCAATCTGAGGTCAACTACTAAAAAGTCAAACTTGGTCAACCCTTTCAAATTTAAAGCTTCTAGTTGAGAATCACTCTCCCAAATTGATTCCGAATAACCTGAAAACCAAAACCGACGATTCACATAAGTCATAATGCATCATACGGAGCTATTCATGCCATCAAACAACCGAGCAGAGTGCAAATGCTCAAAATAACCGGTCGGGTTGTTACATCCTCCCCCACTTAAACATACGTTCATCCTCGAATGTGCCTAGAGTTGATCCTAAAGCCATCAAACTGCAGTGTAACTTTACCATGCACATACCCGGGGGTGATCCCATGTCACCCTATCCATAGGTCTGATAACTCAACATATCTGAAATTTCTTAATTTAACCCATCCCATAAGCCTTAGAATCCAATTCCCACATCCAGAATTTCTATGAGATCAGAACCTCGAATCTACACATTGTATAAGTCTGAACAAGTTGTATCAAGCCATATTCATAACCCAAGATGTAATCACATGATATACCGCAAAACTCAAATACTCATAGCAATAATTTCCAATCACAGTAGCTGCTCAAAATAACCCAATATCGGTAATGAACCTCTTATCAAACAAAGTCTTATTCTAAAACCTTCATATACTGCCAATGATGAAATAAACACATAGAAACTCATAACTATTCGTTAGATCAACAAGTCATGGAGCTCCCTCTCCTTTGACAAGAACTATAGCAAATTTCTAAGCCGACTTTCGATATTATCCTTCCAACCATGCTGTAATCGATTCCGATAATATCTATTCTAGGTCCAATGACCTCATCTCATCCAACACGACCACTCTAGTGACATGAAATATCAATACAATCTAAAGCCATAACTCGTGCAATCCGTGCACCAATAAGCAATATTCCAATCTACTCAAACAAGAGAACCGTTCCGCAAGCTCAATGGGTACCACCATAACGCAATGCTAAGAACCCATCACACATCGTGTGAACCAAAACACACAAATCTATCACAAAGGGTCCTAACAATTAATAACAGTTGAGACTGAGAAATGATATGAATGCATGAATATGACTGAGTACGAAATACCAATAAAATCAGTGAGATGACAACAATAAACGACCATTATGGGTCCTAACAATATTAGTATAAAGCCTAAACATGATATCCAGCATGACTGACAATTCCGTTACTTTATCACATGGTGAAAATACAGATATCAACACAATAGGACCACTATACAGTACATGAAAACAACGGAGTCGCAATCACAGGGTGCACGCCCAGACACCCATCAGCTAGCATGTGCATCACCTAAATACTAGTCACACAACACGTAATTCGGGGTTTCATACCCTCAGCATTAAGTTTAGAAGAGTTACTTACCTCGAACAAGCCAATTCCAATAACAAGCAAGCCAAGCGATGCTTCGAAAATGCCATATCGCGCGTACCGATCTACGAACGGCTCAAAACTAACCAAAAGCAACTCAAATATATCAAATAAAGCCCAAGGAAACAATTCCAAATGATAAAGATCAAATCCTTAGTCATGAAATATGAACACTCATTCACTCACGAGTCTAACCATACCAAAATTAGCCAATTCCGATCGCAACTCGACCTTCAAATCCCCAATTTATAGTTTATGAAGTCTCTACAATTTTTTCTAAATTTTCGTCTCAAGGTACTAATTAAATGATGAAATCACAGATATATTCATGTATATTAACCAAATTCTAGTTTGAATCACTTACCTCGACGATTTTCTTGAAAAACCCCACGAAAAATCGTAAAAATGAGCTCCCAAAGTCCAAAATGTGAAATAATACCCTAACCCTTGTTTATATAGTACCAAAGCTTCCTTCCAAAGTGCTAAACACACATTTTCAAGTGCGGTCGCACATCCCAGGTCCTTCAGCCGCAATCCAAATTGTGCAGCCGCACTTCAACAACTTCTGCCCTACCAGGATTTAGTAAAATGACCATACCTTTCTGTACAAATGTCTACATGATGATTTCTTTATCTTTCTGGAAACTAGACACGAAGGGATACAGCTTTTGTTTTTGAATCATCTCCAAATTTCTTGCGGATCAAAAGATATAAGCTTCCAAAACCAGCAAACCTGCAGAACACCCTGAAGTGCGGCAACAGACAAAATTGTTTGGTCCGCACTTTTCCTCTATGGTCAGCACATTTTCATCTCATGTTGCACTTTTTCATCCGCTACAGTACTCAAAAATGTGCCTCAGCATATGAAATTGTGTGGTCCGCACTTCCAACATTCTGTAACAACATCAGAGTGCCAAAATGCCAGGACTTGCTCAAAACTCACCCCAAAACTCACCCGAGCCATTCAGGATCCCGTTTAATTATACCAACAAGTTCTGTAATTACTCGGGGTCTCAAATCACACCTAACAAGGACAAAACACGAATCACCAGTCGATTCAAGCTTAAGAACTTATGAACTTCTCAATTCCACATTCGATGTCGAAACCCATCAAAGCACGTCCGATTGACCTCAAATTTTGCACACAAGTCATAAATGATATAATGGAGCTATTCCAATTTCCATAATCGGATTCCGGTCCCGATATCAAAAGTCAACTCCCCGGTCAAACTTCCAAACTTGAATTTTCGTTTTAGTCATTTCGAGCCTAATTAAACTATAAACTTCCAAATAATTTTCCGAACACGCTCCTAAGTCCAAAATAACCCAACGGAGCTAATGGAACCATCAAAAATCCAATCTGAGGTCAACTACTAAAAAGTCAAACTTGGTCAACCCTTTCAAATTTAAAGCTTCTAGTTGAGAATCACTCTCCCAAATTGATTCCGAATAACCTGAAAACCAAAACCGACGATTCACATAAGTCATAATGCATCATACGGAGCTATTCATGCCATCAAACAACCGAGCAGAGTGCAAATGCTCAAAATAACCGGTCGGGTTGTTACATCCTCCCCCACTTAAACATACGTTCATCCTCGAATGTGCCTAGAGTTGATCCTAAAGCCATCAAACTGCAGTGTAACTTTACCATGCACATACCAGGGGGTGATCCCATGTCACCCTATCCATAGGTCTGATAACTCAACATATCTGAAATTTCTTAATTTAACCCATCCCATAAGCCTTAGAATCCAATTCCCACATCCAGAATTTCTATGAGATCAGAACCTCGAATCTACACATTGTATAAGTCTGAACAAGTTGTATCAAGCCATATTCATAACCCAAGATGTAATCACATGATATACCGCAAAACTCAAATACTCATAGCAATAATTTCCAATCACAGTAGCTGCTCAAAATAACCCAATATCGGTAATGAACCTCTTATCAAACAAAGTCTTATTCTAAAACCTTCATATACTGCCAATGATGAAATAAACACATAGAAACTCATAACTATTCGTTAGATCAACAAGTCATGGAGCTCCCTCTCCTTTGACAAGAACTATAGCAAATTTCTAAGCCGACTTTCGATATTATCCTTCCAACCATGCTGTAATCGATTCCGATAATATCTATTCTAGGTCCAATGACCTCATCTCATCCAACACGACCACTCTAGTGACATGAAACATCAATACAATCTAAAGCCATAACTCGTGCAATCCGTGTACCAATAAGCAATATTCCAATCTACTCAAACAAGAGAACCGTTCCGCAAGCTCAATGGGTACCACCATAACGCAATGCTAAGAACCCATCACACATCGTGTGAACCAAAACACACAAATCTATCACAAAGGATCATACCTCAATATAAACCCGCTACAATGCGTGACCCCATCCAAACACTAGTCCATATTATATACCTCGAGCCACCCTGCTCAAAATCAATAATCATGCAAAATTCGATATCAAGTGCCCAAAGTGCATTACCATAACCACGGAGAGCAATTAACACAATACCACAATCCGGAAAGAACATATCCAATTTGTAATCAATCATGCAATACCCAAATACTCATCTCGCTCGAATTCCGCTATAAAGCTCAAATAGAACTGCACCAAGTATGAATGTAACCCACGAATAGCAACCCTCATAGCATAGAGAGTAACTCACGCATCATTTTGGAATACGAATAAGCTCAAAAACAACTGAATGGCATATCCCTCAATAATAGCAGTATGGAGCCAACCAATCCGACTCGATATAGAATACACGTCCTAACTGGGCCTACCAATGGACCCCTAAATCAGCTCTAGTCACCCATAAATAGATTCATAATCCTCCAAAAGTCCACAATGACTGAATCATAACACATACTATCATCTGGCTAGCTTCGGCCACAACTTCACAAGCCAGCACCATGAAACAATCTACTCTTGAGAACTCCAGTCTCCAAATCCATAGAACACAAGAATTACCATATCTAATTCCAACTCCACAGCCCGAATGTCTAACACATCTCCCATACACGATAATGCCATGAGGAATACTTCTATAATTTTTCCGTGCCACAAAGCAAGATTTGAATATCAATAGTCGATTGACTAAGAGGGTGCCACGATACCAATGAAGTATCCATAATAAATAAAAAACAGTGCCCCTTCTGAAATGTACACTCACGTCAAGCCATATCAAATAGTAATATCATTTAATTAGTCATCTGAGATCGTCCATGCTGCCTAAGAATTCATGTCTTTTGCTCCAAAACTAACCCACGACCATGCATATGCAAATCTTGATCCCATACAACACTACCGCATATACCATGCCATCATATAAAAATACGAGAACTTCATAATCCACTCCGAGTCACAAGCAACTACATACTCAATTAGCCAAGAACTTTTCATTTGATTTTATCTGGAGAAAATCACTATACATCACATGCTCCTCACGCCAGTAGGAAATATACTCCTCGAATCGTGGTAGAAACCATTGAGAACTTTTTGAAACTCATTTGCACATAATCAAGCCATCAGAACTAAATCTCTCTAACTCAACCAAGCTACGCAGGTCACCAATGACCCAAGAACATTACCACAAGACACCTGTTGAGACTAGCCACATCATAAGTGCCCAAGGAACCGATTACATCCATTATTGTGTTGATCCAACCTACTACCAAGTTGTCCTAACTCTTCGAGTTCTTCCCGAATTCCCTTCAAATTGATACTTCTCCACGCTAGAACACTGTTATCCTTAACCAAAACTTGCCCCACGAGACCCTGGCATAAGATCATACTGTCCTAAGGCTCATAAGCCGTTGAATGCTCTCTTAAGCACCCCAAAAGTACCACAACCGAGATACTACTCGAAAGAGACCTTTTATGAATTTAAAGTTGTTTCCTTCACCTTCTTGACACTAAAATGTAGAATCCATAAGGATATAGAAATGCCACAAGTCTCAACACCATCCAATGTAAATCTCAGTTTCTAGACATATACACATCCTGAAGATTCTCAATTGCTACATATAAATCTTGAATCCATTAGAACCATTCTCGAGAGTCATCCACTCTGCTCAAATCTCAATTAAACTGATCAAATAGACCGAATGACTTGTGCCCTATTTGCACACTAACACCCTAAGAAGTAATCCACACTTCTAAGTAACCGAGTGAATACCTACTCCATGCACACTGCATCCTTTACTAATAACAACTCAATATCCAGAAGTTCCTTGATTAATTCATCATCAAAATCAACCTATACAAGCCCTAACTACTTCACAAGTATACCTCAACCAAAACTAATACAAAACATAACGTTGTAATTGTCACACCTCCTTTTTTTCCTACACCCCATAGGGTATAAGGGAGTTTTTTCAATTAAAGGACAATCGAAACGGGATTTATTTATGTACTTCAGAGTCGCCACTTGGGAGATTTGTGGTGTCCCAAGTCACCGGTTGAATCCCGAATTGAGGAAAATATTGACTATGTTTAACAGTCTGCGCACCAGAAATCCGGATAAGGAATTCTGTTAACCCGGGAGAAGGTGTTAGGCATTCCCGAGTTCCGTGGTTCTAGCACGGTCGCTCAACTGTTATATTTGGCTTATTTTATCTGATTTTAACAATTAAGAACTTATATGCAAATTTTAACTTTGAACCGCCTTTATCAATTTTATTATTATTGTTATTATTTTACGAAGAATTGCAACGTTGTGAAAACGTATCTCGAACCACGTCACAGTCAATGCACCAGTGGTTATCGACATATTTCGACTCCGTCGGGATTTGGATTTTGGGCCACATGAATGCGCACCCGTATTTAAGAAAATAATTTATTAAAGACGCGCCTAGAGCGACTAACGTATTGTTGTTTTGGGAGGAGGCCGTGAAAATTCATTAGATGGCCAACTCCAAAGTCTATCCGGTTATTGAGTCCTTTTATTGAGGGCCCCGCAATTTGTGATTTACTGTGGCAAGACACGCCTCCTTTATTTTAAGGACCTAAAGTGACTACATTTCTATTTAAATTAGTCTATAAAAATAAAATAAAAATTCTAATTAATTATATGCTTAATCGGTCCGTTGTTTATTATTTACCAACTTACGACCATTGTTGAAAAGTAAACATCACCAAAGCTGAAATTATAAATAAAGTACAAAATTGACAAGCAGTAAAAAAACTAAACGTCTTATAACTATCCTAAACCCATTTTGTTAAATGAACAAACCATGGGTATTAATTACTTACAAATATTGGCAACTAGAATTAACTTTAATCGCTAATGCTCTTTTGAACTTCAATATTAACTCATTTTTTGAACTCGACTCATGTCTATTGGATTAATGCTCTTAGCCTTGCTATATTGATTCACTTCTTCAAATACTAAACCTGCTAATTATACAAGTTAAGAGTCCCTATGTTTGCCTAAATTTGCGGGTCTTTGTTACTTAAAGATTCAACAATTACAAAATTACGAGTTCAAAACTAGATTTTTGTTAACCAACCAATATTAAATTGATATCCTACATGGATTATTTGCTCAAATGATTCCGAACTAAGGTATTTGATGACACGCATTAACAAAATGACATTATTTAACTATGAAACTCACGCGAGACTAAAGAGTTCAAAATACCTACATCTTACTCAAATTAAACACACATATTATACTAATTAATGCTCATATTTTTTAAAGAATTCAATTCCACAATCTAAAGTTACTTATCACTTATTGCTAATAACATGATCTTATAGAAGAAATAGTCATACTTATACAAATGTCTAACATTCATTTAACAACATAATTAAAGTCTATCTAAAACATGCTAAAATTCTGCATCTCATTTTCATCTTCAAAGTGTATATCAAAATGATTTGTAGAAGTGTACCTGGTATGAACACAAGAAGAAAAGGGGAAGATCAGTGCAGAAACACATCAGTAGCATATACAGCAACACAGCAGCAACAACAACCAATAAACCCAGGAAATACTAAACTGAAAAGCCCAGCAATACCAAAGCTAAACACAAACAGATCCAATGAAACAGTAGTTTTCTGTTTTTATCAAACACTTCAAGGAAAACAGCCTAAAACTTTGAATGCAAAAGTTCAGCCTTAATACTTTAACTCTAGCTCTTAATGCACAAATTTTGATTTTTCTGAATATTAGAGTTCTTTGTGTCAGAATTCTTTTTTTTCTCTACTGATTCCCCTTTTTCTTTTAAAATCAGTCCCCCAACCATCTATACAAATCTGCCCCCTTTTCAACTTACTGCCCGACCCCTTTTTCTTATTGAAATCACAATTTTCCACTAAAATCCCACTAAGTCTGAATTTTCCACTTAAAATCCCACTAAGGAAGGCTTTTCCTTAATTTCAGCCCCCCATTCCCTTTTGTTCCCCATTAGTGCATTAAATAATACCCCCATTAGCAAAGCACTAACAATAAAGTATAATCCTAACTATTTTATTCCTAAATCACCCTTGAAAACCCTTTGATATTACTGACTTCTTAACACAATTTCAACTGTACTACAACTTTTAATTATAAAATCTGTTTAATATAACAGTTATCTAAAACTACCTCTGACTAACAGCTATAACCATTTCAAATTATCAAATTCAAACAACATTTCAAGCCAGGACTCAAATCATATCGAGTAGCATCAGAATAAAGACCATTGAATCAGGAAATAACCATATTGAACTAACTAAGGTAACACTTGGCATATATACAGGGAATAAACTAACACAAAACCTAAACAAGAAAACATATGAATATTGTAAACACATTGAACGAGAATAAAAGGCATTCATATGCAGAAAGATGATGAAAAACTAAGAGAAAAAGGACCAAACACAACATAAAGGGGACAATTTGAAAACTATAAACAACAGAATGTCGAATGATTCAAACTATACGAACGACCTAATCGACGAAGCTTAATTAATCGATTATGTATTACAATTGACACTAATCAAGTCAGTAACAAAGCAATAGGCAAACAATGTTATTGACAAAATCATAGACTAACAAGAAGTTAATTAATCGATGCAACTTATGAATTGATTACACAATTTATTACACATAACAATTAAAGCAAATGCAAACAAATGACATAATCGGGCCAAATAAAAGGTCCATTGGATATGAACAGAGTCAATTGACCAAAAGAATTTTAAAAACAATACAACAAATAAACAGATACACAAAGGTTTAAAAAAAATGAACAAATACAAAGGAAAAAAGAAGAAATACCTCATAATACCAGAACTATACGGACCCAGGCTCGAAACTCGTATTCGGACACTTTGAGATCGAACAGACCTTAGTCGAAGTGTTCTCAACTGAGAACACTTCGATTAAGGTCAATTAGACCCCAACCCTTCCTTTAATATTTTGACAGATTCCATGATTTGGAATTTAGGGTTCCGTTTTTCTCAGATTTTGGGTTCGATTGGGGCAGTTTTAGGTTTTGCTCGAATCTTCAAATGAAGATTCGAGAAGTTCCAGGAAGATTCGAACTGAACTATTACCAGATTCATGACGAGGGTGGTCAGGAGAAGCTGTGGTGTTAATTTGGTAGCCATCGGAGAATGTGAGGTTTTTCAGGCCAACCTTCGATTTAAGATTCGAAGAGTTGAGGCCTGATTCGAAGAATATGGGTTACGGATTTGGAATGGGGAGGTCAAGAGGAGTCGAGGGTGTTAAGCTGGGGTTGTTTGGACCACCGGAACCGCCGTGAGGCGATTTCCGGTGGGTGGTTGACGGTGGTTGACAGTGGTAAGCGGTGGTGGATCATCTGGTCTCTGAAGATCAGAGACGAAGGTGGAATGTGGGGTATAGCCTAGGGGGCGTGGGGGTGATGGGTTAGGCTTATATATGGGGGAGGGAATTGATCCTGGGCTGTTCGATCTGCTGAGATCAATGGCCCAGATCAATTTACTTAAAAGGAACGGTGTCGTTTGATTTTGGTTTAGGATCGGTTCGAACCAGAGACAAATGGGTCGGGTTGGAGACGGGTTACTGAAAGTGATCTTGGACCGTTGGATTGGGTGATTGAACGGCTGAGATTGACGGGTGACGAAACGAGGTAGTTTCATCATCATCATACTACGCCGTTTCGTCTGTCTCTGAGACCAGCTGGTCTGGATTGGGTTAGGGATGAGGTTTGGGCCTGAATTTTTCACCTGGCCCAATCCGAATTTCCTTAATACTTTACCCATTTTCCCTTTTTCTTTAATTACAAAAATTAAACAAAAAATCCTAAATAAATTGTAAAATCAAAAATAAAATTACACACATATTATTTAACCTATAATAATTAACACACAAATTAAACATTAAATAAAATCAACACAATGACAAGAAACACACATGCATATTTTTGTGATTTTCTTTTAACCAAATTATGGTTAATTAATTCCTAAATGTATTTTTGTATTTTATCCTTTTATATAAACCAATGATTAATTAATTGTAAAAATGCAACATTAATTCCTAAATGCACATGCACCTACATATTATTAATTTTTTTGTATTTTTCTTTAATTAGAATAAAATAAACATGCACATATAAAATGCCACGAAAAATTCAAAATTGCACACAAAGAAAAAATTATTTGTGATTTCTTTTGGGAGTAATTCTTGTGAGGCAAAAATCACGTACTCATAGCTGCCCCTCTTTGTCCGAAAACACGAAGAGTTTTCGTGCAAAGATAAAGTGAGCGGATACGAGCGATTTTTGCTCGTTTGACTACTCCGTGTGAAGCATTTTTGAAAGATTTGACTGAACCTTTGCTTCAAAGGTTTCCTACATATCCCTGGATAAAAGGGAATCGGGTCCATGTAGTTCGGGAAGTTTGGGTAGCTGGGACTACCATGGAATTGTTGTTACTGCTGTTGCACGCTGTTGCTATTGCTTACCGATCTCCTTATTACACCGTGCCAAAAGAAAATAAGAAGCTAGACTAAACATAGGAAGTACAAAATCTTATCTATCTTCCACTTACTCTGGTTGCCTTGCCTTTTTGTCGGCTTGTGTTTCCTCTGGTGTTTTTCTTCGAAAATTGCTGGGGAGGACACTGGCCTTTTGCCTTTCTGAGCACAAGCTTTATTATTCTGTTCTGTCTGATGGGGATACTGCTTCCTACATTAAAGCTTGTTATGCTGGAGATTTTTGTTGTACCCCTCCTCATTACTGACTTATGTTAGATCTTGAAACGTCTTCCTCTGTTCTGCAGGCGGGCTCATGACTCCAACTTAAAATTTAACAATCTCCGTTCTACAGGCGGGCTTTTGACCACTCCAACTTAAAATAATTCAGCCTCCATTCTCCAGGCGGGCTCCTGACTATTCCAACTTAAAATAATTCAGCCTCCATTCTCCAGGCGGGCTCCTGACATCATCATCAACTTCGAAAAATCACACCTCCATTCTCCAGGCGGACTCCTGACTTCAACAACAACTTAAAAATATTTCAGTCTCCATTCTCCAGGCGGGCTCCTGACTTCAACAACAGCTTTAAAATATTTCAGCCTCCATTCTCCAGGCAGGCTCCTGACTTCAACAATTTCTTAAAATGTAATACCTCCATTCTCCAGGAGGGCTCTTGATTTCAGCAAATTTCTTAAAATAATTCAGTCTCCATTCTCCAGGCAGGCTCCTGACTTCTCCGACTTAAAGTAACAACCTCCATTTTACAGGCGGGCTCCTGACTTCCACAACTTTGAAAATGTAACACCTATTCTCCAGGCGGGCTCCTGACTTCTTCCATTCCTAAAAAATAACACCTCCATTCTCCAGGCGGGCTCCTGACTTCAATAACTGCTTCCTTCCAAACCGGTGTTTTATTCCTCTGATAACTGCTGGGAATAACATCGATATGTCATTTTCTTTCTTCAAAGACTATTTCCTTTAAAGCTTAATGCTTTCACTTCCCTGAAGCCTGTCGGGAATAACACTGCTGGGGAATTATCTTCCTCCTTTTAACAATGGTGGTGATGATATTGATTCAAAGGTCATTGTTTTTACCACTTTGGGTTATCTTGCCTCTTCCAAGATTGCTTCTCTTTTAAAACTTGTATCTCTCTTCTTATATACTGCTGGGGATTTTATTTTCTCAGAAATTGTGTTATCTTCTCTCTTTCCAAATGGCTATCTGATTTCAAGTTTAAATTTTCGTGATGAAAGAAAATTTTCTGCCCCAGTTTAATAATCTTCTTTTGTGGCCCTGCTTCCTGCTGTCAATAATATTTCCTTTTCCTGCTTTAAATCAAAGAAAAATTTGTTAGTTTAAAATGTGGTGAGTGGTCGTTCCACTTCTACTGGGGGTGGTTTTTCCCTTTTTCTTTTCCCTGCTTTGCTACAAAACTTGCTGGGGATGATATTCCTGCTGGGGGTGGTTTTTTTCTTTTCTCTTCCTTCCCCGCTCTTGTGTTGTCCGATCATCGTGGAACTTGGTCAAGAATATGTCGGAGTTGTTCCTGTATCTCGCAAATCTGCTGGGGATCCTCATATCCTTTTAACTGTTGCTTTTTCCGTTTTTTCTCCAACGTCCCCTGGAAATTTGGTCCTCTTGGGATCTAGACTCATTCATCATTGGGTCTTGCGACCAACTTCTTTTTGCTTTGTCGCCTTATCTTTGGCCTGTCCTATTCGTATTTTGCTTTGCGCCATTTTGGCAACTGGTAGTAAGCTCTGAAAATCCTTTTCAAAATCAAACTGCTGGGAATGTAAAGTCTTTAACCCAAGAACTGAAAAAGTGATGATTTCAAGAAATAGAAAAAGAAGAAGTCTTTCTGAACAAATGCTGGAGAAAAGGAAAGAAAAGAACTTATCTAGATGATATAACTGATCCCAACGATTATGTCGTGCATTCCGGATTAATCAACCCAGTCTATTTGTATCAATCAACCCTTCAGACGACCTCATGTTGCTGGGGATAAACATGCACTCAACTCTTTGCCAAATGCGGATCCTTTCCGCCAATCTTGTCTAGTCGCCTCATAGTGCCCTTCGAGGGGTTTTCACTAATAAGACTCTCTCATTTCTCTCAACTCCCGTCGCCTCATGGTGCCTGTGAAGGTTTTCACCGATAAGACTCTCTCATTTTTTTTTATTTTTTTTTCAGCTGGCGATTGGAGTGTTGTCGATATGACTTTCTTTGATGGGGATTCTTTCGGCTATTAATTCATTTCCGATTTATGATCCTCTTCTTTGCTGGGGATCAGAGTGTTGTTCCCGTCTTCTGTTTGCATGACTTGGCACTTCTCAGATACTAATCGGGAGGTCTTTTTTGGACATCAATATGGGTTTTCGCGTCTGGCTAAAAGAAAAGGCTATAAAAAATTCAAAAATAACTTTGATGGGTGGAGCATTACAACTCTTGGAATCAAACCTTTTTTGAAACTTTAAAACATAACTTTTGCCCCAGTTTTCTTGCTTGTGGAATTTTTATTTTTTGTTACACTATGACCGAGCCGTGAGGCGCCTACGTATCCTTCTTTGAGGAATCAGGTCAAACGTAGTTCCCAATTCCTTTGTTTTTCTTGTGATTTTTCTTTTGTCTTTATTATCATTATTTTTTTTTCTTTTTCTTTTTTTTTTAATTACTGATTCCAAGAGAGGGATATGAAAGAATGAATAAAGCTCAAAAAGGGAAGCAAAGGATAAAGTGTTTGGATATATGAAAGAATTGCCTCCGTCATTTCATTCTCCGATAAATGCCGACCACAAACAAACAACAATTATAATCAAAAGAAATCATACATAATATCTCTTAACTGCGTCAGAATTTATGGCCATGTCGACGCATTTCCCGTCGATATCTGTTAAACATAAAGCGCCATTGGACAATACTCTGGTTATAATGAAAGGTCCTTGCCAATTTGGGGCGAACTTGCCTTTTGCCTCGGCCTGATGTGGCAGGATTTGTTTCAACACCTGCTGCCCTACCTCAAATTTTTTGAGGCGCACTTTCTTGTTGTAGGCTCTCGCCATTCTCTTTTGATATAACTGGCCATGACACACAGCTGCCAATCTCTTTTCATCAATTAGGTTCAAGTGCTCCAACCGGGCTTTGACCCACTCATCATCATCAATCTCAGCTTCAGCCACAATCCGAAGGGACGAAATTTCAACTTCCGCCGGTATTACTGCTTCAGTTCCATATACCAACAAATAAGGGGTTGCACCTATTGAAGTCCGGATGGTAGTGCGATAACCCAACAATGCAAATGGTAATTTTTCATGCCATTGTCTGGATCTTTCTACCATCTTCCTTAGTATCTTCTTGCTGTTCTTGTTGGCTGCTTCAACTGCTCCATTCACCTTGGGACGATATGGCGTGGAATTACGGTGTGTAATCTTAAACTGTTGACATACTTCTTTCATCAAATTGTTGTTAAGATTAGCACCATTATCCGTGATGATCACTTTTGGCACCCCAAATCTACAGATTATATGGGAGTGAACAAAGTCCACCACTGCCTTCTTGGTTACCGCCTTGAAAGTTTTAGCTTCAACCCACTTTGTGAAATAGTCGATGGTCACCAGAATGAACCTATGACCGTTGGTGGCTATCGGCTCAATAGGTCCAATGACATCTATGCCCCATGCAACAAATGGCCATGGCGCTGACATTGTATGCAATTCTGTCGGCGGAGAATGAATCAAATCTCCGTGTATCTGACATTGATGGCATTTCCGCACGAAACTGATACAATCACGCTCCATAGTGAGCCAATAATACCATGCTCGAAGAATCTTCTTCGCCAATACATATCCGCTCATATGTGGCCCACAAACTCCAGCATGTACCTCTGTCATAACTGTCGTGGCTTGACTGGTATCTATACATCTCAGCAATCCCAAATCTGGGGTTCTTTTGTACAACACTCCTCCACTGAGGAAGAATCCATTTGACAATCACTGAATGGCTCTTTTCTGATTTCTGGTGGCCTGCTCCGGGTATATCCCCATCATGAGGTACTCTTTGACGTCATAAAACCATGGCTTGCCATCCACTTCTTCTTCTATCATGTTGCAATAGGCATGCTGATCACGAACCTGGATGTACAACGGGTCAACATGAATTTTGTCTGGGTGGTGCAACATCGATGCTAAAGTGGCCAATGCATCGACAACCTCATTGTGAACTCTCGGGATGTGTTTGAACTCCACTAATCGAAATCTCTTGCTCAGATCGTGCAAACATTGTCGATATGGTATGAGTTTCAAATCCCGTGTTTCCCATTCACCCTGAATCTGATGCACCAGGAGGTCCGAGTCTCCCATGACCAAAATGTCCTGGACATCCATGTCTGCAGCCAGTCGCAGACCCAAAATGCATGCCTCATACTCAGCCATGTTGTTGGTACAATAGAAACGCAGCTGAGCTGTAACAGGATAATGACGTCCTGTTTTAGAAATAAGTACCGCTCTTATTCCAACACCCTTTGCATTTGCGGCTCCATAAAAGAAAAGCTTCCAACCTGGTTCCTCAGGTAATTCCAACTCATTTATATGCATTACTTCCTCATCAGGAAAATACGTCCTCAACGGCTCGTATTTTTCATCAACAGGATTCTCAGCCAAGTGATCGGCCAGCGCTTGGGCTTTCATGGCCGTCCTCGTCACATAGACAATGTCAAACTCCGTGAGTAATATTTGCCATTTTGCTAACCTCCCTGTGGGCATAGGCTTTTGGAAAATATACTTTAATGGATCCAGGCGTGAAATGAGATAAGTAGTATATGAGGACAAATAATGCTTCAATTTCTGAGCCACCCAAGTTAGGGCGCAACATGTCTTGTCGAATTGAGTGTACTTAACCTCATATACTGTAAACTTCTTGCTGAGATAATAGATGGCTGCTCCTTTCTTCCTGTAATGTCGTGTTGCCCCAACACGCAGCCAAACTAATTCGCTAAGACCGTTAGATAAAGAATTAACGGTCTCCCTGGCTCAGGTGGAACCAATATAGGTGGATTTGATAAATATCCTTTGATCTGGTCAAATGCCTCCTGGCATTCCGCCGTCCATTCTACCGCGGCATCCTTCTTCAAAAGCCGAAATATGGGTTCACAGGTTGCTGTGAGTTGTGCAATAAATCTGCCGATGTAATTCAACCTTCCCAATAGACTCATTACTTCTGTCTTGTTCTTCGGCGGGGGCAAAACTTAGATAGATTTGATCTTTGACGGGTCCAGTTCAATACCTCGCCGACTGACGATGAATCCCAACAACTTTCCAGATGGAACTCCAAATGCACATTTGGCCGGGTTGAGCTTAATATCATACCTTCGAAGTCTTTGAAAAAACTTCCTTAAGTCTGCTACGTGGTCTCCCTGATGCTTGGATTTTATGATCACATCGTCCACATACACCTCAATTTCTTTGTGGATCATGTCATGAAACACAGTGGTCATCGCTCTCATGTACGTTGCTCCAGCATTTTTCAAACCGAATGGCATTACCCGGTAGCAATAAGTTCCCCACGGTGTAATGAAGGCTGTCTTTTCCGCATCTTCCTCATCCATCAGAATCTGATGATACCCAGCATAGCAATCTACAAAATATCCGATCTCACGTCCGGCACAATTGTCGATCAAGATATGAATGTTGGGTAAAGGAAAGTTGTCCTTTGGGCTTGCCCTGTTCAGATTGCGGTAATCGCCACACACCCTGATCTTCCCATCTTTCTTTGGCACCGGCACCACATTAACCAACCAATCAGGATCTAGTGATACGAATAACCTTTGCTTGCAACTACTTGGTTACTTCCTCTTTAATCTTCACACTCATATCTGTTTTGAACTTCCTCAATTTCTGCTTGACGGGAGGGCATGCCGGGTTAGTGGGCAATTTATGAACCACTAAATCTGTGCTTAACCCCGGCATGTCGTCGTATGACCAAGCAAAAACATCTTTGAACTCAATAAGTGTTTTTATCAATTCCTCCCTGATATTTGGTGCAATGTGGATGCTTATTTTAGTTTCTCTGATATTGCCGACATCCCCTAAATTGATGGCTTCTGTGTCATTTAAGTTGGGCTTGGATTTTTCTTCAAACTGGCTTAACTCCCTGTTTATCTCCTCGAATGCTTCATCCTCATCGTATTCCGATTCATTATCATAATCGATCTCTTGTATAGTTATTTCGGAATCAGATTGATCTTTTAGACTAGGTTGAAGATCCGTTGTGCATGCCATGTCGTTAGAACCAGTATGAAAAGAACTGTTCAGAAAAAGAAATAAAGGAAACAAAATTAAAAATAACATATAATAAGAAATAAAGAGGAAATTTTTCGTTTTATTGAATTATGGGATAACAAGGTTTTACACTTTATTGAACACAATAAAAAGGAATCTGGATTACAACCCTGGAATAATCCAGAAAACAAAAAGGAAAATCAGAGCCAACTACCAGGACTCCCTCCGAGTAGGAAGATGAGTAGCTATCCAATTGTTGACCTTGGACTTAGGACCCACAAACTATATGTCTGCCTTACTGGAACCCTCTCCAGCTTCTATCATGTTGACATCTGCGAACATTCTTTCAAAGCCCTCATTCAAATCTCCATCTGGCCCTATCAAGGGTCCAAGGACTTCCGAGACTGGCAACTTTCTGCACCCTGCTTTGACAAATGATCTAGACAGGCGTGGGATTGGCTTAGGAAGGACCCAGACTCTTTTCTTCAATTTGCGGGCCCGTTTTACATCCGCTGTGGTAGGTTTGAATCCCAAACCAAAAGTATCCAAGTTCTTAGGCAAGGAAACTGGCTGGATCATTCCCTACAGATCAATCCCCAGACCTTTCCCTGGTACAAACCCACTATTCAACATTTCTGAGGCTATCATGAGGGTTGCAGCTGTGATTCTGGGAAGTGGAAGGCCCCCACCCTCAGGAATTTTGTCTACTGAGACTGAGTCGAAAACCTGATAAACCCATGGGCCCTTATCATCGTCGGTTTCTATGAAGGGCACAATAGTATCACTGACGGCATGTGTGCTATCATCCCCGTGTACCACAATCTCTTGTCTATCACATTCAAATTTGACCATTTGATGCAGTGTAGAAGGCACTGCTTTAGCTGCGTGGATCCAGGGTCATCCTAACAAAAGATTGTAAGACACTGCCACGTCTATCACTTGAAATTCCATGGTGAACTCGACTGGACCAATGGTTAATTCTAGTACGATATCACCCACTGTGTCAGTACCGCCCCCATCAAAACCTCGGACGCAGACACTGTTCTTGTGGATCCTATCATCAGCAACCTTTAGTTTGTTCAGAGTGGCCAAAGGACAGATATTGGCACTTAACCCATTATCAATTAGTGCTCGAGTGACCACCGATTCTTCGCATTTTACCATCAGGTAGAGTGCTCTGTTGTGTTCAGTACCCTTTACCGGTAACTCATCGTCAGAGAATGTTACTCGGTTTACTTCAAAGATCTTGTGCGCTATTTTCTCCAAATGGTTCACTGAGAGCTTGTCCAGGACATAGGCTTTGTTCAGAATCTTCATTAAAGCCTGACAATGATCGTTTGAATGGATTAACAAAGAAGCAACGAAATCTGGGTTGGGGTCTTCCTCAACTGTTCTATAATTGAGTAGTCCTGTGCCTTCATCTTCTTTAAAAACTCCTCTGCTTCTTCCTCCATTACTGGCTTCTTTATTGTTACAGGATTGACCATTCTCAATTCTGCGGGAACAAAACACCTTCCCGAGCGAGTTAGTCCCTGAGTTTCGCATACTTCTTCCACCACCTCCTTTCCCTTATGCATCACTGTCACTTGACTGTAGCTCCACGACACAATTTTCTCACTTGTTATCGGCAACTGCATGACTGGCCTGATAACAACTGGTTCCACGTGTACCCCTTCACCACCAACACTGGTGTGCTTGATACTCCCTGCAGCACTGCCTTGGCTGGCTCTGGCTTCTTCGCAGCAACAGACGAATCTTTCCCTATTACCACAAATGGCTTATCATCTGCCTTTTCCAACCATACCACTGCCTTTCCATTGGTCGAATTTTCGTTCGAATTGGCACGAATCATCATTACCGTTTGTGAGGGTGTTTTAAGTTTCCCTCCTTCATGCACTATCTCGATCATGTGGGCCTCATGGTGCACCGGTAATGGGTTTTCATTGATGTTGGGTGCCTCTGGTGCCTGAACCTCGATCCTATTTGTATCAATAAGATCTTGTATGGCAGTCTTCAATTTCTAACACTTCTCAGTATCATGCCCCAGAGCTCTTGAACAATATTCACAGCTTACTGAATGGTCCAAATTTCTGGGAAGAGGATTTGGCAATTTGGGTTCAACAGGACTTAATAAGCCTATCTGCCTCAACTTGTGAAACAGAGTAGTATAGGTTTCTCCCAACGGAGTGAATGTTCTCGGCTTCTGCATCCTTTCATTCTTGAAAGCCTGATTTCCGCGGAAGCTTGGCCCTGAAGGATTCCTGTATGCTCTCGGTGGTGGATATGTGTTTTGTGGAGGTGGATATGTGTTTTTTGGAGGTGGATATGTATGTTGGGGAGCCGGTGCACGCCATTGCGGACGAGCCAGAGGCTAGGTGTAAGTTTAGGCGTGATGGACGGAGAAATGGGGCTCTTGTGGTGGATAATATAGTTGTGGAGGGTTGTATGGATTGTGTGGATAGTTTTGGTAATAGGGTCTGGTTTGATAGCGAGGGGCTGGACCTCTCGACCTAGACAAGTACCTGCTTCAACTGTTGCGACCTCCTCTCTCTTCTTTTTCCCGAGCGCACCTCCCGTGCCGCTTTGGATAGCCTGAGTTGTGGCCTTGATCGCCGAATAACTCATTATCTTGTTGGACCTGAGTCCCTCTTCAACCATGCCGCCCATTTTTACTACTTCATTGAAAGATTTACCAACTGACGTCACCAGGTGACCAAAGTAGGTTGGCTCCAACGTTTGCAAGAAGTAGTCCACCGTTTCACCTTCCCTCATTGGTGGATCGACTCTTGCTGCTTGTTCTCTCCAACGGAATCCAAATTCCCTAAAGCTTTCTCCGGGCTTTTTCTCAAGTTTTAACAGTGTGAGACGGTCAGGGACAATCTCAAGGTTATACTGGAAATGACCTGCAAATGCTTGTGCTAGATCATCCCAAGTATACCACCTACTGGGATCCTACCTCGTGTACCATTCTAATGCGGACCCGCTTAAACTTTGACCGAAATAAGCAATCAGCAACTCATCCTTTCCACCTGCTCCTCTCATCTTACTGCAGAAACCTCGTAGATGTGCCATGGGATCACCATGTCCCTCATATAAGTCAAACTTTGGCATCTTAAAACCTGCCGGCAATTGAACATCGGGGAAGGGACACAGATCTTTGTAGGCCACACTAACTTGGCTGCCCAATCCATGCATATTCCTGAAGGATTGCTCCAGGCTTTTCACTTTACGGAGCACTTCATCCTACTCCGGGTTCTTAGCTGGCCTCTCAGCTTCTGTAGGGAACTGAAGGTGAGGAGTGTAAGTGTATGGCTCGGGTGCTTTGAAGGTGAGTTCAGGAGGATAGTATTTATTGTCTTGAACCTGAAACACTGGTTCATCAGGTGATTTTTGCAACGTGGCGGGTGGAGGTGCCACAAAAATAGGAACAGTTGGTGGAGGAGGGTTTTGTTTAGGTGGTGAAGCTTGGGGATTATAGGAAGTTTCCCCTTGATAGTATTGGGTAATGGGGAAGCTCGCTGATGGACCAGTGGAAGGGTGTTCCGGAGTTCGAGCTGGTGAAAGGGTAGGAGTAGGGGGAAGTATTGGTGGTGTTTGTCCCGTAGCCCAGGCTAGGTGCATCCCGGCAATCTCTTGTCTCAACCTGTCCATTTCCTCCTTCATCATTTGCATCTCCGTCTTTTCCTCCTCAACACTTTTGTCCGAACCAGACATACTTTCCGGAATGGGCCCTTTTGATCTTGTGTGGTAATGGTAATCTGCTAGAACGTTCTAACGAGCTAACTGTTTTGAAATCTCTTTCTCTGATATAAACAACAAACTTGTTAGCGTTAGAGCTTAACACATAGTGCAATTGGGGAATGCAATGTTCCTAGGCAGTTTAACCATTTCTAACATGTTTTTGCTTCGATTGCATGCGTCATTCCGGCTTATGTCCTTTATTTATTCACTTTGCCCTTTCTTTTTATCTTTTAGTGGTGGTCGAATCTTATATAGATTGCCTACGTATCATGTCCCCGCATGAATCAGACCGGGCGTAGTTCTGCCATAAGTAAGACACAATTTTGCATTCTATTACCAAAATATGCTATTACAAACTATCATTTGAAAGAAAAACAAACGAAATACAGAATCCACACTGTTAACATTGTTTGATATGAAAAGAGAACAAAAGGGGTAGACAACACTCTTAAAACAAACACGTGCAGGCTTGAATTAGGGATATATTAAAGCCTTGAATTTTGGTGCCCGCGAGGCATCGTTCGGCCTTTCTGCGGGTTTTGGTGTCAGGCCTCTTTGCAAGCTTTTTAATTCCTCCATGATCCGGTGGACATAACCCATGACTGAGGCAAAAAGGGTATCACGGGGCATTTCTTCACATACTAGGCACTTCGTGGTGATGTAGCGCCCAATCTCATTGATCCTACCCCTGATTCTATCCCTTTCTATGCACAGCTGTTCTATTCGTTGATTCTTTAGTCCCAATACTCGAGTGTTGTCAATGAGCTGATCTTGGAACCTCTCCATTTGTTCTTCCATTCGGGCTATTGAATCATAGCAGCGTTCCCTGTCCGTTCTAGCATCTCGGGCTTGTTTTAAGACCCGATCACTGAGAGTGGAATTTATTTCTCTTAATATTGCAACGCTCCCTTCATAATCCCTTCTCACTTTCCATAGGTGCTTTTTCTGTGCTGCTGTGCCTTTTTCCCATCTGGCCCGTATTCTTGCTATGCTAGCCTCGGATCTTTCCACGTTTTTTCAGCTTTTAGCGACCTGATTCCTTAACCCTGCTATCAACCTTTTATCGGCCCGACTTCTCCATTGGTTGTCGGCATCCATTTTCATCTTTCGGATTTGAGCTTTGAGGATCTCGCTTTCTTTGGCTAATTTGTTCTTTTCTCCTTCGTCGGCAGCAACCTGCACATTGTTTTCAAATTTTAGATCCTTAATCTGTTGTTTCAGCTTGCCTATTTCGGCAAGATATTCTTGTTCTTTGGTTAACCAGTCCCAATGCTCTTGTGAGGACTTGGCAAATTCTTGAAGGTGAGGTCTTTTAGCCGGCCTTCCAGACAACATTTTCCCTTTGTACCAAGCCTGATATCCGGGTGAAACTTCCCCTCTTGCCTGATTCAGTACACAAGTATTTGCCTCTAAGTGTTGACATTGGCTCCAAATCTGGCGGACCCTTGCTTCAGGAAACTGGCCATCGGGACTGATCTCAATCACTTGGGTGCTTAGATCCTCATCTTTCGGCACTATCTGACACCTCCCAAGTTGCCTCAAAACCCGATACGGCGCATAAGGTTGAATGCTCTTAAGTCCCATCAAGAGAAAATGGGGCCTAGCTGCTGGCATGTATATGACTTCGTCGATCGGTAACCATCCCAGTGTCCACTGTATTTGACTGGCGTTGAGGGTCCGGAAATATGAGGTCCATGCCGAGACTCCTTCAGGTAGGCGGACCTCATTAATTCTGGTGTAGAACTCCTCTATGCAGGTCTTTTCAGAAGATCCATGGCTCAGGAACTGGGCTCGGTGACATAGGTGTTCGGTCATCCATATTTGCAATAACAAGTTACACCCTTCGAAAAAGTTTCCTCCGGCTTTGCAGGCCGTGAGAGCTCGGAATATATCAGATACAATCATGGGCGCAAGCGTGCTATCCTTTTGAGTGAGCAAAGTACTGACGACCCCAGCTATCTTTATGTCAATATTCCTGTCTTTTCTTGGGAACACTAAAAGCCCTAAGAAGGTTATCATGAAAGCAACCCGTCTATGTTCATCCCACTTTCGACGGTTACTTTTGCTGCACAACTTGTTTTCTGGCTTGTCGAATCCTCCTATGTGGCCGTATCTTTGGTATATGAAGCTCAAAGTGCAAAAACCTTTTGCCAAATCAGGGTTATGGATTGTTCTGACTATCTTTAACGAGTCCAAAAACCGGTGCACTGCTACGGCTCTTGGAGAAACCAGTTATTTATGCTTCAACGGAACCTCAGCACTGCCGATGTACCCTGCTATTTCCTCTAAAGTTGGGGTGAGTTCAAAGTCCGAGAAGTGGAAGACATTGTGCGCAGGGTCCCAGTAAGGGACCAGTGCCCTTATAATATCTCCTCGAGGCCTGATATCCAACAAACTCGTGAGACCTTTCAGATGTTTCTTGTTTTCGTCATGCCCTTCTTTGCCTAAATCATTCCACCATAGCCGCAACTAGAGGGGGATTTTATTCATGATTGAAAAAGGTTCATTTTGAGTCGTGCTCATTCTGCACATTTATTAATATGATTAAACAAAAGAAAATTTATTTGACTCAAAACGATTTGATCATTTTTCCTAAAAAAAAAATAGATCTTCCGAACACGACCTTTCAGCACTTCAGGGACGAAGATTTTAAGGTTGTGCGAGTTAACCAATAAAAAAAATGACAGAAGGGGCCATTTATACAAAGTCAGCCTTCCGGCATTCCTTTTGGGAACATTCGGCTATTTTTTAATAAAAACGGCATCACCCGATTCTATGACAAAAAATTAAAATTTTGACACCTCTTTTTTTTTTCTTTGGCTATTTTTGCAAAATGGGCGGTTGGACCCGACGAGGGTTGCCTACGTATCTCACTCCCTGTGAGAATCAAACCAGCGTAGTTCGCCCATAAACTGAACTTTGTAAACAATATTCCTTTCTTTCCCAATAAATCAAACTAAAAAAAATTCAAAATTTTGGCGGGGTTTTGACACTACTTGGCTATTGTTTTTTTTTTCCTTAAAAAAAATAAGTAGTTATCTCCCTATACTGCTATATACTCCTTTTTTCTTTTCTTTTTTCACTTCTCTTTTTTTTTTCACAAAATTTTTTTTTGAAAAAAATTCCCTATTTCAGAAGCCGGTCAGCATGCAGATCTGAAGCAAATAAATATGCAAAACAAACAAGATGCAGCAGGATGGTCTTTTTCACTTTAGGTTGCTTGTGCTAGACGGACCCAACCCCTGTGTTGAGTCCCCTAAGCCAAATGCAGCATGATGCAAATAAACGTTCCTACTAGGGATCCGGCATGAAGTCAAGTTATTCTAGGTTCAACCGGGGTATATGTTCTAGACAGTGCACCCGAGCGGACAACTCGAGTTGAGGAAGTAGCTCTTTTCCGGGAATCAAAAGGCCAGCCGACTTAGAAACTTTTCGAGCCTCTTTTATTTAGGGTATGACACTAACAGAATAGGGAGCCTCAACCAGTAAGCACATCCCCTGAGGTAAGAAGAGAAGGGTTTCGACACAGTTTATATGTACAGTTCAAATAATATCAAAGCAGTAGTAAGCAACATTTTGCATATTAAGCACAGATCATATGAGAAATCAGATAATAAAGCCAAAATACAACAATTTATCAAGCTCGAATTTCTAACCCTGAACCGGTAGTTCTGGGTAAGACTTTATCTCCTCAGTAGAGTCGCCAAAGCTGTCACACCTCATTTTTTTCCTACACCCCATAGGGTATAAGGGAGTTTTTTCAATTAAAGGACAATAGAAACGGGATTTGTTTATGTAATTCAGAGTCGCCTCTTGGGAGATTTGTGGTGTCCCAAGTCACCGGTTGAATCCCGAATTGAGTAAAATATTGACTATGTTTAACAGTCTGCGCACCAGAAATCCGGATAAGGAATTCTGTTAACCCGGGAGAAGGTGTTAGGCATTCCCGAGTTCCGTGGTTCTAGCACGGTCGCTCAACTGTTATATTTGGCTTATTTTATCTGATTTTAACAATTAAGAACTTATATGCAAATTTTAACTTTGAACCGCCTTTATCAATTTTATTATTGTTATTATTTTACGAAGAATTGCAACGTTGTGAAAACGTATCTCGAACCACGTCACAGTCAATGCACCAGTGGTTATCGACACATTTCGACTCCGTCGGAATTTGGATTTTGGGCCACATGAATGCGCACCCGTATTTAAAAAAATAATTTATTAAAGACGCGCCTAGAGTGACTAGCGTATTGTTGTTTTCGGAGGAGGCCATGAAAATTCATTAGACGGCCAACTCCAAAGTCTATCCGGTTATTGAGTCCTTTTATTGAGGGCCCTGCAATTTGTGATTTACTGTGGCAAGACACGCCTCCTTTATTTTAAGGACCTAAAGTGACTACATTTCTATTTAAATTAGTCTATAAAAATAAAATAAAAATCCTAATTAATTACATGCTTAATCGGTCCGTTGTTTATTATTTACCAACTTACGACCATTGTTGAAAAGTAAATATCACCAAAGCTGAAATTATAAATAAAGTACAAAATTGACAAGCAGTAAAAAAGCTAAACGTCTTATAACTATCCTAAACCCATTTTGTTAAATGAACAAACCATGGGTATTAATTACTTACAAATATTGGCAACTAGAATTAACTTTAATCGCTAATGCTCTTTTGAACTTCAATATTAACTCATTTTTTGAACTCGACTCATGTCTATTGGATTAATGCTCTTAGCCTTGCTATATTGATTCACTTCTTCAAATATACTAAACCTGCTAATTATACAAGTTAAGAGTCCCTATGTTTGCCTAAATTTGCGGGTCTTTGTTATTTAAAGATTCAACAATTACAAAATTACGAGTTCAAAACTAGATTTTTGTTAACCAACCAATATAAAATTGATATCCTACATGGATTATTTGCCCAAATGATTCCGAACTAAGGTATTTGATGACACACATTAACAAAATGACATTATTTAACTATGAAACTCACGCGAGACTAAAGAGTTCAAAATACCTACATCTTACTCAAATTAAACACACATATTATACTAATTAATGCTCATATTTTTCAAAGAATTCAATTCCACAATCTAAAGTTACTTATCACTTATTGCTAATAACATGATCTTATAGAAGAAATAGTCATACTTATACAAATGTCTAACATTCATTTAACAACATAATTAAAGTCTATCTAAAACATGCTAAAATTCTGCATCTCATTTTCATCTTCAAAGTGTATATCAAAATGATTTGTAGAAGTGTACCTGGTATGGACAAAAGAAGAAAAGGGGAAGATCAGTGCAGAAACACATCAGTAGCATATACAGCAACACAGCAGCAGCAACAACCAATAAACCCAGGAAATACTAAACTGAAAAGCCCAGCAATACCAAAGCTAAACACAAACAGATCCAATGAAACAGCAGTTTTCTGTTTTTATCAAACACTTCAAGGAAAACAGCCTGAAACTTTGAATGCAAAAGTTCAGCCTTAATACTTTAACTCTAGCTCTTAATGCACAAATTTTGATTTTTCTGAATATTAGAGTTCTTTGTTCCAGAATTCTTTTTTATTCTCTACTGATTCCTATTTTTCTTTTAAAATCAGTCCCCCAACCCTTTTATACAAATCTGCCCCCTTTTCAACTTACTGCCCGACCCCCTTTTCTTATTGAAATCAGAATTTTCCACTAAAATCCCACTAAGTCTGAATTTTCCACTTAAAATCCCACTAAGGAAGGTTTTTCCTTAATTTCAGCCCCCATTCCCTTTTGTTTCCCATTAGTGCATTAAATAATACCCCAATTAGCAAATCACTAACAATAAAGTATAATCCTAACTATTTCACTTCTAAATCACCCTTGAAAACCCTTTGATATTACTGACTTCTTAACACAATTTCAACTGTACTACAACTTTTAATTATAAAATCTGTTTAATCTAATACTTATCTAAAACTACCTCTGACTAACAGCTATAACCATTTCAAATTATCAAATTCAAACAACATTTCAAGCCAGGACTCAAATCATATCGAGTAGCATCAGAATAAAGACCATTGAATCAGGAAATAACCATATTGAACTAACTAAGGTAACACTTGGCATATATACAGGAATAAACTAACACAAAACCTAATCAAGAAAACATATGAATATTGTAAACACATTGAACGAGAATAAAAGGCATTCATATGCAGAAAGATGATGAAAAACTAAGAGAAAAAGGACCAAACACAACATAAAAGGGACAATTTGAAAACTATAAATAACAGAATGCCGAATGATTCAAACTATACGAACGACCTAATCGACGAAGCTTAATTAATCGATTACGTATTACAATTGACACTAATCAAGTCAGTAACAAAGCAATAGGCAAACAGTGTTATTGGCGAAATCATAGACTAACAAGAAGTTAATTAATCGATGCAACTTATGAATTGATTACACAATTTATAACACATAACAATTAAAGCAAATGCAAACAAATGACAGAATCAGGCCAAATAAAAGGTCCATTGGATATGAACAGAGTCAATTGACCAAAAGAATTTTAAAAACGATACAACAAATAAACAGATACACAAAGGTTTAAAAAAATGAACAAATACAAAGGAAAGAAGAAGAAATACCTCATAATACCAGAACTATACGGACCTAGGCTCGAAACTCGGATTCAGACACTTTGAGATCGAACAGACCTTAGTCGAAGTGTTCTCAACTGAGAACACTTCGATTAAGGTCAATTAGACCCCAACCCTTCCTTTAATTTTTTGACAGATTCCATGATTTGGAATTTAGGGTTCCGTTTTTCTCAGATTTAGGGTTTGATCATTTCTAAGCAGATTCGAACCAAACCAAGCTTGGTTTGGTTACGAGTGAGGTCAGGAGAGTAACTGGTATGATTTTGGGGTAGGTTGGGGCAGTTTTAGGTTTTGCTCGAATCTTCAAATGAAGATTTGAGAAGTTCCAGGAATATTCAAACTGAACTATTACCAGATTTATGACGAGAGTGGTCAGGAGAAGCTGTGGTGTTAATTTGGTAGCCATCGGAGAAGATGAGGTTTTTCAGGCCAACCTTCGATTTAATATTCGAAGAGTTGGGGCCTGATTCGAAGGATATGGGTTATGGATTTGGAATGGGGAGGTCAAGAGGAGTCGAGGGTGTTAAACTGGGGTCGTTTGGACCACCAGAACTGTCGTGAGGCGATTTCCGGTGGGTGGTTAACGGTGGTTGATGGTGGTAAGCGGTGGTGGATCATCTGGTCTCTGAAGATCAGAGACAAAGGTGGAATGAGGGGTATGGCCTAGGGGGCGTGGGGGTGATGGGTTAGGCTTATATACGGGGGAGGGAATTGATCCTGGGCCATTCGATCTACTGAGATCAATGGCCCAGATCAATTCACTTAAAAGGAATGGTGTCGTTTGATTTTGGTTGGGGGTCGGTTCGAACCGGAGACAAATGGGTCGGGTTGGAGACGGGTTACTGAAAGGGATCTTGGACTGTTGGATTGGGTGATTGAACGGCTGAGATTGACGGGTGACGAAACGAGGTAGTTTCATCATACTACGTCGTTTCGTCCGTCTCTGAGACCAGCTGGTCTGGATTGGGGTAGGGATGAGCTTTGGGCCTGAATTTTTCACCTGGCCCAATCCGAATTTCCTTACTACTTTACCCATTTCCCCTTTTTCTTTAATTACAAAAATTAAACAAAAAATCCTAAATAAATTGTAAAATCAAAAATAAAATTACACACAAATTAAACATTAAATAAAATCAACACAATGACAAGAAACACATATGCATATTTTTGTGATTTTCTTTTAACCAAATTATGGTTAATTAATTCCTAAATGTATTTTTGTATTTTATCCTTTTATATAAACCAATGATTAATTAATTGTAAAAATGCAACATTAATTCCTAAATGCACATGCACCTACATATTATTTTTTTTTGTATTTTTCTTTAATTAGAATAAAATAAATATGCATAGATAAAATGCCACGAAAAATTCAAACTTGCACACAAAGAAAAAATTATTTGTGATTTCTTTTTGGAGTAATTCTTGTGAGGCAAAAATCACGTACTCACAGTAATCAACTTATCAATAGCAGACTCCCCCACTTGGATCAAAGCCATAGATTAAAACATATAATAGCTCACAATGCCCATACTCTATTACTGCCATAATACCATAGTGAGATTCAACTAAATCCTTCATAAGCTCATGCAACACAAACCATCCAATATTTCAAATCATCTGCAAATCTCACATTCACCCTTGTAACACTCAAGCCCACTCTCATAAGCGATCCAAACTCAAATTGCAACACATATAATTCACTGGTAAAAGAGAACTCGCTACAAAATAACATAGGGATCACACAACCCTCAGGACACTCTATAGGAGATAACCCACATGCTTTGCCTCAAGCTGACATCTCTCTATACCCTTCTACAGTCGTAACCATTATGCAATCACTTAATCTTCTTGATTCTGAACTCATTAACAAGACATGAGAATCCTATTCGTCCCATAATTGAACAACATGAAAGACCTTCCAATATACTCATAACTCGAAACTATGTGTCCCATCAAGACTGAAATCAAGCATCCGATAGTCCTTTTTACATCTCAAGCAAACTCTTCTCGTCACACTAAATCCATCTGTACATATCCCGCAGTCACATTATACTCATCATATAGCCATCTTACCACTCATCGAGCCACAAATTCCACTAATAGGGACACTACCGGACGTATAAGTCCAAAAGCACGTGCTCACACAATCAACATCTCTAAGCTCAAGCTGTAGTCAAAACCCGACCTCAAGTCCTCCAGACTAGCCCATCATCAACGCACTGAAATCATATCTCACACCTCATCCATGGAATCACAAGCCATCGATGCATAGTTGATACCGAGCGCTCATGTGCGCATACGAGTACATGGAAAGAATTCAAAGGATTATGCTTAAAGCTGAATCAATGCTGCACGATAAGGAAAGAAAGATGGGAAGTATATCCTCAATGCCCCGTAGCCTCTCGAAGATAGGTATGGACGTCATCATACCGATCTGTAACACTCTACTATAAACTTGCTCATGACTTGTAGAACCTATGAACCTAGAGCTCTGATACCAATTTGTCACAACCCAAAATCCAACTAGTTGTGATGCCATCTAACCCAACCCGCTAGCTAAGCCATTTAACAATTATCCATTTCCAATGAAATTAATAAAACAACTAAAGGGAAGAAATTATCTGAAACTTATACATTTCCCAAGAACTAGTAGTACCAATCATGAGCTTCTAAGAATAGAGTTTACAAAGCTAAAATGAAGTAAATACATCTTCTGTTTTGAAAAGTACATAAATAGAGTTTTATAAATCTAAGGCTACCATGAACAAGAGGCAGCTGCAACTACACCTTCAAATCCAGCGACCATCGAACACAGCAACAACAACATCCAACATCTACACGCAATATGCAGAACTGTAGTATCAGTACAACCGACCCCATATACTGCTAAGTAACAAACCAAACCTTAGGTTGAAAGTAGTGACGAGCTAAAATATGGGTCCGATCCAACACTAATAACCAATAGTAGATCATAACAGTGTAAAGAAACTAAATAAAGAAGTAACTCAGAGATAAAATGCTCAGCCTTTTCATAGTTTTCCAAAAATAGTTCAGCTTGTCAAGTATATCAGTGAAAACCCAAATCCTTTACCGAAATCGTCAAAAATATGAGTGAGTTTGAAAACTGTAATTTTTCCCAAAAACCTTTCATCAGGTAAATGTTTCAATTTCAGATAGCATGAAGAAAGTAAATCTCTATGCCTACATGTCAAGATACAGGTAAAATCATGAACGTCACCAAAAATGGGCAATAAAAGGAAATGCATCTCTATGCATGTATCTCAAGTATGCGTGGCAAATGCAATGCCTCTCAGTGATAAGATCATGTACTCACACTCTCAGAGTACTCAATCTCACTATCTTGTATTTCTCTCTTACCGTGGTCAACACTCAGCACACTCAATCACTCAACACTATACAATACTCGTTGCGGCGTGCAACCCGATCCACACATATATATAGTCATAAGGCTTGTTGCGGCGTGCAACCCAATCCATATGTATAAACATCCATAAGGCTGGTTGCGACGTGCAACCCAATCCATATATATAAATAGCCATAATACTCGTTGCGGCGTGCAACCCGATCTATATATAAATATATAATCAACTGCGCTCACTGTGGGTGTGCAGACTTTAGTGGGGCTCCTTTAGCCCAAGCACTATATCGCTGTGGCATGCAGCCCGATCCCATAAAATATAATCAATATATCATGCTGTGGCGTGTAGCCCGATCCTATAGTATCACTCTCACTCATGCCCTCGGCCTCACACAATCATCAATCTCTCCAGTCTCATTCATGGGCTCACAATGTTATGAAACCAGCCTGACAATAATGATTGATGTATCAATAAACAACAATTGAGATTGAGAAATGATATGAATGCATGAATATGACTGAGTACAAAATAACAATGAAATCAGTAAGATGACCGCAAAAAATGACCACTATGGGTCCTAACAATATCAGCATAAAGCCTAAACATGATATATAGCATGATTGACAGTTCAGTTACTTTATCACATGGTGAAAATACAGATATCAACAAAATAGGATCACTACACAGTGCCATGGAAACAACAGAGTCACAATTCACAGGGTGCACGCTAATCGAAGCCAACCCTGCACTACTATTGAGTAGCGAAAGAGGGTCGAAGAAGATTTTACCCGATTAAGGTCGGGATCGATTTCTACAGGGAGCTAGAAGTTGGAGTCGAGTGTCTATATAATTGAGAGTTGTTTATGTGTTCCAAATTGCACTTCTTAACATTTATGGGTTTTTGATTTACTTCTAATTATATAAAACTATAATGCTAAATTAAACTAAAGTAAGCTAAGATTAAACTATTGCGAGTAGTTCTAATGATTAAAAGGCACTAGGGTAGTGAATTTCACATAGGTGGTCAATTGACGGATACTTGAGTCTAAGGCATGATTGACATATTTGGAGAGTATGATATAACCGTTGCACGATTCTACACCCTCTACACTTCTCGGTGGTTCGAATGATTTTGCTCGAATTGACTTTCTCAAGACCAATTGGGTATGCAAATTTGCACAAGCAATCAAGGTTCAAGTCGGGTATTACTATCTCTAGGTTTAACCCTTTAATTGGGGCTATCAATCTCTTGAGTACACCCCAATTCCTTGTTGGACCAATTTCAGAGACTTAGGCTCTCTTTCTCAAGAAGAACCAAAGTCAACTAAACATAAACTAGTGTTTGCAACCACCAATTCAGCAATTAAACATGAAATTAGCCCAAATATCAAATACCCATAGTCAACCTAGCCCTAAAACACAAGACCCATCAATTACCCACACTAGGATTGAGCCACAACCCTAGCTTATGGGTCTAGCTACTCATAATTAGAGAAGAAAACAAAGAAATAGATGAAGAAAAACTCATATTAATTAATTGCTAAGATAAATTAAAGGATTCAATGTTGAAATGAAGCTAAAATTGCTCAAAATACTAAAACTATCGAAGTCACGAGCGCAGCTCAGTACATAAACTATCTGATGACCTAAAAATGGGAAAAGAAGCTATTTATACTAAGCTGAAAATTTTGGACAAAACTACCCCTTCGGGGCTAGTGCAGATCGCACAAAATCACGTGCGGTCGCACTAAGGCTCTTGACATAAAAATCCAGATCTCTGAAGTCGGGCAATGCTGACCGCACAGAATGGAGTGCGGCCGCGGTGGCTTCTAGTGCAGTCCGCATGAAATGGAGCGTGAACCACATTGGGCTTCAAACTCCAAACTGGCAATTCTTTGGTTCTTGGCTCCGTGGACTGCACTAAATCGAGTGCGGCCGCAGTGACTCCAATGCGGACCGCAGTAAATCCCATGTGGCCGCATTGCATGTTTTGCCTGAGTTGCATACTCTCTGAACCTCACTTGTGCGGACCGCATAGAATGGTGTGCGGCCGCATTGGCCTTGTTTTTCCTGAGCTTACTTGTCTTGGTACTTGGGCAAGTTTCACTCCTTTTTGAGCTGATCTTTGACATCTTGTCACCTTGTTGATCAAATCTGCAATCAAGCACAACTTGTGAGACTTTGGGACTATTTTGTACACATTTCTAATCAAAACTTAAGCAAGAAGGAGTATAAAATGTATCAAAATCCCTAGTTATCAACTCCCCCAAACTTAAGCTTTTGCTTGTCCTCAAGTAAACAAAATAAGACCCACCCCTTAAGAGAAAATCCAAGAAAATTCAGTTGTCCTAAAGTGACCTCATCTAGCCTTAATTGGGATTAACAATTGCCCTCAATACAAATGGATCATTAATAACATTTACTCTTTTAAACACCATGAATTAAGTGCGACACAAGAGCATCAAGAGTTGACTCAATGCATCAAAGAACTCTTTCTATTACTTTGGTCATTGTGGAACCCAGACTCACACATCCTCAGCTCTCCCTAAGCAAACTTCACCTTTAGAATAGTGGCACTCAGAAGGAGGTTAATGGAAAATCACTCATCTCTCTCAAGGAAAAGTCACAAGTCCGGCTCTAAGTATCATATGCTTGCCCCTTATGTGAGTCACCACTAATGTAAGTTTCATTCAACTCAAGATCATATAGGGCTTTTGTGGAGACATAGTGAAGGCTTTTGGTTTAGGGTAGGTAATGTTTGGTCTAAGTAGGTTCCATCTTCCCTTAAGCACTTCTTTTATTTCATTTGGCACACATTCACTTGACTCTTTGAGTCATTTCACTTCTTTCCAAGGAGTTAGAGAGACACACTGTCATGCTTTCTTGTTCATTTCAAATCTTTTCTCCTTTCTCAACTTTCCACACCTTTCATTCTTTGTTTTTCTTGAATCCCTTTTTATTCTCTTGCACATTGAACATTCTTTTTGTCTTTTTGCTTTTCTTTCTATTTCATTTCCTTTCCTTTTCTTCATTTTGTACCTTTTTACCACTTTGTTGTCATCCTTGTCTCTCCCCCAAACTTATACTTTTGCCATGTGCTAAAGGAAAGATCGGGTGCCAAGAGAGGGTATCTTTTAGAATAGGTAAAGGCTTGTATCATGGTTCTTTGAAAGAAAAAGGTCTAAGGCTCAAAAGGGTTGACTAAGGATCTTATCATCGGTAGGTTATGGAAGTGTCCAAGCTATCCTTTGGACCAAAGAGAGCCTATAATCATGTCTCAAGTCAAAATTTACTTAGGATTTTGCCTCAACAAATATTCAAGGCAAGTTCTAGACCAATGGCTCGGGACTTGGACTTGCAACGCAATTTCTCACCACACAAACTATGGGATCACTAAAGACATAGAGTCAGAGGCCCATAACGACCTTAGATAATATTTGAGCACACAATGGTCCCGAAAAATTACTTGATGATTTTCGGTCAACACAAGAGTCTCAAAGTCACGACTTTCACCATCCTAAACACAATAATTTATTTTTGACCATGAGATCAAAGGCAAATGTGCTAGGCCCAACTGAAGCTTTGCTTGAGACACCCTTACCCCTAACTACTAAAAAGCAAAAAGAAAAACAGACTCAAATCCTTAAGAAGGTTGTCACTCCATCCATCATTGGGAAGAGCCATCCGCTTCACACAAACTCCACCTTTGGAAAGAATCGTGGCATTAAGAAAACCAAAGGCATATTGCAAACATTCAAAACAAGAAGCTACGAACTTGAATAAGAAGCTACGGAAAAGAAAAATGCGGAAAGTGAAATAAATATTTACAAGAGATGATTTAATCGAATATACAATAGAGGGGATGAATATATACAATGTAACATAAACTTTATACACAGACCCAAAATGAAAAGTACGAAAAATGTAATGAAATACTAAAATTATATACATACCAAAGATGAAAAAATTAAGAAAGCATAAAAACTGTCAAATATATACAATCATCCAACAAATCAATGTAGGGCCTACCCCCTCAAATGAAAGATGGCATTGTCCTCAATGCCAACTAAGCCAAATAAGCACCAAAAATAAAAGGGAAAAGGATATAGAGACTCCCTATGGCTCGTCTATCTGCATGGGCTCCTGAGTGGTCCCTAGGTCTTCAATATGCTCGAGAACCTCAGATTGGTTCCCTATAGCCTGTTGCTCTGCTGCTAGGACCTGGGCCTGGACCTGGACATGATCCTAATGTGCATTCTGTGGCTGACTGGAGGAGGTCTCCGGTGGGTCTTCCAACTAGATAACTACATCATCTGCTCGGGGAATCATCATCCTTCTCTTGGGAGGCCTCTAGGACTGCTCTGGCTGGGGTGAGCTGCTGGCACCAGGTCCTGTAGCAATAAGTCCAAATGTAGATGATCTGCCTTCATCTTGTCAACCTCAACTCCTTTACGGACTCCTTGGAAGCACGCGTCTTTCTCATCTTCTTGGCCTCCCTAGCAAGCTCCTTGAGAGCTTTCCCATGAAACTCTACAGCGTCCGTAAGAACCTTTCGTGTGTCTAGGATTTTTTTCTAGTTGTCCAGAATATTCTTGAGGGCGTCCTCAATAAATTGTGGGACCTGTGGGTGGAGGTGCCGACTGAGCTGCTACGGTAGATGTGAGGACAGACAACTTGGATGAAGTTATCTGCATCCAGTTGTTGATGCTGAGAAGAGCCTGGCTCAGTCGGTGTGTAGTCACTGGGTAGGCTTGGGTAGAGGGTATATCTGGATCTGCTAAAGTGGATGGACCTGGGGGAATGTCCGTTGTGGTGGAGGCAGGCTGAATAGGAGTCACTACCACAACTGGCTCTTTAGATTGGCCAATTGGAGCAGTAGTTGTACCCTTGAAGTTCTTGCTTTTTGGGTTGTCATCCCCTTGCATGTTGTACCATGAGAATGGGGCCTTTGCTTTCACTTTGATATCAAACGACCACTTTTCTACCTTTAAGTCTGTGAAGTACATGGTTAAGAAGATGGGGAAGGGGTAGTTTCTGTCACCTTCTTTGCCGACCTATGTAATCACTCGAGACATCACCTCCCAACGTTAATCGGGTACCCCGCCATGATTGATGCTACCAATACTCCCGGTGAAGAGTCTGTTGCACACGAATGTTTCCCACCCCTTGGCCTCGAAATTCAAACTTCTCAAAATTTTCACTCCCGCATTCAACCAATCGGGGGTGATACCTGGGATTGCTAGATACTGTGCCAACCAAGGACGGACCTCTTCACCTAATTCCATCTTCGACAAATACAACGACTCATCCTCCTTATCAAAGCCCAAGTAGTCATTTATGGTTTTCCCATCGAACAACACTTTCAAATTGTGCACCTTGGTCACTTTGGTGCCTTTATTGATGTGGGCAACATTGGTGTAGAATTCCTTGACCAGGTGCTCGTTTGCATCCTCACAGTTGTTTAAAAAATACTCCAAGCCCATTCTCTCTCTAAACTGCCTTCTCACATTGGGGTTGTGAGCCAAAAGGTCTCTATCTACAAAACTTCTCTCCGGAATTAATTTCCTCACAAGCCACCATTCTCTGAATTTATGGTTGGCTACCTCGCTCACAAAGCGGTTTTGCCACACCTCTAGGTTTCTAGTTCGTTCTACCCCGCCAACCTGGGGCTCACCCCCTTCTCCTACTACCTCTTCTTCTCCTACTGCACCCTCTCCGGATAATGAAGTTGTGGGAGAGGTGGAGTATTCACCCCTACTACCTTTAGCAGAGCCCTCAGACGACCCAAAAGATACATTTACTGACGCTTGGGCAGGGGGGGAAGTGGGAGCAGTGTCTCTTAGTCTGTTTCTCTCCGGCCAGTCAGGGATGTATTCTGGGATTGAGTCTGAAGATATATCCTGGGAGGGCTCGTATTTTCTTCCAGACTGGTCAATGGCCCTATCAGCAGCTTTAATCATCTTCCTCATGTTTTTAATATTTTGCCGGGCATGAGGAATCAGTCTTATCATTTTCTGTTTCCCTCCCCAGGATGACTCACCTCGATCAGCTTGTTTAGAACCCTTGCCTCTTTGTTTTACCAATGTCTGCAAACAACATCCATTATGCTTGTTAGTCTCAGTAGAAGTAATTAATATCAGAGTTGCAGAAAAGAAAGAGTTGCAGATAGTTGCAGATATTACAAAGTGCGGACCGCATAAAATGTAGTGCGGCTGCACAGAGGTCAGTGCGGACCGCACAAAATGCCAATGCGGTTCGCACAGAGGTGGGGTTCAGACTACCCACTCTCTGAACAATTGCTCCGCGGACCACACAAAATAGCAATGCGGTCCGCATTGAGGTACCGCGGACCGCACAAAATGCAATGCGGCTGTGGTCCTCGAAGATCAAGTTTCAAGACTTTTAGCAATGCGGTCCGTACAAAATTCCATTGCGGACCGCACAAGGGCACCGCGGACCGCACAGAATCAATCGCGGTCCGTACTAAGTGCCCAGAAGCAGCATTAACTTAGGGTTCAATGTATTTTGATTTTAAGTCCAATTTCACACCTAAGAAAGGTCCCTATGTGTTTGCCCAGTGTTATTAACTACCTAATTCTACTTTAATCAAGAAATTAACTAACCTAATTTTACCAAATCAAAAGAAGTACGGGAAGAACAGAAGGGAAGCTAAGAAGACAAAAATTAAATGAAAATAATAAACTTAAACAATTAACAAGAAGTAAAAGTTTACCAGATGTGAGATGCTGATGATTAATTAAGATTTTACCGATGAAATCGTGCAATTCTTGTGATGAACAATGATTTTTTTACGGTTTTGAGAGCAAAAGGTCGAAAAGTGTAAAAAGAGGCCCTCAAGACCTATTTATAGAAAAGGACCTGGGGTCCAGCTTACCACCCCAATGCGGACCGCACAAAATGGCAATGTGGTCCGTATTGCTCAAAGTCATGAGGTACAGGCCAAGGCAGTCACTACAGTCTGCACTAAATGCACTGCGGCCGCAGTGGACCACCACGGACCGCACAAAATGCAATGCGGCCGCGGTGGTAAACTTCAGAGAGCTGTTTATTTCATCAATCATCAGTGCGGTCGCACTGATTTTAGTGCCCCGCGCGCTGAGTTCTTTGCAGTCGCACACAATGTAATGCGGTCCATATTGAAAACTTCAGAGACTTGACAATTTTTTCACTGTGTCCTGCACTTCATCAACACAAACTAGTAACATCTCACAACCAGTCAGTCCAAAAATAGATCCTATCCTACAATGAAAAACAAAGAAAAACAAGAAGAAAAACACATGGGTTGCCTCCCAAGAAGTGCCTGATTTAACATCGTGGCACGACACAGGTTACCATCAAATTATTTGAGGTGAAGAAGTGCCACCACGTGGCTGTCATCAATTTTTCCCAAGTAGTGCTTGACCCTATGCCCATTCACTCTGAAAACTTTCCCATTTTTATTCTTTAAATCAAGTGCACCAAACGGGGTCACACACACCACTTCAAAAGGTCCACTCCATTTTGACTTAAGCTTTTCCGGAAGCAGACGTAATCGAGAGTTGAACAAGAGAACCAAATTACCCACTTTGAACTCCTTGCTACGAGCATATTTATCATGAAGGTACTTCATCTTGTCCTTGTACAGGGAAGAACTGGAGTAGGCATGGAATCAGAATTCATCAAGTTCATTAAGCTGCTCCACACGAAGATTGGCTGCAATATCCCATTCAAGATTTAGCTTCCTCAAAGACCACATGGCCTTGTGCTCTAACTCAACCGGTAGATGGCAAGCTTTCCCAAACACCAACCGATACGGAGACATACCAATCGGAGTCTTGTAAGCAGTCCTATAATCCCATAGAGTGTCATCCAACTTCTTTGACCAATCGATCATATTAGCATTGACCGTCTTTGACAATATACTTTTGATTTTTCTGTTGGAGACCTCAACTTGACCACTTGCTTGAGGATGATAGGGATTAGAAACTTTGTGATTGACACCATACTTTGCAAGCAAAGTGTCGAAAGATCTATTGCAAAAATGAGACCCCCCATCACTTATGATTGCATGAGGAGTACCAAACCTTGTAAAGATGCTCTTCTTGAGAAATGCAACAATACTCCGGGCCTCATTGTTGGGCAAAGCCACGGCTTCAACCCACTTTGAAACATAGTCCACCGCCATAAGAATGTATGTGTTCCCACACGAGCTAACAAACGAGCCCATAAAATCAATGCCCCATACATCAAAAATATCAACCTCGAGGATGGTATTGAGAGTCATCTTATCTTTCTTCGAAATTTCGCCCACTCTTTGACATTCATCACACCTCTTCACAAGTTCACTTGCATCTTTGCACAAAGTTGGCCAATAATACCCACAACTAAGAACTTTGGAAGCCGTCCACGCCCCGCCATGATGGCCACCATAGGGAGCGGAATGACAAGCCTCCAAGATACTCAATTGCTCTTCCTCCTGGACACACCTTTGGATCACACCATCCGTGCAAATCTTAAAGAAGTACGACTCATCCCAATAGAAATCCAAACTATCCCACTTGAGCTTCTTCCTTTGGTTAGAAGAGAGCTCATACGGGATTATACCAGTCACAAGGAAATTAGCAACATCCGCAAACTATGGCATACCATTCATTGATACCGAAAGGAGTTGTTTGTCGGGAAATAAATCATTGATCTCTAGGCCATCACGAGGCTTCCCCTCCTCCTCCAAGCAGGACAAGTGGTCCGCCACTTGGTTCTCACTACCCTTCCGATCCACAATCTCCAAATCGAACTCTTGATGTAACAAGACCCACCGCATCAGTCTAGCTTTGGAGTCCTTTTTCGTCATCAAGTACCGGAGTGCGACATGGTCGGTATGGATTATGACCTTGGCACCCATGATATATGACCGAAATTTCTCCATTGCGAACACAATAGCCAAAAGTTCTTTCTCGGTCACCGTGTAGTTTACTTGAGCATCATTCATTGTCTTGCTCGCATAGTACACCGGATGAAATATTTTGTTCACTCTTTGACCCAAAACCGCCCCAATCGCAACATCGCTTGCATCACACATGAGCTCAAAGGGTAAGCTCCAATTAGGTGCGGTAATGAAAAGAGTGGTGGTCAGCTTATTCTTGAGAAATTCAAAGGCTTGCATACATTTTTCATCAAACACAAACTTGGCATCTTTTTCCAACAACTTGCACAAGGGATTCACTACCTTCGAAAAGTCTTTGATAAATCTCCGGTAGAACCCCGCATGCCCAAGAAAACTTCGAACTCCCTTGACAGATGCAGGGAGAGGTAGCCTTGAAATCACATCAATTTTTGCTTTATCTACCTCAATACCATGCTTTGAAATTTTATGCCCAAGAACTATGCCCTCTTCCACCATAAAGTGGCATTTCTCCCAACTGAGAACAAGATTAGTTTCTTCACAATGGGTCAAAACTCTATCAAGATTCTTCAAGCATTCATCAAATGAGTCTCCCACAACACTAAAGTCGTCCATAAACACCTCCAAAATGTCTTCCACCATATCAGTGAAAATGGCCATCATACACCGCTGAAATATAGTCGGTGCATTACACAATCCAAAAGGCATCCTAGAGAAAGCAAAGGTGTCATATGGACAAGTGAATGTGTTCTTCTCCTGATCTTCCAGAGCAATCAAGATTTAGTTGTACCCAGAATACCCATCCAAGAAACAGTAGAAGGCACGCCCAGCAAGTCGGTCTAACATCTGATCAAGGAAAGGCAAAGGAAAGTCATCCTTGCGGGTAACTTTATTCAACTTGTGGTAGTCCATGCATACCGTCCAACCGGTGACGGTTCTGGTAGGAATCAACTTATTTTGTGAATTTGCAACCACGATCATGCCACCTTTCTTTGGTACACATTGCACCGGTGAAGTCCAAGAGCTATCAGAGATGGGGTACACAACCCCGACATCCAACCACTTGATCACCTCCTTTTTCACAACCTCTTGCATTGCTTCGTTCAACCTCATTTGATGTTCCAAGGAGGGCTTTGCATCATCTTCCAGAATAATCTTGTGCATACAGAATGCGGGGCTTATCCCCCGAATATCAGCTAAATTCCATCCAATTACCTTTTTCCACTTTTGAAGCACCGCCAATATGGCATCAACCTACATGTTAGTAAGACAAGAAGAAAGAATAACTGGCAATGTAGAGTTTGAGCCTAAGAACTCATACCTGAGGTGTGGAGGCAACGATTTCAACTCCAACACCGGAGGCTCCTTAATTGAAGGTTTTGTTGGTAGAGTCTTCCTATTTTCAAGGTTCAAATAATTTCCTAGGCTCATAAGAGTAAAAGATCATTCAATGTAAAGCGTTCACGCACTCTACTCGGCCCTCATCATCATTGACATCAAGATTCAGCAATACGACCTCCAATGGATCCTCCACATTGATCATTGCACTGGTGTCATCAACTATCATTGCTGTGACAAGGTCCACAAAAGAGCACACCTCCGTATTGTTGGGCTGCTTCATTGATTTGCAAACATAAAAGACCACTTTTTCATCACCCACCCAGAAGGTGAGTTCCCCTGCTTCCACATCAACTAAGGCCTTCCCCGTATCAAGGAAAGGTCTCCCCAAAAGGAACTTCATAATCCATCTCACAATCCAAGATCACAAAGTCAGCTGGCAAGATAAATTTGTCCACCCAGACAAGTACATCATCAATAATACCCAATGGTCTCTTCATCGTTCTATCTGCCATTTGTAATCTCATGGAAGTCGGCCTCGGCTGCCTAATACCCAAAGTCTTAAAAACCGAGTAGGGCATCAAATTGATACTAGTCCCCAAGTCACATAGAGCTTTAGCAAAATCCACAGTCCTAATGGTGCAAGGAATGGTGAAAGCACCGAGATTTTCAAGCTTCGGGGCCATTGAATGCACTATTGCACTAACTTGGTGAGTCATATTTATAGTTTCACAATCCATAGACTACTTCTTTGTTACGAAGTCCTATATGAATTTTGCATAGCTCGGCATTTGTTCAAGAGCCTCCACCAAAGGCACATTGATGGATAAGCTCTTCATCATGTCAATAAACTTTTTTATACTGATTCTCATTTTTCTGCTTCGCGAGCCTTTGAGGATAAGGTGGAGGTGGCCTTGGCAAAGGATCCTTGGCTTTAGGCACAACTGGCTCCGACATGTCTATTATGTGTTCCCTAGACGGGTTGACATCATTTTGGGTTTCCACCTCGACATCTTGAATATCAATCCTCACTTCTTCATTCACATTTTCGTCAATCACATTTTCAACCACCAAAAGAACTTCATATTCTTGCAACTCAACATCATCATCCACAATTTGCTTTTGTTTGGAGGCATGCACATCACCGCCTCTCCCACTTCTTGTTGTTACTGCGATAACATGATTGTTCCAACCCTTCAGGTTCACTACCGTATCACTTGGTAGAGCACCCTTTGGGCGAATATTTAAAAACTATGAGATTTGGCCTAACTGCACCTCCAAGTTTCTGATAGATGTATTTTGGGAAGCCAACTGAGCATCCGAGTTCGCATTCTTCTTCATCATCTGTTCGAACATCATTTCAATTCTACCCATATCATTGCTAGAAGAACTAGGACCTTGAGATGGAAATGGGGGTGGATTGTTCGGTTGTTGGTACATTGGGGGCCTTTGAAAGCCTTGCCCCCGGTTTTCTTGGTTTCCATTGTTCCATCCACCTTGATTATTATTACCACCCCAATTGTTGTTATTACCATTCCAATTTCCTTGGTTGTTTTGATTGTTGTTCTAATTGCCCAAGTTGTTGTTTTGGTTGTTGTTCCCCCAATTACCATTAACTTGTTGTTGATTGCCCCAGTTGCCTTGGGGTCTCCATTGTTGTTGGTTGGAAGAATTGCCCCTTTGGCCTTGATAATTATTCACATATTGAACCTCCTCATGTTGTTCGTCATAACCATTATTTTGAAATCCACCACAATCATTGTCAAATTGCTCCGAATTCCCTTGATTTTGTTGCCCTCTTTGTCTTTTTTTGTTGACAAGCATGTTGACACCCTCCATGGCATTCACTTGGCGAGGATTTTGAACTTGTTGCAACTGTGTCTTTGCTAGTTGGGTTATTGTAGTTGTCAACTCAGCTATAGCCTGCCCATGATCATGTAACTCCTTGTGAAAATGAGTAACTGTGGGGTCACCCTGGGATACATTGGCTCTACTTTGCCACACAGAAGAAGTGTCAGATATCTCGTCAAGAATATCAAATGCCTCATCATACGACAGCTTCATAAAGTTGCCCCCAGCAAGTTGGTTCACTATGCATTGGTTTGTTGTATTAATGCCCCCGTAGAAGGTTTGTTGGATCATTGTCGTGGCATTCTTTCACCATTGTTCTATAACGCTCCCAAATCTCATGCAAAGGTTCTGTGGGCTCTTGCTTGAAGGCCAATATCTCATCTCTCAATGGAGCCATATGCCCCGGTGAGAAAGATTTTGCAATGAACTTGTCCGCTAACTCATCCCAAGTAGTGATGGAATGGTTGGGAAGTCACTCGAGCCAATCCAATGCCTTACCTCTAAGTGAGAATGGGAAGAGTCTCAACCTAAGAGCATCCTCGGACAAATTAGTTTGCTTGCTCCCCCAACATGTATCCACGAACCCCTTGAGATGTTTGTAAGCATTTTTATTTGCAGCGCCCGTAAAATACCTACGCTGCTCTAGTAGGGTCAACATCACATTGGTTATTTGAAAATTGCCCGCCCGAATTCGGGGTGGGACAATAGCACTTGCATAGCCTTGGTTCAGAAGCACTCTAGGAGCCATTCTTGGAGGTGTCAGAGGAGGGTCTGGAATATTGTCATTAACATTAGCATTGGCCTGGAGGCCTCTACGTTGTCCTTGAGGTACAAGAGGCACCTCATCATCTCTGACATCATCCACCTCCTCCCCCGCAATCATATTTCCAGGAGGGTCATTGGTATTGCTAACTGCCATTTGGTACCTGAAGTTGTGACACACACGAATTAATAACAAAGAAAGAAAGAAGAACAATACACAAAACTATTTAGATAGATAGCCAAAACCGTTAGCTCCCCGGCAACGGCACCAAAAGGTTGATCGAAGCCAACCCTGCACTACTATTGAGTAGCGAGAGAGGGTCAAAGTAGCTTTTACCCAATTAAGGTCGGGATCGATTTCCACAGGGAGCTAGAAGTTGGAGTCGGGTGTCTATCTATTTGAGAGTTGTGTATGTGTTCCAAATTGCACTTCTTAATATTTTTGGGTTTTTGATTTACTTCTAATTATATAAAACTACAATGCTAAATTAAACTAAAGTAAGCTAAGATTAAACTATTGCGAGCTGTTCAAATGATTAAAAGGCACTAGGCTAGTGACTTTCACCTAGGTGGTCAATTGATAGATACTTGAGTCTAAGGCATGATTGACATATTTGGGGAGTATGATATAACCGTTGCACGATTCTACCCATTCTACACCTCTCGGTGGTTCGAGTGATTTTGCCCGAATTGACTTTCTCAAGACCAATTGGGTACGCAAATTTGCACAAGCAATCAAGGTTCAAGTCGGGTATTACTATCTCTAGGTTTAATCCTTTAATTGGGGCTATCAATCTCTTGAGTACGCCCCAATTCCTTGTTGGACCAATTTCAGAGACTTTGGCTCTCTTTCTCAAGAAGAACCAAAGTCAGCTAAACATAAACTAGTGTTTGCAACCACCAATTCAGCAATTAAACATGAAATTAGCCCAAATATCAAATACCCATAGTCAACCTAGCCCTAAAACACAAGACCCATCAATTACCCACACTAGGGTTGAGCCACAACCCTAGCTTATGGGTCTAGCTACTCATAATAGAGAAGAAAACAAAGAAATAGATGAAGAAAAACTCATATTAATTAATTGCTAAGATAAATTAGAAGATTCAATGTTGAAATGAAGCTAAAATTTCTCAAAATAGCTAAAACTATCGAAGTCACGAGCATAGATCAGTACATAAACTATCTGATGACCTAAAAATGGGAAAAAAAGCTATTTATACTAAGCTAAAAATTTTGGACAATAATACCCCTGCGGGGCTAGTGCGGATCGCACAAAATCACGTGCAGCCGCACTAAGGCTCTTGACATAAAAATCTAACTCTCTAAACTCGGGCAATGTGGACCGCACAGAATGGAGTGCGGCCGTGGTGGCTTCTAGTGCGGCCCGCATAAAATGGAGCGTGGACCGCATTGGGCTTCAAACTCCAAACTGGCGCTTCTCTGATTCTTGGCTCCGCGGACCGCACTAAATCAAGTGCGGCCGCAGTGACTCCAATGCGGACCGAAGTAAATAACATGCAGCCGTATTGCCTATTTTTCCTAAGTTGCATACTCTCTGAACCTCACTTGTGCGGACTGCACAGAATGGTGTGCGGTCGCATTGGCCTTGTTTTTCCTGAGCTTTGTCTTATTTTGGTACTTGTGCAAGTTTCACTCCTTTTTGAGCTGATCTTTGAAAGCACAACTTGTGAGCCTTTGGGACTATTTTGTACACATTTCTAATCAAAACTTAAGCAAGAAGAAGTATAAAATGTATCAAAATCCCTAGTTATCACACGCCCACACACCTGTCACCTAGCATGTGCGTCACCTCAATACCAGTCACACAACACGTTATTCGGGGTTTCATACCCTTAGAACTAACTTTATAAGACTTACATACCTCGAACAAACTAATTCCAATACCGAGCAAGCCAAGCAATGCTCTGAAAATGCCATCTCCCACGTACCGACCTCCGTACGGCTCAAAACAAGCTAAAAGCAACTCAAATACATCAAATAAAGCCAAAGGAAACAATTCCAAATGATAAAGATCAAATCCTTAGTCAAAACCCAAAACCGGACAAAAATCACACCCGGGTCCACGCCTCGGAATCCAACAAAAGTCACAAAATATGAACATCCATTCACTCCCAAGTCCAACCATATCAAAATTAGCCAATTCCGATCGCAACTCGACCTTCAAATCCCCAATTTATAGTTTATGAAATTTCTACTATTTTCCCAAATTTCCATCTCAAGGTACTAATTAAATGATGAAATCAGTGATATGTTCATCTATATTAACCAAATCCAATTTAGAATCACTTACCCCGATGAGTTTCTTGAAAAACCCACGAAAAATAGTCACAAACCGAGCTCCCAAAGTCCAAAATGTGAAATAATACCCTAACCATCATTTATATAGTACCAAGCTGCCTTCCAAAGTGTTGAATGTACGTTTTCAAGTGTGGTTGCACATCCCAGGTCCTGTGGCCGCAATCCAAATTTTGCGACCACACTTCATCAGTTTCTACCCTACTAGTCTTTAGTAAAATAACTGTGCCTTTATGTACAAATGTCTAAAAGACAATTTCTTTACTTTTCTTGAAACTAGACATGAAGAGCTACAACTTTTATTTTTGAATCATCTCTAAATTCCTATTGGATAGAAAGATATAAGCTTCCGAATTCAGACTAGCGAACCTGCAGAACACCCTGAAGTGCGGCCGCAGACAAAATTGTGCGGTCCACACATTTTCATCTTCTTCAACACTTTTTAATCTGCTAAAACACTCAAAAATGTGCCTCAGCACATGGAATTGTGTGGTCCGCACTTCCAACGTTCCGAAACAATTTCAGAGTGTAGAAATGCCCAGACTTGCTCAAAATTCACCCCGAAACTCACCTGAGCCATTTGGGATCCCGTTCAATTATGCCAACAAGTCTTGTAACATAATACGGACTTATTCAGGGTCTTAAATCACACTAACAAGGATAAAACACAAATTACCTGTCGATTTAAGCCTAAGAACTTATGAACTTCTAAATTCAGCATTTGATGTCGAAACTCATCAAAGCACGTCCGATTAACCTCAAATATTTCATACAAGTTATAAATGATATAATGGAGCTATTTCACTTTACAGAATCAGATTTTGATCCAGATATCAAAAAGTCAACTTCCCGATCAAACTTCCAAACTTAAATTTCCGTTTTAGCCATTTCAAGCCTAATTAAACTACAGACTTCCAAATAATTTTTCGAACATGCTCCTAATTCCAAAATTACCTAATGGAGCTAATGGAGCCAAATCCAATCCGAGGTCAAATACTAAAAAGTCAAACTTGATCAACCCTTATAAATTTAAAGCTTCTAATTAAGAATCATTTCCCAAATTGATTTCGAATAACCTGAAAACCAAAACCAATGATTCACATAAGTCATAATATATCATAAGGAGCTATTCATTCCATCAAACAACTGAGCGGAGTGCAAATGCTCAAAACGATCGATCGGGTCGTTACATCTTTAAATTTGAAAGAGTTGACCAAGTTTGACTTTTTAGTATTTGACATCGAATTGGATTTTTTATGGTTTCGTTAGCTCTATTGGGTGATTTTGGACTTAGGAGCGCACCCGGATTGTGATTTGGAGGTTCGTAGTTGAATTAGGCTTTAAATGGCAAAAGTTGAAATTTTGAAAAGTTTTACCGGAGGTGGAATTTTTGATATCGGGATCAGATTTCGATTCCGGAAGTGGGAGTAGGTCCATAATGTCAAATGTGACTTGTGTGCAAAATTTGAGGTCAATTGGTCGTGATTTGATAGGTTCCGGCATCGGTTGTGGAAGTTTGAAGTTTCAAAGTTCATTAGTTTTGAATTGAGGTGATTTGACATTTCGATGTTGTTATGTGTGTTTGAGGCTTTGAGTAGGTACGTTTTATGTTATGGAACTTGTTGTGATGTTCGGACGTGGTCCCGAGGGGCTTGGGCGGGTTTCAGATTAATTTCAGGCTCTATTTCTTCATGTTTTCAGTGTTGGTGTATTCTAATGTGTGGTGTCATTTTTGTTCATCGTGACCACGGAATGAGGAATGCGACACGTAAGGGAAAAATCTGAGTCTGAGTGTTTCTCCTTCGCGTTTGTGAACATGGGTCCGTGTTTGTGATGACCAAAGGTCATCACTTGTGTTGCATGTAAATTCAGTGTTCCGAGGCCTAAAAACCTCCTTTTTACCTCACCTTGATTTGCGTGCGTAGTCCGGACCCATATCCAGAAAGCCTTCTATGTGAAAAGATGACAAATAAAAATTTCTATAGTTAAAAATTTGATTTTTGATTGACTTTGGTCAATATTTTGAGAAAACGGACCCAGACCCGTATTCCGACGATCCCGGGAGGTCCGCAGTAAAATATGGGACTTTGGCGTATGCCTGGAAATGAATTTCGAGGTCCCAAGACTTAGAAATCAATTTTTGAAAGAAATTATTTTGCAGAATTTTCTAAGAAATGAAGAAAAGAATTAATGTTTGAAACAAATGGTATCAGGCCCGTATTTTGGTTCCGGAGCCCAGTACAAACTTGTTATAGTATTTAAAAGATAACTGTGAATTTGGTGAAAACTGAATTTATTTGACGTGAGTTGGACTTCCGGTTGAAGACTTATGAACTTTAAGAGTTCTTGATGAAAATGTTTAGTTTTGAGGCTTAATTCATGATTTTACTTGTTATTTTGATGATGTGATCGCACGAGTAGGTCCATATGATGTTTTTGAACTAGTATGCACGTAAGTCCCGAGGGCTCGGGTGAGTTTTGGGTAGGTTCGAGGATGTTTTAGGCTTAAAACATAGCTGTTGCAGGTCCAGAGATGTTGCAGATCTCTGAACCCGCCAGTGCTGAATGCGGAGGGGCCTTTGTGGCTGCACTCCTTTTTGTGCGGTCCACGGTGAGGAAGAATTTCACTAGTCTAACTTCGGAAGCCTATATCTTTTGATCTACAAGTAATTTGGAGATGATTCAAAAATAAAAGTTGTAGCCCTTCGTGTCGAGTTTCCAGAAATATAAAGAACTCACAATTTGGACATCTGTAAAGAAAGTTATGACCAAAATACTAAATCATGTCACTGCAGTTGTAAGCACGTGATTTTTGCCCTATATGAGAATTACTCCCAAAAAATTCAAAAATAAAATAATTTTTCTTGGTGTGCCATTTTTGTGATATTTTGTGACATTTTGAATAATTATTTGTATTTGTTTGTGCATGTTTATTTGCTAAATTAATAAAAAATACAAAAAATATGTCGCATTTTGCATATAGGATTTAATTCTACAATTGTTAGTAATTAAAATTGTTTTACAAAAATTAAAAATTACAAAAATAGGCATCGTTTGCATTTTTAGCATTTAATGACCAAATATACAATTTTATGCTTAATTAATACTTAATTGTGCGTTAATTGTTATTGGGAGTTAATTTGCGCTTAATTTAGTTCTTAATAATAGTTTAAGTATTTTTATAATTTAGTTTTAGAAAAATAAAAGAAGAAAAGAGAGCGAAAATATTAAGAAAGTCGGAATTAGGCCTCTTCTTCAACTTCAAGCCACAGGCCCAAAAAATGGCCCAATCTTCCCTACGACCCAGTTCATTTCGAACTGGGTCAACCCGGTCCATAACCCAACACCCTATTATCTTGCATTTCAAAAAAATAAAACAAAGAAAAACAAAAAAAAATAGTAAGAAAACCCTAAAAACCTAAACTAGCCTACCCGCCCCCTCCATCTTCATCTTCCCCAACACTCTCAAAAAACCCAACGTCCATGGCTGCTTCCCTCACCAAGCTTCATCATCCTCCACCTCCAAGCTCCTCATCGACGCACACACAGCTGCATCAACACCTTCACACGAGCACATCCTCCCTCACCAAGCTTCATCGTCCCCGTTTCGAGCTTTCGCCATGCCCAACCATGGCTGAGCTTCGATGTTCTCACATGGTAGCTGCCGCTGTTTCGACACCACCCAAACTAGTCCGGCAGTCCACACGCACGTACAGTTTTCTGCGTCATTTCCGAGTTACTGCTGTCCGCCATGACAGCTCCCCGTCGTCTTCCCGTCATCCTCCTCGATGGACTGCCGCTGCCAAGATCGACCAGCTGTTGCTGCTTCTGTCTCAATCAAACAACCAAATGAACACAGCCATGGACGAGCTTCGACGTCGACCATGTCGTCGTCCATGGCTGTCCGCGATGTGCTGCTGCCTGTCGCCGCCGGACTGCTACTGCCTGTCGCCGTGACCGCTGTCTTGACGTCGTGTTGCTGCTCGCCGCTTCGTACTGTTGTTGACGACACAAGACAGTCCGGTTAAAGTCCGGCAAAGGTCGAGGGTTTTTCGTCAAGTGAAGATACTATACGTCGTAAGTTCATCGTCAAGTTCGTTGTTTGTTTGGTCGTTGTTCGTCTTTCGATCCGGTTAGTAGTTTTTGAGTTTTATTTTGTCCATATTTTGTTTTGATATTTTCGAATCTAAAATCAACAAATGTTTGTTTTGTTTATCGTTTGAATTAATTTTTAGTTCATGTTCATGTGTTATTTGTTAAATCAATTTTCAGATTTTAAAATGGAAGTTTAATTAGTTGTTTTCATGTTTATTTCATGTTTGTTGTATTGTTTAAGTAAGAATTTGTTAGTTTAATGTTTGTTAGATTCAAATTGAAATTTAATTAATTGTTTCTTCAATTTGTTTCATGTATTTGATGTATTTTCCGGAAATTGTTAGTATTGTTAAAGTTCAAGTTTAAATTCATAATTGTTTCTTCTTAGTTTTGTTTTGTCATTTGCCTAAAAGAATTTAGTTGCAATAAGGGAAGTATGTTGGTTTTAGTCATTTGAATCCGTCGTTTTTATTTTTAGATTTAATTCATGTTCATATTATGTTTGTTTGATTTTGAATCCGAAATGTGTATAGTTTGATTTCTTGTTTACCATTTGTGATTATTTCTTGAATTAGTCTCATAATCTTGTTTAAAGTTTAATATAAGAATTGTTTGTTATAATGTTGTTAGAGTTGATTTTAAGTTCAATATGATTGAATTTAGAAATCTTCATACTTTGTTTGTTGTTGGTTTGAATCCGAAAATAGGATTGTTTGTTGCTAAAATATTGTTCAATCAAATTTTAGTTGTTCTTGGTTGTTCAATTTGTGTTCATGTGATTTGTTGTTGAAATGTTGTTAAAATCATGTTCATATGATATTGTTGTTATGATGTTCATCCGTGTTCATATTGTTGTTTGAACATTGTTAGAAATTGATCATATTGTCTATATTTTGGTTAAGTTTGATTAATTGATGTGTTATAGCTGATGGGTAGTTTGGTAAATTTGTAATACGTTCAGGGGTAGTTTGGTAATTTCAGTAAGGTCGGAAGGGGTAGTTTAGGAATTGTACATTTTGTAATTGTTTATTTGAAGCATGGGGGACAAAATGAAATGGGGTGGGTTGTGATATGATTATTTAATATAAAGGGGGGACAAGATTTAAATTAAAGGGGAATCTTGCATTATTTTAAATAAAGCATGGGGGACAAAATATAATGGGGTGGTGTGATATATTTATTTAATGTAATGGGGATGAGTGGGAAGATAATGGGTTTGGTAGAGAAAGGGATTGATTTTAATTGATTAAAGGGATGGGATATATATATGTGAAGTCTGGACACAAGAGGGGAGAAGAAATACAGACAGAAAAAAAAAAGAGATAAAAAAAAAAGCTGAACATTTATTCCGAAAAAAAAAAAAACTTGAAACTCTCAAGAAAAGAAAAACATACAAAGAAAAAAAAATTTTGAAAATTAGAAGAGAAAGTAGTACACACCTGATAAATATTCTGGTATACAGGTGTAGAAATTAAGGGTTGAAGATTAACTAGCCTTTCAAAAATCTGAAAATTTCCCTTGGTTTCTGTCCGTTATTTTCGGCATTCCTGGATTTTATTTTGAATTTTTCAAAGCTGTCACTGGGATTTTCGTTGACTGGTTATTGCTGGTTATTGTTGCTGTTGCTGTGTTACGTATTACGTTGCTGACTTTCTTCTTCTTATATTGACAATATCAGGTACACAACTGTAATTTTGGCATTTTGTAAGCTGAAATGAAGAATGGAGTGTTAAATTTTTAATTTAGTTTAATTTAATTTTTTGTATTGTATTTAGGTTATTCATGTATTATTATTCCGTAAATCACTGTCATCGGCATAACTAGGCATATTATAGCGACATATTAAATAACGTCTTTACCAGATTATTAGGAAATATATTTAAACCTGATTATTAATTAAAATTGTTTAAATAAAAAAAATATAGAAGAAATAACGTAAAAATGGCGTTATTGAATCAGTTTGGCAAAAATTAACTAAGTTCCTTATTCATAAGGTTTTTCGTCAACGATAAGTTAATCCGAATCATGTAGTCAATTTCAGTTATAACATGAATTAGTTTGCAAACAAGTATTAGGACATGATGAATTAAAACAAAGTTAGTTAATGTTAAATTGTTTAAATTTTTAGAAATATGATTTAGTACTCAAGTTTTTATTTTTATTTCTTTCAATTTTCAGTATTTGTAAATAATTAGTTTCAATAAGCTTAAGTCTTACTAATAATTTGAATTTTAATCCAACTATGGGATAATTAGTTTTTTTTATTTTTTTACTTTTCGATAATTCCATGTTGTATCTATGATTATAATTTTATTACTTTTTGCTAATATTTGTTTTTCTCTTCTATTTAATATGTCATTTTCAAGAATGTAGATATTGATTTTATATTTATAAAAAATTTAGTAATAATAAAAAGGTAGTCATTAAAGGATATTATTAAAGGATTTCGCTAAAAATAAATAGATGTAAATAATACAAATGTATAGGATTCTCCAATCTCATTTATTTATTTAATTATTTTAAAAAAAATTACTTAGAATTTGGGATGGATTGTTTAGTGAATTTCACTTCCTTCCCAAAAGATAATGACGCGTTAGACTCTTTAGGCGCGATTTAATTAATTTTACCTTCTTAAACTCGGATGCGCATTTCATGCGACCCAAATCTAAATCCTAAAACATCAAATAAAATATGTTTCGTATTGTGGGTGCATTTCATGTGACACAATCCAAAGATATGTTTTAAGCGATGTTCACATTCCTAAAAAATAATAATTATAATAATAAAGCGGTAAAAGATAAAATTTGCACATGGTTCATAATTGTATTAAAAATCAGATAAATAAGCCGAATATAACAGTTGAGCGACCGTGCTAGAACCACGGAACTCGGGAATGCCTAACACCTTCTCCCGGGTTAACAGAATTCCTTATCCGGATTTCTGGTACGCAGACTGTAATATAGAGTCATTCTTTTCCTCGATTCGGGATTAAAATTGGTGACTTGGGACACCCTAAATCTCCCAAGTGGCGACTCTGAAATAATTAAACCAATCCCGTTTCGACTGTCCTTTAATTGGAAAAAACTCCCTACGCACCTCGCGGTGCCGGAAAAAGGAGGTGTCGCCAGCTCTGGCGACTCTGCTGGGGACTTAACCCAGAACCAGTGGTTCAGGGTTAGAAATTCGAGCTCATATAAATTGTTATATTTGGTTTTATCTGATTTTTACATGTTTGAGCCTAATGTGCTAAATGCTGCTTTTACCGCTTTGATATTACATGAACTGTGTATAAACTGTGCCGAAACCCATCTCCTCTCTGAGTCTTCTAAATCATGAAGAAGGGTGTACTTCGTACGACTTCTTTTCTGTATAGTGTAAAAATCCCAATTTAGAACGAGGTTCGGACAAGTTGCTAAGCCGGTGAAGCTTCTGTATTCCCGGTACGCTACCCCCCTCGGCTCGAGCTGTCCGCTCGGGTAAGCCAGGTCTAGAACAAACACCCAGGTTCTGAACCTAGTATAACAAAACCACATGTCGGATCCCTAGTAGGAACGTTTGTTTGCATCACGTGCATCTGACTTTGGAGGCTCAACACAGGGGTTGGGTCTGTCTAGGACAGGTGCACCAAAAATGAAAATGACCATCCTGATGCATCTTATTTGTTTTATGTGCATTTATTTGCTCGGTCTTGCATGTTGACCGGCTTCTGAGTCTCGGGAGTGTAAAAAATAAAATAAAATAAAAATAGCAAGTGAAAAGTTATTTGATTAATTTAGAAAAATCAGTGTCCAAGTACTGTCGAAGTGCTGCCGAATTTTTTTAAAAAAAACATATATATTTTTACTTTTAGAATTGTTGGTTTGCCTAGAAGGCAGAAAGTGTGTAGGAATAAGTCTTTTATTTTAATTTGCTTTATTTTAAAAAAAAATGAAAAAGGAAAATAGTTTTTTTTTGATATAAAAGAAAAAGGAAAAATTTGTTTGTTTTCAAAAAAAAAATTAGTTAGTTTATAGCCTGAACTACGCGGGTATGATTCTCACCGGATGTGAGATCAGAGGCAAACCTCTTTGGTTTCGGCTCACCATATTCAAAAAAAAATCCAAAAATATTTAACATTACTCACTTCTTTAGAAAGTTTTTCTTTTAGACCTCAAATTTTTAAAAAAAAAAAAATATATTTCCTTTTAATCTTAAAATCCCAATTATTTGTTTAAAAGATATTCAAAATAAAATTCAAAAATATTTTTTCTGTAGTATTTCTTTCATAAATTCAGAATATTGGTTCAAAAATATTTCCTTTCTCCTTAAAAGTTTTTTTCAAGAAAAAAAAATTATTAAAATCCAAAAAATATTTCTTTAGAATATAGATAGTTTTTAAGTCAAATAAAAGTTTTTCCTTCTTTAATCACTATAATAAATGTGCAGGATGAGCACAAGTCAAAATGAACCATTCTCAGTGTGTAGCGAGGTCCCTTCGCAACTCCACATGTGGTGGAATGATATGGGAAAGGATAGTATAAAGATAGTGGAAAGAGTTTTGGGAGGTTTTGTCGATCTGTTGAATATCAAGCCAAGGACAGATATCATCGAGGCTCTAATACCGTTCTGGGACCCAACACGCAACGTGTTTCGTTTTGCTGACTTTGAACTTTCACCTACACTAGAGGAAGTCGCCGGATATGCGGGGTTGAATGGGAAACTAAGAGGGCAGTATTTACTTTCACCAAGACCAGTATCTCCGCACGCGTTCTTGGATTTGCTAAGCATTAGTCGGAAGGTACAGAATGATGATTTGTCGAAGGGATGTTGTACTCTCCAATTCTTGTATCAACGGTACGGAATTCCTCAGGGTTTGGAAGAACCAAACCTCGGATTAATTCACACTGGGAACAGAATCAAGTGGGAAGCAAGACGTACTTTGGCATTTATCACAGCATTTCTGGGAGTTGTGGTCTGTCCCCGCAAAGATAAAAAAATAGAGATAGGCCTTGTAGGGATGGCCGATGTTGCAATCAAAAGAACCGACAGTACTGTGGTTCCTTTGATTTTGTCTGAAATCTACCGAGCTTTAACTATATGCCGAGAAGGAGGCAAGTTCTTTCAGGGATGCAATCTGTTACTCCAGCTGTGGATGCAAGAACACCTCCATCACCGAGTGGGATACATGAACCACGGGTTGACTGAGAAAAACTGCATTAGCGGCTTTGAGAAACGAATGACAGGCGTCATATTTCCCGAAGGCGTCGAAGCATGGCTTGCACAATTGAGGTCAACAACAGCCGACCAAGTTGAATGGGCATTTGGGTGGTTGAATGATACTGAGGTAATATACATGGCGGCCGAGGAATGTCATGTTCTTTTGATGGGACTTCGTAGCATCCAACCATATGCTCCTCATCGGGTACTGCGCCAACTAGGAAGATTTCAGGTAATTCCCACTGATGAGGATCTAAGCAAGCACGCCATTGAGTTGAGTCCAGGAGTCGTGTTCCCCGAAGGAAAAATTAGAAAGCTGTGGCACGAATGTAGATTCCTTGAACCCAAGACTATGGTTCGAGAGCTGGCTAAGGGTGAGGTAGACCCAAAATACGATGTTTGGTTCGGGAAAAGGTTCCAGATTCGTCAGAGGCCTGCCAAAAGAGCTCACGTCCAACAATTTACGGATGATTCGCAGGAACAGTGGGGCTGGTTAGTGAGAGAGGAAGGCTACCGGGTTGAAATCGGGAAGCTGAAGCGACAAATTGAAAGGCTTATGTTTGAAAACAACGTTCAAGTAGCCTCAGAGCAGGGTGAGAAGAACAAATTAGCCAAAGAAAACCAGGCACTGAAAGCCCGAATTCGCCGAGTCAGTAAGAGTGATAGCGACCGACAGAAACGTCTATCTGATGAAAGGTTGATAGCGGAATTGAGAAATCAAGTCAGCCAAAGCCGAGAAGACTTGGAGAGATCCCAGGCTTGTATAACAAGAATGCGGGTCAGGTGGGCTACAGTTACAACATCACGGAGAGAGCACCTATGGCAAGTAAAAAGGGACTACGAAATGAGTGTTGCGACATTGAGAGAGATAAACTCCATTCTCAATAATCGGGTCCTCAAACAAGCCCAGGATGCTAGAACATATAGAGAACACTGCCATGAGTCGATAGCCCGGATGGAAGAACAAATGGAGAGGTTCCAAGAGCAGCTCATTGACAATACTCGAATATTGGGACTAAAGAATCAACGGATAGAACAGCTGTGCATAGAGAGGGATAGAATCAGGGGTAGGATCAATGATATAGGGCGCTATATCACCACAAAGTGCCTAACATGTGAAGAGATGCCTCGTGATGTCCTATTTGCCTCAATCATGGGTTATGTCCATCAGATCATGGAGGAACTAAAAAGCTTGCAAAGAAGCCTGGCCCCCAAGCCCGCGGAAAGGCCGAATGATGCCTCGCGGGCACCAAAATTCAAAGCTTTAATGTATCCCTAGTTCAATCTTGCACTTGTTTGTTTTTCGAGTCTGTTGTCTACCTATATTTTTTTTCTCTCTTCAAACAAAAAAAAAAAAATATATATATATCTATCTATATATATAAAGTCTGTATTTTTTGTTTTTTTTTGTGATGGCTTGTAATAGCATTATTTTGAGTAATAAAAAAAAAATTTGGTCTTATGGCACGAACTACGCTTGGTCTGATTCGTGCGGGGTCACGATACGTAGGCAATCTCTATAGGATTCGGCCGTAATTAAAAAGAAAAAAAAAGAAAAAGAAAAAAAAAAGAGGAAGAATATATATTTGTCAGAGCAAAAATAAGCCGGGATGATGCATGCGGTCAGAGCAAAAGCATGTTAGAAATGATTAACTGCCTAGGAGCATTGCATCCCCCTAACGTGCAATTACAATATCTGTTAAGACTCTAACACTGACAAGTTTGTTGTTTTTCCAATCAATATCAGTTAGTTGTTAGAGCGTACTGGCACCGTACCATTATCAGACAAGATCAAAAGGTCCTATACCAGAAAGCATGACTGGGTCAGACAACAGCGTTGAGTCAGAAAAAACGGCCAATCAGATGCTGAAAGAAGCCCTGGAGAAAATGGAAAAAATGAGGCTAGAAATGAATGAAATGCAGATAGCCTTAGCTAGAGCCCAGAAGGGGCAAGAATTACCCGTTACTCCTACCCTCCAACCAACACACACGCCGGAATACCCCTCTCCCGGTCCTTCAACAAGTTTCCCAAGCCATCACTATTATCAGGGAAGAGAGGCTTATGATTCCCAAGCTCCACCACCCACTCAAAACCCTCCTCCACCAAATGTTCCCGTCTTTGTGGCACCTCCCCCAGCCCCATTGCACAGATCATCTAGTGAGCCACTGTTTCAGGCTCACGATACACAATACTACCCCCCTGAACTCACATTCAAAGCACCCGAGCCACATACCTATAATCCCCACTTTGAGGTCCCGGCGGAGATTGAAAAGCCGGCTAAGAGCCCAGAGCAGGACGAGGTGATGCGGAAATTTAAAAGCCTGGAGCAATCCTTCAGGAACATACACGGGTTAGGTAACCAAGTCAGCGTGGCTTACAAGGATCTATGCCCTTTCCCTGACGTTCAATTACCAGCAGGGTTCAAAATGCCCAAGTTCGATTTATACGAAGGGCATGGTGATCCTATGGCACATCTACGAGGTTTTTGTAGCAAAATGAGGGGAGCAGGGGGCAAAGATGAGCTATTAATAGCTTACTTTGGCCAGAGTTTGAGCGGGTCGGCGTTAGAGTGGTATACAAGACAAGATCCGAGCAGGTGGTACACCTGGGATGACTTGGCACAGGCTTTCGCAGGACATTTCCAATACAACCTTGAGATAGTCCCAGACCGTCTCACATTGCTAAAGCTCGAGAAGAAACCCGGAGAGAGCTTCCGGGAATTTGGGTTCCGATGGAGAGAACAGGCAGCCAGAGTTGATCCCCCAATGAGAGAAGGAGAAATGGTGGATTACTTCTTACAAACTCTCGAGCCAACTTACTTTGGTCACTTGGTGACGTCAGTTGGCAAATCATTTAATGAAGTTGTGAAAATGGGAGGTATGATAGAAGAGGGACTTAAGTCCAATAAGATCCTGAGTTATTCGGCAATTAAGGCAACAACTCAGGCCATTCAGAGCGGCACGGGAGGTGCGCTAGGGAAGAAAAGGAGAGAGGAGGTCACGACATTAGAGGCCGACAATTGGTCCAGATCTAGAGGTCCTTCCCCTCATTACCAACCCAGACCCCATCGTCTAAACTACCCACACATTCCAAATTACCCTCCACAACCCTACTACCAACCACAAGAACAACATTTCACCGTCCATCAAGCCCAGACATACACCCAACCTCCGGTTCGCCCACAATGGCGCGCGCCGGTTCCCCACAATACATACCCACCTCCACATAACACATACCCACCACCACAAAACACCTATCCACCACCAAGAGCCTACAGGAACCCTCCAGGGATGGGTTTCAGGGGAAATCCGGCCGCCAGAAATGAAAGATTGCAGAGGCAAAGAACTTTTACTGAGTTGGGGGAAACTTATATTGCCTTGTTCCACAAATTGAGGCAGTTGGGTTTATTAAATCCTGTTGAGCCTAGATTACCAAATCCCTTACCCCAAAATATGGATCACTCGGTAAGATGTGAATATTGTTCGGGAGCTCCCGGACATGATACCGAGAAATGTTGGAGGCTGAAACATGCAATACAAGATCTTATTGATACCAACAAGATCGAGGTACAGGCACCGGAGGCACCCAACATTAACCAGAACCCATTGCCAAAGCACCCTGAAGCCCACATGATCGAGCTTGTGCACGAAGGAGGGGAGCCGAAGAAACCCCCACAGACAGTGATGATGATCCGTGCCACTCCAAAAGAAAAATCGATCAATGAGGAAGCAGGGGTACAGTTGAAGGGGGAAGATGTCAAGCCAGTGGTGATATTGGGGAAGAATCCATCTGCCGCTACAAGGAAACCAGAACCAGCCAAGTTGGTAATAACGGGAGCATCATCTGCACCCGTGGTTGTTGTGAAAGGGGTCTGCAGGGAACCGGTCATCATAAAACCAGTAGTCCAAACACCAATGATTGATAGCAAGGCTGTGCCTTGGAAGTATGAGAAGGCAGTGGTGATGTACAAGGGACAACAAGTGGAGGAGAATAGTTGTGAGGCGCAGGGACTGACTCGATCAGGACGGTGTTTTGCTCCGGCGGAGTTGAGAAGACCCAATCCAGCTGCAATAAAGAAACCTGTGTCAGAAGAAGAAGCTGAGGATTTCTTAAAGAAGATGAAAGTGCAGGATTACTCCGTGGTCGAACAGTTGAAGAAAACACCGGCCCAGATCTCACTGCTATCATTATTAATCCATTCGGATGAACATCGTCGGGCCCTGATGAAGATACTGAATGAAGCTCATGTGCCCAATGAGATTTCTGTAAATCACCTGGAAACGATTGCCAACAAAATTTTCGAGGTGAACAGGGTAACATTTTCAGATGATGATCTGCCAGTGGAGGGCACGGAGCATAATAAAGCTCTCTACCTAACTGTCAAATGTGAAGATTCGGCAGTTACTCGGGCATTAGTGGATAACGGCTCAAGTGCCAATATTTGTCCATTATCCACCCTGAACCAATTGAAGATCGACCACGGAAGAATCCAAAAGAATAGCATTTGCGTCCGAGGATTTGACGGAAATGGAACAGCCACCGTGGGGGATATTGTACTTGAGTTGACCATCGGTCCAGTCCAGTTTACCATGGAATTCCAGGTATTAGATGCTACGGTATCTTATAACTTTCTGTTGGGACGACCGTGGATCCATGCAGCCAAAGCAGTGCCATCCACCTTGCATCAGATGGTCAAGTTCGAGTGGGATAGACAAGAGGTCGTGTTGCACGGCGAGGACACTGCGTGCACCGTAGGAGGCGCCATTGTACCCTTCATAGAGACCAATGATGACAAAGGTCCCTGGGTCTACCAGATTTTTGATGCAGTGTCGGCAAACAAGATCCCCGAGGGTGAAATCATTCAGCATCCTAGGATAGCTTCCGCAACGGTTATGATGGTTTCAGAAATGCTGGGTAATGGGTTTATGCCAGGAAAAGGCTTGGGAGCTGAACTTCAGGGAATTGTTCAACCTGTTTCCTTGCCCAAGAATTTGGAGACCTTTGGGTTGGGGTTCAAACCGACTGCGGCAGATGTAAAACGAGCTCGGAAAATGAAGAAGAAAGTTTGGTTTCTTCCCAAACCTGTGCCACGTCTCTCAAGATCTTTTGTTAGAGCAAGCGCCAAGGGGTCACCAGTCCCGAAAGTTCTCGGGCCATTGATTGGGATTGACGGGGATCTGAATCAGAGCTTCGAAAGATTGTTCACTGATGTCAATATGGTAGAAGTCGGAGAGGGTTCCAGCGGAACAGACATACAGTTTATGGGGCCTGAGGCCAAAACCAACAATTGGACGGTTACTCCTCTTCCTACTCGGGGAGAGTCCTGGTAGTAGGCTTTGATTTTTGCTTTCTTATTTTTCGGATTATTCAGGGTGTAATCCAAATCTTATTTTATCTTGTAAAAGTGTGAACCCTGTTATCCCGCATTTTAATAAAATTCTTTTCTTGTCTCATTTTAATTTTGTTTTATTCTTTTCTCTTTCTGAACAGTTCTCTTTTTACTGGTTCTAATGACATGGCATGCACGACGGATCTTCGACCTAGTCTAATAAATCAATCTGACTCTGATTTAATGATACAAGAGATCGATTATGAGTCTGAATATGATGAGGATAAAGCCTTCGAAGAAATAAACCGAGAACTATGCCAATTTGAAGAGAAACCCAAGCCTAATCTGAATGACACCGAGGCTGTAAATCTAGGGGATGCGGATAATGTCCGAGAAACCAAAATCAGCATCCACATTGAGCCTGGCATCAGGGAAGAATTAATCAAAGCACTCATTGAGTTTAAAGATATTTTTGCATGGTCATATGACGACATGCCGGGTTTAAGCACCAAGCTAGTGGTTCACAAATTGCCCATTGACCCGGCCTGTCTTCCCGTCAAGCAGAAACTGAGGAAGTTCAAGACAGATATGAGTGTGAAGATTAAAGAAGAAGTAACCAAGCAGCTGCAAGCAAAGGTTATTCGGGTCTCTCGATATCCTGATTGGTTGGCTAATGTGGTGCCAGTACCAAAGAAAGATGGGAAGATCAGGGTATGCGTCGACTACCGTAATCTGAACAGGGCAAGCCCAAAGGATAACTTTCCATTGCCCAATATCCATATCTTGATCGACAATTGCGCCGGGCGAGAAATCGGCTCCTTTGTGGATTGCTACGCTGGGTATCATCAGATTTTGATGGATGAAGAAGATGCAGAGAAAACAGCTTTCATTACGCCATGGGGGACTTATTGTTATCGGGTAATGCCATTCGGTTTGAAGAACGCTGGGGCAACGTACATGAGAGCAATGACTACTGTGTTCCATGATATGATACACAAAGAGATCGAAGTGTACGTAGATGATGTGATCATCAAATCCAAGCGTCAGGAAGACCACGTAGCAGACCTTAGGAAGTTTTTCCAAAGACTTCGAAGGTACGACATTAAGCTCAACCCAGCCAAATGTGCATTTGGTGTTCCATCTGGAAAGCTGTTAGGATTTATCGTCAGTCGGCGAGGCATTGAGTTGGATCCGTCAAAGATCAAATCCATCCAGGAATTGCCGCCACCGAGGAACAAAACAGAAGTAATGAGTCTGTTGGGAAGGTTGAACTATATCAGCAGATTCATCGCTCAGCTCACAACAACTTGTGAACCCATCTTTCGATTGCTGAGGAAAGATGCCGCGATAGAATGGACGGCAGAATGTCAGGAGGCATTTGACCAGATCAAAGGTTATTTATCCAATCCACCTGTATTGGTTCCACCTGAGTCGGGGAGGCCATTAATCCTTTATCTAACGGTCCTGGATCATTCGTTTGGTTGCGTGTTGGGTCAACACGACATCACAGGAAGAAAAGAGCAAGCCATCTATTATCTCAGCAAGAAGTTTACAGTCTATGAGAATAAGTACACTCAACTTGAGAAGACATGTTGTGCTCTAACTTGGGTAGCACAGAAGTTTAAGCATTATCTGTCGTCACATACTACTTACCTTATTTCACGTCTGGATCCATTAAAGTATATTTTCCAGAAGCCTATGCCCACAGGAAGATTGGCAAAATGGCAGATATTACTCACAGAGTTCGACATTGTCTATGTGACGAGGACGGCCATGAAAGCTCAAGCATTGGCCGATCACTTGGCTGAGAATCCTATTGATGAAGAATACGAGCCTTTGAGGACGTATTTTCCTGATGAAGAAGTGATACATATAGAGGAGTTAGAACTGAATGAGGAGCCAGGGTGGAAGCTTTTCTTTGACGGGGCTGCTAATGCAAAAGGAGTTGGAGTAGGAGCAGTACTTATTTCAGAAACAGGACATCACTATCCTGTTACAGCTCAGCTACGTTTCTATTGTACTAACAACATGGCTGAATATGAGGCATGTATTTTGGGCCTACGATTGGCTGCAGACATGGATGTTCAGGACGTCTTGGTCTTGGGAGACTCGGACCTCCTAGTACATCAGAATCCAGGGTGAATGGGAAACACGAGATTTGAAGCTTATACCATATCGACAATGTTTGCACGATCTGAGCAAGCGATTTCGATCAGTGGAGTTCAGACACATCCCGAGAGTTCACAATGAGGTTGCCGATGCTTTGGCCACTTTAGCATCGATGTTGCACCATCCAGACAAAATCCATGTTGACCCATTGTATATTCAGGTTCGTGATCAGCATGCCTACTGCAACATAATAGAAGAAGAAATGGATGGCGAGCCATGGTTTTATGATATCAAGGAATACCTCAGGATGGGGATATACCCGGAGCAGGCAACCGGAGATCAAAAGAGAGCCATTCGACGACTGGCAAATGGATTTTTCCTCAGTGGAGGAATGTTGTACAAAAGAACCCCAGATCTGGGATTGCTGAGATGTATTGATGCAGGTCAAGCCACGATAGTGATGACAGAGGTACATGCTGGAGTCTGTGGGCCCCATATGAGCGGATATGTGTTGGCAAAGAAGATTCTGCGAGCGGGATATTATTGGCTCACTATGGAGCATGATTGTATCAGTTTCGTACGAAAATGCCATCAGTGTCAGATACACGGAGATCTGATTCATTCTCCACCAATGGAATTGCACACAATGTCCGCACCATGGCCATTTGTAGCATGGGGCATGGATGTCATTGGGCCTATCGAGCCGGCAGCTTCGAACGGTCACAGGTTCATTCTGGTAGCCATCGATTATTTCACTAAGTGGGTTGAAGCCAAAACTTTTAAGTCTGTAACCAAGAAGGCAGTGGTGGATTTCGTCCATTCCCATATCATTTGTAGATTTGGGATCCCAAATATAATAATCACGGACAATGGTGCTAATCTTAACAGCAACTTGATGAGAGAAGTATGTGAACAGTTTAAGATTACACACCGTAATTCCACCCCGTATCGGCCCAAGGCGAATGGAGCAGTTGAGGCAGCCAACAAAAATATAAAGAAGATATTGAGGAAAATGATTGAAGGATCCAGACAATGGCATGAAAAGCTACCATTTGCGTTGTTAGGATACCGCACTACTGTTCGTACTTCAATAGGTGCGACTCCTTATTTGTTGGTATACGGAACCGAAGCAGTAATACCAGCGGAAGTTGAAATTCCTTCCCTTCGAATTATCGCTGAGGCCGGGATTGACGATGATGAATGGGTCAAAACCCGACTAGAGCAGCTGAGTTTAATGGATGAAAAAAGATTGGCAGCAGTATGTCATGGCCAGTTGTATCAAAAGAGAATGGCAAGAGCATACAATAAGAAGGTGCGCCCCAGAAAATTTGAAGTAGGGCAACAAGTATTGAAACGGATCCTCCCACATCAGATTGAGGCAAAAGGCAAGTTCGCCCCGAATTGGCAAGGGCCGTATATTGTGACCAGAGTATTATCCAATGGCGCTTTACGTCTGACGGATGTTGAAGGAAGATGCGTCGACATGGCTATCAATTCTGATGCAGTCAAAAGATATTATGTGTAATTTCTTTTGTTGTTTATTTGTTTGTTTGTACTTAGTGCTTATCGGATAATGAAATGACGGAGGCAATTCTTTCTTCTATCCAAACACTTTTAACCTTTGCTTTACCCCTTTGAGCCATACTTATCTTTTTATACCCCTCTCTTGGAATCATTAATGAAAAAATGTAAAAAAAAAAAACTTTTTGAAGGTCGCAAGAAAACAAAGGAGTCAGTGAACTACGTTCGACCTGATTCCTCAAAGAGGATACGTAGGCGCCTCACGGCTCGGTCATAAGGTAATAAAAAAAAGAAAAAAAATCAAAAGAAAAATCCCCAAGTAAGAAAACTGGGGCAGAAATTATGTTTCTAAATTTTGAAAAAAAAAGAAAAAAAAGAGTTTGATTCCAAGAGTTGTAATACTTTACACATCAAAGTTATTTTGAATTTTATATCCTTTTCTTCTAAAACCTATATTGATATCCAAAAAGACCTCCCGATCAGTATCCGAGAGGTGTTAAGATAAGCAAATGAAAACCAAGAATAAAACATCGGTCCCTGACTGAATGAGGATCATGAATTGAAAGAATTTATAGCCAAAAGAATTCCCGGCAGAGATAAATCTTATCGGCAACACTCCAATCCCAAGCTGAGAAAATAAGATGAGAGAGTCTTATCGGCGAAAACCTTCACAGGCGCCATAAGGCGACGTAAGCTGAGAAATACAAAATGAGAGAGTCTTATCGGTGAAAACCTTCACAGGCACCATAAGGCGACGGGAGTTGTGAGAAATGAGAGAGCCTTGTTAGTGAAAACCCCGCGAAGGGCACTATAAGGCGACAAGATAGATTGACGGAAAAGATCCGTATTTTGCGAAGAATTGGGCACCTATTTATCCCCAGCAAGTGAAGACATCAGAAAGTTTGATCGACACAAATAGACTGGGTTGATTAATCCGGAATGCACAACATGATCATTGGAATCGGTTGTATCACCCAGATAAGTTCATTTTTTTTGTTCAGAAAGATTTTCTCATTTTTCTATCTTTTCATTTCGTTTGTTTAAAAGAATTTTTCTAGAAATTTATGTTTTAAGGAAGGTCTTTCAGAGCTTACTACCAGTTGCCAAAATGGTACAACATAAAAAGTGAAAAGGGCAGGCAAGAGACAAGGCAATAAGGCAAAAGACGTTGGTTGCTAGGCCGAATAATACTGTCCTAAAATGGCAAGGAAAGTACGGGGAAGAGCCGAAAAAAAAAAACATGTTGAGGAAATTGTAAGCCAAGTTCCAAGACGATCCCCAGAGTACTCCGACCGAATATCGACCAAGCTACGAGGTGGTCGGACAACACAGAAGGGGAAGGGAAGAAAGGAAAATTCATCTTCGGCAAAATAACCTCCAGAAATTTTTGAGATACAAAATGGTGAAGGGATAAATGGAAAAACCATCCCCAGCAGAATGTTATCCCCAGCAAATAACATCATCCCCAACAAGTTTTGAGAACGCCGAACAAGAATAAGGGAAAGGGAACAATCATCCCCATCAGGAGTGACATGACCATTCGCCATATTTCAAAAAAAAAAAAAAAAAAAACTAACTAAATTTTCTTTGATTTGAACAGGAAAATAAAGTGTTGATGATGGCCTAAAGATACGCCATAAGAAAGATCGCCAGAATTGGGGCATAAAATTTTCTGCCACAAGTGGAAATTTTCTCGGAGAATCGAGGAAACAAATTCAAATTATTCTTTACCAATTAGGCGCCCACCAGTATAATGCGGGAATACATTTCTGTCTTTTCATTTCATGTTCTAGGTCACCCACCAGTATAATGCGGGTATGCATTTATGTTTTCATTTCATGCTCTAGGTCGCCCACCAGTATAATGCGGGAATACATTTAAGTTCTAGGTCGCCCACCAGTATAATGCGGGAATATATTTAAGTTCTAGGTCGCCCACCAGTATAATGCGGGAATACATTTAAGTTCTAGGTCGCCCACCAGTATAATGCGGGAATACATTTAAGTTCTAGGTCGCCCACCAGTATAATGCGGGAATACATTTCAGTTCTAGGTCGCCCACTAGTATAATGAGGGAATACATTTTGTCTGTTCATTCCATATTCTAGGTCGCCCACCAGTATAATGCGGGCATACATTTCAGTTTTCCATTTCTAGGTCACCCACCAGTATAATGCGGGTATACATTTATGTTTTCATTTCATGTTCTAGGTCGCCCACAAGTATAATACGGGTATGCATTTATCTTTTCATTTCATGTTCTAGGTCGCCCACCAGTATAATGCGGGAATACATTTCAGTTCTAGGTCGCCCACCAGTATAATGCGGGAATACATTTAGGTTCTAGGTCGCCCACCAGTATAATGCGGGAATACTTTTAAGTTCTAGGTCACCCACCAGTATAATGCGGGAATACTTTTCTGTTCTAGGTCGCCCACCAGTAAAATGCGGGAATACATTTCAGTTCTAGGTCGTCCACCAGTATAATGCGGGCATACATTTCATAATTTTGCATTGAAGCAACTTTTTAGTCTTGTATTACAGAGTTTGGAATCAGTAACCCCACCAGAAGGCGGAAGGTTACAACAGGAATCCCCAGCAGTAAACAATAAAATCCCCAGCACCGGGAAGCAGAAGGTTGCAACAAGAGGTCCCAGCATAAACTCAAGTCCATGTGTCAAAAGGAAGAAAAACATCGGAAGAAAAGCACCGAAATAAATGCAAGCAGACAAGGAAGCAAGGCAACAAAAACAAATTGTACTCTAGCCTAGCTTCTTGTTTTTTTAAGCACGGTGTAACAAGGAGATCGGTAAGCAATAATAATAGCATGCAACAACAGTAACATTGCAGTCCAACGGTAGTCCCAGCTACCAAAATTTCTCGAACTACATTGACCTGATTCCTGTTTAGCCCAGGATATGTAGGAAACCTTTGAAGCAAAGGTTCGGTCAAATCTTTTTCAAAAAATGCTTCAACGGAGTACTCGGATGGGCAAAAATCGCTCGCTTTATCTTTGCACGAAAACCCTTCGTGTCTTCGGGCAAAGAGGGGCAGCTGTAAGCACGTGATTTTTGCCCTATATGAGAATTACTCCCAAAAAATTCAAAAATAAAATAATTTTTCTTGGTGTGCCATTTTTGTGATATTTTGTGACATTTTGAATAATTATTTGTATTTGTTTGTGCATGTTTATTTGCTAAATTAATAAAAAATACAAAAAATATGTCGCATTTTGCATATAGGATTTAATTCTACAATTGTTAGTAATTAAAATTGTTTTACAAAAATTAAAAATTACAAAAATAGGCATCGTTTGCATTTTTAGCATTTAATGACCAAATATACAATTTTATGCTTAATTAATACTTAATTGTGCGTTAATTGTTATTGGGAGTTAATTTGCGCTTAATTTAGTTCTTAATAATAGTTTAAGTATTTTTATAATTTAGTTTTAGAAAAATAAAAGAAGAAAAGAGAGCGAAAATATAAAGAAAGTCGGAATTGGGCCTCTTCTTCAATTTCAAGCCACAGGCCCAAAAAATGGCCCAATCTTCCCTACGACCCAGTCCATTTCGAACTGGGTCAACCCGGTCCATAACCCAACACCCTATTATCTTGCATTTCAAAAAAATAAAACAAAGAAAAACAAAAAAAAATAGTAAGAAAACCCTAAAAACCTAAACTAGCCTACCCGCCCCCTCCATCTTCATCTTCCCCAACACTCTCAAAAAACCCAACGTCCATGGCTGCTTCCCTCACCAAGCTTCATCATCCTCCACCTCCAAGCTCCTCATCGACGCACACACAGCTGCGTCAACACCTTCACACGAGCACATCCTCCCTCACCAAGCTTCATCGTCCCCGTTTCGAGCTTTCGCCATGCCCAACCATGGCTGAGCTTCGATGTTCTCACATGGTAGCTGCCGCTGTTTCGACACCACCCAAACTAGTCCGGCAGTCCACACGCACGTACAGTTTTCTGCGTCATTTCCGAGTTACTGCTGTCCGCCATGACAGCTCCCCGTCGTCTTCCCGTCATCCTCCTCGATGGACTGCCGCTGCCAAGATCGACCAGCTGTTGCTGCTTCTGTCTCAATCAAACAACCAAATGAACACAGCCATGGACGAGCTTCGACGTCGACCATGTCGTCGTCCATGGCTGTCCGCGATGTGCTGCTGCCTGTCGCCGCCGGACTGCTACTGCCTGTCGCCGTGACCGCTGTCTTGACGTCGTGTTGCTGCTCGCCGCTTCGTACTGTTGTTGACGACACAAGACAGTCCGGTTAAAGTCCGGCAAAGGTCGAGGGTTTTTCGTCAAGTGAAGATACTATACGTCGTAAGTTCATCGTCAAGTTCGTTGTTTGTTTGGTCGTTGTTCGTCTTTCGATCCGGTTAGTAGTTTTTGAGTTTTATTTTGTCCATATTTTGTTTTGATATTTTCGAATCTAAAATCAACAAATGTTTGTTTTGTTTATCGTTTGAATTAATTTTTAGTTCATGTTCATGTGTTATTTGTTAAATCAATTTTCAGATTTTAAAATGGAAGTTTAATTAGTTGTTTTCATGTTTATTTCATGTTTGTTGTATTGTTTAAGTAAGAATTTGTTAGTTTAATGTTTGTTAGATTCAAATTGAAATTTAATTAATTGTTTCTTCAATTTGTTTCATGTATTTGATGTATTTTCCGGAAATTGTTAGTATTGTTAAAGTTCAAGTTTAAATTCATAATTGTTTCTTCTTAGTTTTGTTTTGTCATTTGCCTAAAAGAATTTAGTTGCAATAAGGGAAGTATGTTGGTTTTAGTCATTTGAATCCGTCGTTTTTATTTTTAGATTTAATTCATGTTCATATTATGTTTGTTTGATTTTGAATCCGAAATGTGTATAGTTTGATTTCTTGTTTACCATTTGTGATTATTTCTTGAATTAGTCTCATAATCTTGTTTAAAGTTTAATATAAGAATTGTTTGTTATAATGTTGTTAGAGTTGATTTTAAGTTCAATATGATTGAATTTAGAAATCTTCATACTTTGTTTGTTGTTGGTTTGAATCCGAAAATAGGATTGTTTGTTGCTAAAATATTGTTCAATCAAATTTTAGTTGTTCTTGGTTGTTCAATTTGTGTTCATGTGATTTGTTGTTGAAATGTTGTTAAAATCATGTTCATATGATATTGTTGTTATGATGTTCATCCGTGTTCATATTGTTGTTTGAACATTGTTAGAAATTGATCATATTGTCTATATTTTGGTTAAGTTTGATTAATTGATGTGTTATAGCTGATGGGTAGTTTGGTAAATTTGTAATACGTTCAGGGGTAGTTTGGTAATTTCAGTAAGGTCGGAAGGGGTAGTTTAGGAATTGTACATTTTGTAATTGTTTATTTGAAGCATGGGGGACAAAATGAAATGGGGTGGGTTGTGATATGATTATTTAATATAAAGGGGGGACAAGATTTAAATTAAAGGGGAATCTTGCATTATTTTAAATAAAGCATGGGGGACAAAATATAATGGGGTGGTGTGATATATTTATTTAATGTAATGGGGATGAGTGGGAAGATAATGGGTTTGGTAGAGAAAGGGATTGATTTTAATTGATTAAAGGGATGGGATATATATATGTGAAGTCTGGACACAAGAGGGGAGAGAAAATACAGACAGAAAAAAAAAAGAGATTGAAAAAAAAGCTGAACATTTATTCCGAAAAAAAAAATTGAAACTCTCAAGAAAAGAAAAACATACAAAGAAAAAAAAATTTGAAAATTAGAAGAGAAAGTAGTACACACCTGATAAATATTCTGGTATACAGGTGTAGAAATTAAGGGTTGAAGATTAACTAGCCTTTCAAAAATCTGAAAATTTCCCTTGGTTTCTGTCCGTTATTTTCGGCATTCCTGGATTTTATTTTGAATTTTTCAAAGCTGTCACTGGGATTTTCGTTGACTGGTTATTGCTGGTTATTGTTGCTGTTGCTGTGTTACGTATTACGTTGCTGACTTTCTTCTTCTTATATTGACAATATCAGGTACACAACTGTAATTTTGGCATTTTGTAAGCTGAAATGAAGAATGGAGTGTTAAATTTTTAATTTAGTTTAATTTAATTTTTTGTATTGTATTTAGGTTATTCATGTATTATTATTCCGTAAATCACTGTCATCGGCATAACTAGGCATATTATAGCGACATATTAAATAACGTCTTTACCAGATTATTAGGAAATATATTTAAACCTGATTATTAATTAAAATTGTTTAAATAAAAAAAAATATAGAAGAAATAACGTAAAAATGGCGTTATTGAATCAGTTTGGCAAAAATTAACTAAGTTCCTTATTCATAAGGTTTTTCGTCAACGATAAGTTAATCCGAATCATGTAGTCAATTTCAGTTATAACATGAATTAGTTTGCAAACAAGTATTAGGACATGATGAATTAAAACAAAGTTAGTTAATGTTAAATTGTTTAAATTTTTAGAAATATGATTTAGTACTCAAGTTTTTATTTTTATTTCTTTCAATTTTCAGTATTTGTAAATAATTAGTTTCAATAAGCTTAAGTCTTACTAATAATTTGAATTTTAATCCAACTATGGGATAATTAGTTTTTTTTTTATTTTTTACTTTTCGATAATTCCATGTTGTATCTATGATTATAATTTTATTACTTTCTGCTAATATTTGTTTTTCTCTTCTATTTAATATGTCATTTTCAAGAATGTAGATATTGATTTTATATTTATAAAAAATTTAGTAATAATAAAAAGGTAGTCATTAAAGGATATTATTAAAGGATTTCGCTAAAAATAAATAGATGTAAATAATACAAATGTATAGGATTCTCCAATCTCATTTATTTATTTAATTATTTTAAAAAAAAATTACTTAGAATTTGGGATGGATTGTTTAGTGAATTTCACTTCCTTCCCAAAAGATAATGACGCGTTAGACTCTTTAGGCGCGATTTAATTAATTTTACCTTCTTAAACTCGGATGCGCATTTCATGCGACCCAAATCTAAATCCTAAAACATCAAATAAAATATGTTTCGTATTGTGGGTGCATTTCATGTGACACAATCCAAAGATATGTTTTAAGCGATGTTCACATTCCTAAAAAATAATAATTATAATAATAAAGCGGTAAAAGATAAAATTTGCACATGGTTCATAATTGTATTAAAAATCAGATAAATAAGCCGAATATAACAGTTGAGCGACCGTGCTAGAACCACGGAACTCGGGAATGCCTAACACCTTCTCCCGGGTTAACAGAATTCCTTATCCGGATTTCTGGTACGCAGACTGTAATATAGAGTCATTCTTTTCCTCGATTCGGGATTAAAATTGGTGACTTGGGACACCCTAAATCTCCCAAGTGGCGACTCTGAAATAATTAAACCAATCCCGTTTCGACTGTCCTTTAATTGGAAAAAACTCCCCTACGCCCCCTCGGGCGCGGAAAAAGGAGGTGTGACAGCAGTCAACATTGTAAGCTTTGCGGCCGCACTCCTTTTTGTGCAGTCCGCACAGGGGGTTTGAGAGGGGTATATTTAAACGTGATTTTCAGTTATTTTTCATTTTTCAAAACCCCAAAAACATAAGAGGCGATTTTTCGAACAACCTTTCTCCTCCAAAACATTAGTAAGTAATTTTTAACTCATTTTCTTTACTCCTTAACTTCTTTTTACAATATTTCATCCTAGAATCTAGGGGTTTCATGGTGGAATTGGGAATTTTGGGTAAAACTTAATAATATTGAAATTTGGGGATTTAGACCTCAAATTGAGGTCGGATTCCAAAACCAATTATATATCGGGGCTCGGGGTGAATGGGTAATCGAGTTTTGGTCCGAATTTCGGGTTTGGACCAAGCAGACCCGGGGTCGATTTTTGACTTTTTGGGAAAAACTTTAGAAAACTTATTTTCATGCATTAGAAATGTTTCACTTAGCACTTATTAATATTATTAAGTAACTTGTGGCTATATACGAGCGAGTTGGTGGTGGAATCAAGAGGTAAAGCGATAGTTGAGGCTTGAATTGTGTTCCTGGCATCGAGGTAAGTGCTTGGTCTAACCTTAGCTTGAGGGATTAGGAGTTGTGTCTTATCTGCTATGTGCTAAGTATGGTGTGTGACGTATAGGCATGGTGACGAGTATCTATACGTCGGTGTCAAGCATGCCCGTGAGTCTTATATTGTAATTGTTGTGACTCTGCTGAGGTTTATTGTGCTTCATATGAGGTTTATCATTATTGTTCCCATGCCGGAATGTTGTTATCATATTGTTGTTCCTTGCCGGGATGTTGTTGTTATATTATTGTTCCCTTGTCGGGATGTTATTGTTATATTATTGTTCCCTTGCCGGGATGTGGTTGTTATATTATTGTTCTTTTGCCGGGATTCTGTTATGATTGGTATTGACAAATGAAAAGGGAGCAGGTTTCATGCCTGCAACGGTAACATATGAAATGGGAGCGGGTTGCACGCTTACAACAGTAACATATGAAAAGGGAGCGGGTTGCACGACTGCAACGGAAATATATGAAATGGGAGCGGGTTGCACGCCTGCAATGGTAATTATATGAAATGGGAGCGGGTTGCACGCCTGCAATGGTAATATATGAAATGGGAGCGGGTTGCATGCCTGCAACGGTTCAATATGAAATGGGAGCGGGTTGCACGCCTGCAACGGTACTATATGAGATGGGATCGGGTTGCACGCCTGCAACGATATTACATGTGTACTTGTTCTTCTTATTTCCTTATCTTTGCTGGTAATTGATTTATAACATTCCTTACATTTCTCTACCGTTTTTCTGTTATTATCTGTTACTCCCCGCAGCATGTTTTCCCCGCCCAACTTTAGTCGTAATTATCTGCTTCTATTTCCGCTGTATATGATTTAACTGTACAGATTTATTTGGTAGTCTGGTCCTAGCCTCATCACTACTTAGCCGAGGTTAGGCTAGGCACTTACTAGCACATGGGGTTGGTTGTGCTGATACTACACTCTGCACTCTTTTGTACAAATCCCAGTGCTGTAAATTTCAGACTGCATTGAGATTGTTGTTTCTTGTTCATCAGGCGACTCGAGGTAGTCCTGCAGGCATCTGCAGGCCTTGGCGTCTCCTTCTATCTACTATTCCTGTTTCTTTCATGTATTTCCAGCGACAATGTTGTATTTATTTCTTTTAGACCTTTATTTGTACTACTCCTAGACAGTTTCTGAAGTTGTGACACCAGTCTTGGGTAGATTTGTTATGGATTGGTATTAGCAGTATTATTAAAACTTTACAATGCAGCCTTCCGCTTATTCAATTCTGTTGTTATCTAATTGTTGGCTCTTAACTGTTATCGGATTAAAAATTGAAACAAGACAAATAGATTAGTTGGTTGGCTTGCCTAGCTTTCACTAGTAGGCGCCATCACGACTCTCAAGGGCGGGAAATCTGGGTCGTAACAGTGTTCACATATGTTGTGGCAGATTGAGCATCGCATCTACGTTGGTGAGCACGCATTCGCATAGCGGTTTGGACTGAGTTGGGACTAGAGTAATTCTTCAGCATGTTTGTATAAGGTGAGACGCGTTCGCGAAGACATAAGGTAGTGTTGCTCGCGTTTGCATGATCTGTTTTGCGATCGCGTAGTATATTCTGGGAGATGGCTGCATTTGTTCTTCGCGTCAGCGGTGTCTTGTCTGTGTTCACATGGGGCCTTCTTGTGGCAGTGCATTTTGTTCATTGTGAACAAGATGGTTTCCCGCGTTCGCATAAGAGGATGCCTGGGCAGATTATAAAGTACTCTATTTTGAGGTTTTCGGCCATTTTTGCATTTTTGGAGATGGGTCCTCTCCACGGGCTGGATTAGACCTACTCAGTACTGAGCTATTGTCGGTCGGTTGATGTATATATTCCAAAATGGATCTTCCCTGGGCCGAATTGGCCATATACAGTACTGTGTGATTGAGCATGATGAGCAGAATATGTGAGACAATGAGTTTGAGTAATCTGAGAGTGTGAGTACATGAGTTCATCTCTGAGATACATGGCATTGACATGCACGCATGACATACATGCATAGAGATGCATTTTTCTCATGCTATATGGTATCACGTCATTCATGATTTCTCACACATATTGATAAATGGGCATAGAGAGGTATTTCACACATGCTATCTGGAAAGAAAATGAAACATTTTACTTATAATATAATGTAAGGTTGTGTGTGTTTGTGTTTGTGTTTGTGCGTGTGCGTGTGTATGAAATGACTCATATACTTAATTATAACTTAGAAAATTAACTTAGATAAATGAATACAAAAGGTAAAACGTCTTGACTGATATTTATTAATCTATGTGATTTATAATTAATTATAAAATGATTGAATATATAAAATGAAACATCTAATTAGAATAAAATAAATGTCTCATATATATATATATACATTTATTTGTACGTTTATTTGTTTATTATATATGTGTGGGGGGGGGGGGGTTGTATGCGTGTGAGAATAAAATATATGCTTATAGTTTATAATTATTTTTTAAATTTTATAATTTTTTAAGAAATAATAATGAAATGGAATTCATATTGGATATTATCAGTTAGTTACCTATGGTCAAATACAATCAACGGTCACTTAATTGTATAGACCGACTTTACCATCCAAAGTCGATCGGTACCTTTTAATTCCAGATCTGAAATCAGGTTTCTCCCTCATTTCTTCCTCTCTTCTCATTTTTTTTCTAACTCTTCCCCTCTCTTCTCCCTCACACATAGAGTCCCTTCCCCCACTCTTCTCTTCTCCCTCACACACATTCCCTTCCCCACTCCTTCGTTGCCATCCTAGCTGCCTCCGTTCCGGCATTAACGCTGCTACTGCCGCCATTACCCCTCCCCTTCTACCTCTTAAATATTTCAGGTTTTAATTCGTATTACATTGTTTGTATAATTTTAATGTTTTTCTAATTAGTTATGAATTATTTAATTAGTGTTTAAATTGAATGTTTAACTTGAATTTTATTGAAATTTTAGGGTTTAGGTCTTCTTAACTTTGAATTGAATTGATTACCTAAGGTGTAAATTGAATGTTTAAGTTTGTATTGAATAGTTTATTTAGGAATTGAATGTTTAACTTTGAATTGAATTGAGTTTTTCGGGGGTAGTTCTTGTGAATGGAACTTTTAGGATATGAATTAAATTGTTAAGAGTTGCTATTTTGTGAGGTTACTTGAATTGTGTAGGGTATAAATTGAATATTTAGGATATGAATTGAACGTTTAGGATATGAATTGAACTGTTAAGGTCTTATGTTTTGTGAGGTTAATTGAATTTTTTAAGGTATGAATTGAATTGATTTAGGGTATGGGTTAAGCTTTTAGGATATGAATTGAACTTTTAGGGGTAAGTGTTGAACCTTTTGGATAAAGCTTATATTTTGTGAGGTTAATTGAATTATTTAGGGTATTAATTGAATTGTTTAGGGTATGGGTTGAACTTTTAGGATATGAATTGAACTTTTAAGGGCAAGTGTTGAACGTTTTGGATATGAATTGAACTTCTAGGGGTAAGTGTTGAACTTTTTGGATATGAAGAACTTATAGTTTATGTTTAAATCGAATTAATTATAATTAATTATATTTAATATAATTTAATTTTTGTTTAATTAATAAACATTAATTGTCTTAATTAACTAAAAATTTATTAATTAATTTATAATTGTAGAATAAAAATAGTTCTAATACTTATAAAAATATATTTTTTTTTGTATAAATGGAACATCATACTTGGATGTACAATAGAAATTATCTAAATTGGCAGGGATTGAAGGAGGATTTTGTAGAAGGGGTTGATAACTTTATTAGACATGCAATGTTACTTTTATCATACCAAATTGAAGTAGTAATTAGGTGTCCTTGTATCATGTGTGATTGTGTGAAGTTTAAAAAATCGGAGAAAATTAAGATGCATTTTTATAGTAGGGAGTTTATAGAGAATTACTTTGTGTGGACTAATCATAGAGAGATCGGTAGTAGATGTGGAATATTTCATAACATGGTTATTGGTAAAAGTAGTAGGTCGGTGGAGACTAGGAATCAAGATTCTAGAATTCATGATATGATTGCAGATGCTTTTGGGATGCACTTCGGGGTTGAGCCCGATGAAAATATTGAACAGACTCTGAATGTTAATGCAAAATATTTTTATGAACAGTTAGAGGAAACTAGTCGTCCACTGCATGAAGAAAGTTTGCACTTTGAGTTTTCTGTTGCGGTTAGATTACTCAGTATCAAATCTGATTGGAATATTTCTCAAGCGGCTATGGACTCTTTCATTAACCTTATGAGTGAACTAGTTGACCCAGATATCAACTTACCTGGTGATTTTTATAAGGCAAAGAGATTAGTTTCTAAGTTAGGACTTTCGTCGATGAGAATTGATTGTTGTGAAGATGGTTGCATGTTATATTATAAAGATGTTGCAAATTTAGAAAGGTGTAAATTATGTGAAAAGCCTTGTTTCGAGAGGCTTTCCAGTGGTAATATGGTTGCTGTGAATGTGATGCATTATTTTCCTCTTATACATAGGTTAAAGAGGTTATATGTGTCAATGAGTTATGCTCCTCATAAGAGATTGCACTTTGAAAACAGAAGAACACCTGGTGTTATGTGTGATCCTTTAGATGGGGAGGCTTGGAAGCACTTTGATAGGGCATATCTAGATTATGCTAGTGAACCAAGGAACATTCGGTTATGTTTGCGCTGATGGCTTCATGTCTTTTTCTATATCCGTGACACCATATTCATGATAACCTATCTTTCTTACACCTTATAATCTACCGTCTGAGTTGTGTATGACTAGTCCATATATATTTTTAAATTGTATTATCCCCGGTCTATATAATACGAAAAGTTTAATTGATGTGTACTTGCAACCTTTGATTGATGAGCTAAAACAATTGAGGTATGATGGTGTTGAAATATATGTGTAGCAACCCGACTAGTCGTTTTACTTTCTAGAACCTTGTTCCCCTAAATATGACTTCCCGTACGTGCTTTTACTATTTTATGACTTCCAGGGATGGTTAGTTCGGAATTTGGAAGGGTTCAGGTTAAAATCGGAATACTTGGTTCCTTAAGTTGGCCTTAAAAGGCTAAGTTTAACTTCGGTCAACATTTTGAGTAAACGACCTCGGAATCAAGATTTAACGGTTCCAGCGGGTTTGTATGATTATTTCGGACTTAGGCGTATGTTTAGATCGGGTTTTGGATGACCCGGGAGCGTTTTGGTGCCTAATAGTGAAAGTTGGTTCTTTGAAGGTTTTCGAAGTTCTTAAAATTTGGTTTGGAGCAGTTTTTGATGATATCGAGGTCCAAATGGAATTCCAAGACTGGGAATAGTTTCGTAATGTCATTTAAGACTTGCACACAAAATTTGGTGTCATTCCAAGTAGTTTAAGTACGTTTCGGCGCATTGGGAGTAAATTGAAGAACTTGAAGTTCATAAGTTTGATTCAACTGGTTTTGGGGTGTGATTCTTAGTTTTAATATTGTTTCGGGCATTTCGAGAGTTCGAGCGAGTCTATTTTATGATTCCAAAATTGTTGGTATTTCAAGCGGGGCCCCGAGTGTCAATCGGACGAGGCTCGGACCAAGTTCAAAATTGGGAGCAGCAACTGAAGCTCCCAGCTGCTGTCATAATCGCACATGCACTTGGCCAGCCGCAGGTGCAAGCTCGCAGAAGTGAGCTAGGCCTCGTAAAAGCGGCCAAAGAAGGGCAGCCCAGGATCCGCAGGTGCACCCCAACCTCCGCAGAAGTGGGACCCCGCCCGCAGAAGCAGAGCCAGCCTGCCTGGTCACTTTCGTAGAAGCGGACTTTTGTCCGTAGAAGCAACAACACAGGTGCGACCCTGCATCCATAGGCGCGAGATCGCTGGAGGCAGTGAGATCTCGTTTAAAATGGGACTTAGTCATTTTGGCTAATTTATTTCCATTGTTGGGCGATTTTTGGAGCTCTTAGAGAGGAGATTTCACCTAGCACTTTGAGGTAAGTAATTTCTATACAATGTATGTTAAATACATAGTTTATGGGTTGATTATAACATGTAAATTAGTGAAAATTATGGGTTTAGGTGAAAACATAGGTTTTTGATAAAAATGAGATTTAACCACGAAATTTATTATGGAATTTAGTAAAAATTATATATTTGAGTTCATGAGGTTATGGGTAACAACTTTCTTTAAATATTTCCGGAATCCGGACACGTGAGCCCGGGGGGTAAACATTAGGAATTTTTGCAAATAGGCTTGGGAAATCACTTTGATAATTAGGTTATGAACTTTTAAGCATGTATTAATTGTTTTATATAACAATTGACTAGTTGCAAGTCGTTTGGCACCAAATTGAGGATTTGGGCGCAATCTTGGCCCGGAAAGTAAGCCTTCAGATGAGGTCACTCTCTTTTCTAACCTTGTAAGAGGGCACCAACCCGATAAGTGAACTAACTTAATATGTGTTGCTAATTGTGGGGTCTACGTACGCACGAGGTGACGAGAGTCCGTACGTAGCTATTATTCATGCTTGTGTCCGGGTAGTTTTAGGATTATACCATACTTTGTGGACATCTTTATTTGATTATAGTTATTAATTGTATTGAATGGGTCTAAGTTGATGATTTTAAGATTTCAAAAGTTTCAACTTGAATTTCTTTATTTTGAAAAGAATCGAGGGATGTTATGATTAAGTTGATAAATTTATATTTAACCGCATCACAAGTATATTCCGCGAGCGGGGTGACTTTTCAACTACTCTCATGGAGCGGGTCATTCACCTTGGCAGGTTAATAGATGCATCTATGATTCGGGCTGTTCGACCCTCGGTAGTGCACACATATATGTATATGTATATTTAGATCGGGTCGTAAGACCTCGGCGTAATTCGTGCGTGATAATAAGAACTGGAAGTCCCTTTATATTTGATATAAATTCATTTGTTTGATAGATTACCTGTTTAAAATGAAGGAAAAGATTCGGTTCTTAAATATGTTGAAAAGGTTGTTTACTTATTTCTTATTCTGAGTTTTATTGCCATCTCTATATATCATGTTCAATTAGAATTTCATATTATTGTTGGCCCTTAATAAGTGTCGGAGTCGACCTCTTGTCGCGCCCCCTTTTTCCCTCCCTTTTTGACGGGGAGAGGTCAGGGTTTTCGACATTCACGGGGTGTAATGACTCATTTCCTTTTGGATTTGGGTATTTGAAGAGTCACTACCTAACGGATTTTGGTACGTTAGGTCACCTAGAGCGATTAACTCTTGTGTTGGCTTGCATTACCAGAGATTAGGGTAAGGGCTCGAAGTAACCTTGAGGGGAAGGTGTTAGGCACCCCTCTTAGTCCACAACTGTGGGTCCCGACCAAACCTATTATCACAAATTAGTCCATATAAATAATTGAATCAAATAAGTTGCAAATAAAGCACGTTGGATAACTCAAGTAGTAAGATAAAGTTTTGAACAAGTTGCAAAATAAAGGTTTAAATAAACAAAGGATTTAGTAAAGAGGGGTCCTAGGTTGGTTATCCTATAGGATCACCCCACGCAATGTCCGGTAAACACTCCTCGATGAGGGGCTACATGTGACATTAACGCGTAGTCATCATATCCCATGTCTACCCTTCCCATCCCCCTATTGGTCATGCAAAGCGAGTGTTTGGGCAATGATTCCTATTGCATGATGCTACCCGTCCTTTCTTAATGGCCCTGAAGAGAGTTAGGACCTCTGCCTATAGGTGGTTCTAGACGCACCCCTAAGGTTTTAAAAGGCAAAAATTCTAAGGCAACAGTCAAAAGCATTTAGGACATTCACACATAATGGGAATAATTAAGAGGCTCAGAGTTTCCTCCTCAAACAAACACATAAGCAGCACGACTCAAGCACAGTTAAGGTCTTTTATTAGACAATGTCCTAAAGCAGGATATCTAAGTGAATATGCAGAAACAGACAACCCTTTTCTTTAGACCAAGAAATTACACCCTAGTAGTTGCCTAGGGACTCTTTTAAAAAAGCCTGTTAGGATCAGAAAACGTTAAACAATGGAGACAGTTTCAAAGAATGCAGTTTTGAAAAACGCCCTAAAGGCTTGCCTATACGTAGAAGTACTAATGTCTATATTAATGCAGAAACAAATAGATTTTGAAATAGACTCCTTTAATACTTATAGGCATGATTCTAATAGAGACAGTTTGAAGGAACTTGTTTCAGGAAATACTTAATACCAATTTAAAATAAACTAGGCGTAATCAAGTTGATTTATTAGACTAAATTGGATTAATAGACAGAATTGCAAGTAGAGCTCCCTATAGGCATGATATCTAGGCGTATTACTAATTTTAATCGATTTGTAGCAACATACAGAAACACCCATTATAACTGAATCGGAATTAAGTCCTATAGGTATGGCATCTATTATTGAACTGATTTAAGACACGATTGTTTGGGACCTATAAGCATGGTTTCTAAATGTGACATAATGTTAAACCTTATAGACATGGTTTCTACTTGATGAGCAAACAACTTAAAAGTAAAGCCTTATGGACATGATTTCTATTAGGCAAAGCAAACAGATTAAAGAGTAAAGTCCTATGAGCATGTTTTCTATTTAGGGAAGCAATCAGACTTTAAAAGTAAGGTCCTAAGAGCAGGATTTCTACCCGTATTACCCCATAGAGTATGCATCTACCCACCCTTTTTACTAAATACCCAATATCTGTTTACAAAATATTACAGGCCAATGAATGAATTACATAAGTAAAATAGAAAATCAAGAAGCTATTCTATAGGGAGCCTTCAATTAGGCCCAGGTTTCCCAAAGCCTCCAATGGTCTCATATGCCTTAGTTCCATAGACAAATCACAGTCTAAGTGCATTAAAGTTCTCTAAGGATCTCAAGGATCCCGGGCAGTGCTTACACCTAGACTTAGTAACCAAAGATTGAACAAGTGCAGTGTGGAATGTCCAGCCTCGGTATGCCAGAGTTTAGAGGGTTCTCAAAAGGATCCCAAGGTAGTACACACACTAGAGGGGGCAGAACTCATTGACTAAGAGTAGAGTGAGAAGTGATGAACACAAGTTGAAAAAGTTTAGTAAGAAACTGTATTTAACCAAATCCCTTTTGAAAGTAGTTCAGTAAAGCACCTGATATTGTTTGAAAAAGAGGTTGGGGTAGTTAACAAAATTCAAACACCTTAGGATAGAATCATACACAGCTAGTTCACAGAACCAAGTAAATTCAGTAGTCACATATAGGGGTAAAGGGGTTTGGGACACATAGAACATTTGACTACAAACACATAACCCAGTAAAGGTCTAGGACTGGTTGAGACATGCTCAGAAACAGTTGACACTGACATAGTCACAAAACTAGACATGAAGAACACAACCACATAGAGGGGTGATAGGGATATGGGGATTCATGGGATATAGGATGGTAAATACACAGCAAGTAAGAGATAAGACATGCTCAGAAACACACATAAAAGGGAATATACTGATCTAAAGGAAGTGGAAGACAAAATAACATGCTAATAATGTAACTATTAACTACAAATTTCACAACAAAACCATAAATAGAAGCAAACCGGAATAAGAGAAACTGAAACAATAGGAGAAACATGTTGTTGTTGGAACTTTGAATTGAAACTAGGACATACCAGTGAAGAGGAGAGTAAGCAGAATGAAAGAACAAGAGAGAACAAATGGTTAGCCTTGGCTTGCAGTCGGCTAACAGTAGCAAATAACACTAGAGAGAAATCAGAGATTTTTAGTAAGAGAGGTAGTTTTTGAACCCAAGTGTCCGTGTGTCTGTGTTAATGAAAGACTAGAGTATTTATAGTTTGAAAACAGGTAGTAAATAAGGTAAGAATCATAGTAGCATGGTAATTAAGGAACTCATAATCAGTCAGTGAGAAAATCAAGGCAATTACTCCCTTATGTTAAGGGAATCAATTCAAACGGTAAGAACCAGTATCATATAAGGCAAAAAAAATTAGTACATGACTAATAAGGAAAGAATCAAGGTTCAGTAAGCATAGGGTAGCCAATTAGGACTAAGTTCAGAAAACTCCAACTAAGGAATGATTCAGTAAGAATAAAGTACCACAACAAATAAGGTAATGGAATCATTCAATTTAAACAGACGAGGTAGAATTTTAGGGTTTTAAAAGAAAATATTTTAATCAAACCATCAAATAAGGAAATCAGGATCAATCAAGAGGGAGTCATGATTCAATACTTCAACATATAAATAGAGAAGAACAAACAGACGTAGCAAACAGGCAAGGTCAACAATATCAATAGAAAGAGGCAAGTTTTGAACAATAAAGATGAATACAATCACATAGAGGTGATATAAGTAGGCTAAGGACTCAGTAAAACCCATTCGAAGCACGGTAATCACAAAACTTAACATGAATCGCGTAGTCATGCTAACGCACAGAACCAAAACAAAGAAGATCTAAAAATTAGGGCTTTTAACATAGGTGAGTTGAAAAAGAAGTAAGAACATAGAATCAATCAAGATATGCAAGGAAAGAGGTTTAAACATAAAGAATCAGTTTAAACAAAGTGTAGAAGAAGTTCCGAAAAACGCTAATTTTTTTAAAAAGAGAGTAAAACAGCTTAAAGTTGAAGATTTTTCAAGAGAGGTTTGAGAACAGTGTAGAACATAAAATAAACAGGCTTGAAGCGTTTAAAAATGGCCCATATCTAAGAATACAAACGAAAAATAGGGTTTCAAAGGAAACCCAGGTAAAGATAGAAGAACCTGCTTAGAACTTCATAGATCGTAACAAGTATGGTGTGATTTTGCCCAAAATCACTCCGGAGAAACCATGAACAACCAAAATAGTAAACCTAGATACAAGTCGGCATGGCCCAGGGCCCTTGAAGGCCTTAGAGATGATGAGCAAGGCGATGGAGGAACCATTAGAGGCTTGGGGTTGAAAGGTGGTCGCCGGAGAGGGAGGCAGCGGTTGAAGAATGATTAGGGTTAGGTTGAAAGAAGAAAGAGGACGAGAGCATTTGAAGGCAGCGGGTATGGAAAAGTGATTAGGGTTAGGGGGTCGTTTAGAATTAAAAAGGAAAGAATGGATGAGGGCAGTTGATCTAAAAGATCAACGGCCAAGATTTAAGATGGATTTGAGTCGGGTAGGGGTAATTGGGGCCTGGGTCGGGTAATCTGATTAGGAATTAGGCTGGGATTGGGTTAAAATTAGGCTAAAATTGAAAGCCAAATCTGGCTATGATTTAAATAGCCACTTTTCCCTATTTAATTTATAATAAATAATAAATAGTTTTCTAAAAATCTATACCAAAATGATTTAAAATATGTAATTATCATTTTAAAAATATAGGGGCCAATTTTACGCATATAAAATATAATTATACATTAAAATGGGCTAACATTGCAATTATATGCAATTTAGCTTAAAAATACTAAATGTAATTATAAAATGCATGAAAAATATATTAGACATATTTTGGCATAAGTATAGAAATTAAATGAATAAATCATCATAAATATAATTTGAGAAATAATTATTGGGGATTTTATGAATAAAAGGGAGAGAATAAAGCAATTTAAATCCTTAAAATTATGGAAAAATTATAAAAACCTTGTGCATGCTTATACATGCATATATATACTTATTGAAGGTATTTATGCATATTTGAAAAAATATATAGGGAAAAATTGGGTATCAACACCCCTCGTCACTTCTTCTTCGAGGATTGACTAGATACTTACTAGGTACATGTTGTTTATATACTCACGCTACACTTCTGCACTTAAATGTGCAGATTCTGAGGTATGTGCATCTGGATATTAGTCTAACGCACACGCTTGACTTACACTCAAGGCTTCACGATGAGCTGCCTTCCGAACCGTTCTGCAGCAGCTGGAGTCTTTCTTTTGTTATATTTTTTTGTCTATTTCATTTCAGACAGTGGACTAGTATTCTTTTGTATATTCTACTAGAATACTCATATACTTGTGATACCAGGTCTTGGCATATACTAGTAGACTTATGATTTTGAGTTCACTTTTTTTTTATTTTGATTTGCACTCAGTTGCTTTCGTTTAAGTATTTTACATCTGTCATTTCCTAAATCTTTTAAAATGAGTAAAGTTATTTACTTAGTAAACTTATTAAAAACGGAAAATCACTAGGTTGTTCAGTGTTGGCTTTCCTAGCAACAATATTGGACACCATCACAACCTATAATAGAATTGGGTCATAACAATATGACATATCAACCAAGCAGAATTTTAACTTGCGTGCTAGTTTAATGTGGACTATTAATGATTTTTCTGTGTATTGAATGTTGTAAGGGTGGATGAATGCTGAAAAACTAGCTTGTCCTTACTAATGGAAAATGGTAAAGTGTTCACCTTAAAACATGTCCGAAAGCAATCATGGTTTGATTTTTATCGCCAGTTGTTACCTGCTGATCATGAGTTTAAAAGGATGAAAAATATATTCAAAAAGATTAAAGTGGAACATGATTCTCCACCTCCGATATTTCGGGTGAGGAAATTTGGGAGAGGGTGCAGAACTTCACTAAAGTTACTGAGGCTCCACCTTCTAGATTCCCTCGATATGGTGTTACTCATAATTGGATGAAATAAAATATATTTTGGGAATTGCCTTATTAGAAGGATAATCTTCTCCGACACAACCTTGATATCATGCATATTGAGAAGAATTATTCTAATAATTTATTCAACACGGTGATGGATGTTAAACGTAAGACAAAAGATAACCCAAAGGCTAGAATGGACTTACAAGAATATTGTAGGCGACATGAATTATATTTGCAAACAACGAACAATGGTAAGGTATTCCAGCCCAAAGCAAGTTACATATTCACTTTGGAGGAGAGACGATAAATTTGTGATTGGGTTACGAACTTGAAGATGCCTGAGGGTTATGTGTTGAATCTGATAAAATGTGGAGATGTAGAGGTAGAAAAGTTGAGCCATTTGAAAAGTCATGACCATCATAATTTCATGGAGACCTTAGTGCCCATTGCATTTTGCGGTTTTCCTGAAAGAATCTGGAAACCCATCATAGATTAGTTTATTTTTTAAAGACTTGTGTTCTACCACTTTGATGGAAAAAAACCTACTTCGAATGGATCAGAACATTCATGTAACTTCTATTAAGATGGAAAAAAATATTTTCATGGAATTTATTTGATGTGATGGAACACCTTCCAATCCACCTTGTACACGAGGCACGACTTGGAGGTCCTGTTCAATATAGATGGATGTATCCCTTTGAGAGGTAATATTATATGTTTGATGTAACATTCTATTTTAATTGAATGTTCTTGGCTAACATGACATTATGTAGAACAATTGACAAATACAAATAATTTGTTAATCAGAGGAATAAGATTGAAGGATCTATATGTGAAGTCTATCTTGCAAAGGAACTACACATTTTCTTTCTTACTATTTTGAGAGTAACGTGTCATGTTCTAGGAAAAATCCCAATACGCACATTATCGAATGTGTGTGATTCATTTTTATCGACCAATGTCCATCTTCAATCAACCAGACCGATGTTCTAAGGATGTTAAAAAGAGAAGTTTGAGTGATATGGAGTACAAGTTAGCTACAATGCATGTGTTGCTAAATTGTCACGAAATTCAACCATTTCTTAAGTAAGTGTTGATTTATTAGTAATCAAAATGTAAAATTTACAATTATTACATTGATGCAACTACTAAAAAATTTTGATGTGTCACAATCATTTTGTGGGTCAATTTGGCCATGATGTTGTATATACGAGATCCGATACATGGTTCAAACAGTTTGTAAGTCTAAAGTTCCCGCTATATATATATATATATATATATATATATATATATATATATATATATGTGTGTGTGTGTGTGTGTGTGTGTGTGTGTGTGTGTGATAACTTATGAGTTTTTTAAAAAACTATATGTAGATAAATAATCTAAATAATGGCGTAAATTAATTTTTGAAAGATATATCTTGAGGACCTGGGCTTCAGGTCACAACAATGTCTAAGTACGTAGTGAATGGTTACAAGTTTCATATGGAGAATTTCTCTAAGAATAAAAATAGCAATAACAATATGTGTAGGTTAAAGGTGGTGATGGTAACCAAGTCAGAGATATTGATTATTATGGTGTGATCAAAGAAATATTACAATTAGAATATACATGTGGCTATATAAGAAATTGATACTCTTTAGATGCAAGTGGTTTGACCCAAATCCAACAAGAGGTACAAAAGTACACCAGCAATACAACATGATTGAGGTTAATCATACGAGGGAGTATGATCTCTATGATCTTTTCATAATTGCACATAGCGTTAGGCAAATGTATTATGCTCCTTATTCATTGCGCTAGAGTAAGTCCAATTGGAGGGTGGTAATCAAAACTAAGCTTGTGGGTAGGTGGAAGTCGAGAATGTGTTAGATGTTGCATATCAATACAATATCTAAAGTGTTCACCAAATAGTGGACAATCAGTTAGAAAATAATTTGGAGCATCTTAAACGCATATTAGAAGAAGTTTAGATAAATGAAGTAACAACTATAGAAAATGAGAATAAAGAATCAACTGATGAAATTGAAATAAGTGAGTACGAAGAATTCTTGGACGAAGAACAATATGTCGATGTGGCTTTTTAAAAGCACACTCATATTATAACTAGTTTCTTATTTTGTCATTCTAAATATGTATTATATTATGCAGATGGTAGGAAAGGGTCAAGGTAACAATGACCCTACTAGTTCTCGGGGTCGAGAAAAGGCTATGAAGGCAATGAGGAGGGTAGAATCTTGGGATAATACTATTCCCTCATTTCTAGCCTCTTCACAAATGTCTATGCCTTTTTCTCCACCACAGGGATATACTGAGCTATTACAGCAGCACCAGACTTATACTTTCATGCAGAGACCGAGTCTTCATCACAGGGCCATAGGACTATACGTCTGTCATACAGTCCAGTTGCCTCACATCCACTTGGATCGCAACCATCTATATCACAGTCACATGGATCGTAGCCATCCATATCATAGCCACATGGGTCACAACTATTTGTATCATAACTACATGGATCACATCTAGCTATGTCGCAGTAATAGGGATCACAACCATCTTCATCATCTACTCCTTCCATTTTAGGACTTTGCCTGCGAGACCGTAGCTCTGATCCCCCCTCTACACCGTCTATGCATGCCTCTGATCATGTCCAAAGAACACCTCAATAGAGATATGAAATGATCATATGCAATAATAAATACCCAACTAGGAGGCGGGATCAAATCCACTGAGAGTTAGGATGAGAGTTAGGGGTATATATTTGAAATGAGCAAGTGGGTTATCTAGATTGCACTTCTACAAAAAGGTTTTGTTTTCTATTTATATTGTTGCTCTAATGTATGAAAACTAAAGAAAATAGATTATAGATAACTATTTTTGAGGTTTTTCCAATTAGATTAAAGGCCTAGGGCTGTGACCATAACCTAGGTATTTGCCTAATGGGATAAAGACGTTAGTGCTTGTGTTATTGATTAGGGTGTATTATAACTCACAACTCTACTTTACCCACTCAATACCTCTCGGTCAGAGAGTGGTTTTGCCCAATTTGGCTTTCTCAAGACCAAATGTGTATCAACCAAAACAGTTGATAATAGCTCAAGTTGGGTTATTACTATCTCTAGGTTGAACTTTTTAATTGGGTTAACCAATATCTCAACTGACCCAATTCCTTGTTAGCTAAGTTATCCTAGACTAGGTCCCTCTTTCTCAAGTAGAGACTAAGTCAAATAGGCATGAATCAATGTTTGCAACTATTAATTCTACTATTTAAGCATGAACTAAGCTAAATAATTAACACCCAATCATAAACAAGTACTAAATTAATTGTCACTACCTAAAATCCATTAAAGGTCGTGATGGTGCTTAACACCGCTGTCTGGCAAGCCAACAATAAATGATTATCTTAATTACTCATATTAGTATTTGAAATCATAATTTTCTTTAATTACACAGTATAAAATGGGATTTACAAATGTGAAAGAATATATTTTCGCAACTACATTAATGAATAACCTGTAAGCACCCTCAAAACCCGGTGTCACAAGTGCATGAGCATCAACTAGAAAGTAAAATAAAATATAGCATCCGTCCGGAATACAAATTATACAGGAAAAATATAAATAACTCTGAAGGAGACACTGCTGGCTATGGATCGTAACATGAAATGCAACTCACGGTAAGTCCTGCATCATCCGCACCTCCGCGCCCAAAGGACCACTAGATATAAATGTACCTACACAAAAATGTTTAGCAAGTGTAGTATGAGTACGTAAATTAACATGTACCCAGTAAGTTTCTAGCCTAACCCCGGAGGAGTAGTAGCGAGGCGACGACATCAAAACTTACTAGTGGTTGTCGCGCCCCATTTTCTCGCGGAAGTGGGTTTCGATGTTGTGACAACTCTTTTGGAAGGGAGATAGAGTGTTAAAAGAAGAAGAGTTATCACCTAACGATTTTTAAGGTACGTTAAGGCACCTATTTGCCAATAACTCTATTTGAATAGTCAACGCCACCAAAGATCGGGTAAGGGCTCAAATTACCTTAAAGAGAAGGTGTTAGGCACTCTGTGGGTCCCAATCGAACATAAGACTACATGGATTATAATTAGGCAAGATAAAGAAAGAGATTACGGGTCAAATGAATTTATTATAAAAAATTAAAGAGGTATGGCATGGTGTGAACCTAAGTTTACCGGGACAATAACATGAATCTAACTGCATACAGACTCTCGTCACCTCATGTGTACATTGCCCCCGCAACAAGTTACAAATACTAAATATATCACCTAGGGGTAGTTTCCCCCTCACAGAGTTAGACAGGAGACTTACCTAGCTCCAAAGTTCCATAATCGGCTCCAACGCCTCTCAAAAACCTCAAACCAGTGTTCGTCGCTCCAAAACTAGTCAAACAATATGCAAACCAATGAAAATACACTCTAAAATTCATAACAAATCGATTTAAACAATTTCCCAACTCCGTTCAAAAAGTCGATAAAGCAATCTTCGGGCCCATGTGCCCGGGTTTCGTAAATTTTCAAAGATAACCAATACCCATAACATTACTAACTCAAATATATAAATTATTCTTAATTTCATGTCCAATTTCATGATCAAAATAAAGAACTATCAATTTCTATGTTTCTTTCAAAATCTCACAATTTCTACCAATTTTCATGCTTGAATCCATGTTAAAACCATATATTTAAATCACAATGTGAAGAAATCACTTACCCCATTATAGTTGATGAAGATGACACTCCAAAAGTGCTCTAAAATCGGCTCCCATGGACGAAATGAGCTGAAAATGGGCCAGACCCTCGTTTTTAAAGAAACCTCACTGCCCAGCACGAATTCCGCTTTTGCGGTGACAAGGTCGCTTCTACGGCTCCAAGTCTCAAACCTGCGAGGAATCAAGCAAGGTCGCTGGCCGCTTCTGCGATTCTCATGCGCATCTGCGCCCACACTTTTGTGCCACCCACCCCGCAAGTGTGGTCTCGCTTTTGTGGCAAGATGACTGCATCTACGGTCTAAGTACTACCCAATGAAAATCTGCACCTGCTCCCCTCTTGGCCGCTTCTGTCGATCCGTACCTGCGGCCAAAACCAGATGATAGCAGCTCCGGCATTCCTCCAAGCCCAAACTTGATTTGTTTACCATCCGGAATCTACCCGAGGCCCTCGGGACCTCAACCAATAACACCAACCAGTTCTAAAACATAACACGGACCTACTCAAGACCTCAAATCACATTAAACAACGTCGAAATTAAGAATGACACCCCAATTCAAGCTTAATGAACTTTAGAACTTCAAACTTATACATTCGATGGCGAAACCTATCAAATCATGTCCGATTGATCTCAAATTTTGCACACAAGTCACATTTGACATTACGGACCTATTACAACTTCCAAAATCATAATCCGACCCCTATATCAAAAATTCCACTCTTGGTCAAACTTTCCCAAAACCTTCAAATTTCTAACTTTTGCCAAATGACCCCGAAATGACCTACAGACCTCCAAATCCATATTCGGACGCGCTCGTGAGACCAGAATCACCATACGAAGCTATTCCTAGACTTAGAATCTCAAACGGACATAAATAACATTGAAATGCCCTTCAACCCAAATTTATGAAATCCTTCCAAAATGCCAATTTTCCACAATAGGTTTCGAAATGCTCCCGGTCATCCAAAACCCGATCCGGATATGCGCCTAAGTCCAAAATCATCATACAAACTTATTGAACCTTCAAATCCCACTTCCGAGGTCGTTTACTCAAAAGTCAAACATTAGTCAATTCCTTCAACTTTAAGCTTCCGAAATTAGGATTTTCTTTCCAAATTAACTCCGAACTTCTCGAAATTCAATTCCGACCGCACGTACAAGTCATAATACCTGAAGTAAAGCTACTCCTAGCCTCAAACCGATAAACGTCATGCTAGATCTCAAAATGACCAGTCGGGTCGTTACATTCTCTCACACTTAAACATACGTTCATCCTCGAACGTGCTAAGAACTGCTCTGGAGTTGTCCAAAATCATTGTTTAATGCCTTGAGCGCCAACTGGTGCTACCACAACCTAGTTGAGCATATTGGCCCGAGCCAGTCTGAAGAATCCTCCTTTTTATTTAGTCAAATAAGCCTTAGAGCCAAATTCCAACATTCGAAATCCTCTACCAGGCCTATTTCCAATAGCGAACACCGTATCAATCACTACACACTGTACCAACCATGATTGTATACCTTTACTGAATTCATACCATGCACCGCGGAACTCATTTCCCAAGGCAATGTTCCCCAAACACAACAACTGAATTTTTCACTAACCTGAAGCCCGTGGTATACCTCATACAAATATAAGCCTTGTTTCAACTCCTGCAATACTGCCACGACGGAAGAGATGTATAGAAACTTATAACCACCTGTCGAATCACAAATTATGGAGTCTCTACTCCTAATAAGAACCATTACCTCATTCTAAACTGAATAACGATATTTGCTCTTTAATATGCCTTATATAAATCCGATTGCACTGATCATAGGTCTAAAAATCTTGTCTCACCCAGTACAAGCTTCTCAGGCAATAAGCCACCTCAAACACTGCCAAAAGTCTCATATGACGCCACAATGTGCCAACAAGATACAAACTCGAATGTGATACATAAGGAAAACGAACTCTGGAAAGAACTACTCAACCCACATAACTAATTAAACAACCAAAAAGATGTTATGAACCTTCCTCAGAAAATGAGAAACAAAACACACAGGGATAGATATGGGGAATTGTACTCAACATCAAACTATTGTGGCATGCAACCGATCCACACATGATACCGTTGCGACGGGCAACTGTCATGACCCAAACCGATGGGCCGTGACGGGCACCCGGTACCTTACTCAATCGAGTACCAATATAACATATCTTTTCGTATCATACTATTATAGATAACTGAGCTGGAAAGGCTGCCATGAAATAGGTAGAATACAACATGTAATACAACCTTATACATAATACATATGGGCCTCTAAGACCAAATTATCCACTCGTATACTGAACATAGGCCGACAAGGCCATATAGTCTTTTACGTACATGACATCTGCCTAAAAGCCTCTAAGGATACATAATTGTCATAAAGGTCGGGACAGAGCCCCGCCATACCAAATAATATATCTAAATCATACTGACCAAACAAGCAACTCTGGAGCAATTGGAGTGCACCAACATCTTCTGCTGAGCTGATCGCCTACTTGGAGGACTCTCGACCTGTCTATCAAGGACCTGCGAGCATGAACACAGCATCCCTAGGGAAAAGGGACGTCAGTACGAATAATGTACCGAGTATGTAAGGCACATAAATAAGTACATAACAGACATGGAGGAAATGGATAATAAATGACTCCACCTGTAAGTCTGGATAACTTTGTAAATCATGAAATAATTATAGTGTCATGCATATGCGTGTGAATGTCATGTCGTGCATAGGTACATGTTTCATAACATCAATAGCCTCTAAGGGCGTCCCATCATATCATCTCGGCCACTATGGGTAAAATCATCAACGCATACCAGCTGATCAGGTGGTGGTGCGTATATAGAGCCATAACCTTTTCCATATCCCATATATATTATATATATATATATATATATATATATATATATATATATATATATATATATATATGCGTATCTAATGCCATCTAGTCATGGGTCAATGTACATGAATGCAATGCATGAAACCTTAATAAAATCTTTCGGAATGTCATAAGACCATTCTGCCTTTGAGTAATACCATAAAGTAAACTCTTTCAACTTTCGTATTTTTCTGAGACCCATGAACATATGATAGAATATTATAATATATGGGAATTCAAGAACATAGATATCTCTAATACTTCTATGAATAGAGCATTTATGGATTTTGTGCATTTGCTCCTCTCGTTTGTGTCGTATAGATCATGCCATAAGAAAGAAGGGATTGCCTTAACATACCTAAAGTAGGGAAAAATCTGTATGATATTCTTGGAAAAGGTTGCACCGTACTCTTTAAGAGTTGCAAAATCTCACGTTGCTAATTGTGCTAAGAACCTCGTTGGATATTGGTTGAAGAAATCACATTATCAATGTAATGTTTAGAATTTTGAGTGAAGTGTTTTGAGAATGAAATATATTGAAAGCTTATAAGAATGGCTAACTTCTGATTGTAGTATTTGATATAGAAAATATTTGAATGCCAAGCTTCATCCGTAATCTTTTTTTGGCAAATTTATGCACTTTTCTCATAATCATCCTTGTAAGCCACCAACTCCTCTACACATGCCACATGGTATGTAAGTGAATAGTCATCATGTGGGATTTATATGGATGCCACATCATGCTTAATAATTAATCCAAATCATTATTAATTATCAACTTCTTTAATTAACTTGGTAATTCTCCACTAATCCAATAATTAATCAATTATTCACATAATTAAGAATTATCTCGAATTACTTAAAATACAACTCCTTTTTAGCAGACGTTGTACACCTTATGGTCATGTCTTACCTTGAATGGCACTAGTCCATAAATACCAGGTTTTTTAGCTCGGGCCGTATTTTACCCCAAAAGGCCAAACTTTGACGAAAATTCATTTTCTTTGACTTGCTTCCCCTTTCACCTTCACGAATTTACTCAATCACTTTTGAAATAGCATAATCCTTATAATCTCCAAATAATCTTTTACTTGGACTGATGTTAATTACCTTACGTCAAATTCAACGCACAATACTATAGGGTGCAACATCGTCGTAACGTAATACTGCAAAGCGTAACATCACTATAATGTAATACTGCAGGGTGAAATATTGTTGTAACTTAATACTGCGAAGCATAACACCATCATAATGTAATACTGCAAGGCATAACATTATCGTAATATAATATTGCTGGACATGATATCATCGTAATATTGCGGGGTGTAACATCATTCCCCCCTTGGAACATTCGTCCTCGAATGTTGACTGATGCTCTTATCATTTTCATAACTTATAGCTCTTGTGAATATCTTAATACTATCCTTGCCATTTAAGCAGTTGCTCTGTGAATAAATCCAAAGTCTAGAGTATTCCCCTTTTAGTCTTTTTGTTCATATCATGACTTGTGGTCGAAATCTTTCTAATCTCACAACTGTTTCTACCTCTTGTCATGCAGCCTGTATGACCCTGGTTTTGTAAGTGCGCTTATGCGATTCATCTTTCCTTTTTCCTTTTAGCTTTTAGTCAATTTCTAGGCCTTACTTTGTAAATATATACAAGGCTTAATAGGATGCCTCTCTGGGCATCTATAGGTATACTGAAGTTCTTCATTCGATACTCTGTAGAACTTGCGAATATGGCCATACCTTATTTCATAGATCTGGTTATCCATTCGTATGACTTTACTGTATCTACACGGGTTATACTATACCATAACCTTTACTTCAATTTATCATTACTGAGGTATGCTTACTAAGCTCCCAGTTACTTTTGTTGCCTATCCTTTAGGTATAAATCTTAGTCCTTTAATGCTCCTTCATTACCGTTCTTCTTAAGAATCATGGCCTAATCTCATGTCATACTTTGTAACTTGTATCCGTCCATTGTTGATTCATCTCAATGTTGATTTACAATCCTCTACTTGAAGACTTGAAACTTCTTACGTAATACATTGCCGCTAGGGCTTACGCTGCATTGAGGAATATTTGAAGTGATTTCCATAATCGTATTTCATAGTATCTCAATGTAATTCACCTTATGGGGGGGGTATCCTAATCTTGTGCCATTAGTGAAATCTTTTCTCCTTCTCTTCTTTTTTTTTACAAAATCATTATTCAAATGAAGGTCCAAATGTCATTCTTTATCGATCACAATTACATCCTCATCTCTTTCAAATGATGTTAGTCTTAGACTCCTTTGAGTTCATTCAGGCTATACTGAGCTTTCTATGACTTAGAGAAACCATTAGCTTGCTTGTTTTAATGGGTTTAATCTTGAGGACTTATCCATTCTCGTCACCTTCTCACTCTCCCTTTCGTATCCTTACTCTTGCCTTCCTAAAACCTTATCGCTTTACCATACTTAAGCTCGTGACCTACCCATATTTATTTATATTACTCACAACCTTCCTTCAACTTGCTTGTATCATAGGTTTCCTTCTGTCACTCTGGAACATCAAGAGAGACATCACATCATCTCTAACTCTTCTTTACTACCTTAATTAGCCTCCTCAATACATAGAAACCATAGGCTATGAGATATGCCATTGATGATGCCGCTATCATTCCTGGATATTGAATCCCCGTGCTTATAGCCTTCTATCCGAAGTATGGACTATTCACAACCTTCTGCATTTGAGTATCTCGTACGTTGTTCACCTTTACCGTACTTACTTAAAATCTCGCATCATATCTTCTTTCTCTTTCATAACCTACCCTCCACATAGGTATGATTCACACCACAACTTAAAGCTCTATTATAATACTACAATCCGGTGGGAGCTTCATACTGACTTCTTATTACCTGCTTTATCGTAGAGCCGTTATAGACTTTGGTTGTTGTACTATCTCTCTCGTACCTCTAATTTTAAGGGAGATCCTACAATGTTCTCGATCAGGATGTTTCCAATTTTTTGGGTCCAATAATCCCGATTACTTAGTTGATGTAACTCTTCAGTTTCCTCTTCCCTCTGATCAATCTTTATATAGGCTTAAGATATCTTCTGATCTGTGGTTCATGATATTAGTTATCCAGTTTAGCCTTTCATGGGCTTGAGAAATATGCATGATACAACCCTTTAATAATTTAATCCTTCGTTTATGACCTGGGCTCAATTCTTTCTTTTATCGTATACCAGAATCTTCTACGGTTGTATATGCTGCATGTATAAAACTCTGAACCCTTAAGTGAGTTCATAACGTAACCAACTATGGATCATTGATCGAATAATTTATTTCGTTCCATCTTAGCTTTCTTTCAACGTAAGCTATTACTTTTTTTGGTTTTTCTGCCCCCTTGTTGCGTCCATACTTAGCTTATCTTAGTGCCCACACATGCCAGAGTTTCCGTGTAACTCATATGATCTCGAATATTACTTTTACTTTTACTTCCCGTTCATTAGCCACGGTAGGTGCCACTTCCCTTTGGAGTGCTTACAATATTGTTGTGAGACTGTTGTTACACGACCATTTCCTCTTTAGGTCGTTGTGCTAAGTTGAAGCCTTCTTTCGTATTTCCTCAGCTAGTATTTCGTTGTAGTACTTAGAGAGAACCCTTGACCCTCGTAAAATTGTGAGCTTATTACGGACCTTTTGATGTCCCTCCTTGCCTATAGTTATCCGTAGTTGCATACCTCCATGTCCTTGTGCTTGTGGGGTTGCTTCTGAAGTGACATTTTGATTGCCTTCCAAGCAGCACTTTTTTTTATCCCCGTAACACTCATGCGGTACTTTTAACTACCCCGACTCCTATTTGAATATATCTCAAGTATTATAATTATATTACTGCAAGGCTGAATTCTCTATGTTGGGGTTTACTACATTCATCTTGCATGATCTGCTGATTTGTCCGTAACTTCTTGTCTAGTCATGACTAGGCTCTTCCTGAATCAACTACTAATTACTTGTCGGCCCATTCTCATATCCATATTCTGCGTCATCTTTCTTGGGTTATTTCCTTGTCTTAACTTACCTCATGTGTTGGCTTCTTATCTATCAATAACATCCCGGGCAAGGACCCTTACTTCCTTTTTTTGACTTCGTGCTTACATAACGTCCTGGAATCATAGCATATCTGTAACATTTGGATAAGTGCAATCTCATCCCTTTCTCATGTTTATTGTATTCTTCCTTTATAATTCCATATTCCCCCCTTTAGGGGAGTACTAAGACTTGGAGCTATGACAATCTGCCTATAGATGTTTTTCCTCTTCATCTTTGGCGTCTCTTCACATCTTCGATTACCCTTACTCGCCTTATGGAAATCCTTCTGTTCCAAGGATAACAAAATTCCTTTCTCGCGAGAATGACACTTAGTATAACTGGAAATACAGTCCCTTAAGCTTAACTCCACTCACAGTGCTTGCTTTAGGGAAGCGTTTCCCTGAATGACCATTCTATGAATTCATCATGGATATTCTTTTGTTGTCCATTCTATTATTGCCGGAATGCAATCAGAAATTCTCATGATGCTGACTATTATCAAATCACTCAGTTCCTTATTCAAATTTAGTTTATCTTATTCACTAGTCCATACCGAATTTTATTACTCTAGGGTCTAACTTTTCCTTCTGTTAATCGTGTTAGAGTCACAAACTTATTTCTCGAAATGAGGATGTGACTGTATGGCCTATACTCTTTTGTTGTCTTAAGTCCCATCACCTTTTGTCTCTTTCTTCATTTGACTATAGGTTCTGTAATACTCTACTGTTGTTATCCATGTATCACCCCTTATTCATAATGCTTCTTTATCTCTCTTCTTATTTTCCTGCTAATCTTCTGCCTATCACTTTCTTTTGAAAACTACAACATGACATTCTTTTGCTTTTAGCTCCCCTTGCTTCATCCATTGGCTCTTCGGGTTTCCAAGCATTCTCGTTCTACTAGGGACGGGAGCCAAACTAAGGTAATATTTATCCCTTGAAGGCTTCCAGTACCTATCTTTGAAGTACTCATATCTAGTTGTACTATTTTAGAGTGCACCATCTGGGTGTCTCAAATAGATCTATTAGCACATTTGCAATATCCTTCAAAAATGTCAACTGACGCAAACAATTCATCCATCATAAGCATGATGCAAAAATTGAGTTCCTCTAACTCAATTCTTCCACAATTATCTCTCGTTCCAACTTTCTTTTCGGATGTAGGTATCGTCTTATTACGAATAAAATAGAACTTCGGAATTTGAATTCTTATAAGTTAGCTCTACCACACGATCTAGAGTAAGAAGAAAAAGTGACAATCCTAAATGCCATGTAGCCTCCTGCTTATAAGTGTGGTGCACGACACACCCATAAACAAGACTCTACTAGACATGGCTTGTAGACTCCCTAGGACATAATTGCTCTGATACCACTTTTGTCGCGACCCAAACCGATGGGCCGTGATGCGTACCCGATACCTTACTCAACCGAGTACCAACATAATGTATCTTTTCGTATCATACTATCATAAATAACTGAGCTGGAGAGGCTGCCATGAAATAGGTAGAATACAACATGTAATACAACCTTATACATAAGGCATATGAGCCTCTAAGACCAAAATAACCACTCGTATACTGAAAATATGCCGACAAGGCCATACAATCTTTTACGTACATGACATCTGTCTACAAGCCTCTAAGGATACATAATTGTCATAAAGGTCAGGACAGAGCACCGCCATACCAAACAATACACATCTAAATCATACTGACCAAACAAGTAACTCTGGAGCAATTGAAGTGCAGCAACATCTTCCGCTGAGATGATCGCCTATTTGGAGGACTCTCGACATGTCTATCAAGGACCTGCGGGCATGAATGTAGCATCCCCAGGCAAAAGGGACGTCAGTACGAATAATGTACCGAGTATGTAAGGCACATAAATAAGTACATAACAGACATGGAGGAAATATAGAGTAAATGACTCCACCTGTAAGTCTGGATAACATTGTAAATCATGAAATAATTATAGTGTCATGCATATGCATATGAATGTCATGTTTTGTATAGGTATATGTTTCATAACATCATCAGCCTCAGAGGGCGTCCCATCATATCATCTCGGCCACTGTGGGCAAAATCATCAATGTATACCAGCTGATCAGGTGGTGGTGCATATATAACGCCATAACCTTTCCCATATCCCAAATACATATATATATATATACGTACATATATACATATATATAACTCCATCTGGTCATGGGTCAATTTACATGAATGAAATGCATGAAAAGTACCTTAATAAAATCTTTCGAAATGCCATAAGACCATTTTGCCTTTGAGTAATACCATAAAGTAAACTCTTTACAACTTTCGTATTTTTGTGAGACCCATGAACATATGATAGAATATTATAACACATGAAAATTCAAGAACATAGATATCTCTAATACTTCTATAAATAGAGTCATTTATGGAATTTGTGCATTTGCTCATCTCGTTTGTGTCGTATAGATCATGCCATAAGAAAGAAGGGATAGCCTTAACATACCTGAAATAGGGAAAAATCTGTATGATATTCTTGGAAAAGGTTGCATCGTATTCTTTAAGAGTCACAAAATCTCACATTGCTAATTGTGCTAAGAACCTCGTTGGATATTGGTTGAAGAAATCACATTATCAATGTAATGTTTAGAATTTTGAGTGAAGTGTTTTGAGAATGAAATGTATTGAAAGCTTATAAGAATGGCTAACTTTTGATTGTAGTATTTGATATAGAAAATATTTGAATGCCAAGCTTCATCCATAATCTTTTTTTGGCAAATTTATGCATTTTTCTCATAATCATCCTTGTAAGCCACCAACTCCTCTACACATGCCACATGGTATGTAAGTGAATAGTCATCAAGTGGGATTTATATGGCTGCCACATCATGCTTAATAATTATCCAAATCTTTATTAATTATCAACTTTTTTAATTAACTTGGTAATTCTCCACTAATCCAATAATTAACCAATTATCCACATAATTAAAAGTTGTCTTGAATTACTTAAAATACTACTTTTTTTTAACATACGTTGTACACCTTATGGTCATGTAGTACCTTGAATGACACTAGTCCATAAATACCGAGTATTTTAGCTCGGGCCGTATTTTACCCCAAAATGCCAAACTTTGACGAAAATTCATTTTTTTTGACTTGCTTCCCCTTTCACCTTCACGACTTTACTCATCACTTGTGAAATAGCATAATCCTTATAATCTCAAAATAATCTTTTACTTGGACTGATGTCAATTACCTTACGACAAATTCAATGTACAATACTACAGGGTGCAACATCGTCGTTACTTAGTACTGCGAAGCGTAACATCACCATAATGTAATACTGCAGGGTGCAATGTTATCGTAACTTAATACTACGAAGCATAACACCATCGTAATGTAATACTGCAAGGTGTAACATTATCGTAATGTAATACTGCAAGACGTGACATAATCGTAATATTGCGGGGGTGTAACAGAAACCCGGTCCACACATGATACCATTGCAAAGTGCAACCCGATCCAACCATGGTACCCGTGGCGGCGTGCCACCCGATCCAAATAACATACCTGTGACGGCGTACCACCCGATCCAACTAATGTACCCGTGGCGGTGTGCCACATGATCCACACATAATAACCTATAAGGAAATACTTACCGAGCTAGAATGCTCATACCTGCGAAATACTTGAATGTTAACCACAAGCACGCCAAGTGCATAATACCATTCTTGGAGAGATAGATAGCACCATACGCTACAAAGCTCAAGCACGACTAAGGTGCAATAAATGACCTGCATCTCGAGAGCCAACCTGCTCATATAACACCACAAGCTATACAAGATCACAACACATGTGCGAATAATCAAATCACCTCACAACCCACCAGGCATAATATAGGTTACACAGAATAGTTGATAATAGAAACTACATCCAAGGCCCCGAGACTCCTCCGTAAACAACGGTATGCTGAATTGAACACATTCAGCCTGATATAGAGCACATACTCACATTTAGATCCATCCACGGACCTCAAGATGATTCTGATTGTACCATACCGGGCCAATAACCTTCCAAGGATCCAAAATGAGCCTTTTCCCATGACACACAAGAACAACCGTCGAGTCCGGAACAAACTTCCACAATTCACAACCAAATGAATAGAGCGTCTTCCATGCCCAAACTCTCACATTAGCGATAGTACCATAATCTCCATACTTGGTTTCAATATTTAATCAATCAAGTGACTACATGTCACACTTATACAATCTTTTCATGTGATACTCTCCCACGACCTTCCGCACTAGATAAAAAGTCTGCACATCCATATCACCGGCCACACTAATGCTGTAAGGCAAATCAAGAATCCCCAAGTCAATACACAAAACCTTTTACACAGGACACCGATCTCAAATGACGCTAAAGATAATACCATCTTATTCTAAATATTTTAATCCTCTCCTACCCATCCGAACGCGTGACATTCTTGTCAACACCAAGCTGCAACCTCGATCCTCAACTTTCAAATTCCATGCCGCTCACTGCACTTATCCTACCAATATGCGAGAGCACAAGAATTTTATCATAACTCCTGAACCACTAATAGGATACACACTTCATCATAAAGAAACCTTTCACTTAACTTATTTCAGGAAAACCTTTGCGACACGCGATTGAATTCCCATAACCACGGAAAAATAAAGTCCTCAAGTAGCGGGCTAAACCGCCATAACTCTTCTGGGATCCATCTACACATAACATGTCATTATAATCGAATAACTCTAAATAAATCATATTACAGCGGCCGTCAAGCCTTGCACATACCGCCACAAATCACCTACTTAACTTAACATGCTGGAGGAACTGATCATTGCCACCACCATGCTGATTCAACCATTGCTAACCGAACCAACTTCTTCTAATTCACTCTGGACTTTCCTTGGAGATAACAATAGCTCCCTTCAAATATAACAAACTCAATCCGCGTTCATCTTGAGTGGCCCCATTTTACGAGACCGCATCGTCTCAAAACCCAAGAACCATCTCTTACCCTCCTTGTGCGCACATTTGCATCTTCAGTTGGTCCACCCATTCTGATAATTTCTCTATGAATCTAAAGTTATTTTCTCCCATTCCACCACTGCTACTCCGCAAACCAAAGATAACATAGAATAATCCAAGCCCCATTCATAATCTGCTGCAAAATCTCGATACTTAACCATACTACGGACTTGAATTCCTTAGGCATTGCACTTAAATTTTTGAATCCACTAGGACCGTTATTGAGAGTCACCCACTCTGACTTGGTCCAAAATATAATCAAATCCAAGGCTTTGCTAGCACATGAACACCCTCTCAAAGAAGCACCCAACTAAATCACTTTCATTTTGCTTCACAAATACATGGAGTATAAACCCTGAGTCTTCCTAAAGCCTGAACATGAATCGATAAGGACAAATATAACACACATTCGCCAAATACTTTGGTCAAATTACCACTGATGTTTTCTTTCCTTAGTCGTAATAACCCACAAATATTCCGATAACCGGAAACCTCATAAGTAGACAACCATGCAATCCAATTGTGGACAGTAGGGATCTCCCACTTAGCTTGAAGCTACAATTGCATAACCCTGGAACCTAGAACGATTCCTTCTTCCTCATTGGCATGATCTCGCACAATCGACCCACCAAATTCCTCGAAATCTTTCTCTTAACCATTTCATGAATGCTATGAATCACTAGCCATATCCACATGCTCGACCTTTTGCCGGATAGCCAGTCAAATTCTTCAGAGAAGCCTCATCAACATCACACGACCTCTAACCTGCTCACGGGAGATAACCCACCTGGGAAATTCCATGCCGACATCTTCCAATGATGCTGCACTAGGTACAATTACTACAAAATCAGTAAACCCTCCTGAGCCCGTGCTCATTCACCAGCTGAACAAGTCTATTTATTACCTATTGACATCAACTGAAAGTTCGACAATACATTCCAACTCGAAGTCATGTTGCATCCAAGTAAAATATGTGGTCCTAGTCACTGTCCACACGATTCCCAAATTGCTCTAAATTTCCTTCAAGGCATGTGACTATTCTATCACAAAACCCATATGCTACTCTGCCACTCTCCCACTTTGGTTAAACCCTCTACTTTAAACAACTACTCGACTTTTGTTTCTCACACTTGGCCTTCTGGAAATTAAACCACCGCAAGAGACCTCCCACATGTCCTTCCTCGTCCTTCGCTGCCCAATTGTTACTTCAAATCCGAATCCATCCCTGTAACACTTGAACTAATAAATTGCCACCAACTCTAAGCCTCCTAGAAGATCATCCTTCTCGAGCCATCAACATTAGAAGTGACCATTTGATTCCAAAGTCTCTACCCTCTGCTATATCTGATAGCCGCTTCCCTGGAACCAGTTCATAATACCCTACCCTGAAGGCAAATTGAAGAAGACCATAATACCAGCAAACTTAACACATTCAATCAAGGACGACAACGCCACATCACATATGAAAATTCCACCACGCTCGAAAGTACCAAGTCTTGTTACTCCATCAACCTAAGCTTGAACATTCTTAGTGCGATTGCCTTTTTTCTACTGGCACTAAATGTTGAACCTCTAAACCATGAATTGAGAAATCCTACTATCAAGTCATTCTTGCCCGACACATAGACAAACATCTTACCATTACATCAATACTGTGCGATAACAACTCATGAACATCATAGCAACCTGTGCATAGCCTCCAAACCATCAGAAATACAGCTACTAAGCTGAAATGACAGAACATCATTTCTCAAGGCGACAATATTAGCCCAATCAATTATGCAGGGAGAAACATCCTACACCACATCTACAGTATCATTACAATTCCTCAATTACCAATTGATAACAAGCACTTCACATCACATAAGATTGAATAGGAAAGAAATAAAGGCATAAGTAGGGACGACTTACCAAGCTACACAAATCGTTAATTTGCTTATAGTCGCAAAACTTTTCCTACAAAGTGGTTGGCTTCAACAACCCATAAGGGATAGCTTTACACAACTCAGAAAACTTTTGTACAATAACCAATGTTAGCTGTTTATAACTCAAAAAACTTTCGTACTACGATAAGCTAACTTTAAAAGAGTATTCTTACTATATTTTCATACATGGACCGGCCTTTCTACCCATTCAAAAGAAAGAACAAGAGGGAAATTTAAAAAGAACTCATATGTAATATATCACAAAAGATTTACAAAGGTTACCAGATGATCTTACAACTTATACAAGGCCTCCTTTATATAGGACTAGGAGGTTAATACAAGACAAACTTACATTATAAAATAAACCGATCTTACATGGCAAACTTATCAACAAGTGGGTCCCTCTTGGAATGTTAAGGACTTAAGGAAAAACATCTAAAAAGCTCCTGAAAACATGTGAAAGGGGTGAAATATACATGGTATAGCATGTGAAAGTATGAGGGAGCATGTGACGGCATGTGAAAGCAGGGTGTTGCATGTGACGAATCATGTGGAAGCATGTGAAAGCAAGTGGAAGTGGGGCCCGGATAGTATGGAAAAATGTGGAAATTTGTCTTGGGATGGGTAGATGATTTTTGAGGGTTTTTTGGTAGGTAATCTAGGATTATGGTGGGATTAGCATGGATTCAGATAATTGTCCTTCATTGATTCTAGGGTTGTCTTCTAGGCATCTTTTCAAAGACCTTGTGTAGTAACGCCTGGAACTTGACGGTCCTTCTTCGTTGTGCTTTTTCTCCTTTGGATTGAGAGACGTAATCTGCAACCTTAATCTAGAGATTTCGTGAGTGATTTTTTTTTTCGGATGACTTCGTATGGGGTTTGATATTCTTTTGCTGCTTCCCAGACTCTTTCCCAGTGCGGATGAGTGTTGGTATAATTCCAGCTTGCCCAATCTTTTGGCCATATCTCTCTCGAGATGCACCTATTTTGTTGGAAAAGGATTCTTTCTTCTCTATATTCTTCTTCCATGGATAAAATGGACGCAGAAAATTTCCACCAGAATGATGACTCTACTTGCGCCTAGACTTTTTCATTAATAATCTTCACTGGCATATGGAACATGAATACCTTTGTTGTATAGGAATTATTGAAACATTTTATCCAATATCTTCTAGGCTTGAACCATAGTAAAAATACTTGAAGAGCTGGTTCAATGTTATCAAAATCCTTGAAGACGTTGCATTTGAATTGCATAAAAATATAATAGTGATGGCATAGGTACCAGAAAAAATATAATAGTTCTTGTGGAAAATCCTTGCATTGTGCTATGAATATATGGCAGAATGGATATTCTAGATTGACTCCATAAGGCTTAAGAATGGATCCCCCATGTTGTCGGAAAACTTGGAGCTCATAATAAGTTCTCTTTTCCATTAAAATTAATGGATCAAAGGGATCCATGAGATTGAACAACTTCGGTGGATGATCCATTGGTTTCAATGAGCTTGTTCTTGGTACATTTGAAAACGTGAAGATGTGGCGATTAACTTTTGCTTTGACATCATCTTCGCTGGGAAAAATCTCCTTGAGAATTCTTCCAGTCGAGACAGAAAATCTGCGAGAATATTATCCTTGCCTTTCAGGTGCTTGACTTGAAACTTATATGGAGAGAACCATTGAGCCCATCTGAAAATCTGAGGATTAGGAATAATTTTATCATTTATCTGGATCATCTTTGGGAAGGCCTTCATATCTATCTCTATTAGAAATTTTGTATAAATAAGGAAGAAATTGAATTTCTTGATTCCATTCTTTACTGCAAGAATTTCCTTGAAAGTGGAGTGATAATGTTGCTCGGCATCTTTGAACTTTCCACTGGCATATCCACATATTTTCCTCTGGCCATCTTTTTCTTCAAATAGAACGACACTCCAATATTCATTGCTTGCATAAGTTTGCAGTATCTTCTTTCCATCTGAAGGGATGTAGAAGGATTTGACATTTTTAGATATCTCCTTTATTTCCCTAATTGCTTCATCTTGTTTCTTTCCCCATGATGGAGCATTTTTCTTGAGCATCTCTATGAGCGGAGAAATGTATGTAGAGATATTTGGAATAAAATCTCTTACATAATTTATGACACCCAAGAACTGATGTATCTACTTTGTCGTGAGGCTGGTATCTGGAAACTTGAGTAGTTCTTGACATATAAGGGGTCCTGGACTATATGCACCTTGGACAAAATGCATTCCGAGAAAATTAATCTCTTTTTGAGAAAGAACCATCTTTTTTGCTGAAAGCATGATTCCGTACTGTGTTACCAATGCCTCAAATTGACAAAGCAAGTTGACATGTTCCTCCAATGTATCACTAAATAATAGGATTTCATCAATGTAAACTAAAGAGGTATGGAGATGGGTTGGTATATTTTTATCATGGCTTTTTGGAACAAGGAAGGTGCAGTTTTTAATTCGAAGGGCATAATTTTCCATTGGAAGTGATGACCGGGGATGCAAAATCCCATTTTGGATCTTTCTTCAGGGTGGATTCCCAATTGCCAAAATCCAGATTTAAGATCAAACTTGGAAAAATATTTGGCTTGGCTAAGTGGGAGAAAAGAGTGAGTTTATTTGGGATAGGAAATTTATCAAATTGCACGATAAGGAATCAAGAAGGAAAGTGCTCCTAGCGGCCCTGTAGCCTCTCGAAGATAAGTACAGACGTCTTTGTACCGATCCACGAGACTCTACTAGACTTGGTTCATGACTGGTGGGACCTAAGTGAACCTAGTGCTTTGATACCATGTTGTCACGACCCAAAATCCATTAAAGGCCATGATGGAACCTAACACAACTGCCAGGCAAGCCAGCAATAAATGATTTTCTTAATTACTTATATTAGAATTTGAAATCATAATTTTCTTTAATTACACAGTATAAAATGGTATTTACAAATGTGAAAGAAGATATTTTCGCAACTACATTAATGAATAACCCAGAAGCACCCCCAAATTCCGGTGTCACAAGTGCATGAGCGTCAACTAGGAAGTAAAATAAAATATAGCATCTATCTGGAATGCAAATTAGAAAGGAAAAATATAAATAACTTTGAAGGAGACTCTACTGGTTGTGGATCGTAACATGAAATATAGCTCACGGTAAGTCCCCGCATCATCCGCGCCTCCACGCCCAAATGACCACCAGACATAAATGTACCTTCACAAAAATGTGCAGCAAGTGTAGTATGAGTATGTAAATCAACGTGTACCCAGTAAGTATCTAGCCTAACCCCGTAGGAGTAGTGACGAAGGGTCGACATTGACGCTTACTAGTGGTCCAATAATATCAGGTATAGTAAAAAGATAAACAAGTATGAGGCAGAGTAAATAATGGAATAAATAAGTATAAATACATGGTACAACTTTCCTCTTTACAATAAACTCAGGCTCTCAATTAGAAAATTCCTCCTCAACCGAAGCATATATAGGTATATATATATTGGACCTCACCAAATAGGTTGTTATAACTCAAATTAGGGAAAACTCACGGATACACTGGCTTCTTGCCAAATGTTACACATTATTCCATGAGGATATTTTATCGAAATAACTAGGCGTACGGACCGATCCCATAATAATCTGTGCACTATCGAGGGTCGAATGGCACGAACCATAGATGCATCTATCAAAATGTCAAGGCGAACGACCCACTCCCATGAGAGTGTGATATGTAAATCCTACCGAGGCAAACGGCTCGATCCCATTATAATAAGAAACTTAAATGGGTCCTTGACCCCCCACTCACGAATAAACGTGTGAGTTGTAATTTTTTTAAGGAAAATCATTTGATGAAAATGCATAGCGTGTGAGAGATTCATAATAGGAACACCATTATTCTATGGAAAATAATGAAACTCGTGACATCTCTAGAATAGAAATTCTATCACTCTACTCATGTCTAGTCTCAAGTCGTAATGCGAAATAAAAGAATTTAACGATCAAAGATAATCCCTATGGTACAAATGTGGCATGGTGTGAACCTAAGTCTACCCGGACAATAACATGAATCTAACTACGTACGGACTCTCGTCACCTCATGCGTACGTACCCCCGCAACAAGCTACATATATTAAATATATCACCTAGGGGTAGTTTCCCCCATACAAAGTTAGACATGAGACTTACCTCGCTCCGAAGTTCCATAACTGGCCAACGATGTTCAAACACCTCAAACTGGTGCACGCCGTTCCAAACTAGTGAAACAATGTGCAAACCAATGAAAATATATCTAATACTCATAACAAATTGATTTTAACAATTTTCCAAGTCCGCCGGAAAAGTCGATAAAGAAACCCCCGGGCCCATTGCCCGGATTCTGAAAATTTTCGAAGATAACCATTACCCAAAATATTACGAATTCAAATATATAATTTATTCTCAATACCATGTCTAATTTAGTGATCAAAATCAAAAAATATTAATTTCTAGGTTTCTTCAAAATGTCAAGAAATCACTTACCCCATTATAGTTGATGAAGATGGCACTCAAAAAGTGCTCTAAATTTGGCTCCCATGGGCGAAATAAGATGAAAATGAGATAACCCCCGTTTTTAAAGAAGCCTCACTGCCCCAGCACGAATTCTGCTTATGTTGTGACAAGGTCGCTTCTATAGCTCCAAGTCTCGCACCTGCGAGGAACCAAGCAAGGTCGATGGCCGCTTCTACGGCCCTCATGTGCATCTGCACTTACGCTTCTGCGCCACCCACTCCGCGGGTGCGGTCCTGCTTCTGCGTAGAGATAACTGCATCTGCGGTCTTAGCAATACCCAACGAAAATCCGCATCTATGCCCCTCCTGGCCACTTTTGCAGTTCCGCACCTGCAGCCAAAACCTTGCAGGCGCGATTACACCAGATGACAGGCAACCTATGTTTCTTTTTCTTTTTCTTTTTTGTAGTTAGGTGTTATTTTTGTGCTAATTTGATTTGAAGTGTGCTACAGGACTGAGTGTGACTTACAGGAATTGTGGACAGAAATCTGGTGAAGTGTTGCAAGAATGGCAGACCGCAGTTGAATTGTGCAGATCCACATTTATGGTTGTTGCAGCAAAAGTGCACTACGACCGCACAATTATCTTGCTGACCGCACAAATGGAAGGTGGAAAATTCTAACTCTCAAATGTTTGGTCTATCAGAGAAATGGTTGATGTGAGACCGCAAAAGAAAATATGCAGCCTCAACATGAAATCTACGATCACAGATGAAATGCCAGGTTAAGGTCACCAGGTAACAGAGTGCGGACCACATGTGAAATCGTGCGGCCACACTCGACCCTCCTCCTCTTTAGAAAACCAAATAGTATAAATAGAGAAATAGGAGGTAGTTGTTATGTTTTTTCCCTCTCTGAGCACAAACACAGTAATCTCTTGAAATTTCTTGGTGAATCTATATGTCCACACACACAACATCTTCGATCAGTCACTCATCACACTCATTCATCTGGTATGATTCAGTTTCTTGTTAATATTTTTCTTTTAATTTGTAGTTCTTTAGTCATTTTTAGGTCATTTGTCAATAAAATTTAGTTGTGCATTCATGTGGGAGTAAATCTATAGTGGGTTAGCTAATACATGCTCTATGGGGACTGGGTCAACATATTTTCATGCCTCTATGATGTTACTATGTCTAATTATGCACAAAATTGCAAAACCTAAATGACGTATCTGAACCGTTCGAATTTTTTGAATTCTGCAGATGCACCTGAAATTGTGTTGTCCGTTTAAATTGATTCTAGGGTATCATTGGTGAAGAAGGGGTCTGCAGTCGCAAGGTAAAATGTGCAGAGTGCAGAATTCCTATTGCGGCCGCAGAACACAATTTTTACTATCATCAAAGAGTCTACACTTTTGACTCCAATGTGTGGCCGCAAATGAAATTGTGCGGACCATAGAAAATAGGGTATGTCCTCACATCACCCAATTCTCTATCATCGGAGAGTTGGCGTTTTGGGGGATTTAAAGGTGCGTCCGCAAGTGAAATTGTACGGTCCGCAAGGTCTCATCTACGACTGCAAGAATATTATGCGGACCGCAAATCCCTATCCTGCAAACATACTGTGTCTGTGACCCTCATTGTTTTTTCTGGTGTATCCTTCCATATCTCCTATTTATGCATGAACATTAAATTACAGCTAACAATCACCTTTCCTTGATATGGACAATGGTTCGATCTAGAGGTATAGGTGACACTTCTAAAGGGAGGGGTGAACCTTCTCGGGGACGAGGCAAGAGAGCCTTACCTCTTGCCCAACAAAAGGAAAACAGAACAAAAGACAATAGCCGGGAGATGGAGAGGTGCATACCTCTCTGGGACGAGTTCATACACCCCGTCTAAGGATGTATCAGACAGCAACTCAGCCTCCTTTTAGGAATAACCGGTAGTATAGTCCAGGCCGTCAGGAAGATTTCAACTCAAGGACGAGTCGTCCTTATCTCACAACACTTCCAAGGCATCAGAAAGTGCTAGTCAAGCTTCTGAGCCTTTGGCCACACCAGTCCCTATGACACAGGATACATCCATTAAGGAAATCCCCAATGATAATAGAGGGGGGATTCTAGAATTGTTGGGGTTAAAAGAACAAAGAAGAAAGAGGTTTGGAAGGACCGATTCGTTAGCCTAGCAGCTTTTACTAGTTTTCTACCATGGTGGCTGGCGAGGTCGCTAACACTTGAGCGACGGTTCTTACTAACAGATTTAGAGAGGTACAACTCGGTCGTGCTAAGACAATTCAGAGAACACAAAGGGTGGATGCGGTTTACCTAGAGCGGGGTAGATGCCAAAGAATACCTTTTTCGGGAATTATACACCAATGTGGCGCATATCAAAAAGGGGACAAAGGTGACAAAAGTGTGAAACCTTAAAGTACGATTTTATCAGCACACACTGAACACATACTTGGGCTTTGATGATGTCGAGCCAAAAGAATACTTGGAGAAGTGTGCACTTGGAGATGCAGTTCGTCCTTGGTTAGTGGAGATTCTAGCTGCACCAGGACCACCACCACCATGGATCACCGCTAGGGTTCCTATCCACCGGATCACATTGAGCATCGAAGCAAAAGGGTGGCAATCATTTGTCTGCAGCAGACCAGACCCGAGTCAAAAAGGGACTCACTTGCTGATTCCTTGGGCAGTCTTGTTTGCCTCTATTATGGCTGGGTACCCTATCAATGTGGGTGTCGTGATGTCGGCCAACATCCCAGTGATAGCCCGGTAGGATGACTTTTCCTACCCGTATCCTAACACCATTACAGAGTATATTAGGGATGCGAGGGTGAAACCAAGGGATTTTGATACAAAGGTGAGGCGGAAGAAGCCTTTCTCGTGGTACTCACTTATGGATGAGAACAACCCAAAAAGAAAAGGTCAGTCATCTACCACCACAGGTCACTCTGATGAGCCAGCCGTAGTAGCGGGGAGGCAGTCTATGTTCCATCCACTTTGGCCGAGCCTTCCTCTAGTGCCGCAGCTATGCCTCCACCATCATTTTTAGACCCTACTACAATTCCTGCCACATCTTCCACCTCGGCTTTGAAGCCAGTGCCCATGCCTATGGTCCTACTTTCTGCGCTGCGAGTCTCCCAGATATTGGCAAGCCTCAACAACTGGATGTAGACAGCCAATACAAAGTTGTCTGACCTATCCAGTACTGTTGCAGTGCAGTTTTCTATTCCGGCACCTTAGATTCCCCTGATAGTGGAAGAGACATTGATGAAGCTCCTAGACAACTAGACCACTATTATGGCTACCCTGGTACAACACAGGTCAGGGATCGAAGAGCTGGGAAAAGAAGTAAAGAAGATGAGAAAGTCCTAGGTGACCAATCTTACTGCAAGAAGTCAGTGGACAAGCTCCGGAGATAGGTGACCAAGCTTGATGTAGCCAAAGATATCCCCTTTGACATGCTGATTGACCAACACTATTCAGGCCTAGATCCTACAGCACCATCAGCACTAGTGGCACCAGTTGGCTAGTCTGAGAAGCCAGACCTAGGTGCCGAAACTACTGAGGTAGTGCGTCAGATGTTCACCAACCCAGCCACACCCAGAGTTGAGGATGATGAGATCTGGTTGGATGAGCCTAAGGGCGGTGACATTACTGGGGATACAGAGATGTCCAAGGAGCCATAGGGAGTTTTCCTCACTCTTTCCCCTCATTTTCTCTTATCTTGTTAAGCATTGGGGACAATGCTTATCTTTAGTTGGGGGGAAGGGAGTGGAGTTTATTGATTATATTTGATACATTCTGAGCCATTTGACCTGTAATAACTTGATATGATTCTCTCTTTTCTTATTATGTATATATTCTCTCTCTTTCTCTCATTATGTATGTATGTATATATATATATATATATATTCTTTCTCTCTCATTATGCTTTCAATAGTTTTTATTTTTTAGCTTCTTTATGTTTGTTTCCTTGTTAGTTCGTGTTTGATTTAGTATCTTCTATTTATATTTTAGTAGATAATAAGTCTTTGATTTTCTTAAAGCCACGGTTCTTTCCAAAGGTAGTTGTTGATTGAACCGGGTGACTCGTCCCAACGATGGATGACGTGACAACCTTCTTAAGGGAATGAGTCCACTTTGTGTTTAGGTAATAATAGTAGTATTAATGAATAAACAGACCTAATTAAGTCATGCTCAAAAAGTCAAAAATGCTACATTTGTCACCTACACACTTAACTACGTGCTTATGGTTAGAGACAAGGTTTTTAAAAGGAAATAGCTCTAGTTAGGGACTCTTGTGTTGACTTTACTAATCATCGAGTGGTCTAATTGGACCATGGTGATTTTTAATCTTGAATGTGGTATTCTCTTTAACAATCTAGTTGCGTGAGGGCTGAGATGATTTGTTGCTAGTCCAAGTATCCAGCCGAAGGGTCTAGAACTTTCCCCTAATGTGTTTTAAGGCAAAATCTTAAGTTTTGCTTGGCTTGAGAAGTGATTGTAGGCTCTCCTTCGCCCGTTTGAGTTTTCTATTGGCAACCAATGTCATTATCCCTAGTCAACCCCTTTGGGACTTTATCCTTTCTCATTTGAAAACCATGTTACAATCCTTCACCCATTTTATCGTGACCCTCTCTTGGCACCCGAGCTTTTCTTAACACTCTTGTGAAAAAAACTGGCTCAAAACGTAAGTTTGGGGGAGAGATGAGGAATTTGGAAAAGATATCAAGGCACAAAAAGAGAAAAGAATTGATATCTATGAGAAGAGAAGGCAAGAAAAGAAAAGAACAAAAGAAAATGCAAAAAGTGAATAAATGAAATGGTTGAATGGATTAAAAAAAGAGTTAATGATCCTAAGCAATGAGAAATCAAAAAGGGGAGACAAAGAATGAAATGATTAAGAAAGAGTGATGTTAGGTCTCTCTAGTTCCTAATGAAGCTCTAAGAATTGGCAAGTGTGAGCCGAGAAATGAAAGATGGAATGCTTAAGGAAGGTGTAACCATTTACCCATATTGTATCAAATCCTAGTCCAAAAGCCTTCATTACATCCCGAAAGAAGTCCTACTTGATTTCGAGCCGAGTAAGCTTACATTAGTGGTGATCTACATAAGGGGAAAGTCTATGGTACTTGAACCCATACTTGTGACATTATCTTGAGAGAGATGATTGCTCCTTTCATAATCTTTGAATTGAGTGCTAATTTTAGAAGTGAGTTTGGCAAATGGAAAGTAGAGGAGGAAGAGTTTGGATTCCACCATAGTCTACATGATAGAGCAAGAGTCCTTGATGATTAAAGTCCATTCTTGAAGCTCAAATGTCACATTAGAACTTTATGTGCATGAACGATTAGCTTGTCGCCTTGTTGATAATGCATGAGTAGTATGGGTAATTGTAGATCCCAACTGAGGTATGAATTACTCACCTTTGACTCACTGTAATGACCCTTAACTTTTAGAGAAGAGAACTAATTTATTTGCTTGAGGACAAGCGAAGACTCAACTTTGTGGGAGTTGATAAGTGGGGATTTTGACAGTTTTTTAACATCTTTTTTAGTCCAAAAACATCGAATTATGTTCCTGAAAGTAATGAAATTGTGCAAATTGTAGGAGTACTGGAAGCTTGGTCTCTCGAGATGAAATCTGACTAAAAAAGGAGTGATCCAAAGCACAAGGCACTAAAGGTCATAGAAGTAAAAAAATGTGCGGTCCGAGGGCAGAATTCCATCTGCGGTCGCAAGCCAAGAAGAAAATTTTAACAGGACCTTTCGAAATGTGCGGTCCGCACCTGAATAGTGCGGTCGTAGATATAGGTTTTTACTGACAAAGATGAAAAGTTCAGAGAGTATGCTAAAAAACCAAGTCCTGATGCCTTTGTGAAGTATGGACCGCACAAAAATTGTGCGGTCATAGAAGATTGCCTCACGGCCAAGGTTCAGAAATGTGCGGCCACGGAACTCTACTTTCTGCCAGCTGAAGACATTTGCGAACCGCACATGGAATTGTGCGGTCGTAGAACCTCCCGAGGGGCATTTTTATCCGAGATTTTTAGCCTTGTATAAATAGACGAGTTTCACAAAATTAGGTTAAGTTTGAACATTTGAAGTTGCTGTAGCCGTTTGTCTTTACTACTTTAGGAAGTTTTACATTATCTTGGTATTTTAACATTAGATTTTATTATTTTAATCTTCCATTATGAGTTCAACTAGCTTTTCTTCTCTATTTTCTGTAATTTCTATTATGAGTAGCTATACTTCTACTAGAGTTGTGACCCAACCCTAGTGTGTAAATCTTATGGGTGATTAATGTAATGATTCAACTGGTCATTTTGAGCTCTATCACGTCTTTTAGCATTTTGAAGGCTAGGAGTAGCTTCAATTCAGGTATTATGACTTGACATGTGGTCGGAATTGAATTTCGGGAAGTTTAGAGTTGATTTGGAAAGAAAATTCTAATTTCGGAAGCTTAAAGTTAGAGGAATTGACTAATGTTTGACTTTTGAGTAAACGACATTGGAAGCAAGATTTGAAGGTTTCAACATGCTTGTATGATGATTTTGGACTTAGGCGTATGTCCGGATCGGGTTTTGAATGACCGGGAACGTTTCGGCGCCTATTGTGGAAAGTTGGCAGTTTGGAATTATTTCATAAATTTGGGTTATAGTGCATTTCAATGTTATCGATGTCCGTTTGGGATTCCGAGTCTAGGAATAGCTCTGTATGGTGATTCTGGTCGTATTACGCGTTTGGATATGGATTTGGAGGTCTGTAGGTCATTTCGGGGTCATTTGGCAAAAATTTGAAAATTTAAAGGTTTTTGGAAAGCTTGACCAGGAGTGGACTTTTTGATATCAATGTTCAGATTCTAATTTTGGAAGTTGGAGTAGGTTTGTAATGTCGAATGTGACTTGTGTGCAAAATTTAAGGTCAATCGGACGTGATTTAATAGGTTTCGGTATCGAATGTAGAAGTTTGAAGTTCCAAAGTTCTTTAATCGTGCCTAATTTAACGTCGCGGCACGATGCAGAATACCATCAATTGAAATTAATGACCGACACGACATGTCTATCTCCAACTCTTCCCAAATAGTGCTTCACCCGGTGACCATTGACTCAGAATACTTTACTATTTTTGTTCAAGTCCAATGCACCAAAAGGTGTCACACCCATAATTTAAAAGGGACCACTCCATTTAGACTTTAGCTTCCCGCGAAACATCCTCAACCTTTAGTTGAACAACAATACAATATCTCCTACCTTGAACTCTTTGTTCCAAACGTATTTGTCATAAAGATATTTCATCTTTTCTTTGTACAAGTACATGCTTGTTAGGCATGGTACCGGAACTCATCCAATTCATTCAAATGTGCAACCCTCAAGTTAGCGGCTACATCCAATCAAGATTCAACTTCTTTAGAGCCCACATGGCCTTGTGCTCAAGTTCCACCAGAAGATGACAAGCTTTTCCGAACACCAACCAGTATGGCGACAATCCAATAGGTGTTTTGTAAGTCATCCGATAAGACCATAATGCATCATCAAGTTTCTTGGACCAATCTATCCGGTTAGCATTCATTGTTTTGGATAAAATACTCTTTATCTCCTGGTTGGCGACTTCCACTTGACCGCTAGCTTGTGGATGAAAGGGAGTCGTGACTTTATGCGTAACACCATACTTACAAAGTAAAGTGTTGAAAGCCTTGTTTCAAAAATTTGATCCCCCATCGCTTAAAATCGCCCGCGGAGTACCAAACCTTGTGAATATATTCTTCTTCAAGAACGCCACCACACTTCTGGCCTGATTTTTGGGTAGAGTAACCACCTCAACCCATTTGGACACAGAATCCGCCGCGACCAAGATGTAGGTGTTTCCATAAGAACTCACAAAAGGACCCATGAAGTCAATACCCCACACGTCAAAAATATCAATCTCTTAAATGGTAGTGAGAGGCATTTTATTTTTCTTTGAGATTCCATTAGTCGTTTGACATTCATCACATCTTTTTACTAAATCACTTGCATCCTTATAAAGAGTGGGCCAATAGAAACCACAACTAAGAACTTTGGTTTCCATTCTCACTCCATCATGATGACCACCATATGGCGAAGAATGACAAGCCCCAAGAATTTTCACCTTGCTCTTCTTTCGGTACACATCTTCTAATCACCCCATACATACAAATCCTGTAAAGGTATGGTTCATCCCAATAATAATCTTGACAATCCCATTTGAGATTCTTCCTTTGGTTTGAAGAGAATTCATCCGGCATGATTCCACACACGAAAAAATTTGCTAGATCTATGAGCCATGGCAGCTCTTTCATTGAAATAGCCAAGAGTTGCTCATCGAGGAAGGAGTCATTGGTTTCAAGGCCATCATGCGGCCCACCTCCTCCTCCAAACGAGATAAGTATTCCGCCATATGATTTTCACTCCCTTTTCTATCTTGGATGTCAATATCAAACTCTTGCAACAAAAGCAACTATCTCATCAACTGAGCTTTGGAATCTTTATTGCTCATAGGATAACGAAGCACCGCATGATCCGTGTGGACAATAACTTTTGCACCCATCTAGTACGGACAGAACTTCTCAATTGCAAACACAATGGCAAGGAGCTCTTTCTTCATGAAAGTATAGTTGAACTCGGAACAATTCATGGTCTTACTAGCATAGTATACCGGATAAAGAATCTTGTTGATTCGTTGCCCCAAAACAGCCTCAACCGCTACATCACTTGCATCGCACATGCGTTCAAAGGGGACACTCCAATTTGGAGCAGTGATGATGGGAGTAATTGTAAACTTGAACTTTAACAATTCAAAAGCTCTCATGTAATCATCATTGTAGTTAAAATTAGCATCCTTCTCAAGAAGCTTGCACAACGGGTTCACCAGCTTAGAAAAATCTTTGATGAAGCACCGGTAAAACCCCGCATGGCCTAAGAAACCTCGCACACCCTTCACCGAAGTTGGAGGTGGAAGTTTAGAAATCACCTTAATCTTTGCCTTGTCAACTTCAATTCCATTCTTTGAGATTTTATGCCTAATGACAATACCTTCCTCGACAATGAAATGACACTTCTCCCAATTGAACACCAAATTTGTTTCTTCACATCTTGCCAACACTTTATCCAAATTTTCCAGACAATCATCAAAAAAATCTCCAACCACCGAGAAGTAATCTATGAAAACTTCAAGGTAGTCCTCCACCATGTCCATGAAAATAGCCATCATACACCTTTGAAAAGTCGTTGGTACAACAAACCAAATGGCATCCGCTTGAAGGCGAAAGTACCATATGGATGTAAAGGTTATTTTATCTTGATCCTCTGGAGCAATAAGAATTTGTTGTAGCCCGAATACCCATCAAGAAAGCAATAGAAAGCACGACCGACCAATCTATCAAGCATTTGATCTAAGAAAGGAAGTGGAAAGTGATCCTTCCTTGTGACTTTATTGAGCTTGCGATAGTCCATACACACTCTCCAACCAGTTATCGTTCTTATAGGAATCAATTAATTCTTGTCGTTGGTGACCACCGTCATGCCCCCATCTTTGGGACACATTGAACCGGATAATTCCATGAACTATCAGAGATGGGATAGACAACCCTGGCATCCAACCACTTGATAATCTCTTTTTGGACAACCTCTTGCATAGACTCATTGAGTCTCAATTGATGTTCAATAGATGGTTTGGTGCCTTCCTCCAAGTTGATCTTATGCATGAAAAATGCATGGCTTATTCCCAGAATGTCCACCAAGGTCCACCCAATAGCCTTCTTCCTCTTTTGTAGCATCGCCAAAGTGGAATCTACTACACGTTAGTCAAACCAGAAGAAAGAATAACCAGTAAAGTAGAACAAGGACCAAGAAATTCATAGCGAAGATGTGGAGTCAATGGATTCAACTCCAAAGTAGGAAACTCTTCAATAGAAGGCTTTGTAGGAGGAGTTGTCCTATTTTCAAGATCTAAAGACAATTTTCGAGGTGCATAGTTTTACGACCCCATTCCTTGCAAATAGTTCACACATTCCATGAAGCCATCCATCTTGTCATCATCAAAATTTATCAAGACGGCCTCCAATATATCACCAACGTTGATCATACCACTTGTTTCATCAATAATAACATTGGTCACCAAGTCCACAAACGAGCACACTTCATTGCTCTTTGGTTGCCGCATGGACTTACGCACATGGAAAACCACTTTTTCATCACCAACCCGGAAGGTAAGTTCTCTGACTTCAGCATCACAAAGAGCCTTTATGTATCAAGGAAAGGTCTTCCAAGAATAATCGGCACCTCATAATCAACTTCACAATTGAGAATGACAAAATCTATCGGAAGAATGAATTTATCAACACGAACCAAGACGTCTTCAATCACTCCCAAAGGTATTTTCATAGTACGATTAGCCATTTGCAATCTTATAAAGGTGGACCTTGGTTTCCCAATTCCCAACGTCTTGAAAATCGAATAGGGCATCAAATTGATACTTGCCCCAAGATCACAAAGAGCTTTAGCAAATTCGGCACTTTCAATTGTATAAGGAATCGTGAAAGCATAGGGATCCTCCAACTTAGGAGCCATTGAATGCACAATTGCACTCACTTGATGAGTGACGTTGATAGTTTCAAAATTCATTGACCGCTTCTTTGTCACAATATCCTTCATGAACTTTGCATGACTGGGTATTTGTTCTAAACTTTCAATAATGGCATATTGATTGAGAGACTCTTCATCATTTGAATAAACTTCTTGAATTGGTTTTCACCATTTTTCTTGGAAAGTCTTTGAGGGTAGGATGTAGAGGCTTAGGCAATGGTGCCTTAGCCTTTTGCGCTATCGGTTCTGGTATGTCAATAATGTGATCCCAAGACGGGTTCACCTCCTCTTGAGTCTTTTCCACACTATCATTAATATCAATCCGAACTTCATTATTTAATTGCACTATATTGTTCAGGATATCCTCTTATTACATCACTTGCTCACCATTTATAAGTTGACTTTGACTTGAGGTAGGTGCATTCCCACCTCTTGAACTTCTTGTAGTAACGACCATGGCATGCCCCGTGTTATTTTCACCCTTTGGGTTTACTACCATGTCACTTGGTAGTGCCCCCTTTGGACGAGTATTTAGAGCTTGAGAGATTTGCCCTATTTGAACTTCCAAGTTACGGATTGATATGTTGTGTGAGGCAATTTGGGCATCCGAATCGGCATTCTTTTCCATTATTTGCTTGAACATGTTTTCAGTACCCCCCATCTTATTGTTTGAAGAACTTGGACCATGGTAAGGATATAGAGACGGGTTGTTCGGTTGTTGATACATCGGGCGCCTTTGAAAACCTGACACCCGATTGCCTTGATTATTGTTCCATCCGCCTTGATTGTTACACCCCCCCCCCATCCCCTTCAATTTCCTTGATTATTACCACTCCAATTTCCTTGATTGTTGTTGTTATGCCAATTCCCTTGATTGTTGCCACCACTCCAATTTCCTTGGTTGTTAGAATTTCAATTACCTTGATTGTTTTGAGGTCACCATTGTTGTTGGTTGGGGCATTGGAAGTTGTTTCTTTGCCTTTGAAAATTGTTCACATATTGCACCTCCTCTTCTTGTTCATTATAAGAATCATCTTGATCAAACCCACTATCCTCTTGCACATAATTCTCCACTCGATTTTGCACTTATGGACCCTTGGTCCTTTTATTGTTTACCATCATGTTCACCCCTTCCATGGCATTGACTTGCTTAGGATTTTTCACTTGATGAAGTTGAGCCTTTGCTAGTTGTTTCCTTGTAGTTGTCAATTCGGCAATGGCTTGCCCATGGTCATGCAATTCTTTATGAAGGTTGATCATGTTCGGATCACCTTGTGGAACATTAGCCCGGGATTTCTACGTCGATGACGTTTCCGCCATTTCATCCAAAATTTCACAAGCCTCCAAATAAGGCGTAGTCATAAAATTTCAATCAGCAAGTTGATTCACAACACATTGGTTGGTCGTGTTAATCCTACGATAGAAGGTTTGTTGAATCATGTTTTCTGGCATATCGTTGTTAGGGAATTCCTTGACCATTGTTCTATATCGCTCCCATATCTCGCATAGTGGTTCATTCGGCTATTGCTTGAATGACAAAATCTCATCTCGAAGTATAGCCATATGCCCGGGGAGAGAAGAACTTAGCAATAAATTTCTTTGCCAACTCATCCCAAGTACGAATGGAATGGTTCGGTAATCATTCCAACCAATCTAAAGTTTTCCCTCATAGATAAAAGGAAAAAATCCTTAGCCTCATGCATCCTCGGAGACATTTGTTTGTTTGATCCCCCAACAAGTGTCCACAAACCCTTTCAAATGGTTGTATGCATTTTGACTTGGAGAACTGATGAAGAAACCTCGTTGCTCTAGCAAAGTGAGCATCACATTGGTGATCTGAAAGTTGCTCGCCCTAATACAGCGCAGGAGTATTGCACTAGCATGCCCTTCATTGGGTAACACCAGGTGCAGAGCCACTCTTGGTGGAGGTGGGGCTGGAGCAGCGACATTGTCATGAGGTGCTCGGCCTCTTCTATTGGAATGAGCTTGAAGAAGAACCTCATCAACTTGTTCATCGTCAACGTCCACATCCCCCAAAGGGTATATTTCCGAGTTCATTGTTTTCCGCCATAATTGTACCTAAAATTGTTTAACACAAGTTAGTAACACAGAAGAAAAGGAAGATATTCCACACACAAACTCAAATATATAGCTAACACTATTTTAACTTCCCGGCAACGGCACCAAAAATTGTTCATGTCCAAAGCACACCTCAATAGAGATATGAAACGGTCGTATGCAGTAACAAATACTCAACTAGGAGTCGGGGTCAAATCCGCTGGTAGTTAGGGATATATATTTGAAATAAGTAAATGGGTTATCTTGATTGTACTTCCACAACAAGATTTTATTTTCTATTTCTACTATTGCTTTAATGTATGCAAACTAAAGAAAATAGATTATAGATAACTGTTTTTGAGGTTTTTCCAATTGGATTAAAGGCCTAGGGCAGTGACCATAACCTAGGTGTTTGCTTAATGGGATAAAGACGTTAATGTTTGTGTTGTTGATTGGGGTGTATTATAACTCACAACTCTACTTTAGCCACTCAATACCTCTCGATCAGAGAGTGGTTTTGCCCAATTTGGCTTTCTCAAGACCAAATGGGTATCAACCAAAACAGTTGATAAGAGCTCAAGTTGGGTTATTACTATCTCTAGGTTGAACCCTTTAATTGGGTAAATAAATGTCTCAATTGACCCAGTTCCTTGTTAGTTAAGTTATCCTATTCTAGGTCCATCTTTCTCAATTAGAGACTAAGTCAAATATGCATGAATCAATGATTGCAACCATTAATTCTACAATTGAAGCATGAACTAAGCTAAAGAATCAACACCCAATCATAAACATGTATTAATGTTAAAACACCAAGATAATGTAAAACTTCCTAAAGTAGTAAAAACAAACGGCTACAACAACTTCAGATGTTCAAACTTAACCTAATTGTGTGAAACTCGTCTATTTATACAAAGCTGAAAATCTCAGACAAAAATGTCCCTCGGGAAGTTCTGCGGCCGCACAATTCCATGTGCGGTCCGCAGATGTCTTCAGCTGGCAGGAAGTGGGTTCTGCGGCCGCACATTTCTGAACTGCGGCCGCGAGGCAATCTTTTGAGGCTGCACAATTCTTGTGTGATATGCACTTCACAAGGGCATCAGGACTTGGTCTTTTAACATACTCTCTGAACTTTGCATCTTTATCAGTAAAAACCCATATATAAAGCCGCACATTTCTAAAAGTCTTGTTAAAATTTCCTTCTTCGCTTGCGGCGGCAGATGGATTTCTGTGTTCTGCAATTTCTTCTGCGGCCGCAGAATTCCTTCTGCGTACCGCATATTTTTTTGCTTCTGCGCTTTTTATTGCCTTGTGCTTAGGATCACTCCTTTTTTAGTCGGATTTCATCTCGAGAGACAAGGCTTCGAGCACTCCTTCAATTTGCAAAATTTTAATAGTTTCGGGAACACAATTCGGCGTTTTTGGATTAAGACAAGAGCTAAAAGGTGCTAATAAGCAGCCAAAATCCCCACTTATCAGCCTCCGATACACATGCTGAGGATGATGATATGTAGTGCATTATGATATTTATGGCAGGATCATCATAGTCCCTGAGGGGAATGGGTAAGAGTTATTTGTTGTTTTTTGTTTATTGTTTTATAAGGTTTTAACTTTCATGTGTTTTTATTGTTAAAGTGCAAGTCCAAGCCAGGAAAGCAGATTACGAAGATAATCACCAATGCCATCAAAAAGCTTTATGATGGCCCCTATGCAACTTGGAGTGATTTTTCACACTCGCTAAAGGAACAAATTTTCAATTAGTTTAAGGTATAAATATTCGTTTAAGCAGTTTAATAATTTATATTTATGATTTTTCCATCTAATATTTAACTTTTGATATGCAGTGTAAGTGCATATGGGAAGACTGCTATAGCGAGTCAGTTGCTGCAAATTTTCATCATAAAGCCCGCAGGAGATTGGCGGATTATTTTTCGGATAGTTGAAAGAAGAACAAGAGACCTGAATGGTGCTTGCATCATTTATGGGATGATTTATTAAGGTAATGGCAGACCGAGGACTTCTTAAAGAAGAGCGAACAAGGAAAGAAAGATCGCTCGTTTGAGAAGGGAGGTTCCTTGAACATTGGGGGTGCTCTCAGCATCAGAACAATAAGAAGAAGATTGGTAATTCCTTAAATTATTACGTCTTTACTTTTTTAAGCATGGAAAAGGTCCTAATATGCCCTTGTACTATACGAAATTGAGCACATTTGCCCTTCATTAATACTTTGGCACTTATATGCCCTTATCGTCACATAGTTGGTCCATATATGCCCTTGTACTATACAAAATCGAGGACGGTAAGGGCAAATGTGCTCAATTTCCTATAGTACAAGGACATATATAGACCAACTATGTGACAGTAAGGGTATATATGTGCCAAAATATTAACGAAGGGCAAATGTGCTCAATTTCGTATAGTACAAGGGCATATTAGAACGTTTTCCATTTTAAGTATATCAATTCTATTTATTAACCAAATTAATTTGTTTTTAGAAAAAGAAGTATGGGCATCCACTGCAGCAAGGTGAGATATTCAAGGAGACGCATATTTTAAAAAAGAAGAAAAAGGCGGATACAGATAGGTGGGTTGAGGAATGGGCAGAGACTACATATACAAGCTTTCAAATTTCCTTAAGAGTTAAAATTTACTTTTGTAAGATTTTTTATATACTAATTTAATTTAAAATAACGTAGGGTTGCTACCAAAGTAATGTGAAGGACATCATTTGTAGTCAGCCAGCTGATGAATCGGGCGAGCTAACCCAACATTCGGACGAGGATGATGAAAGAATATAGTTGGAGGTTGTTGGCGGTCCAAAAAAGGGGAAGTTATACGAGCTTCTTGAGAAAGCATTCCAGCGCTACAGGTGTGGAATGCAAGAAATAGGTGTGAGCACGTGATTTTTTGCCTCATACGAATTACTCCAAAAAAATTCCCAAAATTAGGTCTTTTCTTTAATTATGTGTTATTTTAGGAATTAATGTGTGATTTTCCTGATTGTTTGCATATTTTGAGTGTATATTTAATTTATTAATACATAAAAAATACAAAATATAGCATCGACACATGGAATTGATTTTACATTTTTTTGGTTATTTTAGTAAATTGTTGTTTTACAAAAATGAAAAACAAATCACAAAAAATAACGTATTCTGCATTTTAGTGTTTAATGTCAAAATTTTGTGATTTGATATTTAATTATTTGTGATAATTATTATTTAGAGTTAATTAGTATTTTTTAAGTTAATTTGGGTTTTTATAATTTAATTTAGGATTTTAGTTTTAATTTTTTGAAAAAAAGGAAGAAAAAAAAAAGAGAAAGAATTAATAAAAGATAAGAAAATCGGAATTGGGCCAAGTTTTAATTTAATTCTTCAAGCCCAAGTCAAATTATCCCATACCCATCAAAACCCGTAACCCGTTTTCCCCAGACCCTACCCGGATCCATCTCTTAAATTAACCTAGAATACACTAAAGAGAGGAGCAACCGCAATAGACCCAACACCCCACCCCCTCGGCTTCGTCTCCTTCAAGACCCACCCCTCCGTAAAAAGAACCAGTAGAACACTGCTCCAAGACCACATTTTCTTCACAAGAACATTCACGCATATACTCACAGGAGAGTCAGAAAATCGGGACAAAGGGAGAGGAGAAAAGTTCTAGAGGGACTTTGATTGAGGTTTGGTTCTGAGTTCGTTCGTCGATAGGAGATTTTCGTTGCCAAGTCGAGTTTCGCCAACCGGTTTGCGGTCTCAGCTGCATTCTGTTGCTTTATTGTTGATTTCCTTCAACTTTTCTCCATTGTATTCATTTGGGGAGCATTCGAGCTAATTGAAAGTCCATTTGAGTAAGTGTTTTAGGATACGCTTAGAGTGTTTCAATATGGTAGGATTATATGCTTCTCATTGATTTCCATCTGGTTTTGAGTGTGATTTTTTGTATCATGGACATATATATACTTGGGTCTTAAGTGGAATACGCTAATTTGTTTCTGTTAAGTATGAGCATGAAGCGGGTTTAATTGTTCTCTCTATGTGATTTTCAGTCCACAGTTTAATTGGTCAACTTAAGGTTGATGGATTGTTCTTATTATTGCCAAGATCAGTTTAATCTTCAAAGATTTAATTTCATGTTTAGTGTAGTTAAATATACATTTATATATGTTGCTTTAGGATCTTCATGTTAGGGTATCACGAAATTAGTGCTCTTTTTCAAAGTTCAGATGCCCATTTTCCCTTTGCTGCTTGATAGCTCCATCCTGATAATTACTTGGATTGGTTTTCTTGTTTGATCAATTACTAGTACTGGTTAGCTTTCTTGGAATGTATATTTGGCTTAATAAGTGCATTTCCAAAAATTGGCAAATGTTGAAGGAGGAGAAAAGTTACTGAATTCTTATTATTTTCCGTTTTGGTTGTACCCTGGGGCTACATAACATGGTCCAAATTTTCTCCTTGGTTTGAAGCCTGATCAAGCTTAATTCCATTTCTGATGATTGGTTACTAGCTACTGCTGATTTTTGTAAGCTCTTGTTGAAAAATTCTTTGCAAGCTTGTAATCACATTGAAGGTTGTCGATTAAGCATAGACTAGAATAACTTCTGGTTCTGAGTGTAATTTTGGTTTCAAGTCTGCATTTTGTTGAGAAGCTGAGCGTTGAGGGTGTTGAACTAAGTTTGGGAGATTTAGTTGTCTAAAAGGATTCAAATTCCAACTGTGGTTGAAAGTAATTAGAAAGTCTTTAAAGATAGCCTAAGAATTGTTTAATAAAAGGGATTATCTACCTAACCAACTAAAGAAGCTTCTAGTAGTGGTAGGGTTTAGATTTCACTATTGAAAAATTTAATTCAATAAGGTTTGAGTGGAATCAACTTTTAAAATGATGAAAGGCCATTTTGTGAATGAAAGGGCATTCTCCATTTCTTATTTAAGGAGTTCATAGATAGAGAAAAAAAGGACGGAGATAGAAACACAAGAGAGAGTCAAAAGAGACATCAGAGAGAACAATATAGAGAGGAAAGAGTCCAAAGAGGGAAAGAAAAAAAGAGAGCTGAAAACAAGTTCTAAAATTCAAAAAATGAGATTCCATATCTGAGAATCATAATCCAAGAAAAATAGAAAGAAAACTAGAATTTCCGATGAAGATTTGAAGAGAAATAATTTGAAAATTCGATTTCTTTCTTTCTGGGCTTCGAAAAGTTGTTCTTGAGCTGTGGAATAGCTGTATTGTCGCTGTTGTTGCTGGCAACCGTACTGAGCTCTGTTTGGTTTCGATTTCGCCTTTATTTGGCAAACCTGTTGGTGATTTCACTGTTTAGCTAGGTCAGTTCTTAAATTCCTTGTATTATGTTTTCGTTGAATGATTGACGATTGGGTGAATTCCAATTAACTATTTCATATATGCCAAAGTTAAGAATTCTGTTACTTTAATGTGCCATGAATGTATATTTTTAATTTGATTGAAACGTTTAAATGACTCAAAATGAGATGTTTTATGTGAATTACTCATTTCATGCTCTCAATTAGGACATTGTTGTTAGTTGTGAGTTTTTGATTGGTTGGATTTGTAACGTCAAAGCTATGAGATATGCTCTAGGAGTAGTTCATATATTGCTGGTAAGTTATTGTATGCAAATTTGACATTAACTGACTCTCAACGATTTCAAACATCATTTCTATCCTAGATCAGTTAGGTAGTCTATCACTGGCGGATTGATTTTGAATTGAGTTTCGTCCGTAGGAACAGCTTCGCATTTTAGTCTTGAAATATTCTGTCAGGTTCAAAGCGATCCATAGTTGCTGCAAATTAGCTCCATGACCGATGCGTTGCTGCTGAAAATCAGCCATGAAAACTCTATTTTTCTGCCACGGAATCCAATTCTTAAAGCTACCTTAAACCACTCCAAAATCTAGCCATAACAAGTAGTAAAACGCAGCAAAACCCGCTGCAAGGCTGCCGAAAAACAGCTCCAAAGCAGGCCCAAATCAGCGCCCCAGAAATGTTGAAAGCAGATCGCCAAAATACCCCTAAAATAGCCCAGTAACGACCTAAAATACAACCCTGCTTCTTGGTGAAAATTAGCTACAAAACAGCCCAAACTACTCAATAACGAGCTCATATCCACTCCAAAAATGCAGCAACACCAGCTGCGAAGATCAGTTGCAAATCAGTCCAAATACTACATCAAATTCCACCCCAAAATAGCAGCAAAAAAAGCTACAACACAGCCCTCCCCTCCAAGACCACCCGTTAACCACCTATTGTGGCCATTTAATACCACCAATAACTTAACTCAATCCAAGTTCTTAATCTTTTAATTTTTGGTTTGTTCTAGGTTTTGGTTCAAGGTCGTTGTTAAGTTTGTGGTTGACCGATTCTGTTCTATTAGAAGTTCCGTGTTTCGCCTTTTGTTTGGAGAAAAATCAAAACTACTAGAATTCCTTGTATTATTGCATCACCAGAAGTTCTTGTATCTAAATAATTTCCAGCAATCAATGTCCACCTCTTACGGCTCATTTTTCATATTCTCTCATTCTTGTTATTTAAGAAATGCTTGATTAGTCTATTTCATGGCATTGGAGTGTTTTGTTAGTCAGATTTCTTCATAATAGTTGCTTGAATTGGTGTTTTATATTTTTATTCCATGACAATGAAATACTCCATGAATATATGAAGAAAGTACGTCAAAAAGGTTTGTAGTACAAGCTTGTTCAATATAGTAAATAGAAAGGATTAGTTTTTCTGTCATCATGTTACCTTCTTTGCTGATCATATTCTGAAATTATGCTTGTTAATTTGATTTGATTTGGACACTACATAAGTTAAAAGAGTTGATGACAAAGTTATTTTTTAGTTGATTTGTTTGAACTTACAACAATCCTAAACTTAGGAAATAATTAATTCATGAACATCGTAGCTTGTTTTAGGCACGCTATTTCAAAAACTACCTTCTTAAACTCGGGTGTGCATTTATGTGGCCCAAATTCAAATCTCAACAACGTTAAATAAAATATGTCGTGGATCGCGGGTGCATTTCATTTGACATGATTACGGGTTCCAGAATTAAGACCAACGTATGCGTTCGCGCAACGTTGGGCGAAACAATCTTAATCTTAATAAAATACTATCGTGGTTGCGTACATGTTCGCGTGACATAATTACGATTCTAAAAGCAAAATCGGAGTATGCGCAACTTTGGCCCAATTTTCTTAACATTAGTAAAGCGTTATTAATTGTGGACACGTTCACGTGACATGATTTTTGACGCGCCAAACAAATGGGTGTACGTGCGAGTAACCCGTTTCAAGATAATTTTCTTGATTAAAAAGCATTGAAAGGTAAATGCACATAGGTTTTTAAATCAGTAATTAAACAATTTTAATAAGCCAAGTATGATCAAAGCGACCATGCTATAACCACGGAACTCGGGAATGCCTAACACCTTCTCCCGGGTTAACAGAATTCCTTACCCAGATTTTTGTATTCACGGACTATATTACAGAGTCAACCATTCCTCGATTCGGGATTTTAAACCGGTGACTTGGGACGCCATAAATCTCCCAAGTGGAGACTCTGAATTTAACATAAATAATCCCGTTTAGATTGTCCTTAAATTGGAAAAACTCCCTTATATCCCTTTACGGAGTGTAGTAAAAAGTAGGTGTGACAGCTCTGGCGACTCTGCTGGGGATAAGAACCCAGAATCTCTGGTTCAGGGTTCAAGAATTTGAGCTTAGAATAGTTGTTATATTTGGCTTTATTTTTATCTAGTTTTATTCACATGTTTGTGCTTAATATGCGAAATTTTGCTTTTTACCGCTTTGATATTATCTGAACTGTATATATAAACTGTTACGAAACCCTTCTTCTTTCTGAGTCTTCTGAATTTATGGTGCACACGTGCGCGTGGACCACCTTTCGGTTAGAAGTCATACCAAATAGAGCGAAGTTGGGCTAAGTAACTAGGCCGGGTAGACTTTCGTGCTCCCAGTACGCTGCCCCCACTTTGGCTCAAGCTGTTTGCTTAGGTAAGCCAGGTCTAAAATAGTATACCCCAGGTTTTACACTTAGAATAACTCAGCTTCATGCCGACGTTTGTTTGCATCATGTGCATTTGACTTCGGAGACTCAACACAGGGGTTGGGTCTGTCTAGGACAGGTGTACTCGAAATGAAAAGACCATCCTGATACATCTTACTTGCTACTTGTGCATTCATTTATTTCGGATTTGCATGTTGACCAGCTTATAGGAAAAGTTAGAAAAGGAAAATCAATGTGAGAACCGAGAAAGAAAATTGGTTGTTTTCGAAAAAAAATAATTTCCAAAATATTTTGAAATTCTGTCGAAATTTTGAAAAGAAAAGGAAATGTTGTGTTTCTTTTAAAAATAGTTTTATTATTACGAACTACGTAAGTTTGATTCTCACTGGATGTGAGATACGTAGGCAACCCACATCGGGCCCAACTATTTTAAAAAAAAAAAAAAAATAGATAATAAATATATAAAATATGGGTACATAAATGTCATTGTGTTAAGTAAGGTGATGTCATTCTTGTCCAAAATATGCCGAATGTTCCCAAAAGGGCGTCGGAAGGCTGTTTTTTGCAAGAACAGCCGCTTTGGACGTTTTTTTTTTCTTTCAAAAAAAAAAATTGCAGGCTAGTAAACACGGCCTTTAAATCTTCTTCATCGAAGTGTTTTTTTTCTTCATACGAATATTTTTTAATAGTAATGATTTTTTCAAAATGAGTCTTGATTTTGTTTTTTTTTTAAAATTAAAATCACTCACAGGTACAAAATGAGCACCATCCAAAACCCACCGTTCACAGATGTAGATGAGTTTCTATTTCAGCTTCAGATGTGGTGGCATGAGTTAGGAGGAGATGGTCAGAAATGGGTCATTAAGTATTTGGGAGCTCTCACAGATATTATGAAAGTTAAACCACACGATGATTTGATTACGGCACTAGTGACTTTTTGGGACCCTGTTCACAATGTCTTTCGCTTCTCTGATTTCGAGCTTACTCCCATATTAGAAGAAATAGCTGGATATTCCGGTTTTGACGGAGATTTGAGAAACCAGAATCTTATATTCCCAAAGGCTCCCTCAGTACACCTATTCTTTGGTCTTCTAAATATCAGTAATCAAATCAGAAAAAGCAACATTGTCAAAGGGTGTTGTTCCTTCAACTTCCTATATTCAAGGTTCGGAAGGTTGGATGGATTTGAAATTCATGAAAAGGGCCTTACTAACAAACAAAACAAGAACACCTGGCAGATTCACCGTCGCTTTGCTTTCATGGTGGCTTTTCTGGGAATCATGGCCTTCCCAAACAAAGAGCAGACGATTGATATTCGCATAGCCAGAGTCATACAAGTCCTCACTACCAAAGAACATCACACTCTTGCCCCGATCATTCTCTCAAACATTTATCGGGCGTTGACTTTGTGTAAATTTGGGGCAAAATTCTTCGAAAGTTGCAATATTTTATTGCAAATGTGGTTGACTGAACATCTCCGACATCACCCCAAGTTCATGCAGTATGGTCCAAGAAAGGACAATTTCATCGAGAGTTATGAAGAAAGAATAAAAGATTATAAATCTCCAGAAGGGGTGGAAGCCTGGATATCCCACTTAAGATCTTTAATGGCGAGTCAAATTGAGTGGACTTTGGGGTGGCTCCCGGTAAGAGAGGTGATACACATGTCAACCCTAAAGAGTTATTTGTTGTTGTTGGGTTTAAGAAGTGTCCAGACGTATGCGCCACAGGGAGTTCTAAGACAGCTAGGAAGATACCAAGTGGTGCCTGATGATGAAGATTTGAGTGTGCAAGTGATCGAACTACACCCCGAAGCCACTCTCCCTGAGGCTTTAATCCAGCAGATTTTGAATGGTTGTCGATACTTGAAAGATGATACCCAAGTTCCAGATCCTGCGAAAGGTGAGATAAATCCGGGTTATGCTAGGTGGTTTGAGAAAAGATCTCGTGTGGATGATGCATCAGAACCTGATCCTAGAAGGCCCATAAAAAGACCGCATGTTCAAGCCTTTGATGACAAAATCCAAGAACGGTTGGCTTGGGGTGAAAAGGAAAAGGGGTACAAAGCAACTATTCATGCCTTAGAAGAAATCTTGAGGAACTTCAATTTGGAGAAAGACTTACAAGCACAAGAAATAGAAGGTGAAAAGAAGAGTCTGATTAGCAAGAATAAAACTCTCCACGCTCAGTTCCAACAGATGAAGAAAGCCTCTGAAGCGCCAGTGAGAAGTTGGAAAGATCAAAAAATCATTGCCAATCTGATGGAAAAAATGCAAGATTATGACTCCATCTTGACAAAGACTGAAAAGGTGTTAGACAAAGCTGAGGAAAAAATCATACAGTTAAATGAGGAGGCCAAATCTAGTAAGGAACGCCAAGTAATAAGATTCGAAGAAGACATGGCTCAAATAAAGAGAGAAGGACTATTGGATACATTCAGAAGCTCAACTTCATGCACAGTTGGAAGAAATGAGAAGGTACAAGAGAGAACATCAACACGCAGATATTGATAGGAAGAGAGCACAGGAAAGACTCGATCGGGCCAGACTTCGAGCTCAATTGGAGTCAGATTTAGATCGCGAAGACCGCATAAGAGATATAGCCACCACTCGCCAACAGCGATTGCAAAACTAAGACCAAAATCTCCAAGATTTCAGAGCACAAATCCATGATTTGGCTGTTTACACCTCTCAAAGTTATGTAAACTGCCAAGGGATGGATTATGGAAGGTTTCTAGAGCATGCACCTACTTTTGCCCATCATCTTGCGATGGAGTTAGAAAGAATGTACCGTACACTAGGAGGTCAGCCAGGTCAAGCCCCACCGTGAGCAGATGATCCAGTGATTGAAAGCAAAAGATTGTAGAGTGGAGCATAGTCATAGTTGTTGGAACTCTTCGTATAATAGTCATGTTTTAGTTTGAGTCTGTGTCGAGTCTTTTAAACCATTTTCTTAAAGTGTTGTCCAAATGTAATGTCATTTCTGTCTTTGTATTGTTTCATTTGTTAAAAATAAATAAGAGTATTAATAATTGTTTCCACCAAAACTACGCTCGGTCTGATTCATGCAGGGTCATGATACGTAGGCAATCTTCATGAGATTCGACCACAACCAAAAGAAAAGAATAAAATGAAAAAAAGGGGAGGGGAATAAAAGATAGGCGTGAGTGACAATAAAAGGGAAAGGTCAGGAAAAGCTGGGATGACACAAGCAACTACATGATAGAAAATGGTTAATTGCCTAGGTGCATTGCATCCCAACGTGTAATTACATATGTGTTAAACTCTAAAAACTAACAAGTTTGTTGTTTTCCAGAGAATTCAAGTAGTTAGTTTATCTAGAGTATACTGGCACATTATCATTACCAAACCAGATCAAAAGGACCAATACCAGAAATCATGTCTATCCCGGATGTCAACATAAGTGTTGAGGTAGAGGAGATGGACGCTAGTAAAATGAAAGAGGAGATGCTCAAACTTAAGCAACAGATGGCCGAGATGTATCAGGCCTGTTCTAAAGGACAATCACCCCCAACTTACCCTGCTAACCCTGCTTCTACCCCACCACTGGCTCAAACTCAAGATCATCCTGCCACCGATCTATCCCCGAGCTTTCCCATTTACCAGCACTACCGGGGTACCACTTCTCATACACCGCAATCTCCACCCCCTAAACCAATTCCATACCCTCCTCCACCAGTAACTCCTGTCTTCGTAGCACCTCCACCAACTACACTCCACAAATCTCCTAGCGAGTCTATGTTCCAGGCCCAGGACAACCAATACTACCCCTCGGAGCCCACTTTCAAAGCTCCAAAAACCCATTCCTATACTCCTCACTTTGACCTCCCGATAGAAGCTGATAAACTAGTTAAAAATACCGAACAGGAGGAGATGTTCAAGAAAATTAAAAGCTTAGAACAATCATTCAGAGACATGCGGGGGTTAGGAGGGCAAGTCAGCGTGGCCTACAAGGACCTATGTCTGTTCCCAAATATGCAATTACCGGCAGGTTTCAAGATGCCCAAGTTCGATCTATACAACGGGCATGGCGATCCAGTAGCCCACTTGAGGGGTTTTTGTAGCAAGATGAGGGGAGATGGAGGAAAAGACGAATTGTTAATGTCTTACTTTAGTCAGAGTTTGAGTGGATCGGCATTGGAATGGTACACCCGCCAAGACCATGGGAGATGGTACACATGGGATGATCTGGCGCAAGCATTTGCTTGTCACTTCCAGTACAATCTTGAGATCACTCCAGATCGACTGTCCTTGACTAAACTTGAGAAGAAGCACAGTGAAAGCTTCAGAGAATATGGTTTCAGATGGAGGGAGCAAGCATCAAGAGTAGATCCCCCAATGAAGGAAAGTGAGATGGTAGATTACTTCCTACAGGCTCTGGAACCTACTTACTATGGACATTTGGTCTCATCTGTGGGAAAGACATTCAATGAAGTAGTAAAGATGGGGGGAATGGTTGAAGAAGGACTCAAGTCGAATAAAATCATGAGCGATTCGGCTATCAAAGCAACTACTCAGGCTATTCAGGGCGGCATAGGAGGGATTGGGAAGAAGAAAAGAGAGGAAGCAGCAATGGTTGATTCAAGAACTTGGTCCGGATCCAGAGGTTCACCTTACCACTACAATCAACCTCGACCCCACCAACAAACTTATCACCACAATCCACCCCAACACTACTAGCCCCCACCAGAACCTCATTTTTACGTCCACCATGCACAAGCATACAACCAACCTTCTGCCCACACTCAATGGCGTGCTCCTGTCCTACCAAATACTTATCCACATCCGCGAGCCTACCAAAACACTCCCGGGCCAAGTTTTAGGCCTAGTCAAGCATTCAAGGGTGAAAGGTTGCAGAAAAAGAAAACCTTTACTCTGTTGGGAAAATCATACACTAGTCTGTTCCACAGGCTAAAAGAGCTAGATATGCTAAGGCCGATACAGTCCAAACTGCCAAATCCTCCTCCAAAGAATCTTGACTATACTGTCAGTTGTGAGTATTGTTCTGGTACTCGGGGTCATGATACAGAAAAGTTCTGGCACTTGAAAAGTGCGATATAGGATCTTATTGATACCAATAGAATTGAAGTTCAAGCTCCCGAAGCACCCAATATCAACAGGAATCCGATGCCAGCCCATCATAAGGCAAATATGATCAAAATAGTGCATGCGGAGGGAGAACCCAAGAAGCCATCACAGACCGTCATGATGATTCGGTCTAGTGGAGTCAAGACAGATGAACAATCAGCATATGAGAAGTTGGTGCTCAAGCAGAGCAAAAAGAGTGTTGAGCCATCTGTGGCAGTTGAGAAGGGGTCTTTAAGCAGTGTTGCAACAAAACAGGAAGGGGTAAAGGTGATTGTACCAGGAGCAGCCAGCAAACCCATCATAATCGTGGAAGGAGCCCGCACAGATCGGGTTATTATCAAGCCGGTAACCCAGTTACCAATAATCAACAGCAAGGCTATTCCATGGAATTATGAATGGGTAACGGTGATGTACAAAGGGAAGGAAGTCAAAGAAGAAATCTGTGAAGTACAGGGTTTGACTCGCTCGGGAAGGTGTTTTACTTTCGAGGAGTTAAGAAGAGCTAAAAATAATCCGCACTAATAAAGAAAGCCATAACTGAAGAAGAAGCAGAAGAATTCTTGAGGAAGATGAAGCTGCATGACTACTCTATCGTGGAACAATTAAGAAAGACGCCCGCTCAAATTTCCCTACTGTCATTATTGATCCATTCGGACGAGCACCAACAAGCTTTAATGAAGATCTTGAATGAGGCACACGTTCCCGATAAGATCTCCGTGAACCACTTGGACAAAATAGCCAACAAAATCTTCGAAGTAAACAGAGTCACATTTTCTGATGATGAATTACCTGTAGAAGGTACTGAGCATAACAGAGCTCTTTACCTCACATTAAAATGTGAAAACTCTGTGGTGACCCGGGTATTGGTTGACAACGGGTCAAGCGCAAACATCTGTCCTCTCTCCACTTTAAGCAAGTTGAAAATAGAAGATGAGAGGATCCGTAAGAACAGTGTTTGTGTGTGAAGATTTGATGGCAGAGGTAAAAATTCAGTTGGGGACATAGTGTTGGAGCTGACGATAGGGCTAGTTGAGTTCACAATGGAGTTTTAGGTGCTGGATATAGCTGTTTCCTATAATTTACTGTTGGGTCGACCATGGATCCATGCCGCTAAAGCAGTCCCATCAACACTACACCAGGTAGTCAAATTTGAATGGGATAGACAAGAAATAGTTGTGCATGGGGAAGACAGTTTATGTGCTCACAACAATGACATTGTACCAGTTATTGAAGTGGAAGATGACCAGGGACCATGGGTCTACCAGGTTTCTGACACGATGTTGGTAGAGAGAGTGCCGGAGGGGAAATACATTCCAAATCCAAAGATAACCGCCGCATCAGTCATGGTAGCCTATGAGATGTTGAAGAATGGTTTTGAACTAGGTAAAGGTTTGGGCTCATCTTTGCAAGGCATCATACAGCCGGTGTCTCTTACCGAAAACTTGGGAACATTTGATTTGGGATTCAAGACCACTGTCGCAGACATAAGAAAGGCCAGAAAGCTAAAACAGAAGGCACGGGTCCTTCCAAAGCCAGTCCCACATCTCTCCAAATCTTTTGTCAAGTCTGGTACCAGAAGTCGCCCAATAACAACAATTCCTAATTCTATTATTAATCCTGATGAGGAGTTAATTGAAAGATTTGAAAAGTTGTTTGACGGTGTGAACATGGTGGAAAGTGGTGAAGGTCCTAGCAACGCAGAAATTCAATTCGTTGGGCCAGAAACAAAGCTTAATAATTGGAAAGTCACTCCTCTCCCCATTCGAAAGGAGTCTTGGTAGTTTATTTTGATTTTCCTTCAGTTTGTTTGGGTTATTCTAGGGTTGTAATCCAGATTTTTATCTTTCAGTCTGTTTGAAGTGTGCAAACCTTGTTATCTTTCATCATTCAATGAAATGCAGCTTCCCTTTCTTTATCATTCCTGATAGTTTTTCTTTTGTTTTTCTTTTCTTTTCTATACAGTTCTTTTTACGCTAGCTCTAGTGATATGACATGCATAAGGAATCCTCAGCCCAGTCTTAAAAATCAATCTAATTCCGAAATAATAGTTCAAGAAGTAGATTGTGATTACGAATCAGAATATGATGAAGATGAGGCCTTCGAAGAGATTATTAAGGATTTAATTCACTTCGAAGAAAAACCCAAACCCAACCTGAATGATACAGAAGCTGTCAATTTAGGAGACACAGATAATATCCAAGAGACTAAAATAAGTGTCCACCTCGAGCCAAAGATCCGGGAAGAGTTAATCAAAGCACTCATTGAATTTAAAGATGTTTTTGCATGGTCATATGATGACATGCCGGGCTTGAGCACTGATTTAGTGGTCGACAAATTGCCCACCGATCCAGTGTTTCCTCCCGTCAAGCAAAAGTTAAGGAAATTCAAAACTGATATGAGTGTGAAGATTAAAGAAGAAATCACCAAGCAGTTGGATGCAAAGGTCATTCGGGTCACTCGATATCCTGTTTGGTTAGCTAATGTCGTACATGTGCCAAAGAAGGACGGCAAGATCAGAGTATGCGTCGATTACCGCAATCTCAACAAAGCAAGTCCGAAGGATAACTTCCCACTACCCAATATCCACATTTTGATCGATAATTGTGCCAAGCATGAGATTGGATATTTTGTGGATTGCTATGCCGGGTATCATCAGATTCTAATGGATGAAGAAGATGCAGAAAAGGCGGCATTCATCACGTCGTGGGGAACTTATTGCTACCGGGTAATGCCATTTGGTTTGAAGAACGCCAGGGCAACTTACATAAGAGCAATGACTACAGTGTTTCATGACATGATACATAAGGAGATTGAGGTATACGTGGATGACGTGATCATAAAATCAAAGCATCAGGCCAACCACGTTGGGGATTTGAGGAAATTCTTCCTGAGACTTCGCAGGTACAACCTCAAGCTTAACCCTGCCAAGTGCGCATTTGGTGTTCCATCCGGAAAGCTATTGGGATTCATAGTCAGCCGGCGAGGCATCGAGTTGGACCCATCAAAGATCAAAGCCATCCAAGAATTGCCACCTCCGAGGAACAAGACTGAAGTGATGAGTCTATTAGGGAGGTTGAACTACATCAGCAGGTTTATTGCTCAGCTCACGACAACTTGTGAGCCTATTTTCAAATTGTTGAAGAAGGATGTTGTGGTCAAGTGGACTGATGAGTGTCAAGAAGCATTCGATAAGATAAAAGGATACTTGTCAAACCCATCCGTACTGGTTCCGCCAGAACTAGGAAGACCCTTGATTCTTTACTTGACAGTCTTGGAAAATTTATTTGGTTGTGTATTGGGGCAGCATGACATCACCGGTAGAAAGGAACAGGCCATCTACTATCTTAGCAAGAAGTTCACAGCTTATGAGGTTAAGTACACTCATCTGGAAAGGACATGTTGCTCCCTAACCTGGGTGGCTCAGAAATTGAAACATTATTTGTCATCCTACACTACTTACCTCATTTCACGCTTGGATCCATTGAAGTATATTTTTCAAAAGCCTATGCCGACAGGGAGACTTGCAAAGTGGCAGATATTGCTCATAGAGTTTGACATCATCTATGTGACTCAGACTGCGATGAAAGCCCATGCATTGGCCGATTATTTTGCCAAAAACCCGGTCGATGAAGATTACGAACCATTGAGAACTTATTTTCCCGATGAAGAAGTGATGCATATCGATGAACTGGAGCAAATTGAAAAACCAGGCTGGAAACTTTTCTTTGATGGGGCTACCAATATGAAAGGAGTCGGGATAGGAGCTGTGCTTATTTCTGAAACAAGGCATCTATATCCTGTTACGGCTTAGCTTCGGTTTTATTGCACCAACAATATGGCTGAGTATGAAGCCTGTATTTTGGGTCTAAGGCTAGCTGCAGACATGGATATCCAGGAAATCTTGGTCTTGGGAGACTCGGATCTTCTGGTACATCAAATTCAAGGAGAATGGGAAACGCGAGACTTGAAGCTCATACCATACCGACAATGTTTACATGATCTTTGTCAACGATTTCGATCAGTGGAGTTCAGGCATATTCCAAGGGTCCATAATGAGGTCGTCGATGCTTTGGCTACCCTGTCATCAATGTTGCACCATCCGGACAAAGCTTATGTCGATCCTCTGCATATTCAAGTCCGAGATCAGCATGCTTACTGTAACATAATTGAAGAAGAACTTGATGGCAAACCATGGCTCCACGATATCAAGGAGTACATCAGAATGGGGATATATCCAGTGCAAGACACGGGGGATCAAAAGAGAACAATTCGACGGTTGGCGAATGGATTCTTCTTAAGCGGAGGAGTTTTGTATAAGAGAACACCAGACCTTGGATTATTAAGATGCATAGATGCTAGACAAGCTATGGTTGTCATGTCCGAAGTACATTCAGGAGTCTGCAGACCACATATGAGTGGATATGTGTTGGCGAAGAAAATTCTTCGAGCAGGCTATTATTGGCTTACCATGGAGCGAGATTGTATCAATTTTGTGCACAAATGTCATCAGTGCCAGATACACGGAGATTTGATTCATTCTCCACCATTGGAATTACACACGATGTCGGCACCATGGCCCTTCGTTGCTTGGGGCATGGATGTCATTGGACCAATTGAGCCAGCAGCATCCAACGGGCACAGGTTCATTCTGGTAGCCATTGATTATTTCACCAAGTGGGTTGAGCCAAAACTTTCAAATCAGTGACCAAGAAAGCAGTGGTCGATTTTGTTCACTCAAATATCATCTGTCGATTCGGAATCCCAAAGGTGATCATCACAGATAATGGTACTAATCTTAACAGTAACTTGATGGAAAAGGTATGTCAACAGTTTAAGATCACACATCGCAATTCTACCCCATATCGTCCTAAGGTGAATGGAGCAGTCGAGGCAGCCAACAAAAACATAAAGAAGATACTTCGAAAAATGGTAGAAGGTTCGAGGGAGTGGCACGAAAAATTACCATTTGCGTTGTTGGGATATCGCACTACTATTCGTACTTCGGTAGGTGCAACTCCTTATTTGTTGGTATATGGCACCGAAGCAGTAATACCTGCAGAAGTTGAAATCTCTTCCCTTCGGATTGTCGCTGAGGCTAAGATTGATGATGATGAGTGGGTCAAAACCCGTTTGGAGCAATTGAAATTGATTAATGAAAAAAGATTGGCAGCAGTATGTCATGGCCAGTTATATCAAAAGAGAATGGCAAGAGCGTACAACAAAAGGGTGCGTCCCTAAAAGTTTGAAGTGGGTCAGCAAGTGCTGAAACGTATCCTTCCACATCAGGTTGAAGCAAAAGGCAAGTTCGCCCCGAATTGGCAAGGGTCGTTCATTGTGACCAGAGTATTGTCCAATGGTGCTTTATGTTTAATAGATATTGAAGGAAAATGCATAGACATGGCTATCAATTCTGATGCAGTAAAGAGATATTATGCATGATTTTCTTTGGTATAATTGTTGATTGTTTGTATTTGGCATTGTTTCGAAGATTGAAATGACGAAGGCAATTTATTCTGCTATCTAAACACTCTACCCTTTGTTCCCCCTTCTGAGCCGCATTTGTTTCTTTCATACCCCTCTTTTGGAATCAATAACAAAAAGAAAAGGAAAAGAAAGAAAAAGAGAAAAGAGAAAAGAAAAGAAGTGAAAAGAGAAAGTATAACAACAAGGAAATTCAGGTGTGAACTACGTTTGACCTGATTCCTGTTAAGGATACGTAGGCAGCCTCACGGCTCGGTCATAGTAAAATAAAATATCAAAAGATCCCCAAGTAAGAAACTGGGGCAGAAGTTGTACTTGTAATAAGAAATGTGATTCCAAGAGTTGTAATTTTAAACCCATGTCAAATTGTTTTGAGCCTTTGATACTCTTTCTTTCTAACCCTATCCAAAAGCCCACATTACAATCCAAAGAAAGACCTTCCAATCAGTCTTCGAGAGATGCCAAGTTGAGCAAATAGAGGTGATTCATATCAAGATAACACTCTGGTCCAAGCAGGAAAAGTAATGAAAAATGAGAGAGTCTTATTGGTAAAAATCCTCATGGGCACCATGAGGCGACGAAAGCTGAGAGAAAGTAAAAATGGGAGAGTTTTATCGGTGAAAACCTTCGCGGGTACCATGAGGCGACGAAAGCTGAGAGAAAGTAAAAATAAGAGAGTCTTATCAGTGAAAACCTTCGCGGGCACCATAAGGCAACAAGGAATTGAGGAACAAACGAATGAGAGAGGTTTGTCGGTGAAAACCCTTCAAGGCAATGCAAGTCGAACAAGGTCCGTAAGTTGGGGGAAAGTAAAATTGGGTTTTGGAAATCTTGGAGAACAAAGTAAAACAATTGGAAAGGAGATTGGTTAAATAGACTAGGCTGATTAATCCAAAATGCGTACCATGATCATTGGTGTCAGTGACTCCACTCAGATAAGTTCCTTTTTCCTATCTCCAACAGTCATCCAAATTTGGATTTTCTTCTTTATTCTTAATTCTCAAAATTGTCGCATTTCATTGCTGTTAATTTTTACTCCTCTAAAGATCTTCCAAGGTTAGCCTTGTTCCAACAAATAAGAAGGAATGTCAAAGTGTACTACTAGATTCAAAATTACACAAAGCAAAATACGGCTAGGACATGCTGGAGATAGTATGATGAAAAGTGGGACCTAGGGTGTAAGCAAAGGTTAAATCGGTGGAATGGTTCAGTAATATCATGAGAGATGTATGGTTACGAATAAAAGGGTCAGAAGTGAAAAACAACAGTTGGGGATCCTATAGTTAAGGATCAGTCATGAGGTCAAAACAGTCCTTTCGACCAGTTCAAGGCAGTCTGTTGAAGCAAAGCATGGCAAAGAGAAAACCATCCCCAGCAAGAATGCCATAACTAACCACCACGTTTTAAACTGACAAGATTTTCTTTGATTTGAAACAGGGGCAAAGATGGCATTTATTTCAGGAAGCACCCTGTAAGGAAAGCAAGTACCATGAAGGTTTGATCGTATAAATTCTCAGGACCCTCCTGGAAAATGGGACTTAGCTTTAATTCAAAACATTCATGAGTACAAGATCTAGCATAAGCTCTACTTCGTATATAAGTTGGTTTGAATTTTTCATTTTTTTAAGACAAGACTCAATTCGAAACTTCAGGACCCTCCTGGAAAATGGGACCTAGGTTAAAATCCAAAAAAAAACATAAGTAGTGAATATAGGACAAATGTGCACCAAAAGAGATATAAGTTGGCTTCAAAGTTCGCATAAGAGTTTTGAGGACCCACCTGAATAATGGGACGTAACTTTAAGCATTCCATTAGATAAGTAAGTGTTGTTATAAGAGAGTACAATTTAGCCGTAAAATTGTCACTCTTAAGATAAGACTTGATTTTTGATTGTCAGGACACTCCTGGATAATGGGACGTAGTTTAAAACTGGCTTGGATAACAAGATTTAGCATAAGACATACCTTCAGTAGATATAATTTAGCTTTAAAATTCTCGTTAATTAAGAGTTGTCAGGACCCTCTCGGATAATGGGGAGTAGTTTAAGACCTTCTTAGATAACAAGATTTAGCAGAAGTCATACCTTTAAAAGATATAGCTTAGATTTAAAATTGTCGTTTAGTTAAGAGTTGTCAGGACCCCCCCTGGATAATGGGACCTAGCTTTCAAATTCTTAGTAATATTTGGTAATATGATTCAGTTTAACACTCACAGATGCGCCCAGCTACCAAACTGGGGCAGAAAATTTTCTTTTGTTTTGTCTATTTTTGTTGAAGTCAGGTGTCCATCTAAAGAACAGGGAGAACAACACGGATGTTAAAGATAAGAGCATGACCAAGTACTAGCAATCAGGCGTCCACCTGGAGAACAAGGAACAACAGTTGAAGTATCAGCAATCAGGCGTCCACCTGGAGAACAAGGAACAACAGTTGAAGTATCAGCAATCAGGCGTCCACCTGGAGAACAAGGAACAACAGTTAAAGTATCAGCAATCAGGCGTCCACCTGGAGAACAAGGAAAAGCAGTTGAAGATTCAGTAATCAGGCGTCCACCTGGAGAACAAGGAAAAACAATTCAAGTTTCAACAATCAGGCGCCCACCTGGAGAGCAAGGGAGTACAATTCAAGTTTCAGCTTTCAAGTTCTTACTGATGTTTGGTAACATGATTTAGTTTACACTCATAAATATGCTCAGCTACCAAACTGGGGCAGAAATTTTTCTTTGCTTTTGTCTATTTTATTGAAATCAGGAGCCCACCTGGAGAACAAGGGAATACAATTCTAGTTTCAGCAATCAGGAGCCCACCTGGAGAACAAGGGAATACAATTCAAGTTTCAGCAATCAGGAGCCCACCTGGAAAACAAGGGAATACATTTCGAGTCTCGGCAATCAGGAGCCCACCTGGAGAACAAGGGAATGCAATTCAAATTTCAAATAATCAGGAGCCCGCCTGGAGAACAGAGGAAAGGAAACAATAGTCAAAGGAAGACATTTAAAAGGTTCAGCAATCAGGTGCCTGCCTGGAGAAGAAGGGAAAGCATTTCAAAAAAATACCATGCAAGTCAGCCACAAAGGAACTTCTAAGGAAAATACAAGTCAACGAGGCAACATCAGTCACAAGATCAAGTTTGAAAATAAATCTTTGTAAAGCATAGATTATAGCTTAGTCTAGCTTCCTCATTTTTGTCATGGTGTAATAAGGAGGTCAGTAGGCAGTATCAGCAACAGCTACATCAGTAACAGTAAAACAGCAGCTTCATGGTAGTCCCAACTACCAAAACTTCCCGAACTACCTTGACCTGATTCCTTTATAGCCAAGGATATGTAGGAAACCTTTGAAGCAGAGGTTCGGTCAAATCTTTCAAAAAATGCTTCCCACGGAGTATTCAAACAGGCAAAAATTGCTCGTATCCGCTCACATTATCTTTGCACGAAAACTCTTCGTGTTTCGGGAAAAGAAAAATTTGCATAAGTTATAGGTGCTCAGGAGATGAGATTGGATCCGCATCATCTGGAACTAAAGAAGCTTCGGGGTCTTGATTTCCATCCTATTCTTCATATGGAATTAGAACCGTTTTTCGGACAAAGAGGGGCAGTTGTGAGCACGTGATTTTTTGCCTCATACGAATTACTTCAAAATAATTCCCAAAATTAGGTCTTTTCTTTAATTATGTGTTATTTTAGGAATTAATGTGTGATTTTTCTGATTATTTGCATATTTTGAGTGTATATTTAATTTATTAATACATAAAAATTACAAAATATAGCATTGACACATGGAATTTGATTTTATATTTTTTTTTATTTTAGTAAATTGTTGTTTTACAAAAATGAAAAACAAATCACAAAAAATAACGTATTCTGCATTTTAGTGTTTAATGTCAAAATTTTGTGATTTGGTATTTAATTATTTGTGATAATTATTATTTAGAGTTAATTAGTATTTTTTAAGTTAATTTGGGTTTTTATAATTTAATTTAGGATTTTAGTTTTAATTTTTTGAAAAAAAGGAAGAAAAGAAAAGAGAAAGAATTAATAAAAGATAAGAAAATCGGAATTGGGCCAAGTTTTAATTTAATTCTTCAAGCCCAAGTCAAATTCTCCCATACCCATCCAAAACCCGTAACCCGTTTTCCCCAGACCCGACCCGGATCCATCTCTTAAATTAACCTAGAATACACTAAAGAGAGGAGGAACCGCAATAGACCCATCACCCCACCCCCTCGGCTTAGTCTCCTTCAAGACCCACCCCTCCCTGAAAAGAACCAGTAGAACACTGCTCCAAGACCACATTTTCTTCACAAGAACAGTCACGCATATACTCACGGGAGAGACAGAAAATCGGGACAAAAGGAGAGGAGAAAAGTTCTAGAGGGATTTCGATTGAGGTTTGGTTCTGAGTTCGTTCGTCGATAGGAGATTTCCGTTGCCAAGTCGAGTTTTGCCAACCGGTTCGCGATCTCAGCTGCATTTTGTTGCTTTATTGTTGATTTCCTTCAACTTTTCTCCATTGTATTCATTTGGGGAGCATTCGAGCTAATTGAAAGTCCATTTGAGTAAGTGTTTTAGGATACGCTTAGAGTGTTTCAATATGGTAGGATTATATGTTCCTCGTTGATTTCCATCTGGTTTTGAGTGTGATTTTTTGTATCATGGACATATATATACTTGGGTCTTAAGTGGAATACGCTAATTTGTTTCTTTTAAGTATGAGCATGAAGCGGGTTTAATTGTTCTCTCTATGTGATTTTCAATCCACGGTTTAATTTGGTCAACTTAAGGTTGATGGATTGTTCTTATTATTTTCAAGATTAGTTTAATCTTCAAAGATTTAATTTCATGTTTAGTGTAGTTAAATATACATTTATATATATTGCTTTAGGATCTTCATGTTAGGGTATCACGAGATTAGTGCTCTTTGTCAAAGTTCATATGCCCATTTTCCCTTTATTGCTTGATAGCTCCATCCTGATAATTGCTTGGATTGGTTTTCTTGTTTGATCAATTGGTAGTACTGGTTAGCTTTCTTGGAATGTATATTTGGCTTAATAAGTGCATTTTCAAAAATTGGCAAATGTTGAAGGAGGAGAAAAGTTACTGAATTCTTATTATTTTCCGTTTTGGTTGTACCCTGGGGCTACATAACATGGTCCAAATTTCCTCCTTGGTTTGAAGCCTGATCATGCTTAATTTCATTTCTGATTCGTTGGTGTTGATCTGTTATGCTTTCTTCATTTTACTAGTAGTATCAAAATTTTGGGCAAAGTATACTGAGTTTGAGTTTTTAATTGGTTACTAGATACTGCTGATTTCTGTAAGCTCTTGTTGAAAAATTCTTTGCAAGCTTGTAATCACATTGAAGGTTGTCGATTAAGCATAGACTAGAATAACTTCTGGTTCTGAGTGTAATTTTGGTTTCAAGTCTGCATTTTGTTGAGAAGCTGAGCGTAGAGAGTGTTGAACTAAGTTTGGGAGATTTAGTTGTCTAAAAGGATTCAAATTCCAACTGTGGTTGAAAGTAATTAGAAAGTCTTTAAAGATAGCCTAAGAATTGTTTAATAAAAGGGATTATCTACCTAACCAACTAAAGAAGCTTCTAGTAGTGGTAGGGTTCAGATTTCATTATTGAAATTTAATTCAATAAGGTTTGAGTGGAATACTCTTTTAAAATATTGAAACTGCATTTTGTGAATGAAAGGGCATTCTCCATTGCCTATTTAAGGAGTTCATAGATAGAGAAAAAAAGGACGGAGATAGAAACACAAGAGAGAGTCAAAAGAGACATCAGAGAGAACAATATAGAGAGGAAAGAGTCCAAAGAGGGAAAGAAAAAAAGAGAGCTGAAAACAAGTTCTAAAATTCAAAAAATGAGATTCCGTATCTGAAAATCATAAGCCAAGAAAAATAGAAAGAAAACTGGAATTTCCGATGAAGATTTGAAGAGAAATAATTTGAAAATTCGATTTCTTTCTTTCTGGGCTTCGAAAAGTTGTTCTTGAGCTGTGGAATAGCTGTATTGTCGCTGTTGTTGCTGGCAACCGTACTGAGCTCTGTTTGGTTTCGATTTCGCCTTTATTTGCCCAACTTGTTGGTGATTTCACTGTTCAGCTAGGTCAGTTCTTAAATTCCTTGTATTATGTTTTCGTTGAATGATTGACGATTGGGCGAATTCCAATTAACTATTTTATATATGCCAAAGTTAAGAATTCTGTTACTTTAATGTGCCATGAATGTATATTTTTAATTTGATTGAAACGTTTAAATGACTCAAAATGAGATGTTTTATGTGAATTACGCATTTCATGCTCTCAATTAGGACATTGTTGTTAGTTGTGAGTTTTTGATTGGTTGGATTTGTAACGTCAAAGCTAAGAGATATGCTCTAGGAGTAGTTCATATGTTGCTGGTAAGTTATTGTATGCAAATTTGTATTTAACTGACTCTCAACGATTTCAAACATCATTTCTATCCTAGTTCAGTTAGATAGTCCGTCACTGGCGGATTGATTTTGAATTGAGTTTCGTCCGTAGGAACAGCTTCGCATTTTAGTCTTGAAATATTCTGTCAGGTTCAAAGCGATCCATAGTTGCTGCAAATTAGCTCCAAGACAGATGCGTTACTGCTGAAAATCAGCCATGAAAACTCCATTTTTCCGCCACGGAATCCAATTCTTAAAGCTACCTTAAACCACTCCAAAATCTAGCCATAACAAGCAGTAAAACGCAGCAAAACCCGCTGCAAGGCTGCCGAAAAATAGCTCCAAAGCAGGCCCAAATCAGCGCCCCAGAAATGCTGAAAGCAGATCGCCAAAATACCCCCAAAATAGCCCAGTAACGACCTAAAATACAACCCTGCTTCTTGGTGAAAATTAGCTACAAAACAGCCCCCAAACTACTCAATAACGAGCTCATATCCACTCCAAAAATGCAGCAACACCAGCTGCGAAGATCAGTTGCAAATCAGTCCAAATACTACATCAAATTCCACCCTAAAATAGCAACAAAAACAACTACAACACAGCCTCCCCCCCCCCAGGACCACCCGTTAACCACCTATTGTGGCCATTTAATACCACCAATAACTTAACTCAATCCAAGTTCTTAATCTTTTAAGTTTTGGTTTGTTCTAGGTTTTGGTTCAAGGTCGTTGTTAAGTTTGTGGTTGACCGATTCTGTTCTATTAGAAGTTCCATGTTTCGCCTTTTGTTTGGAGAAAAATCAAAACTACCAGAATTCCTTGTATTGTTGCATCACCAGAAGTTCTTGTATCTAAATAAATTTCCGGCAATCAATGTCCACCTTTTACGGCTCATTTTTTATATTCTCTCATTCTTGTTATTTAAGAAATGTTTGATTAGTCTATTTCATGGCATTGGAGTGTTTTGTTAGTCAGATTTCTTCATAATAGTTGCTTGAATTGGTGTTTTATATTTTTACTCCATGACAATGAAATACTCCATGAATATATGAAGAAAGTACGTCAAAAAGGTTTGTAGTACAAGCTTGTTCAATATAGTAAATAGAAAGGATTAGTTTTTCTGTCATCATGTTACCTTCTTTGCTGATCATATTCTGAAATTATGCTTGTTAATTTGATTTGATTTGGACACTACATAAGTTAAAAGAGTTGATGACAAAGTTATTTTTTAGTTGATTTGTTTGAACTTACAACAATCCTAAACTTAGGAAATAATTAATTCATGAATATCGTAGCTTGTTTTAGGCATGCTATTTCAAAAATTACCTTCTTAAACTCGGGTGTGAATTTATGTTGCCCAAATTCAAATCTCAACAATGTTAGATAAAATATGTTGCGGATCGCGGGTGCATTTCATGTGACATGATTACGGGTTCCAGAATTAAGACCAACGTATGTGTTCGCGCAACGTTGGGCGAAACAATCTTAATCTTAATAAAATACTATCGTGGTTGCGTACATGTTCGCGTGACATAATTACGATTCTAAAAGCAAAATCGGAGTATGCGCAACTTTGGCCCAATTTTCTTAACATTAGTAAAGCGTTATTAATTGTGGACACGTTCGCCTGACATGATTTTTGACGCACCAAACAAATGGGTATACGTGCGCGTAACCCATTTCAAGATAATTTTCTTGATTAAAAAGCGTTGAAAGGTAAATGAACATAGGTTTTAAAATCAGTAATTAAACAATTTTAATAAGCCAAGTATGATCAAAGCGACCGTGCTAGAACCACGGAACTCGGGAATTCCTAACACCTTCTCCCGGGTTAACAGAATTCCTTACCCAGATTTTTGTATTCACGGACTGTATTACAGAGTCAACTGTTCCTCGATTCAGGATTTTAAACCGGTGACTTGGGATGCCATAAATCTCCCAAGTGGCGACTCTGAATTTAACGTAAATAATCCCGTTTTGATTGTCCTTAAATTGGAAAAACTCCCTTATACCCCTTTACGGGGTGTAGTAAAAAGTAGGTGTGACAATAGGGACTTCCTCACAGGGCAATGCACTTAATAGGAAAAGTCTCTCAGCTATGCAGGAGAAGGTGACAAGGCTTACATTCGAGCTTGAAGCGGCCAATGAATGAGAAAGCTTAGAGATGCACAACTCCTTGGTATGCAAGCTCAAATCAGAACTCTCCTTTCTTCTGGAGATTTTCTATTGCCTCGGTCTCGTGAGTCATCGCTAAAGGCCCGACCTCCGCGTGATCGTTCCTCCCGTCCTCCCCGTGATCGTTCTGCTCGTCCTCCACATGATTGTTCTTCCCCTTATCCACAAGACCGTTGTTACCGTCTTCTAGATGAAAGTTCATCAGATAATGGTGATGCTGTGAAAAATACACCTTGAACAATACATTGATATACTTTGAACTAGACTAATAGAACTTGTTTTGAATTCGAATGAACATTTTTGATCTTATTGTAATTACTTAGTTCTTAATTGGTTTTGAATTGTGTTGTTTAATTGAACTTGTTTATTCTAAAATATTGATTGGGATGTTTGGTTGGATATGGGTGTATGGGTGATTGGATTTGTGGTGAATTGAGGGTTATTTGATGTGAATTGGGGGTTATTGGTATGTTGAATATATGTTTTTATTTGGCAGGTGGTGTAGGCGTGTAGCTACCAAACTAGGCATTTTCTATCAAAATTATGCGCAAAAAACCGACCGACTTCGGTCGATAAAGAAAAAAAATTAAATTAAAAAATACCGATCAATGTTGGTAAATTAATGCACGTTAATTACCAAAAATTCAACAATATCGACCAATATTGGTCAGTAAATTAGCTACCAATGTCCAGAAAATCAAGATTACCGACCAACTTTGGTCAATAATCTTAAATTTTAATTATTTTTAAAAAAGAAATTTTCTTATACCGACCAACGTTGGTCGGTAATTAAAATATTATTTGATTAATTTATTTTTATTTACCGATCAAAATTGGTTGGTAATTAAAATATTATTTGATTAATTTATTTTTCTTTACCGACCAACAGATGGTCGCTTATACTGACTGACCGATGTTGGTTGGTAATTTCCTACCGACTTTGGTCTGTATGCTCTACCGACCATTTAATTATCGACCACATATTTTGGACGGTTATAGGTCATTACCGACCGAAATAGATTGTTTTTTTGGACTATTTTAAGCTGATTTTTAGTAGTGTATAGTTCTCGTACTTTCAATATCATCTTCTTTTTTAATGATGATTGGAGTACTTAGTATTTTTTCCCCGTTTTTGAACATAGAGTATTTTTTTTTCCTCGAACAGATAGAGTACTCGAAATCCAGTAAATTACACTTCAACTCTGCGTTGGTGTTTAGTGTTTACCCATCAAGCAAAACTATAATGGCATTCAACCACTTATAACTAAAGAATTTCCAACATAGGAACATCGTATCCAATTTTGTTCGGACTACAAGTTTGAATAACTGGACTAACAAAGTTACTTATTGATTGCACTTCATTTTGATGCATAGTCTATATATAATATAGCCTATCATCTTTTCAACCAAAAAATCCATTTAATGTGACGTATAAAGGCGAAAAGGAAGATGGTTTGGTGCTATTGATTAATCATTATATAACAACTGACAGCTTGTATTATTCATAAACAGTATGTATCATTATTAGTAAAATAAGATATTAGGGAAATATAACACCAACTAATGCTATCAATAAGGTCAATCTGTCAAAAACAACAAGCAAACTGGAAAGGGACGAAAAGGAAAACAAAGGCATAAGGCAACAGAGATTAACGATCATCATAATTAGTTCTAGCTAATAGCAACTCCAATTAACATACTATGGAAGTATATACATTCCAAATTGATTGATGAACATCATGTAGTGTACAAATATTTAGTTGCAAATTACCGTAGAATTTGTATCCAAATAAATCAAATTTACTCTTAATCGCTTAAAGTCAGCAATCCGATAATAAAATCATAACTAATTACTTGTCACTTGGTGAACTTCATATCTTCCACAGTTGAGATCGAGATCGTACAAACTCCATCAGTGGCGTAATTTTTCCTTTCCCCTCCCATCCTATCATGTAATAAAACAAATCTAAAAACAAAAAGTATGAATAAGGGGATTCAAAACAAAATTTTGAATATTTCAAATTCTGCATATATAAAATTTATTTTGCATGTGTACATAATACAAATCACAAAAAAAATTAGCATATGCAGAATCTGTCTTAAATACAATATGAAAACACAGTCAGCCAGCATATTAATCAGATTTCTCGAGACACCGCCTTTATAATATCTCACCACGATCGAAAGGCTAGCCTTTAGCATCAACCGAGGAGCCGAAATATATGGCAGTTGGCTGTTTGGCACTTGGCAGAGCTCCCCTTATAACAAGTAAGCACTTTGGCAGTTTGGTTTAATCTATTCTCTGCTTGAGTCACGAATCTCTTTATTCTCCATTTACTATTAGTTTATTCCTGGCCGACGTTACTTTGTAAAAGAAACATCAGAACTTCAGAACAGCAATACGTCTGCAATGTCTGGAAACATCTATATATAAATATAAATATAAAGGTGGGAATTGGCAAGATGATGCTGCAGTCCTCTAAAGCCAACATTCTTATTTATCTTTTTTCTTGTTTTTTTGGACTTTTGTCCTAATTTTAGTACAATTTTCATTATTAAAATATTTTTCCTACATAATTATTGTTATGAGTTTAAATAACGGAAAAGGAGAAAATTTTGGAATTGAATTACATCTTTCATTATATACATTAATTATGAATATTAAATAAGGGAGAGGAAGTGATTCAATTTAATTAGACAAAATAAGCAGCTTTAATGACTTAAAGAAGAAAATGTGTAAATAAAGCTGATGAGTGAGTATTAGCATTCTAATGAGAAACGGTTTCTGCCCACTCTTTCTATTTTTCTTCACAAATCCAATGAAAGCTCTTCATTTCATTTTTCCAATCGTTATTAGAAGTAATTATACAATTATTAGTATTAAATTGTATTGAATCTGTTATCTATATTTTGATCGTTTCAATTCTCTGTTTGACCACTCAATTTCCAATCCAACTATATATTGTGGTCTCTGGTTTTATTTGAACTATATAACTGATGAGTTTTCAAGTTCTTTTTCGTTTTAACAGTATTCCGTATTACATGTTAAAATTAGAGTAAAATCAAATATTTCAGCAAATGCTTGTGCATCTACACTTATACATATCAGACAATGTTTATGTATATGGAATAAACCAAGGTCAAGATGATGACGATACTAAAAATATCTTTCTATCAAGTTCCAAGAGCTGGTGAAGAAATTTGGCAAGCGTTTATTTTAATGATACATGATTAATTTTGGCAAGCATTTCTATGAATTTTCATTACTTTTGTGGTTTGTATGCAACTTCTATTTTCAAGTCACCTTTGTTGTTTTATTTTTGAGTATGTTGTATATGGATCATGGTGTCACAATGGTAACCCCGGTGTTACAAGAATTTTTCTTATTTGTTTTTTGTTTTGTTTTGGAGAATAGAAAATATATGGTATAGAAGTTCTTATATTTTGCTGGATTTTACTAATAGATAATAGGTCATTGCGTGAAGAATACGATTTGTATCTAACTTATAGAGATATAACGTGGCATTTTTCCGAAACTAAAATGACCAATTATTTTTCATCACTTTTTTCGCATTTTTCTCTTGCCTAATTAGAAGTGTAACAATTTTAATTATTTTCGATTCTTTTATTTAAGGTTTTTTATATATAGTAACTCCCAAAAATTAAATTGGATGTGGTAAAAAAATTAAGATTTTCCCCCTTTTTAAAGGTTTTTGAATAATATATTACCAAAATATTAAATTTAATGAAGCAAATTGAAAAAGCAACTGTAGGGAAAAAAATAGAAGGAAAGAAAAGAAAAATAGTTTGTAGAGGCAGTATAAGATAGAAAAAGAGAGAAAAAGAGAAAAAAATAGTAGAGAGATTAGGGAATTGAAAAGGAAAGAAAAAGAAGATCAATACAAAAAATAGAGAGATTTTCTTTTTTATTTTTAGTTTCTTTACTTTTCACTTCATTTTTATTAAATGTTTTACTATTTAGTGAAAAGAACAAATCAAATGCATATAATACATTCATGTATTTAACATATAACTCAACTAAGAATCACATATTTATTTTATATTGTATGATATTTATTATAACTGCACGAAGCGCGAACAAGTTCTCTAATTAAAATATAAAATAATAAAAATTATTCGTCTGGAAAACTCTAGTACATACTAGAACAATGTAGAAGGTCAAGTTTTTACTAATATAGGAGTAATTTTTTATATCCCTACTTGTTCTTCGTGCTTGTGTCCTCGATTAGTTGGTGTTTATCTATATGGTCAAAGTTGGCCTTTTTTTTATGTTATTAAATTCAATTATGCTGTTATTATATTCCAACATCGGGCGTTGCTTATTGTTCAGCTGATTAGGACAAAATATGCAAAATTTGGGGTCATATTGGGGACACAAGTGGCACTTTAATATAATTTAATCAACGCATTAGGCATTTGCGTCTAGGTGGTGTCAGAATAAAAATTCAATATTAATCCCGCTGTGAAAGTAATTGGATATTCGTACGATCATGGTCTCCAACTTTGCCATGCAGCAAACCCCGAAAACATAAAAATATAAAGAGAATCAACAAATTAATGACTTTTTAAATACAGTTGTTGTTGCCGGTTGTCAATCACTGACCTTTTGATAGTAACTTTATGCTATTTTTGAGAGTCCGGAACCAAAGTGTGATTTTTTTTTACTCAAACTATACAAACAAGTGGTAAAAAAAATGACATTTTTATATATAGCGCCATAATACTTGGTGCTATATACTAACAGTAACGAAACCGTTAAGGTATAGCGCCAGGTATTGTGGCGCTATACTGTTAAAGCTGACATAGCCAGGTATAGCGCCACAATACCTGGCGCTATATATACAGCATTAATGTATAGCGCCAGGTATAGTGGCGCTATACATAGATTTCCTGGCCCCACCAATAACGTGACTTCAATAATTCAAAAGCGTATAGTGCCAACCTTTTGGGCACTATACCTACATAAAAAAAAATCCCGGCTAGCCATTTCCTATATAAAAAGGTTAGAATTGTATAGAAATTCATTCAAAAATTTTGTTACCTCTTGTTGAAACGTTTATTGTTCTTAAATTCTCCAGCATTTTTTCATTATGTCAGAATAGCGTAAAATAAGAGTTTTATTATATTGGGGGGTGAGGTTGTGATGGAGAATAACTCTGTGGGCTACAGTTTACCTGCTCAGTGTCATGTTAAATTGTCACTTACAATAGAGTACGATAAATTGATATCGTTGTTATGCAAAAAACTGAGTGTGAGGAAACGTTCAGTGATACTTAAAGTAACCGGAAGATATTCGTATTCCGTCACTCCGCAAGGGGTTGCTTTTTACTCGGAGTTTAACATCGACGATGATGAAACTTTGAGTGATTTTCTAAGGACTCCGGACGAATGCCGGGAATTTCTTGTAATCACAATGTTGGAGATGTACGTGAAGGTCGAAGACGTTCCAAAAAACGAGGTTGTGCGTAGCAGAGATAACCCCCAGTCATCGGGTGGTTATTATGGAGCAGTTTTTGCCGGACAGGTTTCGGATAAAAGAGTTTTCCTTGATTTAAACTTATCACCGCCAGCGAATGAGCAGCGAGAAAATAATTTATACCCTGCTTTCCATAATTCACAAGACGAGTGGTAACTTCAATTTTCATTTGTGTTAATTATGTATATTTTGGCGTATTGAATTTGTATTAACGCTCATATATTTAATAGGGGGTACCGGCCGGATATGAATTTTACAAGTGGCTCATCCGGTAGTCATCACTTAATTGAAAACGCCCATCATGAAATTTCATCACATTACAACTTGTAAGTGAAGTGATGTAGCCATATGGAAATTATTTATTAATTCAGTAGCTTATATTTTTGTTGGTTGTGCAGTGAAAACGAGCAAGTTGAACCACCCGTACTCACTCAATTGACCGAAAACAACGTATTACATCGGGATCTGGCAGATGCACAGAGTGAGGAACAGAACAGTGATTACGATAACAATGCCGATGAATCCGGAGAAGAGACACCCTTTTTTCGTGAGGATGGTGATGAGCAGGATGAGGAGGAAGGGCCTAATTTGAAGAGAGACCCCCCTAGACGAAGAGTGTATGAGTCCGAAGTGTCGTTTCATTCAATGGAGATTCCTTACATTGATAACTTGCCAACCGTGCCGGATGTGGAAGCTCTAACAAGGGATTTTGATGAAATCCTCACAGCAATATGGGATGAGTCTAGACCAACGGTGCTTGCAAAGGGGATGCTTTTTCCTGATAAAACACGCTTAATCAGAGCTTGTAAAATACACAACGTAAAAGAGTGTCGTGGAATGCAGGTATGGGAGTCAAGTCCGATGGTATACAAGGTTGTTTGCCGCAGGTGGTTTTGGCCATGTAATTGGATGTTGCGTGCAACCAAGAAGAAGACAGGTATGTGGAAAGTGGGTAAATACATTCCCACCCACACATGCGAAATGGACACATTCAACGGGAATCACTTCAACTTGGATATTGACTTGATTTCTCTTGTACTTATTGCGCATATCGAAGCGTCCATAAGGTATACAATCAAAGAGTGCATTACATCGGTCCACCAGGAATATGGCCATACCATTACGAAAAGAAAGGCATTTCTCGGGCGCAAACGAGCGTTTGAAATTATCTACGGTAATTGGGATAAGTCATTTGCATCTCTGCCAAAGTACATGGCCGCATTGCAGCACTTTAACCCCGGTACAGTTGTTGAATGGAAGCTTGAGCAGAGTCCGGGAACACTAGAATACATATTCAATTACGTGTTATGGGCGTTTAAGCCAGCAATTGATGGTTTTTCGCATTGCCGGCCAGTAATATCCATAGACGGAACTCATGTCTATAGAAAGTACGATATCAAGCTATTGATAGTTGTGGCAGTAGATGCTAATGGACAGATATTTCCTCTAGCTTTTGCTGTTTGTGCCAATGAAAGCACAGAGACGTGGACGCTGTTTTTGAACCACATGAAAGAGCACGTTGTCAAATAGCGTTCAGGTATTTGTCTAATATCTGATCGGCACGGTGGTATATTAAGTTCTGTGGAGAACTTGCCTGCATGGCAAGAACATTATGTATACCACCGTTATTGTGAGGCACTTTAAGGCCAATTTCCAGAAGGCACATCCCAACAAGGATCTACATGATTTGATGTGGATGGCAGCAACAGACCACCAACAGCATAAATTCCAGAGGCATATGGATTCTATCAGGCAAGAAGACGAGGCAACCTATCATTGGTTAATGCGACATGACCCTGAAAAATGGACATTGCATGCGGATGGTGGCAGACGATGGGGAATTCTTACTACAAAAGTGTCAGAGTCCTTCAACGAGTTATTGAAGTCGACAAGAGGATTGCCCGTCACAGCCATGGTGCGGATGTCGTTCAAGCATATGGCAGAGAGGTTTGTTCAACGGTCTGCAGCTGCAACGGAATTGATGGAGAGGGTGTTGAATTTATGCCAGTGCCTATGAAGAGATTTGAGAAATACAGACGGCGAGCACATTGGCATTCATTTTTGCAGTATGATAATGAAAGAGGTGTTTTTGAAGTTCGCACCGCTATCCATAATAATCAGGGTAATAATGTACATACTGTAAATGAATCTGTAAGGTTATGCTCCTGTGGGAAATGGCCCATCTACCACATGCCTTGCTCACATGCCATCAAGTATTTTCAACGTGTTGGTTATGCGGAGACCAACTATGTTGATCAACAATATAGTGTTTCCAAGTACCTAAACACATATAGTGGTCAGTTGCAGCCAGTGGGTGCTGAGCATTATTGGCCTCCGGAACCCTTTAAAATGGTGTGTAACAAGTCCTATTTGCATAAAACACAGGTGCAGAAGAGAACACATATACGGAACCAAATGGATGTTAGTGACACCGTTTATGCGTGCAAATGTGGTATATGCTCGCAAACAGGACACAACCATCGTAAATGTCCTTCAGCTGGTTTGGGTGGCAAAACTAATCAAGCTCGTGGTGGGTGTTCTTCTAGTGTACCTAACTACCCATGAGTTGATGTTGTAATAATTAGTTGTTATATCTATGTTGCAAGATTTATGAAATAAAATTATGCTTGTTAACTATTATTTGTACTTTCCCATTTTACCTATTTAAATAATAATTTAATAAAATTATCTGTATATTTATTATGTGTGTGTTGTCTTGTCGAACTGAAAAAGCTAACCAGCTGACATAAAGTTGTCTTGTCAACATCATGATATTTAACACGCAAAGTATAGCGCCATTAGATAGTCCGTTATGTGTGTGTTGTCTTGTCGAACTGAAAAAGCCGACCAGCTGACATAAAGTTGTCTTGTCAACATCATGATATTTAACACGCAAAGTATAGCGTCATTAGATAGTACGTTATGTGGGTGTTGTCTCGCCTATAAATAACGGGCTCATTGTAGTAATGTTGTGTGCTCAAAATTTACTAAAAGCAAATATTTTATTAAAGGTAAGGGTTTTTTTTACTAAAAGCAAATATTACACAAATGGCTCAACCTCTTAGTCCACCAAAGTGCAACTGTGGAAAAGCATGCTTGATGCAAAATTGTTGGGAAGGTGGTGAAGTTGGACGCCGCTACTGGCACTGTATGAACCAGTTTACAAGGTTCCCGGCGAACCTATTTGTGATTTTCAAGAATGGGTTGATGAACCATGTTATCAGGAATGTTACGGAGAACAACTCCAGTTTCTTCATAATATGTGTTTAAGATAACAGAAACATGAAAAAGAAAGCAATAGAATTATTGCAGACTTGAGGGCGAACCTGAAGGAGGTGGGAGAAGAAAAATGGAAAACACAATGGAATTGTGAAGCACAAAAGGATCGAAAAAAAATATAAACTGGAACTTGCGGAGGTGAAGGCGAAACTGAAAGAGGTAGAAGAAGAAAAAGAACAACTGGAAGAACGATTTAAGTGGTTGGAGCGGAGAATAAATAGCAACAGGGGCTAAACATTGGCATGTATGTGTTTAGTGTATTTTTCATATTTCATGTATTTTTATTATGTTGGCCTGCGATATTTGTGTTTGTGATTGTGTTTGTACTGTAGTAATGTTTTCCTTGTGTGTTGTACTAAATTTTATTTTAATTGAAGTAAAAGTTAAGTTTAAGTGCTTGTGTTGTACTAAATTTTATTTTATGAAACTATCAAACAAAATGGAGAACTAAAAAAAGTAATGCGCATATTCGATTAAATAATATTGTTAATGTATACAAAAATATTATTTACACCATGTCAATGTGTCCCGCATCCGGTGTGTCTCAATGCAGCCGCTGGCCTGAGGTGCATCCCCTCCCGCCCGGGTACGCTATCAGGATCATCATCATCAAGTCGTCTCCTTATAGCTGGATGCGGCGCATGATGACATGTATCGGTGGTGCTGTTAGCTCCAGTAGAAGGCTACATAATAATATGAAACTTAGAATAGAAAACTACATAACAATTCACAACAATTTATATTGTCTTACCATCATTGTCTCTAGATCCTGGATGTAGTCATCTGTCGCTGCATCGCATGAAGCCTTAAAAAGGAAATTAATAAAGTTAAAGAAAATAAATAAGTTACAGTTAACACAAATTCAAATTCAATACTAATAAACTCATACCTGCGCATGTGATGTGGATCCATAACTCAGTCAGCGCCCACTATAAAAATCTCGAGTCGGTCGATCCTCAACAGTGGTAGACGGGCCTGGGAAGTATCTACCCCAATCCACTCCTTGAATATCCGAGCCCGTGATCAATAACTGACCCAATGGGGTCACCTGCGATGGCACTGGAGTGCGATAAATTCCAAGGCTGTAAGACGGCATGTCCGTCTCATGCATGCCACCTGCCATATCAGCAGCAACATCATTAGCAGGAGCCTCAACGCCCCCTTGCTGGGGACCACCTCCTCTCCGCCCACGACCACGTCGTCCAGCACCACCAGCTCGTGGGATACCACGGCCTCGCTGGTACGTTGTTGGGTCCATATAATCAGCTTCGTGTGCCAAACGCTGATCCGATCGAGCTCGTTGCAGTGTCTGCGCAGCCACATCCATGAATCGATGACTATACTCCTGCATGGCCACAGGATCATGGACATAACTCTGCATCTGCTGCCCCATATGATAGACGGTATACAATCCAATCGCCTTCACAAAGTAAATAATATAAACTACATATTTGGCACTAAATTATAGCTATATAACTAATAATAATAGAAAACATACCAGGGCCTCTTGTCTCCCGGCGTATGGGACGTACCGATCGTGTGTCTGATGAACTGGGTTCCCGATAAAAAGCCGGGAAATAGTGCGGTACCATGCCATATAACGTGGAATAGGAAAGTGCTGCGGAGGTGGGGTCAAGTCCCCTCGCCGGTCCCAGGTACCCAACTGCTCGTTAAGCCATGCCATAAATGTGTCGTCTGCCCTGGACCGATCATCCCTCTCATAATGTAAAGCATGCCATGCAGGCGGAGTCGGTATAGGCTGCGGCAGGCCAAACTGACGAAATGCCCGCTCGGAGGCATGATGCTTGACAATATCGAGGCATATGAGCGGGACAAAAGCCCTCCAAATATGTCGGCCAAACCTGCAATACGCTGGCAGGGTACCTATCACCTCATCGGTGTACGGCGTCCAGATGAACTATCAAATAAGAACACAAACTGTTAGTGCATATCACTAAGTTAATCTATAATAGGTAAGTTTAGTTAGATATTCACCTGTGCGTCTTCCAGCAGATCCAACACATCCCTGCAGAGGGGGAGATTATGATGGGCATCATACTCTCGTGCAAGAGTACGGCGCATAACCCACCTACAGGCTAGAGGGAGTTGCAGAATTTCTACATTAGCCGGTAGCTATGGTAGAGGTGGCTGAAACTGCAGAAATCGCTCCCAGACCCAAACCTAACATACAAAGTTGACGTAAAGTATAAGATTAACTATAACTTGGTAGAATTGTAACTAATGGATATATTATTTGAATATGTTGTCACCTGTAGAAGTGGCAGAAAGCCACCAACGTCTCTCTGTGTGCCGATGCAAGCCCGACACATCTGCCTGTACAGATATGAGATGACAGCTAGGGCCGTGCATTTGGATAGGATATCCGAAATCCGATTCGATCCACTCTATTTCGGATTTTCGGATTGGATATGGATTGTGTTTTATGAAATTTCGGATTTTCGGATTGGATTCGGATTGGTATGATTTTAATCCGATCCGATCCGATATCCGAATTATATGTACCTATATAAATACACACTAAAATTTTAGGGTTATGCTTATTCATTTTTCACACACCCCCTCACTCACTTAGATTTTTCCGCCTCTCTTGCACCTCTCTTCTCTTCAGTGAAGACTAAAAGAGTCTCAATGACTCAAACTTCCGATTTTACTTTGATTTTATGTCTCTTTCTTCCGCCTCTCTTCTCTTCTCTTCTTTCTTTTATGTCTATTTCATGTTCTATTCTTCAACTTTTGATTTTATTTTGATTTTTTTGTTTGTTTTGGTAGATGGAAGATGAGATAGAGACACCGAATGAACTTTAAATTGTTGAAATTTCTTGTGACAATCCGATCCGACAATCCGAAAAATTATCCGATCCAAAGTTTAAAATCCGATCAAATCCAATGTTAATTCGGATCGGATTCGGATTTCCCTTTCCAGAATCCGAAATCCGAAATCCGAATCCGAAATAGGCTAAATCCGATCCAATTCGATCCGTGCACAGCCCTGATGACAGCACCACCCCAGCTGTACAAAGATGTATCCTCGAACCGGGCAATATGATGCAGAAAACGGAAGCTCACTAGGTTCCCCGAAGTGTTCGGGAACAAGACCCCCCCCCCCCAAATAGAAGGAGCAACAACAGCCTCGTATATCGCTGTACATCCACCTCCGCAGACTCATCGGTGATAGTATGGTGGATTTGCACCAGGTGGTCTCTAATGGGGACCAACTGTATACGACTGGACCCAGACGCTACCGCCTCGTCCTCCGGCATGAAACCCGTGAGCATGTGCAGCATATCCCAATATGCCTGCCACGAATAATATCTCATGGTCGCAGGCAGTAAAACTGGCAAGCCATCAGCGGACAGGCCATATAAAATCTCAGCGTCCTGGAGTGTGATGGTGGCCTCGCCGATGGGCAAATGGAAAGTGTGCGTCTCCAGTCGCCACCGCTCAATCAAGGCCGTGATCAAGGCATAGTCGAGTTGTATCCGGCCAATCCTAATAATCCTATAAAATCTCATCTCCTTCAAGTAATGGACCATGCGGGGATGTAGAACGCGGGGATGACTCAAAAACTCCCACAATAGATCCACTCTCCTAGCCCGGAAAGTCTGCGTAAGCAACTGTCCGTCCCATATATACTCGGATCTATGATGGGGCTGTAGAGCTAATAGATCCAACGTCCGAGGGCCGGGATGTATAGTCGCGTCCATGTCGTCAACTGTAAACTATCATTAATAATTATGTGTTTTTTATTATAATTTAAATTCATATTTTATAATAACTTAATTGTACAAATTATATATATATATATATATATATATATATTATAATTTAAATTCATATTTTTTAATAACTTAATTGTACAAATTATATATATATATATATATATTGGTTTTTATCATTAACTTAATTATTATAATTTAAATTATTATTTTTTAATAACTTAATTGTACAAATTATATATATATATATATATATATATATAATAATGTGTTTTTATTATAATTTAAATTCATATTTTATAATAACTTAATTGTACAAATTATATAATTATATATTTTTATTATAATTTAAATTCATATTTTATAATAACTTAATTGTACAAATTATATATATATATATATATATATATATATATATATATATAATGTGTTTTTATTATAATTTAAATTCATATTTTTAATTACTTAATTGTACAAATTACTAATTATGTGTGTTGATGCAATTATTAACTTAATGTACAAAGTTTGCATTTTCAACTACCAGTATAAGATACTTAAACAAAAGGAATTCTAAGCTAAAATACTACACATTACTACGCTACAAGACTCTAAATTTTACTACGCTATAAGGGTCTACGTTTTACTATGCTAAAAAGGTCTGGATTTTACTACGCTAAAAAATAATCTAAACTAAGCATAAATAATAAATAAATTTAATTTCAAATAAAATACAAAACGGAATAAAAAATATATATAAATCAGGATATTAACAGACAAATTTATTTTACTAATTTATATTTTATTAGAAAACACTAATATTAAATTCAGATAAATTTAACATGCTAGTTTCGGAAAAAAAAACACAAACCGAAATAGAACATATACAAATCAAATAATATATATTATTATAAATGTTTCAACTTAAAATAAATCGAAATACCTCGATTTAGAATTTTGGCAAAGCAAAAAAATTGAAATTTTGACTCCGGAATTGTGAATCAACAATAGCACGAAACTCTACTCGAATGTGGGACCCTTTTTCTTCGAGTTTTATGTGTCGGGGGACCCAATTTTTTTTTTAAAGAAAATGGCAGAAACGAATCGGTGGGGGACCAAGAAGTGGGGAAGAGTTTTAAAATAATGGTGGATGGATGAATTGGAGAAGAAGACGGAGGGGTATAAAATATCTATGTATAGCGCAACTATACCTAGCGCTATACATTAATGCTGTATATATAGCGCCAGGTATTGTGGCGCTATACCTGGTCATGTCAGCTTTAACAGTATAGCGCCACAATACCTGGCGCTATACCTTAACGGTTCCGTTACTGTTAGTATATAGCGCCAGGTATTATGGCGCTATATATAAAAAAGTCATTTTTTTACCACCTATTTGTGTAATTTGAGTAAAAAAAAATCACATTTTGATTCCGGACTCCTATTTTTGATACTCAATTCTATAATTTGGTAGGAAAACGTCCTTTAAGTTATGCAAAATAGTCTCTATATGTTTTTCATTAATAGTTGTGGTCTGCATATCTCAGCCGTTAGTAGCATACATATTGTCACAGTTCAAGTCCCGTGGAACTTATCGTCACTTTAGTCAACTTCGTAGATTTATCTTTTGGGTTACGTTATCATCACAGCCCAAAAGCACGTATACTATATATATTAGGGTAAAATATACTATGTTGAGTAATTGCATATAGAGTGACACGTAGAACCGAAGGCACATAATAGCTAAAATCGAAGACAACTATTCCATTTGTTATTGGAAAGAGTGATGCTCACAAAGATGCAATAAATGCCTTTCACCCGGTAGTATTTAATGGAGAATATTCTACAGTATTTAGTCACTGTTCGTTACAAAAAATTTGTTATTCATGCCCGCCGTTGCACATTCTTCAATGGCCCTCATAATTGACATTAAAAAGAGCATGATCTAGGACTTTATTCCCTAAGTGCAGCTATAAATATTGAGTTCTATTATCATCGCAAGGGATATGATTTTTCTGGCAAACTTACGTTATATCCTATTCAAAAATTTATACAATTCTGAATGTGTTTGGTATGAAGGAAAATATTTTCCTAGAAAATGTTTTCATGGAAAATGAGTGGTTTTATCACTTATTTTCCCTTGTTTGGTTGGTGAGTGGAAAATATTTTTCGAAAAATATTATCTAGTGTTCGGTTTGAGAGTAGAAAATATTTTTTTATGTTACTCTCCTCCTTCCCCCTCCCCCCTCCCCTCACAATTCCCCCAAGTCTCTAAAAATTCACACAAACTCAAAGGAACTAATGTGATACTTTACTTTTTTACGCAAAAATAACGTTGAAATTTGTACTCCATAACTAAAAAGAAATACTCTTTTTTTTTGTTGAAAAAGAAAGTACTCTTTCTACAACATAAAATAAAGTACTCCGTTTATTGTAATAAAAGAAAATACTTTTTCTGCATCATGAAAAGAAAAAACTCATTTTATTGAAATGAAAAAAAAATATTTTTTTTTACATCATAAAAAGAAAATACTTTTTTGTTAAAATGAAAAAAAATACTACTTTTCTACATGAAAAGAAAGTATTTTTTTTGTTAAAATAAAAAAAAATATTTTTTTATATCATAAAAAATACTCATTTGTTTAAACAAACTTTTTTTAATCTATAACATGAAAAGAAAATACTATTAATCATATTTTTATTTAGGGTAGGGGTGGGGTGGGTAGATGGGAGTGGGGCGGGGGTTGGTGGGTAGGGGTGGGTTGATGGGATGTGGAATAGGGTGGGGAAGGTTGAGAAGGAGTTTTGAAAAATATTTTCCCTTCTCGTGATATGGAAACATTTTAGTTCATGAGGAAAATATTTTCCAAAACATTTAGGCCAACCAAACATGGGAAAGTTGGAAAATATTTTCCAAAAAATATTTCCTTCATACTACACACACCCTCTATCTTCTTGCTTTTTGATTTTATTGTTGTTGGGTCAGAAAGCCCTGCTCCCGGAACTATTGCTTTTGCTATTTCATCTTCACCTCAAGACTAAGTATTGAGTATTTGTTCAATTCTTTTACTATTTCAGGATCGAATTAATTCACTTGTCTAGAAATAACGTATAAATTCAACTGTACCGTTTTATAGGTAAACAGTTTGGCGCACACCCTGGGGCCTAGATAGTCGTGTAATTAAGTTGAATCTTGCCTCTTATACTAATGTATTTTGATTATTTGTCCTTGGCAAAAAATCACATAAAATGGCAGATAATGGTGTTAACAACACACACAATCTTGAGGCCCAAGGAGACCACCCTCAGAGCGAAGATTCAATCAGCGATACCCGCAACGAGGAGAGTGATGCCACGTCGATCCATGGTAGACTACACCCGCATCATGTTCGGGAGGCGACCCTTAATGATGCTGAAGAGGAGCATGTTATTGAAGTAGTAAGGGTCCTGCAGGAGTAACAATAGGCCATTCTAGGCCACCTCACACGGCAGGATAAGGTTATGACAGAACTAAAGCAGGCATTGTTGGTGATTCCAATAACGTGAATGGACGAGGTCCAGTTCCTCCCGGTGCTCCCGCAAATCAAACAACGCAGAGGGTCGACAACAGCACCCCGAGGGGCGAGTTCAGATTCGGTGGGGCCGGGGGAGCGGGTCCGGTCATAACAACGAGAACGATCCCTTCAAAAGCGAACTCTTATGGTTTATGAGGGAAGTGAACGTCCGCATGGACAAAAACCCGGGTGCACCACCGGTGCTGAAAGGGTCACACTCAAAGAAGTACACTTAGTTGCCATACAAACCAAGCGCAACACTAGAATTGATCCGGAAGCGGCTTAAAATGCTCGACGTGCCAAAATGTGATGGGACTTTGGACCTTCAGGAGCATATTGTCACATATACAACGGCGATGAAGCGAAACGATTTAGCTTCCCATGAGATTGAATCTGTTTTGCTGAAGAAATTCGGAGAGACTCTCACGAGGGGAGCCTTGACATGGTATTCGCTGTTGCCCGAGCATTCCATAGATTCCTTTGAGATGCTCGCGAATTCTTTTATTAAGGCTCATGCCGGGACCAGAAAGGTACAGGCCCGGAAGGCCGATATAGTCAGAATTGCATAAGGAGAGTCCGAGTTGCTGCAGGAATTCGTCACCCGGTTCCAAAAGGAAAGAATATTGCTCCCAGCTATTCCAGATGGATGGGCAGCTAAAGCATTCGCCAAGGGTGTGAATCCGAGAAGTTCTGATGCTTACCAAAAATTGAAGAAAAGCTTGCTTGAGTTCCAAGAAACGACTTGGGTGGATGTTCACAATCAATATGAATTTAAGATGAGGATTAAAGATGATCAGATTGGCTTCCTAGCGTCGATAAAAGTTCGGGAGAAGAATAAAAAAAATCAAAAGATGATTTCGACACAAATAGACGGTCTTCGAAGGGCCAGTTTTTGCCATACGAATGGGCCGAATGACACGACAGAGGTTTTCAATCGGCACACAGGTTTGTTACCGATAGAAGAACTTATCGCGACCGGAACAACAGATTATTGCAGGATAAGGAAATGTCAGGTTCTCGGGATCCTTCCAATCCCAAGCTATCAGAATACTACATTAATATTAGTATAGTAGAGTTGGTATCGGATATGAGGAACATTAAAGAAGCATGATTCTCGAAAACGATGAGGTCTGATCCCAGCCAAAAGGACCCTAATTTGTGGTGTGAATACCACGAGACGAATGGCCGCCGAACTGGGGACTGACGTCATCTGCGTGAAGAGGTGGCGACATTACTGAAAAATGGCCATATTAGGGAATTCTTAAGTGACTGGGCCAAGAGCAATTACGGTCGCAATCGTGATAATGTGGAGCCCTTAAAAATAGGAGAAGATCCCCGTGCCAGAAGATCAACATGATTTTTAGGGGGGACGAGATTAATGGAGTTACCCTCTCGGCAACAAAAAAGACAAAGGTAATAGTAACCCTCGGCAAGAGGCTTCGGGAAGTTGCTGAAGACGACATCACTTTCACGGAGGAAGACGCAGACGGATTGTTGCTACTGCACACCGACGTATTGGTAATTTCTTTAAATGTATTAGATTTTAAAATCAAACGTGTTCTGGTGGATCTAGGAAGTTCGGCCAATATCATACAATGGAGGATATTGGAGCAAGCCAAACTTACTGGAAGCATCATTCCGGCCACAAAACCCCTTGCCGGATTTAACCTCGCAAACATGACAACCCTGAGAGAAATCCTGATGCCCACAAATGCTTAAGGGGTGATGAAGATGACTTTTTTTAAGGTTGTGGACAGCAATATGGGTTACAACATTATTTTGGGAAGACCATGGTTGCACGAGATGAAAGTCGTGCCTTCAACGTACCATAAATTTTTGAAATTCCCAACTCCCAAGGGGATTAAACAGATAAATGGCGACCAATCGGCGGCAAGGGAGATAAATGCAATTTTGGTCTCCAGTAGCAAAGGGAAGGAGCATACGACATAGAAATTACAAGAACCGACGCATGCCCCTGAGTCGAGTGAAGTTAACCAAGGGGAAGAGGCATCAGAATCTTATCAGGTACCGAGATATTTCTAGGTACCAGAAGAGACGGATGCAACAAAGTCCACATCGAAAGAGCTTGAGCAAGTCGCATTGTTTGAAAAGTTCTTAGAGAGGAAATTCCACTTGGGGATAGGATTGCATCCCGAGCTCAGGTCTGGATTTATTGAATTTCTTAAATTTAATGCTGATTGTTTTGCATGGTCACATGCGGATACGACATGTATCCCAACGGAAGTGGCCGTACATAAGCTAAGCTTGGATCCCAGCATTCCTCCGGTAAAATAAAAGAAATATCTGATTGCGAGGCCAGAAATAAATTTGTCAAAGAGGAGGTAACTCGCTTACTTGGTATTGGTTTAATCCAAGAGGTAAAGTATCCAGACTAGCTAGCTAACGTAGTAGTAGTTCCTAAGAAGAATAATAAATTTCGCATGTGTGTAGACTAAACTTGAATAAGGCATGTCCAAAGGACTCGTTCCCATTTCCAAACATCGATCAAATGATTGATGCAATAGTCGGGCACAAGTTAATGAGTTTCCTCGATGCCTACTCCGAGTACTACCAAATTAAGATGAACCCAAAGGATTAGGAAAAGACTTCGTTGATAACTAATTTCGGCACATATTGATATAATGTGATGACCTTCGGTCTAAAAAATGTCAGAGCTACATATGAACGGCTCGTAAATAAGATGTTTGAAAAACAAATAGGGAAAACCATGGAAGTTTGTTTAGACTATATGTTTGTAAAGTCTTTGAATGCAAGTGATCATCTTAAGAATTTGCAAGAAACTTTTGACATCCTAAGGAAGAATTACATGAAGCTTAACCCCGAGAAGTGCACGTTCAGGGTCAGCTCCTACAAGTTCCTAGGATTTTTGGTATCACAAAGGGGGATTGAGGTAAACCCCAACAAAATCAAAGCCATCGAAGACATTCCGGACCATCTATCAAGCGTGAAAAAAGTTCAAAGGCTCATAGGGAGATTGGTCGCTTTGAGCAGGTTCATTTCCCGGTCATCAGAGAAATGTCATCGTTTCTTCTTGCTACTCAAAAAGAAAAATAACTTTGAATGGACCCCAGAATGCCAACAGGCTTTGAGGGATTTGAAGAGGTACTTGTCAAGTCCTCTGTTTCTATCAAAGCCGGAGTAAGGCGAAACACTATTAATCTACCTAGTAGTCTTGGAGGTAGCAATAACCACCATTTTAGTCCATGAGGATAAAGGTACGCAATCTCCCACTTATTACGTTAGTAGAATTTTAACGGGAGAAGAAACTCGCTACCCACATTTGGAAAAGTTGGCCTTAGCTCTCGTAGTCGTCGCTCGAAAGCTGAGACCTTACTTCCAGTGTCACCCGATAGTTGTGGTGACTACCTTTTCCCTGCGAAATATTCTTCACAAACCCGAACTCTAGGGTAGATTGGCCAAATGGGCCATCGAAATGAGCGAATTCGACATAGTGTATAAACCTAAGACTGCGATTAAGTCGCAAGTTTTGGCCGACTTTGTGGCCGATTTCAATTCGGGATTGCTACCTCTAGCAACTAAAGAAGTAGTGATGGTGTCAGAATTGACATTAGGATTTTGGACCTTATTTACGGACGGAGTTTCCAATGTAAAGGGGTACAGGCTTGGCATAGTGCTAACCATGCCTTCGAGAGGAACCCTAAGGCAGGCCATAAGAATGGTCCCTTTGACTAACAACGAAGTAGAGTGTGAAGCATTTATTGAAGGACTCAAATTGGCCAGGGACTAGATTCCCAGGTCTTAGAAGTCAAGTTCGACTCCCAGCTGGTGATAAACCAGGTCTACGGGATCTTCGAAACTAAAGAGGAGCGCATGCAACAATACGCAGTTAAGGTTCAGGCTCTTCTTGCTCGATTCCGGGAGTGGTCAATTACACATATCCTGAGAGAAGTAAATGCAGAAGTGGATTCACTAGCTAACCTCGGTTCATCAATAAAAATAAAGGGATCAGATTCCGGGACGGTAGTGCAACTTATGCACTCGGTTTTAGATGTAGATAGCTACTATGAGGTGAATACGACTAATTTGGTCTGGGGCTAGAGGAATGAGATCATTTCTTATCTAAGACACGGGAAGTTTCCTGAAGACTCCAAGGCATACCGGGCATTGTGCGCCAAAACGGCATGATGTAGCTTCAAAGGAGGCCAACTGTACAGGAAATCTTTCCAAGCTCTACTGACCTGATGTATGGGAGCCTCCAAAACTAATTATGTTATGCAAGAATTCCACGAAGGGATATGTGCAAATCATTCGGGCGTAGACTCTTTAGTACTAAAACTGGTAAGGCAAAATTTTATTGACTCCGAATGGAACAAGACGCCAAAGCTTTCGTGCAAAAATGTGATAAGTGTCAATGCTACGCACCACTGGTACATTAACCAATAGAACCATTACACTTGATTTTGTCCCCATGGCCGTTTATGAAGTGGGGAATGGATACCGCCGGACCACTGTTGCCGACTCCTGGTAAGGTAAGATTTCTTTTAATTTAAACTAAATATTTTTCTAGGTGGGTTGACGCATGTCCTTATTAGAAGATCGACGTACGTGAGGTGGTGGATTCTTTGTGGGAAAACATAATTTGCAGATTTGGAATACCAAAAGAGATAACCTACGATAACGGGCCACATTTTATAGGCGCAAAGATCACATAGTTCCTTGAAGACTTAAAAATAAAAAGAATCACATCTTCCCCTATAATCTGAGCGCAAATGGTCAAGCGGAATCAACGAACAAAGTCATTATACAATATCTCAAGAAGAGGTTGGAAGCGAATAAAGGTAAATGGCCTGAGGAACTACCTGGAGTGCTAGGGGCGTAACGAACAACGACCAAATCAAGCACAGGAGAAACTCCTTTCTCCCTTGTATACAGAGTAGAAGCCTTAATCCTGGTGGAAGTAGGAGAGACTACCTTGAGATATTTCCAAGCTAGTGAAGAAACAAACAACGAGGCGATGTTAGTCAATTTGGAGCTACTCGATGAGCGCAGGGACTTGGTGCATATAAGAATGACAGCCCAAAAGCAGAGAATAGAAAGATATTATAATCGAAGAGTCAACCTCCGTTATTTCAAAGTGGGAGACTTGGTTCTAAGGAAAGTAACTCAAAATACTCGGGAACTCAACGCAGGGAAGCTAGATCCAACCTGGGAAGGCCCCTACCAGGTTTCAACTGTCACCGAAAAAGGTCCATACGAGTTGGAGAATCGGGATGGACAAAGTTGTCAAGCAACTGGAAATGGCACACCTCAAGAGATATTATTGCTGATAAACATCACATGTACTGAAAGTATGTGCTACACTCTTTTTTTCTTCGTCCAATTTTTGTCCGAATTGAGTTTTTCTGACAAGGTTTTTAACGAAGCAGCAACGGATAACATACTACAACGAAGGTCTCAACAACAGTAATAAGACCTTTAATAGCAAGGAACACAAGCAAAGAACCACTCCGGTGCGGTTAGATAATCTTTGTCTCGATAGCAAAATTTCCACCGGGAAAATAAGTTTGCTTTCAAGCAAAAGTTACCCAATCGTTCACAAGTGCAAACCACTAGAGGATTGTTAGATAGTTTTTGGCTCGATAACATAAATTCCTAAGGGAAAGTGAAGTTTGTTACCAAACTGAAGATTATCTAGCAATTCATTAGAGGAGTCCTCAAAGGTGCAAAACTTCCAGTGTTCCAATTTGCATTCTTCGCATTCAAACACATTGGGGGGGGGATGATATGAGGACACGACAACAATGACTGCCACGTCGATTGGAATACAAAAAACGGAAATATAGTTGTATCATTGGGACCGAGGATTGTGCCGCCAGCCCTGTAGAAACAAGTTGTATAAGTTAGCCACAAGAAATGACAATTTCTTTTTAGCATAACGAATGCTTATGTACCTTTTGAAAATGGAAGGAATAAAGTAAATTCCTTTGATTTCTATCTTATTTCTTGTCTAAACGATGAATTGATTTTATCATTTGAAAGTTAAACAAGTACTTCAAATGCTAATGTCGTAATAAATATGAGACGTCCTCTTCAAGAGCACCGTAAACATAAAAGGATCCTCTCTTATAAAAACTCTCACGATAATGGTTGATTTCGGAAGAACTTGTTCCCTATATCCAAATGCTTTTGGGGAAAATACACTAAGGACTTACATAATCAGACACAAACGGCAAAACTTGCGCAAAACACTTAAGCAAGAAAGAATGCAAAGATTAAAATTTGCATAAATGTTCAAACAAAAGAACGCAGAAAGATTCATGCAATACTTGAGCAAAACGATATTTTTATTCACAATAAAAGTGCCAAAATGGCACAGGTACAAAAGTTAGAAAAAGGATAAAAACCTAAACTACTACATCTCCGGAACCCGGAGGAAGAGAAGTATCCACGCCCCCAGAGGAAGTGGGAAGATCCGCCGCCGGTTTGATATCTTGGCTTTCATAATTTTGGCCCTCAACATCATCACCTTCCGGTTCCTCTCCAGTTCCCGAGAACTCAGAATCGGAACCAGAAGAATCGGTAGCATCAGGACTGGTCGGAAGACCTCTTTTTGTGGCTAATTCCAACTCAAGGGCCTTAGCAATTTTGGCGTCAAAATCTATGACACCCGCTTTGACCTTTTTAAGGGTTTTCTCCTCATACTATATATAGAATGCGTTTTCTCAATAATAAGGGAAACCACTCAAGTTCTTTTTTAAGTTGGTCAACCTTGACAGAAAGATTCTCCCGCGCGAACCTCACCGACCGGAGGTAATCTAGACCATTTCATAAATTTTAGGAGTAGATTTAATTTGATCATTTCCTTTCATTTTTCGTTTGACTCACTTTCCTTCGTCTTCCAGAAAGTCACCTCACATAGTCACTTTTTAGGTCAAAACTCAGTCTCCACTAAATAGACAAATCTTATTTGTGTTATTCAATTATTAAAATTGAGTAAGGTGAAAGTTGCAACTTGCAACCACTATCCAAAGAATACACAACTAAAAAATGAGCACGTTTACATAAGGAATATAGATACAAGCATTGCCCATCATAGGTTGTTAAGAAAACATGTCGATTCTATTTTTATTTTTTTTTGGATTGTTAGCTATTCACGAAGCCACTCCCTCTCCCCCCACAAGAAAATCTTTATATGGCTGGTTCTAGCATTTTTCTATCTCCAAGTACTACTCAACCAAGATCAAAAAGAATGTCTTTATTGATCAGCTAATCTTTCAATCATGTCAAATTGACTTATAAATACTTTTTGATTTATTTATGCATATATTTGGTAAACACTTAAAATATTTATATGTTAAGTGTTTATAAGCATAATTAGTCAAAAGTCAAAGTCAGGTCACACCCAACTTATAGCTTATAAGAACTATTAGTTTAACTAAAATCGATAAACTATTATTATACACTTCTATCCGAATACCTAACCATTTATTCATAAAATCGAATTTTACACTTCAAAATATTTTTTCACACTAAAAGCTTATTAGCTATTTATAATCATTTCAACCTTCTTTTGTTGAAGATATTTATTTAACCGATTATATTATCTACTTTATAACTTAAAGTTTCTTCGTCTACAAAAGATATATCTAAGAAATCTATTATAAACACTTTATCATTCTTTTGTATTGCAAGAATAGGTAAACAACATTTTGGAATAAGATTAGGAATTTTTACCTTTCGAAGAATTAGATTGACTATGTAATCTTTAATTCCGACGGAACTTATTTTTAGAAGAAAATAGAGTTCTTATTTTTCGGATTAGAAAGGTAACAATTTTAAGAAAATGAGAGTGGCAAATCATAAGATCACAAAAAACTATTTACGTGGATAATGCTTTACATCTACTACGCTACTATTTTGGAGTATTTAATTTATTAAATTTGAAAGTTGGTTTTTATGGAATAGGTCTTCAATAATTTGCAAAACTTTATGCTATGACTTTCCTAATGTGTGTGAATTATGTAAAATTTGTATTAGAAAAATAATTAAACGACTAATCCTAAATTGTAGAGAATTACTTAAATTACTCTTTCGTCCAGTGTGAAGCATATTTTAAATGGGTAAAAAAGACGAACGTTATTTCGTTGAGGGCCTTTGTACTTTTAATATAATACTAGTCTTAGGGTACGCGCTTCGTACATGTACCTATATTGATGAGTATATAATTTGGCAAATTACGTTCATATTATTAATTAATATATTTAAATAACAATAAAAAAAATTTAAAAAAATTAAATTCCTGAAAATGATGAATGCTAATTAGCTAGTTCAATAGAAGAATCATGTCGTTCAAAAGTTCTTTGATGCCATATTATGATTTGTAAAAGTTTTGTCACAAAATCTTGTGAAACTTGTTTATTTCCATGATCAAATACTGAAAACAAAAAAACTAACACAAAAAGTACTTTTATCACTTACGGATTTGTCAAATAACGCTAATTGAAAAATCGAATCTTGCGGTCTTTTAAAAATTTGTGAATGAAGAGGTAGGCTATAATTTCTAGAATAAATAGGTAGCTGACAATAAAAACTCTAAAATGAGTAATATTTAATTAATAGTTGATAACAAATAACTTGATATAAAAATATACGGAGTCATTATTTGTTGGACTGAATGCAAAAAGAAAATAATTTATAATTAATGACAATTCATTTTGAAATATTTTATACTCTATTATTTCTGCCTTATTGCTTCAAATTTGTATTTGTACCAACTTGACCCATAATATCATAATATAACTATTTTGCTCTATTTTCTTATTTCTTCACCTTAATGCTTTCTGATGGAACTAAGTTTATGTATTTTAAGAGTTTTGTTAACTTAAAATTAAATTTACTCATATGATGAATTTGGAAAAGAACTGAATTGAATTCATTTGATAATTGTTTGAGAAATTAACTTAAATAATCGTCCACCCAAGAAAATAGCCGAAAAATATAATATAGTACATATTTGGTGTACACTATTTTAGCCGTGCGGTCAAATGTATAATTTCGTTGTTAGTTTTTCAAAGACTTAATTATTTATTCTCAACATTAAAGGAAATAAATATCTTTGCCTGATTCAAATTATTAATATTAGTTTATCCCGACTTAATTATTCGTTCTCAGCATTAAAGTAAATGAATATCTTTTCTTCAAATTCTTAATATTATTTCGTACTAAATTTTAAATATTTAAATAAAATTATAGTTTTATCCACTAAAACTTCTATTTTATAATAATGGTAAAAGAATATTTGACTTTTTACTTTTGGATCTTTTAAATAAACTTTTTAATTGACTTCAAAATAGGCATTCTACATATTCAATAATTCAAATAAAGACTTTATAGTTAAAAATCTATTTAAAATCTTTGATTACTAAGTATTCAAATAAGACTTTCTAACGGATAATAATTCCGTTGATTAGATTAGTTTTTAAATCATTCCTAAAATTCTTATTTTAGAAAGTTAAGGCGTTGGGACAAACTTTTAAGGGAAAAATATACAATTTTTTGGGTAGTAGCAGAAGCTGAAAATTAATTAGAATCTCGCCCAAGCAAAAATTTCTGATCTAATATTGGTAAAATTATATTTTAAATTTATTGGTAAAGCACAAATTACTACTCTCGAAAAATACTTTTTTCTAAAGAAATCATCGGCAAAAAGCATTTCAAATTAAATAGACAGCTATTTTATATCCTTCAAAAATATGTTCTATGTTAGATAAAATAATAATTACAGATAATTTATTAGAATTTTAGATATTTCTTTAAAAAACAGCACAAGCATGTAAGACACAATGTTTGAGAGAGAAAATAGGAGCGACAACTTAAATAGAGTTGTAATTAATACCTAAAATTTTGGTGATTGTAATTATTAAAAAATATTTGTGTCACAGTCACAAGGTAGTTTGTCATGACCCAAATCTCCCTCCATAAGATATCGTGACGGCACCTAGTCTTTACTACTAGGTAAGCCTAATAAATTACGAAAATAACAGAAATGAAAACAGAATTCAACAACTAGATTGCAACAGATAACTATATAATGATAAAATTCTGTTCGGTATGTACAATAACCAACGCTCGGGTATAAACAAAATTCCAAAACCTACTAGTCACAAGTCACAAGCTCTATGAATTTGTCTAACTGTTCTATACATCGGTAACTAGAAGAAATAAAGGAGGAACAACATAAAAGGGATAGAGGGGGAATATACCTTGAAGTCTCCGGAGCAGCAACAAGCACACAACTAATAGCGGGGCTGATAGGAGGTACCGGGATCTGCACACAAAACATGTGCAGAAGAATAGTATGAGTACACCACAACGATACCCAGTAAGTTCCAAGCCTAACCTTGGTCGAGTAGTGATGAGGTCAGGTCAGGGCCCTACTGGTATATAATAAATAAGGCAGAAGAAAATAGCAATGTAATAAGAGACTGAAAATTTAACAAAGAGAAACTCATAGAAGAATAACAGCACAACACATAGGGATAAACAACAGAGGCGCTCCCGAGATACCATTTCGTAGTCCCAAAAGTAACTATGTAAGGAGATCTCCCGAGATACCGCCTCGTAGTCTCAAAAGTAAATGTATAGGGAGATCTCCCGAGGTACCGCCTTGTAGTCCCAAAAGTAAATATGTAGGGAGATCTCCGGAGGTACCGCCTTGTAGTCCCAAAAGTAAATACACACCTCGAAACCGATGAATACAACAATTAACAGCAAGAATTCTACAATTAAGACTTATACAGATCAAGGAAAAAAATAAGAAATCAACTAAGCATGCTGCACAGAATTCAAATAAGCATTTAAGACACGTAAACATGCGTTACTAGGCTAAACATGATAACTACACATGCTGGTATAACTCATCTAAGATGTAACAGGTTACTACTCAGTAAAAACCAGATTTTCAACAATTATCCCGTGTATGCACTCGTCACCTCGCGTACACAGAGCTCACATATCACAGAAGTATCACAACAGGACCAAATCCTAAGGGGATTTCTCCCACACAAGGTTAGACAAGCAACTTACCTCGAACCAAGCTCAATCAATAAGTAAAAATGCCTTTTCCATGACTTTTTGACTCTGAACGTCCCAAATCCAGCCAAAAGTAATTACATACCATAAATACTATAAGAAACTAATATAATTAATAAAATCAAGATTTTAACAAGAAATTAGAAAATTGCCTCAAAAAGTCAATCCGGGCTCACGTCTCAGAATCGGGTAAAAGTCAGAAATACGAACACCCATTTAACCACGAGATCACTCGTACCAAAATTACTCAAATCCGATATCAAAATCTCAATCAAAACCCAAAAATTTGGTTGAAGAACTTTCTAACCTTTTTCCCAATTTTCTCAACAAAAATCCTTAATTAAATGATAAAATTAACTATAGATTAGTGGAATATGACCAAAAATGAGTTAAGAATCGTTACCCAACAGCTTTCTCTTAAAATCCTTCAAATTATCGCCCAAGTCCGAGCTCTCAAAGTCCTAAACTGTAAACGAGATCAAACCCTCGAAATTCCTCTTTTTTTTGCCCAGTTAATCCGCTTCTGCGAAGGATTCATCGCTTAGCTGTGATTACACCAGGTGCATCAAAGCTTCAGCCATTCCAACAAAATGCCAAATGATCCATTAACCATCCGAAATCAACCCGAGGACCCCCGGACCTCAACCAAATATACCAACAAGTCTAGAAATATCATCCGAACTTAGTTGAGCCTTCAAATCACACCAAACAACGCTAAAAACATGAATCACACTCCAATTCAAACTTAATGAACTTTGAAACTTCAAACTTCTACAACCGATGCCGAAACCTATCAAAACACGTCCGATTGACCCCAAATTTTGCACAAAAGTCATATTCGACCTTACGGACCTACTTCAACTTCCAGAATCGGAATCTGACCCCGATATCAAAAATTTCACTTCCGGTCAAACCTCCCAAAAATTCAACCTTTGCCATTTCAAGTCTAATTCAGCTACAGACCTCCAATTCACAATCTGGACATGCTCCTAAGTCCAAAATCACCTAACGGAGCTAATGGAACCGACTAAACTCCATTCCGGAATCGTCTTCACACAGTTCCAACTACGGTCAAAATCCTAGAATTTAAGCTTCTGTTTTTTAGGGACTAAGTGTCCCAAATCACTCCGAAATTACAATCAAAACTTTCCGGCAAGTCACATAAGCAGAAAGAGATACGGGAAAAACAGTAAATAGAGGATCGGGTCTATTACTCTCAAAATGACCGGCCGGGTCGTTTCATAGTTATGGATTTTGTTTTCAATGGATAGAAAATAAGCGACGGAATCTATTGAATTATAATTGATGTCTAACTTCAATATCTTCATATACAAATTTTGGACTACCCAAAACGAAGTTAACATTTAATCAAATTGCTACCTGTCTTTCCACGATATAAGAAAAGGAGATAATTCATAATTTTTCATAGTCTCCCACCAACACTTCCAAGCTACAACTTGTATTTGTATCGCATTGTTCTTTTATAGTAACTTTCATGACATTCTCAGTTTTAGATCGCCGGATTTGGAAGCTAAAAGAAAATCAATAGGAAGGAGAAGGATGAAGAAGAAGTATGAAGTCGAAGAAGAAGCAGAAGGAGACAAAGGAGGATATGGAGGAAGAATAAGGAGACAAAGGAGAGCGTAAATATAGATGTGCCTAGCAAATCTAAGATTTTAAGAAGGCTAGTTTTATGGTACATGTTGTACGTGTGTGTTGCATCAAGAAAAATAATTTAAAGAAAATAAAATTTCATAAGTATTATTAAAAACATGCGTGGAGGTATAGAATAAAATTTAAAGAAAAAAGAGATAACAACAAAGGTGGCTATTTTAAAGAAAAAACTCATGTATGCTTTATCATGGGTGATCGATGCCTAAATTTTAAGATTGTCCTAATTTATGATCAAAGTTTCGGTGGCTAATTTAAAGAAAAAACGAATGTATACTTCACTATGGGTGATCGACATGCCTAAATTTCAAGATTGTCCTATTTGTTGATCGAATAACGTTTCAAACAACTGATTTTTTTTAATAATTTATTGGGTAAAAATTTAATTAGTCTTATAGTCCTAATATTAAGATTGTCTATATAATTTAAATAAGGAATGGTTTAAGAAGTTAAATTTTAGTAGATTTTAATCTCCTAAATATTTGAAAAAATATTATGTAAAAGACTATTCTGTCCAATGTGAAATATATTTTAAAAGGGTAAAAAAGGTGAACAACATTTCGCTAAGGGATTTCGTGCTTTTTATATAACTAGTCTTAGGGTACGCGCTTTGCGCGTGAACCCTAATTTAATGAATATACAATTTTTAAAGTTATTTAACTATAATACTGAACAATGTATTTATAATTTAATAAAAATTAAAGAACGGAAGAAAGTAGCCTATGATTATAAATTAGAAGTTAGTAGTTTTTTTCTTTGGATGTAATTGCCACCTTCATTATTCTATAAAGATTTTTTTTTGATTTTTTTTTATTTCATATTAAAGACGATGTGATAAATTACATGTAATTAAAATTTACAATTTTTGTGTTAAAATTAAGTGAAGATTCATAGACTATTGTGCAATACAATCTGATTAACTAAATAAAGCTACAATTTGTATGTTAAAGCTATAATGTAAACTTTGAATAAGTTATTATTTAAAATTTTGAAGTAAATCATGTATTTGTCACTCCAATTCCAAATCATGCAAAAACAAGTAAGAATCCCTATTGTCGTTGGGAAAGCCTATTTATGGAAAGGAAAAGAAAACCTTCTAATAAGTGGTCATCATCGAAAAAAATAATATATTAATTATCTATATTATATTAATTTTAAATTTTTAAATATTAAGACTTCGTACATACGGTAATATTTGTAAGCACGTGATTTTTGCCTTATATGAGAAATACTCCCAAAAAATGCAAAATAAAATGATTTTCCTTGGTGTGCAATTTTGAGTACTTTTGTGATATTTTTAGATAATTATTTGTATTTGTCTGTGTTTGCTTATTTGTTAAATTAATAAAAAATACAAAAATATGTCGCATTTTGCATGTAGGATTTAATTCTACAATTGTTAGTAATTAAATTAGTTTTACAAAAATTAAAAATTACAAAAATAGGCATCTTTTGCATTTTTAGCATTTAATGTCCGAATGAACAATTTTATGCTTAATTATTATTTAATTGTGCGTTAATTGTTATTGGGAGTTAATTTGCGCTTTTATAACTTAATTTAGTTCTTAATAATAATTTAAGTATTTTTATAATTTAGTTTAGAAAAATAAAAGAAGAAAAGATAACAAAAATACAAAAGAAAATCGGATTGGGCCACTTCTTCAATTGTAAGCCAAAAGACCAAAAAATTGCCCAATCTTCTCCATGACCCAGTCCACTTCAGACCGGGTCGACCCGGTCCGCCCCATTAACCCAAATACCCAACACCCTTCTTCATTTTTCAAAACACAAAACAAAAACAAAAACAAACAAAAAAAAAAAAAAAACCCAAAAAACCCTAAAAAAGACCTAAGCCTACCCGCCCCCCTCCATCTTCTTCCTCTCCAAAATCTCAAAATCACCCAACTCCCATGTCTGCACGTCGCCCTTCCCCTCCAATGGTTGCCATAGCCAACCATGGCTACTCACCTTCACACCCGCGCACAACCCCTCCATCGACCACCCGTCGCTAGTAGTCGAACAACTCATCGTCAACGAGCAACCATGGCTGCCCAACTTCCCGTTGATGACCCACCCGCTGCCTTCGGCTTCACCATCACCAAGGTCGCAGCTGCTTAGTCTTCGACCATGAGCAGCCCAGGCGACCACGCGACTGTTTCTGCTTCATCTTCGTCGTCCGGCGTCAAGCTCGAGCTTGAGCTCGACGTCAATGGCTGCCTTCCTCCTCGTCACGTCCATGCCGTTGCTGCTGCTGTTCAGGCAGCTATTGTCGTAGCTGCTTCTTCTGCTTTCAGCTTTAAGCGAACCAAACAGACCCGTCATGCTGCAGCGGTCATTGCCCTCTTCTGGTTTCTTGCTTCCCGTTGATGATGTTGCTTCACCTTCGTCTTCTCCGTGTCTGCTTCTGCCTGCCTTCATATTCCCCATCCAAACAATGCAGCAGCTCGTCGCTGCTTGGTTCGTAGCTGCTTGGTCGCTGCTGAAGGGATGCGTCGCTGCTGGGCCGCACTGCCGCTACTGCTTCGGCTACGAACATCAGAAGAAGCTCGTTGCGTCCCTTCTGCTGCGCCGAACTGCTGCTACTGCTTCGGCGTTGCTTGGTTCGCTTCTTAAATTCGCCTCCATCGTCGTTTGTTCGAGCTTTGGTCGACGCTCGTCAAAACAGCCCCTGCGTAATCAAGCTCGTCGTTTGTTTAGTTGTTGTTCGTCATTTCGATCCGGTTAGTAGATTTTTTTAGTTTTATTTTGTCCGTATTTTGTTTTGATGTTTTCGAATCTAAAATCGGCAAATGTTTGTTTTGTTTATCGTTTGAATTAATTTTTAGTTCATGTTCATGTGTTGTTTGTTAAATTAATTTTTTAGATTCCAAATGAAAGATTAATTAATTGTTTTTCATGTTATTTCATGTTTGTATTATTGTTTAAGTGAATATTTGTTAGTTTAATGTTTGTTAGATTCAAATTGAAATTTAATTGGTTATTTCTTCAATTTGTTTCATGTTGTTATGTATTTTCCAGAAATCATTAATGTTGTTTGAGTCATGTGAATCCGTCATGTTTGTTGCTAAAAATAGATTTAATTCATGTTCATCTTTGTTTGAAGTTCATGTTTAGATCCAGTGATTTAATGTGAGTTTATGTTTGTCTTTGATTTGTTAATTTAGTTTGAATCATGTGTTTTGTTGTTCGTATTGTTGTATCCTTGCTCATACATTCATGGTCTAATTAACCAGGATTTGTTCCCGATATGGTTAATTTATTTCCATTAATTTTGAGTTGTGTTGTTCATCGTGTTCATATAATTGTTGTTGAAGATTGTTGAGAAATTGGTCATCTTGACTATATTTTGGTTAAGTTATGATTAATTGATTGTTTAGAGCTGAGGGGGTAGTTTGGTAAATTGCAGTGCATTCGGGGGTAGATTTGTAATTGCAATAAGGTCGGAGGGGTAGTTTGGTAATTGAACATTATTTTGATTCTTTATGTTAAGCATGGGGGACAAAATATAATGGGGTGAAGTTCTTGATGTACTTGTTTAATATAATGGGGGACAAGACAAAATATAATGGGGAAGAATCTTGTACTTGTTTAATGTAGGCATGGGGGACATATTGTAATGGGTTGGGAATCTTGTATTTATTTAATGTAGGCATGTGGGACAATATTTAAAATAAAGAAAACATTAAGTAGTGGGACAAAGCATGCCATTGGGGGAATAATTTGGGGTTGGGAATTCAAGACAAGGTCTTGCTATATATAGAGTCATTCTTGACTTGAAATGGAGAGGATTTTTTGAGAGAGTTTTAGGACTTGAACATTGAGAGAAAAAAGGTTGAACAGATTTGAGAAAAACTTAGAGGTTATTATTGAGAGGCTTTTTACACTTGAGAGCTAGAAGACTTGAAACATTTTGTGAGTCAAAGAGAAATGCAATTTGAACTTTCACTTGAATAATTTCCGTTTGTCTTTCTCGAGTGTTATTCAAAAAATCCGAAATTACTGCATCTTGTATCTTTTCTCTCCTCTGCTTTGATTGTGATTGCACTTTGGTATTGCTGAGTTTTCAATCTGTTGCTGGGTTATTCTACTGGTTGTTACTGGTTCTGCGGTGTTGCCGAATCTGCTGTTGCTGTGGTATTATTGCTGCTGACTTCTACTTCTTTTGTTCTTGTACTGCTGTTTCCAGGTACACATTTGTACAATCTCGGCTTGAAGCAAAAATGAAATATTAATCAGGCTTTGTTCCTGTTGAATTCCTTCCTGTTTAGATTTGTGGTTGAATATAATTTTTCTTTCTTCGTATAAAGATGTAGTTGAATGATTAATGAATAATGAGGTTGCATATGTATACTTTCTTCATCTAATAATGTTAGTTTAAATTAATCGGAGAATAATTAATCTGTTTTGATATTATGGTCAATCTCATGTTCTAGTATTATTGAATAACAGAATATAAAATGAAAGCAGTTTTTCTTTGTACAAACTCGACCGCAATTTTCCATTCGCATTAGCCGTAAACTAATAACTAATAAGTTACGTTTTTCAACATGTAAATAATTAAGAGATTTTCTTTTATTTTAGAGACGAACTTAATAGAAAATATAGTCATTGTAGGTTTATCCTTTAAAATAAAAATGAGACGAGCCTCGCCAAATAAAACGTATAGATTGCGGGGCCCTCACAAAATGTATGGTTTAATTAGAATTCGGAAGGACCGTTTAGCGAATTTCACGGTCTTCCCAAAATAATAACGCGATAGTCTCTTTAGGCGCGTGTTTAATATTTTATTTTCTTAAGCCTGGGTGTGCATTTCATGCGACCCGAATCCAAATACCAAAACATCAAATAAAACGTGTTCCGGATTGTGGGTGCATTTCATGTGACACAGTCCAAAGACGTGTTTTAAGCGATGTTCACATTTCTTTTAAAAACAATAATAATAAAGCGGTTAAAAGATAAAATTTGCACATAAGTTCATATTTGTATAAAATCAGATAATCAAGCCGAATATAACAGTTGAGCGACCGTGCTAGAACCACGGAACTCGGGAATGCCTAACACCTTCTCCCGGGTTAACAGAATTCCTTATCCGGATTTCTGGTACGCAGACTATAATATGGAGTCATTCTTTTCCTCGATTCGGGATTAAAATTGGTGACTTGGGACACCCTAAATCTCCCAAGTGGCGACTCTGAAATAAACAAATAAATCCCTTTTCGATTGTCCTTTAATTGGAAAAAACTCCCTTGTGCCCCTCGCGGGTGCGGAAAAAGGAGGTGTGACAGCTCTGGCGACTCTGCTGGGGATAAAAACCCAGAACCACTGGTTCAGGGTTAAGAATTCGAGCTTAAAATAATTGTTATTATTTGGCTTTATCTATTATCTGATTTTTACATGTTTGAGCCTAATGTGTTAAATGCTGCTTTTACCGCTTTGATATTATTTGAACTGTATATAAACTGTGCCGAAACCCATATCCTTTCTGAGTCTTCTGAATCATGAAGAAGGGTGTACTTCGTACGACTTCTTTTCTGTATAGTGTCAAATCCCAATTTAGAACGAGGTTCGGACAAGTTGCTAAGCCGGTGAAGCTTCTGTATTCCCGGTACGCTACCCCCCCTCGGCTCGAGCTGTCCGCTCGGGTAAGCCAGGTCTAGAACAAACACCCAGGTTCTGAACCTAGTATAACAAAGCCACATGCCGGATCCCTAGTAGGAACGTTTGTTTGCATCACGTGCATCTGACTTTGGAGGCTCAACACAGGGGTTGGGTCTGTCTAGGACAGGTGCACCAAAAATGAAAATGACCATCCTGATGCATCTTACTTGTTACTACTTGCGCATTAATTTGATTCGGACTTGTGTGTTGACTGACTTGTGAATATCAGGAATAATATTTTGAAATTGAAAAAAAAGAAATAGCGGTTAGGGAATTGATTGTTTATTTTGAAAAGAAAACAAATGCCCAAATACTGTCAAAACTCTGCCGAAATTTTGAGAAAATGAAAAAAAAATGTCTTATTAGTTTGTTTTATTAAAAGCTAAGAAAGAAAAAAAAAGTCGTTGTTCTGTTTTGTTTTTCAAAAATAAAAAATAGAAAAAATATGTAGTTTGTCTTGCCATGAAAATGAAAATGAAAAAAAGTCTTATTTTTAAAATGGTTTTTTTAATTATTTATTTGCTTATGAAAATGCAAAAAAAATAAAAAAAGAGACTTTCATTATTTGTCGCAAATATATATATATATATAAATCCGAAAAGTTTTTTTTATTTCCAAAAGATATATATATCTTTATTTGTTGCAAAGAGTATTTGTCTTGCCAAGAAAATTCAAAGTAAAATTCCAAAAAGATATGTCTTGCAAAAATAATATAAATATCTTTATTTTCCATTGCTGATAAAACAAAAATAATAAAATGTTTTCTTTTTAAAAAAAACAAAAAAAAAATCCGAAAATATTTTGATTCTTCTTTCAAAATTGAAAAGAAAATTCAAAATTCAAAAAATATTTTTAGAAGCATTTCTTTTATTAAAAGTAAAATTCCAAAAATATTTTCTTTTTTCTTTAGAATAAGAAAAAAAACAAATGAAAATTCAGAAAAAAAATATCTTCCTTTTACTTTTGAAATTCTCAAAGTTCAAATCAAAAGAAAAGGAATTTTTACAAGTCTTTTTTTTCAATAAGAAATCAATCAAAAAAAAAATATAATACTTCCTTTCTTCTTTTAAAGCAGTTCTTTCACAAATTCCAAAAAAAAAAATCAAAATTAGTTTATTTATTTTATCCATGACCTGCCCGAACTACGCGGGTTTGATTCTCACCGGATGTGAGATACGTAGGCAACCCTCATCGGGTCCAACCCCACCTTTTGCTAAAATAGCCAAAAACAAATTAAAAAAAACATGTCAAAATGTCAATTCTGTCATAAAGAGTTCGGGTGATGCTGTTTATTCATAAATATCCGAATGTTCCCGAAAGGGACGCCGGAAGGCTGACTTTGCATAAACAGCCACCTTCGGGTCATTTTTTTTAAGATTTGGTCCAGTTGACCCACACAGCCTTAAAAAATCTTCGTCCCCGAGACGTTGAAAGGCCATGTTTGCAATATTGAGTTTTCTAATTTGAAAAACGATAAAAAGAGTCATAAATAAGCCAGGTGATTCTGTTTTGTCATAAATAGCCGAATGTTCCCGAAAGGGACGCCGGAAGGCTGACTTTGCATAAACCAGCCACTTTTGGGTCATGTTTAGGATTTTTGGTCTAGTTGACCCACACAGCCCTATAAATCTTCGTCCCCGAGGCGCTGAAGGGCCGTGTTTGCAACACCAGATTTTATTGTAATTTGAAAAAAAAAACAAAGAGTCAGCGGTCAAGTGAATACCGTTTGAATTTTAGTCAAAATAAGCCGAGCCAGCTTCGGCCGCGTCTTAAACCGTTCTTGCCGAAATAGCCTTAGAGTATCTCTCAGTTGTCGAAAGGCTATTTTCGTAAAAGAACGGACAAGTTTGTAGAAGTGTCATAAAATAATCCTCCCCGGCCTCAAAATTCATATGGAATTTGGAAGGGGCCACGTTTGCAAAAATAACTGTTCGGTTGCATTTGTCGAACGGAGAAAGGAAGCTGGTCATTTGCTTTGGAGTTTGTAAATCTTTTAATTAGAACACGTGGGTTGTTTGATTTTCGAGTTTGTAGGTCATTTTCAAACCTTTGAAACCCAGTTTGTTTTAATATGAAAAAAAAATAAAAAAAAATAAATAAAAAAATGTTGAGTATTGTTTATCTTTTATTGGTCCGAACTACGCAAGGTCTGATTCACGCGGGGACGTGATACGTAGGCAATCCACATAAGATTCGACCGCCATTAATAATGAAAAAGAAAATACAAAATAGGATAAAATACAGGGGTTCCCAAAGTACTTTGAAGGGGCAAATAAGCAAGCCGGGATGACGCATGTTGTTCGAAGCAAAGCATGTTAGAAATGGTTAACTGCCTAGGAGCATTGCATCCTCAATGTGTTGTTATCAAATCTGTTAAACTCTAACGCTAACAAGTTTGTTGTTTTCCGACATCCAGACAATTAGTTGTTAAAGAATTCTGGCAACACACCCTTACCAAACTAGATCCAAAGGACTGATAGCAACAAGCATGACTACTTCAGAGAATAGTACCGAGGAAGAAAGGCCGATGAGCCAGTTGTTAAAGGAAGCGATGGAAAAAATAGAAAGAATGGGATTAGAGATGAATGCAATGCAGCTAGCTCTAGCCAAAGCACAAAAGACCTCTGAGCCACTAGGGCATATGTCGGAATACCCTCACTCTGGCCCCTCAACTAGCCTCCCGAATCACCGTTGTCTTCAGGAGAGAAGCCCCCATGATTCCCAAGCTCCACCGCCCCATCAACCTCTCCCAATACCAAATGTTCCCACTTTTATGGGACCCACATCAGCCACCCTGCAAAGATCAAACAGCGAGCCATTGCTTCAGGCTCCCGATACGCAATACTATCCCCCTGAGCCTACATTCCATGCCCCTAAACCACATGCCTACAATCCACATTTGGAGGCACCGGCAGAAATTGAAAAGCCGGCTAAGGCCCCTGAACAGGATGAAGTATTGAGAAAGTTCAAAAGCCTGGAGCAGTCCTTCAGGAACTTGCACGGGCTGGGCAATCAAGTCAGCGTAGCATACAAAGATCTGTGCCCTTTCCCAGACGTCCAACTCCCGGCTGGGTTCAAGATGCCTAAGTTTGATTTATATGAAGGGCACGGTGATCCCATGGCACATTTGCGGGGATTCTGTAGCAAAATGAGAGGGGCAGGCGGCAAGGATGAGCTGCTGATAGCTTATTTCGGCCAAAGTCTGAGCGGATCTGCACTAGAATGGTATACCAGGCAGGATTCCAGCAGGTGGTACACGTGGGATGATCTGGCGCAGGCTTTTGCAGGTCATTTCCAGTACAATCTCGAGATAGTCCCTGACCGTCTCACATTATTGAGAACTGGGAAGAAACCCGGGGAAAGTTTTCGCGAGTTCGGGTTCCGCTGGAGAGAGCAAGCAGCCAGAGTTGATCCTCCCATGAGAGAGGGAGAGATGGTGGACTACTTCTTACAAACCTTGGAGCCAACTTACTTTGGTCATCTAGTGACGACAGTTGGTAAATCTTTCAATGAAGTAGTAAAAATGGGCGGTATGATCGAAGAGGGACTCAGGTCCAACAAAATCCTGAGCTATTCGGCAATTAAAGCAACCACTCAGGCCATCCAGAGCGGCACTGAGGTTGTACTGGGGAAGGAGAAGAAAGAAGATGTTACGACTGTTGAGTCTGGAGCCTGGTTCGGATCTAGAGGCCCGTCACCATACTATAGCCAACCACGACCCTACCACCAAAATTACCCCCGCACTCCATATAGCCCTCCACGACATTATTACTCACTGCCAGATCCCCATTTTTCCGTTCATCATGCACAAACCTATACCCACTCTTCAGCACACGCACAATGGCGTGCGCCGGCTCCCCAAAATACATACCCACCTCCACCAAACATATATCCACTTCCGAGGGCCTATAGAAATCCTCCAGGGTCAGGTTTCCGGGGGAATCAAGCTTTTAAGAATGAGAGGAAGCAGAAATATACTCCGCTGGGAGAATCCTATACTACCGTGTTCCACAAATTGAGGCAGTTAGGCCTATTGAATCCTATTGAGCCCAAATTACCAAATCCTCTTCCTGAAAATCTTGACCCTTCAGCAAGTTGTGAATATTGTTCGGGGGCTCCCGGACACGATACTGAGAGATGTTGGAAGTTGAAGAATGTCGTGCAAGAGCTCATCAACACAAATAGGATCGAGGTTCAGGTTCCAGAGCCGCCAAACATTAATGACGATCCGTGCCGGTGAAAATAGTTCAAAAAAAATAGATTAAAAAAAAAAATTTAAAAAAAAAAATTCATGGATCTGAAAACAAAAATCAACAATTGGACGGCTACTCCTCTACCTATCCGAAGGGAGTCTTGGTAGTGGGCTCTGATTTTTCTTTCTTGTTTTGGATTATTGCAGAGTTGTGATCCAGTTTTGTTTTAGTGTGAAACTCTGTTATCCTTTATTTTTATAAAGTGAAAGCTTTTCTCTTCTTATTTTGTTTTGAGTCTATTTTCTTCCTTTTTTCTTTCTAAACAATGCTCTTTATACTGATTCCAATGACATGACATGCACAACGGATCATCAACTTAGTCTAAAAATCAATCTGATTCCGAACTGATTGTACAAAAGGTCAATCACGATGACGAATCGGAATACAGTGATAATAAAGCCTTCAAAGAGACAAACAGAGAGTTAAGCTAGTTGGAAGAGAAATCCAAGCCCAACTTAAATGACGCATAAGACATCAATTTAGGGGATGCAGACGATATCAGGAAATTTGAAGAGGGACAACAAGTGTTGAAACGGATCCTCCCACATCAGGCCAAAGCAAAAATGGCAAATTTGTCCCGAATTGGCGGTGGCCATCTATTGTGACCAAGATGTTATCCAGTTGCGCTTTATGTCAGACAGATGTCGAGGGAAGATGCATCGACATTGCTATTAATTGTTGTTTGTTTGTTTATACTTGGCATTCATCGGAGAATGAAATGACGGAGGCAATTTTTTCTTCTATCCAAACATTTTAACCTTTGCTTCCCCTTTTGAGCCTTATTTATTATTTCATACCCCTCTTTTGGAATCAGTAATGAAAATGAGAAAAAAAGAGAGAAGAAAAATATAATAAAAACAAAAGAAAAGTCACAAAAAAAAGAAAGAAAAAAAAAAGAAAAAAGGGAGTTTTGAACTACGTTTGACCTGATTCCTCAAAGAAGGATACGTAGGCGCCTCACGGCTCGGTCATAGTGAAACCAAAAATAAGAATCCCCAAGCAAGAAACTGGGGCAGAAGTTATGTTTGTAATGTTGGGAAAGAAGTTCGATTCCAAGAGTTGTAATGGTTTTTACCCATCAGAATTATTTTGAACCCTTTTGATGCCCCCTTTTTTCTTTTATCCATAAACAAAAACCCATGTTGATGTCCAAAAAAGACCTCCCGATCAGAATCCGAGGAAAGCCAAGTTAAGCAAATAAAAGCAGAGAAAGTCGGCAACGAATTGATAACCTAAAGAATCCCCAGCAAAGAGTCATATCGGCACCATAAGGCGACGAGAATTGAGAGAAATGAGAGAGTCTCATCAGTGAAAACCCCTCGAAGGGCACTATGAGGCGACAAGGATATAAAGGGGGCTAACAAGATAAGATTGGCAAAAATGATCCGCATCCAAGCGAAAGTTAGGCTTCTGCGCATCCCCCGTAAAGTAAGGCCGTCAGAAAAATTGATTGATATAAATAGACTGAGTTGGTTGATCCGGAAATGCATGACATAATCATTGGGATTGATTGTACCATTCAGATAAGTTCTTTTCCTTTTCTTTCCCCAACATTTGTTCAGAAAAACTTTTTCTTTTATCTTTTAAAGTCATCACTTTTCATTTTTGGGTTCAAAGTGTTTTTTTCGAGTAGTGTGTTTTAGAGGGATTTTGTTTTTCAGAGCTTACTACTAATTGCCAAAATGGTACGATGCAAAAGGCGAACAGGACATGCCAAAGATAAGGCAATGAAACGGAAAAGACATTTGTTGCAAGACCGAATGATGAGTTGGTCTAAATGTCAAGGGGGTATAATGAAAAAGGGGTCGAGACAACGCGGAGCAAGGAAAGAAGAGGAAAACCACCCCCATCGGGAATGTGGTCAACAGCAGGGACGTGATCCCCAGCAATAATATCATCCCCCAATAAATAGTATCATCCCCAGCAAGTTCTGATAGTGTACTGGAACACCGAGCAAAAAAAAAACATCCCCAGCAAGAGTGACACGACCACCCACCATGTTTTTTAACTAACAAAATCTTTCTTTGATTTGAAGTAGGGAAAAGAAATGTTACAGATGGCGGAAGGACATGCCATAAAGAAGATCATCAAACCGGGGCAGAAAATTTTCTTATCGCGAAAATTTTCTCAAAAATCAGGTACCCACTTGGGGAAGGATGGAAGGCAACGCAGGTCTGGATAAGTGATATCTCGAGCAATTTTTGGAGGAATGAAATGCTATTTTCGAGGAAAGAAGTCTGAAGGGAGATGATTCAAGTAAGAGGAAAAATGACCGAGGAGGCACGAAAGAATAACACCAACAGAATGTTATACTTTAAGGAGTGTTGAAGTTGGGAGCCCGCCAATAATAACAGAAGAATACATTCAGTCTTTACTTTCGAGTGTTGAAGTTGGGAGCCCGCCCATAATAACAGAGGAATACATTCAGTCTTTACTTTCGAGTTTTGAAGTTGGGAGCCCGCCCAGATAACAGAGGCATACATTCAGTCTTTTCATTTCAAGCATTGAAATTGGGAGCCCGCCCAGATAACAGAGGCATACATTTCAGTCTTTACTTTCAAGAGTTGAAGTTGGGAGCCCGGTCATAATAACAGAGGAATACATTTCAGTCTTTACTTTCAAGCGTTGAAGATGGGAGCCCGCCCATAATAACAGAGGAATACATTCAGTCTTTATATTTCCAGAGTTGAAGTTGGGAGCCACCCATAATAACAGAGGAATACATTCCAGTCTTTACTTTCAAGTGTTGAAATTGGGAGCCCGCCCAAATAACAGAGGCATACATTCAGTCTTTTCATTTCAAGCATTGAAATTGGGAGCCCGCCCAGATAACAGAGGCATACATTTCAGTCTTTACTGTCAAGAGTTGAAGTTGGGAGCCCGCCCATAATAACAGAGGAATACATTCAGTCTTTATTTTCAAGTGTTGAAGTTGGGAGCCCGCCCATAATAACAGAGGAATACATTCAGTCTTTACTTTCAAGCGTTGAAGTTGGGAGCCTGCCCAGATAACAGAGGCATACATTCAGTCTTTACTTTCAAGTGTTGAAGTTGGGAGCCCGCCCAGATAACAGAGGCATACATTCAGTCTTTACATTTCAAGCGTTGAAGTTGGGAGCCCGCCCATAATAACAGAGGAATACATTCAGTCTTTATATTTCCAGAGTTGAAGTTGGGAGCCCGCCCATAATAACAGAGGAATACATTCAATCTTTACATTTCAAGCGTTGAAGTTGGGAGCCCGCCCAGATAACAGAGGCATACATTTCAGTCTTTAATTTTCAAGTATTGAAGTTGGGAGCCCGCCCATATAACAGAGGCATACATTTCAAGATCAAGTCAGAAGACAATAAAACAGAGGGTTACAACAAGAATCCCCAGCAGGAAACAATAAAATCCCCAGCACCGGGAAACAGAAGGTCGCAGCAAGAGATCCCAGAACAAATTCAGGCGCATGAGTCAAAAGGAAGAAAAAAGGCGTCTTGAAAGAAGCAACTGGTGAACATTAAATCATGCCCAGCATAACAAGTCTGATGAAGAGAGCCGTACCCACCAGAGGAACCGCCAAAAAGCTTAATGAAGAAAGCCATGTCCCCAGCGGACCGAGCAAAATGATGAAAACTGGTATTCAGAAAAGCAAATGGCCAGTATCATTCCAAAATTCAAGGAAGAAAAGCACCGGATGAAACACAAGCTGACAAGAAAGCAAGGCAACAAGAACAAGTTACAGTCTAGCCTAGCTTCTTGTTTTCTTTTAAACACGGTGTAACAAGGAGATCGGTAAGCAGTGATAACAGCAGGCAACAGCAGTAACATTGCAGTCCCACGGTAGTCCCAGCTACCAAAACTTCCCGAACTACATTAACCTAATTCCCCTTTAGCCAGGGATATGTAGGAAACCTTTGAAGCAAAGGTTCGGTTAAATCTTTTTCAAAAAAATGCTTCACACGGAGTACTCGGATGGGCAAAAATCGCTCGCTTTATCTTTGCACGAAAACCCTTCGTGTCTTCGGGCAAAGAGGGGCAGTTGTAAGCACGTGATTTTTGCCCTATATGAGAAATACTCCCAAAAAATGCAAAATAAAATGATTTTCCTTGGTGTGCAATTTTGAGTACTTTTGTGATATTTTTAGATAATTATTTGTATTTGTCTGTGTTTGCTTATTTGTTAAATTAATAAAAATACAAAATATGTCGCATTTTGCATGTAGGATTTAATTATACAATTGTTAGTAATTAAATTAGTTTTACAAAAATTAAAAATTACAAAAATAGGCATCTTTTGCATTTTTAGCATTTAATGTCCGAATGAACAATTTTATGCTTAATTATTATTTAATTGTGCGTTAATTGTTATTGGGAGTTAATTTGCGCTTTTATAACTTAATTTAGTTCTTAATAATAATTTAAGTATTTTTATAATTTAGTTTAGAAAAAATAAAAGAAGAAAAGATAACAAAAATACAAAAGAAAATCGGATTGGGCCACTTCTTCAATTGTAAGCCAAAAGCCCAAAAAATTGCCCAATCTTCTCCATGACCCAGTCCACTTCAGACCGGGTCGACCCGGTCCGCCCCATTAACCCAAATACCCAACACCCTTCTTCATTTTTCAAAACACAAAACAAAAAAAACAAAAAAAAAACCCAAAAAACCCTAAAAAAGACCTAAGCCTACCCGCCCCCCTCCATCTTCTTCCTCTCCAAAATCTCAAAATCACCCAACTCCCATGTCTGCACGTCGCCCTTCCCCTCCAATGGCTGCCATAGCCAACCATGGCTACTCACCTTCACACCCGCGCACAACCCCTCCATCGACCACCCGTCGCTAGTAGTCGAACAACTCATCGTCAACGAGCAACCATGGCTGCCCAGCTTCCCGTCGATGACCCACCCCGCTGCCTTCGGCTTCACTATCACCAAGGTTGCAGCTGCTTAGTCTTCGACTATGAGCAGCCCAGGCGACCACGCGACTGTTTCTGCTTCATCTTCGTCGTCCGGCGTCAAGCTCGAGCTTGAGCTCGACGTCAATGGCTGCCTTCCTCCTCGTCACGTCCATGCCGTTGCTGCTGCTGTTCAGGCAGCTATTGTCGTAGCTGCTTCTTCTGCTTTCAGCTTTAAGCGAACCAAACAGACCCGTCATGCTGCAGCGGTCATTGCCCTCTTCTGGTTTCTTGCTTCCCGTTGATGATGTTGCTTCACCTTCGTCTTCTCCGTTTCTGCTTCTGCCTGCCTTCATATTCCCCATCCAAACAATGCAGCAGCTCGTCGCTGCTTGGTTCGTAGCTGCTTGGTCGCTGCTGAAGGGATGCGTCGCTGCTGGGCCGCACTGCCGCTACTGCTTCGGCTACGAACATCAGAAGAAGCTCGTTGCGTCCCTTCTGCTGCGCCGAACTGCTGCTACTGCTTCAGCGTTGCTTGGTTCGCTTCTTAAATTCGCCTCCATCGTCGTTTGTTCGAGTTTTGTCAAAACAGTTCATACATATGTCGTGTTGATCCGGTTAGTAGTTTTTGAATTTTATGTTTGTCCGTATTTTGTTTTGATATTTTCGAATCTAAAATCGGCAAATGTTTGTTTTGTTTATCGTTTGAATTAATTTTTAGTTCATGTTCATGTGTTGTTTGTTAAATTAATTTTTCAGATTCCAAATGAAAGATTAATTAATTGTTTTTCATGTTATTTCATGTTTGTATTATTGTTTAAGTGAATATTTGTTAGTTTAATGTTTGTTAGATTCAAATTGAAATTTAATTGGTTATTTCTTCAATTTGTTTCATGTTGTTATGTATTTTCCAGAAATCATTAATGTTGTTTGAGTCATGTGAATCCGTCATGTTTGTTGCTAAAAATAGATTTAATTCATGTTCATCTTTGTTTGAAGTTCATGTTTAGATCCAGTGATTTAATGTGAGTTTATGTTTGTCTTTGATTTGTTAATTTAGTTTGAATCATGTGTTTTGTTGTTCGTATTGTTGTATCCTTGCTCATACATTCATTGTCTAAATTAACCAGGATTGGTTCCCGATATGGTTAATTTATTTCCATTAATTTTGAGTTGTGTTGTTCATCGTGTTCATATAATTGTTGTTGAAGATTGTTGAGAAATTGGTCATCTTGACTATATTTTGGTTAAGTTATGATTAATTGATTGTTTAGAGCTGATGGGGTAGTTTGGTAAATTGCAGTGCATTCGTGGGTAGATTTGTAATTGCAATAAGGTCGGAGGGGTAGTTTGGTAATTGAACATTATTTTGATTCTTTATGTTAAGCATGTGGGACAAAATATAATGGGGTGAGGTTTTTGATGTACTTGTTTAATATAATGGGGGACAAGACAAAACATAATGGGGAGGAATCTTGTACTTGTTTAATGTAGGCATGGGGGACATATTGTAATGAGTTGGGAATCTTGTATTTATTTAATGTAGGCATGTGGGACAATATTTAAAATAAAGAAAACATTAAGTAGTGGGACAAAGCATGCCATTGGGGGAATAATTTGGGGTTGGAAATTCAAGACAAGGTCTTGCTATATATAGAGTCATTCTTGACTTGAAATGGAGAGGATTTTTGGAGAGAGTTTTAGGACTTGAACATTGAGAGAAAAAAGGTTGAACAGATTTGAGAAAAACTTAGAGGTTATTATTGAGAGGCTTTTTACACTTGAGAGCTAGAAGACTTGAAACATTTTGTGAGTCAAAGAGAAATGCAATTTGAACTTTCACTTGAATAATTTCCGTTTGTCTTTCTCGAGTGTTATTCAAAAAATCCGAAATTACTGCATCTTGTATCTTTTCTCTCCTCTGCTTTGATTGTGATTGCACTTTGGTATTGCTGAGTTTTCAATCTGTTGCTGGGTTATTCTACTGGTTGTTACTGGTTTTGCGGTGTTGCCGAATCTGCTGTTGCTGTGGTATTATTGCTGCTGACTTCTACTTCTTTTGTTCTTGTACTGCTGTTTCCAGGTACACATTTGTACAATCTCGGCTTGAAGCAAAAATGAAATATTAATCAGGCTTTGTTCCTGTTGAATTCTTCCTGTTTAGATTTGTGGTTGAATATAATTTTTCTTTCTTCGTATAAAGATGTAGTTGAATGATTAATGAATAATGAGGTTGCATATGTATACTTTCTTCATCTAATAATGTTAGTTTAAATTAATCGGAGAATAATTAATCTGTTTTGATATTATGGTCAATCTCATGTTCTAGTATTATTGAATAACAGAATATAAAATGAAAGCAGTTTTTCTTTGTACAAACTCGATCCGCAATTTTCCATTCGCATTAGCCGTAAACTAATAACTAATAAGTTACGTTTTTCAACATGTAAATAATTAAGAGATTTTCTTTTATTTTAGAGACGAACTTAATAGAAAATATAGTCATTGTAGGTTTATCCTTTAAAATAAAAATGAGACGAGCCTCGCCAAATAAAACGTATAGATTGCGGGGCCCTCACAAAATGTATGGTTTAATTAGAATTCGGAAGGACCGTTTAGCGAATTTCACGGTCTTCCCAAAATAATAACGCGATAGTCTCTTTAGGCGCGTGTTTAATATTTTATTTTCTTAAGCCTGGGTGTGCATTTCATGCGACCCGAATTCAAATCCCAAAATATCAAATAAAACATGTTCCGGATTGTGGGTGCATTTCATGTGACGCAGTCCAAAGACGTGTTTTAAGCGATGTTCATATTTCTTTTAAAAACAATAATAATAAAGCGGTTAAAAGATAAAATTTGCACATAAGTTCATATTTGTATAAAATCAGATAATCAAGCCGAATATAACAGTTGAGCGACCGTGCTAGAACCACGGAACTCGGGAATGCCTAACACCTTCTCCCGGGTTAACAGAATTCCTTATCCGGATTTCTGGTACGCAGACTGTAATATGGAGTCATTCTTTTCCTCGATTCGGGATTAAAATTGGTGACTTGGGACACCCTAAATCTCCCAAGTGGCGACTCTGAAATAAACAAATAAATCCCCTTTCGATTGTCCTTTAATTGGAAAAAACTCCCTTGTGCCCCTCGCGGGTGCGGAAAAAGGAGGTGTGACAATATTTTATGAATAATTACAGTTGTTATATTCAACGGTAATTATAATTTATATACAATCAAAAATACTATTATTATGATTTTTTGTTGATTCAAATTGTTAATATTAGCTCATTATAAGTTTTAAATAAAGAAATAATTTAATATGCAATATTTTAGTTGAATTACATTGAATCACTCATTAGTGAGATTTGATCAGCAATATAAATTACATCGAACTTCAATTACAATAAATTATTATAATCAGGTTCAATCATATTTTTCTTTTTCTTGTATTTGGACAACCAACTTTTCAAGGAACGGATTTGTAATATATAAAATCTTGGTTGACTTAAAATTCTAAATATTAGGACTTCCTACTTTGTTGAATAAAGAGATATTTAATAACTAAAATCTTAATTTATTTCAAGATCCTAAATATTAGGAAAGTAAATTTTTACAATTTTGTCCAATGTAATATTTATTTTTAAAGGGTAAAAAAGGCAAACGATGTTTCACTAAGAGCCTTCGTGCTTTTTCATATCTTGTTTTATTCTAAATAATTTTTTTACATCTCAATAACCATTAACAAGTGTAACGTGAATTTTTGTTCCGTATAAAAAGTTTCACTTTAAATTAATCTGATGGTTAAAACTATAATATGAAAAGACATGAAATAATCTATATTATTATCGATATAAAATAATAATTACCTCTTTGTCAACTAATGTCAAAATTTTTCGGGTGCCTTGATTTGTTTTATTGTTGAAATCTTTTACTATTCCACTCCCAAACACTAACACTCGTATTACCTAACATGAATCAGATTCTCTTAGACTATTTATTGGGACACATTGGTATGACAATTCCTTTTCACTGGCTATCGCAAGTCTACCTAAAATAAAGCATAAGAGTTTTATAAGTTATCAAATTGACTAATTTAATAATTGGCTATTTTTATGATATAAGGAAGATTGTTTACCTGAACGAATGTAATTGTTGAAATCTGAGTGATTCAAGCATGGCAATTGCAAATATCGCAAATCATTAATATTACACAGAATTAAAGCATATCGTTTAATTTTTAATTCTATTTAAAATAAGAAACTTTAGCTGGCATAACAATAAGTATTTTTAATCATACAACAAAGAAAAAAACGATACTAATTTAAGTAATAAGACTTAGATTGAATGTCTAAACGATTTTATGTGATGAATGAATTGCAATTGTTCAATAATTTGTATTAAATTTGTAAATTACGTGAGATGCGAAATTAGCCACGTCCAAAACATGAAACAAAAATTATATAATAAAAAGTTGTTAATGCGACAATAAAGATAAATTGTTGATGCAACAATAAAAACTGGTGCATGCAAACGTGTTGCAAAATACGAAGTAACAAAAAAGTTGATATTAGTAATAGAAACAAAACCTGGAATTGCGGTGTTGGAATATGGCGAAATTTGACGATTAATTTGTGACATTGTAGCTTCTTTTATAGAAGTATTTTGGTACACAATTTACACATAAAACAAATTATATGCTCGTGGACAATCTAATTACAAAATTTCCTAGTGTACGTGCGTATTTACTTTCCTTGTATGACAAATAAAGTCATTATTGAGAGTTGAACAAAGTAGTAAAAGTTTAGGAAAAAAGTTGTTAACTATTCTAGTGTACAAAAAAATTACCAAACATTTACTACTCCAAAGAGTAGGGAATACAACCAAAGTCAAATACACATACGGTTAGTTAATGAGATTGAACGAAGTAGCTAAAGTGTAGGAAACTGTTTTTATTTACTTTCTTTGTTTAAGAAACGTGAAGAATTTTTTTACCAAATAATTAATGCAAACAAAAGAAGTCATTTACAGTGGAATCAAGGGAAGCGAAAGTTTAGGAAAAAGAATTTATTAACTTTCCTTGTGTAAGAAGCATGAAGAAAAATTATAACAAATAAGTAAAACAAAATTTAATAATAAATAATTCTGGCAAAAATTTATCAAATAATATCGTCCAATGTGAACTCTATGTTTTAAAAGGGTAAAAAAAGCGAACGACACTTCGCTAAGGGCCTTCGTGCTTTTAATATAATATAGATATAGATATAGATAAATAGATAGATAGATATAGATATGTGCACTATTACAAATAATTAAGCTTATTCAGGATTTAAATTTGATAGATCAACCTGCTCTTACTATTGAACAAATTACACTCTTGAAATTATATATTGAATCTTTTTTGTTGTTAAATTTTTTATAATTTTTTTACATAAATATGGAAAATGTTAGAATTACTTATATTTATTAACTATATGATACATCTTTCACTGCTACTAGATATTTGATTTGATTGTATAACATTTTAAAATTACAAAAGGAGATTAGAGATTACTCGGGGATAGAGTAAATCAAACCAAAAAAAAGTACTTATTTGAGATAAAAGATGGACATGAACATTGAATCCTCAATCTTACTTTTGGAAATACACTTAATAACCATTATATCATGAGACTTTTTAATCTTGCGTGTAGATATATATTATTTGAATAGTTTTAAAGAGATATAATGGTTTTTTTTTTGTTGGTAATGAGATATAACGTTATTATGTATGGTCTATGGAAAAATATAAAGAATGGCTTTAGAAAGGGCATATCTCTTTAACATTTTGCATGATATTTCTCCAACTCCCCCTTTCCTCTCTTCTCATTTCTTTTGTCTTGATGGTAGATAGTTTTCAAATTTTTTAATGATGTCAGCCAATAATAGGAGAGTTTCACAATCCCACCAATCAAATTTCCTAAACCGCTGCATCAAAATCCAAAACTACTTCTTGCAACTTGCAACTCCTGTGGACCCAAACCACACCTCCACCATACCTAAGTTCCAGAACTTTCCTCTCATATTCTGAAGAGAACCTTCCCCTCCTCCCAATTTCCCAATGAGAGACTACATATTAAAATAATTGTATAATTTTTTTTGATAATTTTTTTTTGGATAATTACATATTAAAATATTGAATAGAAGAGAAGCACAAGGAGGAAGATGCTCACTCCCCAAATGTCTAGAAGTCTAGAAACTTCCATTAAAACAATTTTACTTATTATTATCCCTTCTTAAAATAGGAGGTGAGTTGCTGATTCTTTCTATTTATATCACTTTTAACACTTACTTCCAAAGCTTCTTTTATCCATGGTGTCTCTTGTTTACTCAACTGCTTAACGGCATAAACTACTTTAGATTTCCAAAAGTCTAATCCAAACTTCTTTTCCTGATTTATACAGAATCATAGTACTTGATCAGTTTACATCCTTCATTTTCTTCCCAAAGGGAGTACAATCTTTTCTACTATTTTTCACTGCCAAACACTCCCTTAAATTTTGGATTGTCCAAGTCATCCTAACTTCAACTGTTACTGTACGATATTAGGTACTTACAACAACAACAACTACTACAATGATGGATCCATTGTACTCGGTGAAAGAGGAGTACGCCGGATCAAGTTCGGGAGGTGGCGGCGGTGAGCCACCGCCGCCGGTAATGACACCACCACAGCCAATGGAGGGGCTACACGACATCGGTCCACCACCATTCCTGACAAAGACATATGAAATGGTGGATGATTCAAGCACAGATCATGTTGTTTCTTGGAACAGAGGTGGTCAAAGCTTTGTTGTTTGGGATCCTCATGCCTTCTCCACTAGTCTACTCCCCAGATTCTTCAAACACAACAACTTCTCTAGCTTTGTCAGACAGCTAAATACTTATGTAAGTTGTCAATCTAGTCTTTATAATGCATCTTGAAGTGGGAAATTTATTTTTCAAATTAGTATTATTATTGTTATGTTTTTTGGTGTATTAAAAGTTGCTCCTGATTGCTAAATCTTTGTGAACACACAAGTGAATCCACCTTATGGCCTGCTTCAGTGTTTACAAGGTTATTAGTAGGAAGGAAAATCTCAAAACAAAATTCCCACTTTTACCGTTTACTTGCCTATGTGAAACTTACCTTTTAGAATTGTGTTCTTAATTTCAGACAGAATTAAGATATTCAAAAAAGGTCCTCTCTGATCTGGATGTTCAAATGATGCTTCCTTCAACTTGTCAGCTGGTTGGTAAAACCTATTAGTAGTAAAATATTTACCATACGGTCCACAAGTTGTGCGGACCAAAAAGAAGAAAAAAAAATTCACAAGTCTCAAGATTCAAGAATGGTTTGCTATCAGAAGAAAAAGAAAAAAGATAAGATAGCTCTTGCAAAATTGGAAGATAATACTGAGCTGTAGATGGAATTTGATTGTTGCAGGGATTTAGAAAGATTGATCCAGAGAAATGGGAATTTGCAAACGAGGCATTTCTAAAGGGAAACAAGCAGCTTCTAAGGAATATCAGGAGACGAAAAACAACTAATTCTCAGCTTCTTCCTACAGAACAAGCACTTGGTCCTTGTGTTGAATTAGGAAGGTTCGGATTTGACGAAGAAGTTGATCGATTGAGGCGCGACAAGCAAGTTTTAATGATGGAATTAATGAAGCTTAGACAGCAACAACAAAACACTCGATCTTACCTTCGATCGTTGGAGGTTAGGTTACAAGGGACAGAGAGGAAGCAACAACAAATGATGAATTTCTTAGCAAGAGCTTTGCAGAATCCCGAGTTTGTCCAACAGTTGATCCGACAAAAAGAGAAAAGAAAAGAACTAGAAGAGGCTATAACTAAGAAAAGGCGACGACCTATTGATCAGGGGCCTAGTACATTAGATGTTGGAGGATCAAGCCGTCCCATAAAATCAGAGCCTTTGGAATTCGGAGAGGGTAGTGGATTCCAAGTATCCGAACTTGAAGCACTTGCATTAGAAATGCAGGGATTTGGTAGAGCAAGAAGGGACCAACACGAAGAAGAGACGAGAGAAGGGCTCGAGCAATTTGGCAACACGGATAGAGAACTCGATGAGGGATTCTGGGAAGAGCTATTTAACGAGGAGGACGTGTCTGGAAATGAAGATGGTGAAGAGGAAGATGTAAATGTCTTGGCAGAGAGGTTGGGTTTCTTGGATTCGAGCCCTTATTAGAAGTCCGTAGACTAATTTAGTTGGTGCAATTTTTCAAAAACTCGTTCATCTGCTGGATCATATAAAATCTTGTATGGACCTACATTGTTTTATTTACTACTCTTACTATTTAACTTATATTTCTTGACTCTGTGTAGTTGGTTCTGAAGTGTTCAATGAAGAAAGCAGCTAAATGGATCGACTGGCTAATCTTTGGTAGTTTTTCTTCTGGAACCAATATTCCAGTCCCTTTCTGTGTAAATTTAGTCATAACATATTAGGATTTTAAATGTCATTTCAACTTTTTGCAATTGACAGAATAGATTTGTGAAGCACTCAAGAGTCGAGTCAGAAAATCGCTTCTTGGTGTTTCTGGTTACTTTTAACATTCTGAATTACTGGTTCCCTTCCACTGCCTTTATTACATCTCAACTTCTCAGTCTTGTTTTTCTCTGGAATCCAAATGCAGGCATAGGTTATGAAGATTTTGGTCAAGTCTATTGGTCTTTCAAGGTTATTGTAAATTCTCGTTTTCGGTGATATATTGCTCATTAAGTAATGTTGCAATATTTTGTTTATGTGGTTTTTAGATTGCTGTCTTGATGATGAAGCAGTTAAAAGTAGAAATGCCAGTTACTCCAGAATCAAGATTTTATTGAAGTGGCCGTTTATAACTACTTTTGCCGGTAAAGATTGTTGTTGCCAGTTAGGGGTGTCAAACGAATGAGTCGGTTCGGTCGGATATAGACGGATAAAATATTCGACCCTACCCATATTTAATACAGATAGAAAATGGGTTAACCAACGGATAATATGGATATCCATATTATTTATGGCTTCTTGAATATAATCACTTTTGTATTCATACTCTTCCAAGCTTGAGGAATCCCTAATTTGAGTCCTTACAAATGTAAAGTTAAAACTATTGGTTATCTATTTTTAAGTGGATAATATGAGTTTTATCCATATTTGATCTATTTTAAAAATTTCATTATCCAACTTATTTTTTAGTAGATAATATAAATGGATAACGATTTTTTTTAAAATCCATTTAGCAACCACTACTGCCAATTGATGTGGCCGTCTCTATTTGTGAGAAATGTGTAAGTTCATGGTCCTAACAAAATTTGCTTCTTTTAGCTGGCTCCGTGCTAGCTAGCCAGTCTATTAGATTTTTTCTTTCCTTGCGTCTGTTGTTTTCAACCAGTCTTATAACATGTTTGACCAAGCTTCTTTTTGGTCAAAAATGCTTTATTTTTTTGCCAAAAACACTTTTGGTCAAAAATTAAGGTGTTTGGCCAAGCTTTTGGAAAGAAAAAAGTACTTTTGAGGAGAATCAGAATCAGTTTTGGAGAAGCAGAAAAAAGTAGTTTCTCTCCAACAACAGTTTTCTGAGAAACACTTTTGAAAAACATATACTTATAGCATGTTTGGCCAAGCTTCTCAAGACAAAAAAGTGTTTTTTTCCCCAAAAGCCTTTTTTTTCCTAATTTGAGGTGTTTGACCAAGCTTATTTGGGGAAAAAAATGCTTTTGGGAAGAAGCAGAAGCAATTTCAGAGAAGCAGAAAAAAATAGTTTCTTTCCAAAAGCAGAAGCAATTTTTACTTTTCTTCTTACCTAAAATACCCTTAACAAAATATAGTATATACCAAAATAACCCTTAAACCTAATACTTAGGATATTAATTTATAAATATTTCTTCTTATTTTTAGGAAACTTTCTAATATATAGTGACTTTAGGGGTGAATGCTTTTATATTTGTTGAAGGAATTTTAATATATTTAACTTATATTAAAAGAATTAAGTACTTTTTAATTTTATTTTCATATTTTACTTAAATAAAATGATTTTTTTTAATTATTGCATGTAATAACAAAATTTTGATATTATTTATTTACTTATAATATTAATTATTAAGTAAATCTATTCATGTCCTTATTCGTAATTTGACACTTAAAAGCACTTTCTATAAAGCTTGACCAAACACAAATTATTTCTCAAAAGTGCTTTTCAGACTGATTAGCCAAACACAAACTGATTCTCTCCAAAAGTACTTTTTTCAAAAGCACTTCTCAGAAGTGCTTTTCAAACTAATTAGCCAAACACAAACTGCTTCTTACCAAAAGTACTTTTGAGAAAAACACTTTTGAAAAAAAAAAACTTCTCAAAATAAGCTGATTTTTGCAGCTTGGTCAAACGGGCTATTAGGCAAATACAAATTAAATTTAGGATTTAAAATCTTATTATATGTATTCGTTTTAATTCACTTTTTCATACAATTTAAATCGAATCACAATTAATTTCAATTGAATTATTGAACTAGTAGGTGATCTGTCTATGTGATTTATGGGGGAATTCATGCATTAATGGAGTGGTGACACTTGTTTACTGATGGAGTATCGTTGAAGTTCAGGTGAATATGAGGTCAAAGGTTAGTTATCTCATAATGGCGTGTCGACTCTGGCGTTAAGAGTATCATAGAAAATTTCAGTTGCTAGTAGTACAAGTTTCCCCTTCTAGGAAACATGTCAGGTGCAAAAATAGGAAAGCGTAGGTCATATCTATTATCTACTTTGCATAATAGTTTAGTGGGTTTAATGGCAGAGCAATTCCAGCGCATCAAAATAAAAAATTCTTGCCATAATTAAGTCAAATGATGCATTGAGAAGAAAATGGAGGGGCAAATGATGAATCTTATTATTTAAAAAAAAAAAAAAGGAGAAAAATGGAGAGGTTGTGGACTTTCTTATTTATGTCATTGCTTTCTCTTCTTTTATTTCTTCACCCTTTTTTAGTATTTGTTTTGTTCTCTTCTTCATTACTACATATTTTTTTATTTATTTAAATAAATCATCGTTACACTAAATGGAGAAGATATTAGCCTGAATAAATTATGGTGATACGTGGACAAAGTAGAGAGAATATCATAGAGAGTGGAACACGTTGCGTCGATGGTAATTGAGGTGAATAATAAGCTTTTAGCAAACATTTTGTCCCCGTCTCCCTAACCCTTTGAAAGGTAAAAACTTATTTGCATCGGGTGTTTACACTAACTCAACAAATGAATGACATTTGTTATCTTATTTAATTATAATTAATGATTTTTAATTATAGTTAACTCCCATTTGTTTTGCACGCAATCTTAAATAATAATATTAAAATAATACTACTTACTTAATATTCTAGCTATTTCCGTTATGACCTTAAATCGAAAAGAATGAACAGTGCCGTTAAAAAGCAAATGAAGTATCAAACGGTAGAGCATCCAAATCTCCTTCTTTCTTCATACATCAAAGAAACGTGTTTTATTGAGGCGAGAGCATTGCTATTGCATTAATCAAATATTTTTTGTGAATATTTTATAATAATCACAATCTTTATTCATAAAATCTAATTATTTTTCACAATTTCAGTTGTTTCTTGACTCTCCTCCTCTATATAAGTAATCCCTTACTTCTCCTTCTTCCCATACTAACTTTTAGAATTACTCTTTTGATCTTTAATGGAGAAATAAAAAGGGTATTTGGATTGGCTTATAAAAAGTAGTTTTTAAGTTTAAAGCCAAAAGTTATAAGTTGGTAATACTTAACTTTTGGCTTTTGGCTTATTTTTGTACTTTTTATGCCTAAAAGTAAGTGTTTTTAAGCACTTTTTATCATTGTCAAACACCACATAAACTAAAAAAGTGCTTAAAAGCCAATAAGCACTTAAAATAAGTCAATCCAAACACCCTCAAAAGTACGAAGACAGATGTAGAATGCTAGAAAATGATAACATTGGTTATTCCGATTCTCTACCTATTTAAAATTCTGTTTATTAAAATTAAAACATCTAATAGACTTAGAACTCATAATAAGAACAGAGTCTCGGATTCTCATAAGCTTTTGGTCCTATATCTCTTTTAAGCTGGACCTTAGGCTCTTATATATCAGCCCTTAGGCTCTTTTTAGAATTGGCCCTTAGGCTCTTGTATATCGGCCCTTAGGCTCTTTTTAGAATTGGCCCTTAGGCTATTTAAATTGGGCCGTTTCGGCCTCTAAAATGGCTATATAATTTCCCTAATTTCGGCTAAAAGACTTAGTGAAATTTTACTTATGCCTTAGATTGTGTTTTTGTACCCGTTGGGTTTTCCAAAGGCTCAATGTATTGGAATCTTATTAGTCATGACATAATCGAATACCTCTTAAGGTTTTTTCGAAGGCTGGTGTTATCGAAGCCTTTGGATTATTCGAGGGCTAGTTTATCGAAGCCCTTAGATTTTTCGGGGGCCGAATTTATCGAAGCCTCTTATATTTTGCTTTTGCCGGGGGTAGCCTGACTTAATTGGTTTTTCAATGTTTGAAGGCCTTTTATTTTATAGCGGAAGTTGGACGTCTCCGAATCGCATTATTTTGGCGTAGCCTTTTATGTGACCGTAGTCTTTAATATGGCCGTAGCCTTCGGGTTTGTTACTTGAACTTGTTTCCCGATAACTTTCCGAACTTGTTCGGAAAGTTAGTCCCCGGGTATATTGGCCTTGGCCTTTGTTTCGAGGGGGTGCCTCTTTGAGGTCTTATGAGTCCAAATTTTTGATGACTTGGATGTATTGACTGTCGATGACAGTCCCTGGGTATTTCGGGGTGCTTTGGCCCCTGAGCCTAGGATTGTAAGTGTAGAGCTCGTATGAGATACAAAGTGTTTTTGATATCACTAGAATGCTTCTCTAAGTAGATACATGTGTACATGTTTTGCCGCCGGGGCTCATCTATTATATATGGACACAGTTCATTTGACCGTTTGGCCCATTACAAAATTTTCCTATCGAAGCCCTCTTAGGCGTGAAATATCTTTCTCAAAAAATGTAACCTCCAAGGGTGATGCCCCCAATATTCGAGGTTGATCGAAAAGAAGCCTTGAATATTTTGTTGAATGTTCCTTAAGTGGTATATAGGTGTTGGCTCGTTAAAAACCTTATAGGTAAAGCCCTTTTGGGATAAAACCCAGAAAAAGAGTGCAACGCATGCTTTCAAACCCAAGGCCTTCGAGCTGAAAGATGCCTCGATATCTCCAATCGAACATCTGCAAGGAGTTAGTTTTAAATACAAATGGAAAAGGGGAAAAGGTCATACCTCAGCAGTAATATCACTTTAGCATCGATACATTCCAATTGTTTGGTAGTTGCTCGCCTTCCATTGTGCTAAGTTTGTAGGATCCTTTCCTTACGATTCCGAGGACACGGTACGGTCCTTCCCAATTGGGACCTAGCTTCCCTTTGTTTGGGTCTTGAGTATTGAGAGTGACTTTCCTTAGGACCAAGTCCCCGACTCTGAAATATCGAAGGTTCGTCCTTTTGTTGTAATACCTTTCGATCCTTTGTTTTTGCACGACCATTCGAATCAATGCGGCCTCACGTTTTTCATCAAGTAGTTCGAGAGAAACGTTCAAAGCTTCGTGATTCGAGTCCTCGGTGGCATGCTAAAACCTGACGCTAGGTTCCCCGACTTCGACTGGGATCAATGCTTAGGATCCGTATACCAAAGAAAACAGGGTCTCCCCCATTCTCGACTTCGAAGTTGTTCAATGCGCACATAGCACCCCGGTCAGCACTTCTCTCCATTTCCCCTCAGCATCATCTAACCTTTTCTTTAAGTTTCAAGTGATGGTTTTGTTTGTGAACTCAGCCTGGACATTTGCACTCGGGTGGTAAGGTGCTGATAGAATCCTTTTGATTTTATGGTCCTCGGGTAATTTTGTTACCTTGCTTCCGATGAACTACTTTCCATTGTCATATGCTATTTCGGCGGGTATCCCGAACCGACATATGATGTGGTCCCATATGAAGCCGATGACTTCTTTTTCTCTTATTTTCTCGAAGGCCTGCGCTTCTACACATTTTGAGAAATAGTCAGTCATAAACAAAATAAATCTAGCTTTACCTGGCGCCGTTGGTAGGCGGCCGACGATGTCCATCCCCTATTTTATGAATGGCCATGGGGATAGGACCGAATGGAGTTGTTCACTGGGTTAATGGATCATCGGTGTAAACTTTTGGCATTTGTCACACTTTCGAACGAACTTCTTGGTATCCTTTTCCATGGTATCCCAATAGTACCTCGCTCTGATCACTTTGCGAACCAGAGAGTCTACACCAGAATGGTTCCCACAAGTACCCTTATTGATTTCTCATAGTATGTAATCGGTATCCCCGGGTCCTAAACACACTGCCAGTGGTCCATCGAAGGTTCTTCTGTACAACGTTCCATTTTCATCGAGTGAGAATCGAGCTGCTTTGGTTCGAAGTGTTCTCGACTCCTTTGGGTCCGCGGGGAGCTTCCCATGCTTCAGGTAGTCGATGTACTTGTTCCTTCAATCCCATGTTAAATTTGTTGAATTAATTCTGCATGGCCTTCTTCGACCACCGACTTTGATAGTTGGACGACAGTCCCCGGGACGATATCATCTTCTTCAACCGATGACCCCAAGTTTGCAAGTGCATCGGCCTCGCTATTCTGCTCTTGAGGTACGTGATCCAGCGTCCACTCCTTGAAGCGGTGCAATATCACTTGGAGTTTGTCCAAGTACCTATGCATTCAGTCGTCTCGAACCTCGAAGTTCCTGTTTACTTGATTTACTACCAAAAGAGCGTCACATTTTGCCTCGATGACCTCTTCCCCAAGGCCCTTGGCTAGTTCGAGACCTGCAATCATGGCCTCATACTCGACCTCATTGTTAGTCAATTTAGAAGTTTTGATGGACTGCCTGATGACACCACCCGTAGGTGGTTTTAAAATGATGCCGAGCCCGGACCCTTTCACATTCGAGGCACCGTCTGTGAAGAGGGTCCATACCCCCGATGATGTACCCATTTTTAGTAAGATTTCCTTTTCTACTTCGGGTACAAGGGAAGGCACGAAATCGGCCACGAAGTCTGCCAAAATTTGAGACTTGATAGCCGTTCGAGGCTGATATTCAATATCATATCCTCCAAGTTCGATGGCCCATTTGGCCAATCTACCTGATAATTCGGGCTTATGCAAGACATTTCAAAGTGGGTATGTAGTCAGCACACATATAAGATGGCATTGAAAGTATAGTTTTAATTTCCTAGATGCGCTTATAAATGCAAGAGCTAACTTTTCCAAATGGGGGTACCTGGTTTCAGCATTTCCTAGGGTCCGGCTCACATAATAGATAGGAAATTGCATACCTTGCTCTTCTCGAACCAACACGCCACTTACCGCTACTTCAGACACGGCTAGATACAAGTAGAGTGTTTCATACTCCTTCAAAGTATGGAGCAGGGGTGGGCTCTGATCAATGCCAACCTTGCACTACTACAAAGTAGCAAGAGTGGTCGAAGCGGCTTTTACCCGAGAAGGTCGGGATCGATTTCCACAAGGAGCTAGAAATGGGAATTGAGTTTCTATCTAAATTGGAGTTGCGTAGTTGTTCCTAATTACACTTCTAAATATAGTTGGTTTTGATATTACTTCTAAATTTATACTACTAAGATGCTAAATTAAACCAAGTTAAGCTAAGAGTAAGATATTGAAGGTTGTCTAAATAGTTAAAAGGCACTAAGGAAGTGACTTTTTCCTAGGTGGATACCTGACGGGCTCTCGAGTCTAAGGCTAGGTTGTCATATTTGGGGATTACGCGATAACCATTGCACGATACTTATCACTCTATACCTCTCGGTAGTTTGAGTGATTTTGCCCTAATTGACTTTCTCAAGACCAATTGGGTATGATAATTTGTGCAAGCAATGGAGGTTCAAGTCGGGTATTACTATCTCTAAGTTTAACCATTTAATTGGGGCTATCAAACTCTTGAATACGCCCCAATTCCTTGTTGGACTAATTTTCCTAGACTTATGTTCTCTTTCTCAAGAAGAGCCCAAGTCAAATAGGCATAAACTAGTGTTTGCAACCACTGATTCAACATTAAAACCATAAATTAGTCCAAATATCAAACACCCATAGACATTCAAGTCTTAAAACACAAGACCCATCAATTACCCACACTAGGGTTGAGCCACAACCCTAGCTAATGGGTCTAGCTACTCATGATAATAGAAGAAAACAAAGAAATAAATGAAGAAAAACCCATAATATTTAATTACTAGCTAAAACATGAAGATTCAATGATAAAACTATTGTAAAATTACTCAAAATAGTAAAGGGACACTGTTCACGAGCGCAACTCTGTCTAAAATTACAACTGACGACCTACAAATGGGAAAAGAAACTATTTATACTAGGCAAAATTTTCTGGACAAAAATACCCTTGCGGGGGTAGTGCGGACCGCACAAAATCGAGTGCGGCTGCACTGAGTCTCTTGGCTTAAAACTTTTGCTCTCTGAACTTGGACACCGCGGGCAGCACAAAATACACCGCGGCCACGGTGTCTTCTATTGCGGTCCGCACAAAAAGGATCGCGGACTGCATTAGCAATATTCCCAAATTTAGCAACTCTCTGAACTCCAGCTTTCGGACCACACAAAATCGAGTGCGGCCGCAATGAAGCCAATGTAGTCTGCATGAAATGCTTTGCGGCCGCAGTGCTTAAATGTCTGAAATGAGCATCTCTCTGAACTTCCTCTTTGTGGACCGCACATAATGGAGTGCGGCCGCATTGGTCCTGTTACACTATGCTTGGACTTGTTCTTGGTACTTCTGTATGTTTCACTCATTTTTGAGTTGGTTTTGACGAATTGTCACCTTGTTGAGCAAAGCCTGCAATCAAGTACAACATGTAAGCCTTTTGGGACTATTTTGTACACATTTCTAATCAAAGCTCAAGTAAGAATGAGTGTAAAATGCATCATAATCCCTAATTATCAACTCCCCCAAACTTAAGCTTTTGCTTGTCCTCAAGCAAACAAAATAAGACCCACTCCTTAAGAGTAAATCCAAGAAAATCCAGCTGACCTAAAGTGACCTCATCTAGCATCAATTGGGACTAATAATTTCCCTCAATTCAAATGAATCATTAACAACATTCACTCTTTTAAGCACCATGGATTTAATGCGACACAAGAGCCTCAAGAGTTGACTCAACACATCAAAGAAACTCTTTCTATTACTTTGGTCATTGTGGAACCCAAACTCACACATCCTCAACTCTCCCTAACCAAACCTCACCTTTAGGATTGTAGCACTCAGAACAAGTTTAATGGAAATACACTCATCTCTCTCAAAGAAGAGTCACAAGTCTGGTTCTAAGTACCATATGCTTGCCCCTTATGTGAGTCACCACTAATGTAAGCTTCATTCAACTTAAGATCATATAGGGCTTTTGTGGAGACATAGTGAAGGCTTTTGGTTCAGGGCAGGAAATGTTTGGTCTAAGTAGGTCTCATCTTTCCTTTAGCACTTCTTTTGCTTTATTTTGGCACACATTCACTTGACTTTGTAAGTCATTTCACTTCTTTCTAAGGGGTTAGAGAGACACACTGTCACTCTTTCTTGTTCATTTCAAATCTTTTTCTCCTTTCTCAACTTTCCATACCTTTCATTCTTTACTTTTATTGAATCCATTCATTCTTTTCTACATTGATCATTCTTTTTGTCTTTTTGATTTTCTTCCTTTTTCATTGCCTTTACTTTTCTTCATTTTTGTACCATTTTACCACTTTGTTGCAATCCTCATCTCTCCCCCCAAACTTATGCTTTTGTCATATGCTAAGGAAAGATCGGGTGCCAAGAGAGGGTATTTTTAGAACGGGTACAGGCTTGTATCGTGGTTCATGAAAGAAAAAGATCTATGGCTCAAAAGGGTTGACTAGGGATTTTATCATTGGTAGGCTATGGAAGTGTTCAAGATATCATTCAAATCAAGGAGAGCCTATAATCACGTCTCAAGTCAAATTACACTTAGGATTTTGCCTATACAAACATTCAGGGCAAGTTCTAGACCAATGACTCGGGACTTGGACTTGCAATTCAAATTCTCACCACACAAGCTATGGGATTGCTAAAGACACAGAGTTGGGAGCCCACAACAACCTTAGCTAAGATTTGAGCAACACAATGGTCCCGAAAAAACCACTTGATGATTATCGGCCAACACAAGAGTCTCAAGGTCACAACTTTCACCATCCTATACACAATGATTTATTTTTTTCCATAGGATCAAAGGCAAATGTGTTAGGCCCAAGTGAAGCTTTGCTTGAGGCACCCTTACCAACTAACTACTAAAAAGCAAAAAGAAAATAGACTCAAACCCTTAAGAAGGTTGTCATACCATCCATCATCGGGAAGAGCCACCCGGTTCACACAAATTCCACCTTTGAAAAGAACCGTGGCATTAAGAAAACCAAAGGCTTATTGCAAAAAATCAAAACCAGAAGCTATGAACATAAAATAAGAAGCTAAGAAAGGAAAAATGCGAAAAGTAAAAATGAATATGTACAAGAGGGGATTTATATATAGTAGGGAGAATGAATATATACATAAAAACGTAACTTTATATACAGACCCAAAGTAAAAAGTACGTAAAGTGCAATGAAATGATAAAATTATATACATACCAAAGATAAAAAGAAAGAAAGCATAAAATACTGTCATATATACAGTCATCCAAATATCCAAATAGAGCTACCCCCTCAAATGAAAGCTGGCATTGTCCTCAATGCCAACTAACCACAATAAGCACAAAATAGAGAAGAGAGGAAAATGAAACTCCCTATGGCCCTCAGTCTGCATAGGATCCCGAGTCTGGGTCACTGGGTTGCTCTGTCTGCTCGGGAACCTATTACAGGCTCCCTGTGATCTGTGGCTCTGTTGGGACCTGGGCCTGGACTGATTCCTGGGGCTGGCTGGAGGAACCTTCTTGCGGGTCCTCCAATTGTATGACTGCATTTTCAGAATGGGGAATCACCTTCTTCCTCTAGGGTGGCCTCTCAGACTCCTGCTGTGACTGGGGCTGAGCTGCTGGCGCCGGGTCATGCAATAACAAATCTAAAGGCAAGTGATCTGCCTGTGGCTCTGCTGGGACCTGGGCTGAGTCCTGGGGCTGGCTGGAGAAACCTTCCTGCGAGTCCTCCAACTGTATGACTGTATCGTCAGAATGGGGAATCACCTTCTTCCTCTACGGTGGCCTCTCAGACTCCTGCTCTGGCTGGGGCTGGGCTACTGGCGCCGGGTCATGCAATAACAAATCTAAAGGCAAGTGATCTGCCTTCAACCTCTCTACCTCGACCCTTAGCTCCTTCACCGACTCTTTTGAAGCCCGAGTCTTCCTCATTTTCTTCACCTCCATAGGAAGCTCCTTCAATGCCTTTCCACGAGAGTCAATGACATCTATAAGCTTTTTTTGGTTGTACAGAATTTCCTTCAGAGTGTCCTCAACGGACTGTGGGACCTGTGGTGAAGGGTGTACTGACGGGGCTGCCACCGTAATAGATATTACAGATAGATTAGAAGTAGCTATCTGCATCTAGTTGTTGATGCTGGCGAGGGTCTGGCTCAGGCGGTGGGCAGTTAGGGGGTATGCAGTGGAGGAGGGTATCTCTGGAGCTGTAGAAGTGGATGGACCTAGGTCCATGTCTGCTGAGGTAGAAGGAGGCTGAGTAGGAGCCACTACCACTACTGGCTCTTCAGACTGGCCAGTTGAAGTAGTGGTTTTGCCCTTGTAGTGCTTGCCTTTAGGGTTATTATCACCTGCAGGCTGTACCAGGAGAACAGTGCCTTTGCTTTCACTTTCATATCAAATTTTCGCTTCCCCACATCTAAATCCTCAAGGTACACGATTAGGAAGTTGGGGAAGGGATAAGATTTGTCACATTCGTTCACCACCCGTGTAATAACCCGGGATATCACATTCCTTATGTTAATCTGGTATCCTGCCATGATAGATGCCACCAATATAGCCCGGTGAATAGGGAGTGAGTTGTCATGGGTGGTGGGGTCTTGCCTGCTACACACAAATGTTTCCCACCCTTTTTCTTCAAAGTTCAGTGTCCTTCTCTGGATCTTCACTTTTGTAGTCAACCAATCGGGGTTGGGATTGCCAAGTACTCTGCCAGCCAAGGATGAGTAGCCTCACCCAATGCCATCTACTACAAATACAATGACTCATCCTCCTCCGGGAAGCCCAGGTAATCATTTATGGTCTTGCCATCAAATTTCACCTTCATGTTCCGCACTTTGGTCACTGTGGTGCCCTTTTTGATATGGGCCACATTTGTGTAGAACTCCTTCACCAAGTTCTCATTGGCCTCCTCCACGTGGCCTATGAAATAATCCCATCCATCTCTCTCTGAACTGCCTCAACACATTGGGGTTGTGAGGCAAAAGGTCCCGGGTGATGAATTTACGCTCGGGTATTAGCTTCCTCCCGGGCCACCACTCTCTGAACTTGTGATAGGCAACCTCACTCACAAACCGGTCTTGCCATGCCTCCCGATTTCTGGTCTTCTCTACCCCTCCTACTTGGTGATCACCCCCTTCTAATTCTTCCCCTTCTTCTGCTACAGGACCCTCTCCGGATAGTGAAGTTGTAGGAGAGGTGGAATATTCATTTCCACTACTTGCAGCTGAGCCCTCAGACGACTCAGAAGATATATGCACTGATGCTTGGGCAGTGGGAGAGACTAGAGGTGTATCCCTCAACCTGTTCCTCTCCGTCCAATCAGGAACATACTCTGGCACGGAGTCTGATGATGCCTCCCGGGAAGGTGCATACTCACTCCCTGATTGGTCAATGGCTCTGTCAGCAGCCTTTATGAGCCTCCTGGTATTTTTTATGTTTTGTCGGACTTGCGGGGTTAATTTGATCAAACCCTTTCCTCTACCCCTGGAGGATTCGCCTTTTCCCTATTGTTTTCTACCACCGCCTCGTGATTGAACCATTGTTTGCAAGCAACATTCATTTGAGCCTTGTTAGTATCAGTAGAAACAATTAAATTCAGAATTGCAGAAAAATTGTTGCGGACCACACAAAATGAGGTGCGGCCGCAAAGAGGCTACTATGGACCGCATAAAATCCATTGCGGTCCGCATAGAGGTGGGGTTCAGACTACCCACTCTCTGAATCTATGCATCGTGGACCGCACAAAATGCATTGCGGTCCGTATTGAGGCACCACGGACCACACAAAATCCATTGCGGCCGCGATCCTCAAGTGTCAACTTTCAAAACTTAACCCACCGCGGTCCGCACAAAATAGCATTGCGGACCGCACAGAGGCACTGCAGACCACACAAAATCCACCGCGGTCCGTGGTGAGTGCCCACCAGCAACATCAACCTAGGGTTCAAGTTTTGTCCATGTTTAGTCCAAATTTTCACCTATTAATGATTCCCTAGGTGTTGCCTCAGTGTTACGACTAATTATTCCTAATTAAAACAGGATTAACTAACCTATTCTACTAAATTAAATGAAAAACGGGAAGAAAAGAAGAAAAACTACGAGAAAAATGAAAATCAAAAGAAAATAGCAAAATTAAAAAACTAAAAAGGAATTAAAGTTACCAGAAATGAGAAGCACTGATGATTAATCGAGACTAAGCAGTTGAATTCGTGCAATTTAGAGAGTGAATAGTAATTTTTAGGCTTCTGTGAGTAAAAAGATCGAAAAGTTCAAATGGAGGGCCTCAGGTCCTATTTATAGAAAAAGGTCCTGGGCCCCAGCTCACCTACCCACCGCAGACCGCAGACAATGGCACCGCAGTCCGCGGTGCTTAGACCCTTGAAGCACTGGGAGATTGGCCACTGCGGACCGCAAGAAATCCAGTGTGACCGCCGTGGTCCACCGCGGACCACGCAAAATGCAATACGGCCACAGTGGAAAACTTCAGAGACTCCCCACTTTTGACAAATCACTCTGCGGTCGCATTGATTTCTTGCCCCCAAACAAATGCCTTTGCGGCCGCACAAAATGAAGTGCGGTACGCATTGCAAACTTCAGAGGGTGATCATTTTTCAACTTGGTCCTGCACTGCATCAACACAATCCTACAACATCTCATAACCAGTCAGTCCAAAAATAAATCCTACACTACAAAGAAAATCAAAGAAAAACAAAAAGAAAGACACATGGGTTGCCTCCCAAGAAGCGCCTAATTTAACATCGCGACACGACGCAGGTTACCATCAAATCACTTTAGATGAAGAAGTGCCACTACGTAGCTTTCATCAATCTTGCCCAGGTAGTGCTTGACCCTGTGCCCATTCACTCTGAAAACCTCACCATTTTTGTTCTTCAAGTCAAGTGCACCAAACGGAGTCACAAACACCACTTCAAAAGGTCCACTCCATTTTGACTTAAGCTTTCCCGAAAACAGGCGTAACCGAGAGTTGAACAAGAGAACCAAATTACCCACTTTGAACTCCTTGCCGTGAGCATATTTATCATGAAGGTACTTCATCTTGTCCTTGTACAAGGACGAACTGGAGTATGCATGTAATCAGAACTCATCAAGTTCATTAAGCTGCTCCACATGAAGATTTGCTGCCACATCCCATTCAAGATTCAGCTTCCTCAAGGCCCACATGGCCTTTTGCTCTAGCTCAACCGTTAACACCAACCGATACGGAGACATACCAATTGGAGTCTTGTAAGTAGTCCTATAAGCCCATAGAGCATCATCCAACTTCTTTAACCAATCGGTCCTATTTGTATTGACCGTCTATGACAATATACTCTTGATTTCCCTGTTTGAGACTTCAACTTGGCCACTCGCTTGAGGATGATAAAGAGTAGAAAATTTGTGGTTGACACCATACTTTACAAGCAAAGTGTCAAAGCTATATTACAAAAATGAGACCCCCCATCACTTATGATTGCACGAGGAGTGCCAAACCTTATAAAAATGCTCTTCTTGAAAAACGCAACAACACTTCAGGCCTCATTGTTGGGTAAAGCCACAGCTTCAACCCACTTTGAAACATAATCAATCGCCACAAGAATGTATGTGTTCCCACATGAGCTAACAAACGGGCCCATAAAATCAATGTCCCATACATCAAAAATATCAACTTCAAGAATGGTATTGAGACACATCTCATCTTTCTTCGAAATTCCACCCGCTCTTTGACATTCGTCACACCTCTTCATAAGTTCACTTGCATCTTTGTACAAAGTTGGCCAATAAAACCCACAACTAAGAACTTTGGAAGCCGTCCTCGCCCCGCCATGATGGCCACCATAGGGAGAGGAATGACAAGCCTCTAAGATACTCAGTTGCTCCTCCTCCCGGACATACCTTCGGATCACCCCATCCGTGAAAATCTTGAACAAGTACGGATCATCCCAATAGAAGTCCGAACTATCCCGTTTGAGCTTCTTCCTCTGGTTAGAAGAGAGCTCACACGGGATTATACCAGTCACAAGGAAATTAGCGACATCCGCAAACCATAGCATACCATTCACCGACACCGAAAGGAGTTGTACGTTAGGAAATGAATCATTGATCTCTAGGCCATCACGAGGCCTCCCCTCCTCCTCCAAGTGGGACAAGTGGTCCGCCACTTGGTTTTCACTACCCTTCCTGTCCACAATCTCCAAATCAAACTCTTGAAGTAACAATACCCATCGCATCAGTCTAGCTTTGGAATCCTTCTTCGTCATCAAGTATCGGAGTGCGGCATGATCGGTATGGACTATGACCTTGGCACCCATAAGATACGGCCGAAATTTCTCCATTGCGAACACAATAATCAAAAGTCCTTTCTCGGTCACCGTGTAGTTCACTTGAGAATCATTCATTGTCATGCTCGCATAGTACATCGGATAAAACATTTTGTTCACTTTTTGACCCAAAACCGCCCCAACCGCAACATCGCTCACATCACACATGAGCTCAAAGGGCAAGCTCCAATTAGGTGCGGTAATGATATGTGTGGTGGTCAACTTGTGCTTAAGAAGTTCAAAGGCTTGCATACATCTCTCATCGAACACAAACTTGGCATCTTTTTCCAATAACTTGCATAAGGGGTTCTTTACCTTCGAAAAGTCTTTGATAAATCTCCGGTAGAACCCCGCATGCCCAAGAAAACTTCTAACTCCCTTGACAGAGGTAGGGGGAGGGATCCTTGAAATCACATCAATTTTTTCTTCGTCCACCTCTATACCATGTTTTAAAATTTTATGCCCAAGAACTATGCCCTCTTCCACCATAAAGTGGCATTTCTCCCAATTAAGAACAAGATTGGTTTCTTCACAACGGGCCAACACTCTATCAAGATTTTTCAAACATTTATCAAATGAATCACCCACAACACTAAATTCGTCCATGAACACCTCCAAAATATCTTCCACCATATCGGTGAAAATGGCCATCATATACCGCTAAAATGTAGCCAGTGCATTACACAACCCAAAAGGCATCTGAGAAAAGGCAAAAGTGCCATATGGACAAGTGAATGTGGTCTTCTCCTGATCTTCCAGAGCAATCAAGATTTGGTTGTATCCAGAATACCCATCCAAGAAATAGTAGAAGGCACGCCCAGTAAGTCGGTCTAATATCTGATCAAGAAAAGTCAATGGAAAGTGATCATTGCAGGTCACTTTATTCAACTTGCGGTAGTCCATGCATACCCTCCAACCGGTGACGGTTCTGGTAGGAATCAAATCATTTTGCGAATTTGCAACCACAGTCATGCCACCCTTCTTCGGTACACATTGCACCGGCGAAGTCCAAGAGCTATCAGAGATGGGGTACACAACCCCGACATCCAACCACTTGATCACCTCCTTTTTCACAACTTCTTGCATTGCCTTATTCAACCTCCTTTGATGTTCCAAGGAGGGCTTCGCATCATCTTCCAGAATAATCTTGTGCATACAGAATGCGAGGCTTATCCCCCTAATATCAGCTAAAGTCCATCCAATTGCCTTTTTCCGCTTTTGGAGCCCTGGTCAAAGTGGCATCAACTTGTATGTTAGTAAGACAAGAGGAAAGAATAACTGGCAAAGTTGAACTAGGTCCTAAGAACTCATACCTGAGGCGTGGAGGCAACGACTTCAACTCCAGCACCGGAGGTTGCTCAATTGAAGGTTTTATTGGTGGAGTCTTCCTATTCTCATGGTCCAAGGATAGTTTCCTAGGCTCATAAGAGTAAGAGCATATCCCATGTAAAACATTCACACACTCCACTCGCCCTTCATCATCATTTACATCAGGATTCAACAATACAGTCTCTAGAGGGTCCTTCAGATTGATCATTGCACTTGTATCATCAACTATCACTGCCGTGACAAGGTCCAATAAAGAGCATACCTCAGAACTGTTGGGTTGCTTCATGACTTGCACACATGAAAGACCACTTTCTCAGCACCCACCCGGAAGGTGAGTTCTCCTAATTCTGCACCAACTAAGGCCTTCCCAGTAGCAAGGAAATGTCTCCCCAATATGATTGGAACTTCATAATCTACCTCACAATCCAAAATCACAAAATCAGCTGACAAGATAAATTTGTCCACTCGGACAAGCACATCATCAAAAATACCCACTGGTCTCTTCATTGTTCTATCCACCATTTACAATCTCATAGAAGTCGGCCTCGGTTGCCCAATACCCAAAGTATTGAAAACTGAGTAGGGAATCAAGTTAATACTTTCCCCCAAATCACATAGAGCCTTGGCAAAGTCCGCACTCCCAATGGTGCAAGGAATGGTGAAAGCACCGGGATCTTCTAGCTTCGGGGCCATTGAATGCACTATTGCACTAACTTGGTGGGTCATCTTTATAGTTTCACAATCCATGGATCTTTTCTTTGTCACCAAGTCCTTCATAAATTTAGCATAGCCCGACATTTGTTCTAAAGCCTCCACCAAAGGTACATTAGTGGATAAGCTCTTCATCATGTCAATAAACTTTTTAAACTGATTCTCATTTTTCTGCTTCGCGAGCCTTTGAGGATAAGGTGGAGGTGGCCTTGGCAAAGGAGACTTGTCTTTTGGCACAACTGGCTCCGGCATGTCTATTACGTATTCCTTAGACAGGTTCACGTCATTCTGAGTCTCTACCTCGACATATTGAATATCAATCCTCACTTTTTCATTCATATTCTCATCAATCACATTTTCAACCACCAAAGGAACTTCATCTTCTTGCAACTCAACTTCATCACTCAAAATTTGCTTTTGTATGGAGGCATTCACATCACCACCTCGTCCACTCCTTTTAGTTACTTCCATAACATGATTATTCCCACCCTTCGGGTTTACTATCGTATCACTTGGTAGAGCCCCCTTAGGGCGAGTATTCAAGGACTGTGAGATTTGGCCTAATTGCACCTCCAAATTTCTAATTGAAGTATTATGGGAAGACAACTGAGCATCAGAGTCTGCATTCTTTTTCATCATCTGTTCAAACATCATTTCAATTCTCCCCATATCATTTTTGGAAGAACTAGGACCTTGGGAAGGAAATGGGGGTGGATTGTTCGGTTGTTGATACATTGGGGGCCTTTAAAAGCCTTGCCCCCGATTTTCTTGATTGCCATTGTTCCAACCTCCCTGATTGTTGTTACCACCCCAATTGTTGTTGTTGCCATTCCAATTACCTTGATTGTTCTGATTATTGTTCTAATTGCCCCAGTTGGAATTTTGGTTGTTGTTCCCCCAATTATAATTGTCTTGTTGTTGTTGATTGTCCCAATTGCCTTGGGGTCTCCAGTGTTGTTGGTTGGAAGAATTTCCCCTTTGGCCTTGATAATTATTCATGTATTGCACCTCTTCATTCTGCCTATCATAACCATCATCTTGGAATCCACAACAATCATTGTCATATTGCTCCGAACTCCCTTGGTTCTGTTGACATCTTTGTCTTCTTTTGTTCACTAGCAGTTGACACCCTCCATGGAATTCACTTGGAAGGATTTTGAACTTGTTGCAACTGCGCCTTTGCTAGTTGGTTCATTGTTGTTATTAGCTCTACAATAGCCTGCGGAGGAAGTGTAACTCTTTGTGCAAATGAGTGACCATGGGGTCACCCTGTGGTACATTGGCTCTACTTTGCCAAGCGGAGGAAGTGTCAGCCATCTCCTCAATGTCACAAGCCTCATCATAAGACAACTTCATGAAGTTGCCCCCAGCAAGTTGGTTCACTATGCACTGGTTTGTTGTGTTAATACCCCAAAAGAAAGTCTGTTGGATCATCGCCTCAGTCATATCATTGTTGGGGAACTCCTTTACCATTGTTCTATAGCGCTCCCAAATATCATGTAATGGTTCGGTGGGCTCCTGCTTGAAGGCTAAGATATCATCTCTCAATACTGCTATATGCCCCGGTGAGAAGAACTTTGCAATGAACTTATCCACCAACTCATCCAAAGTAGTGATGGAATGGTTGGGAAATCGCTCAAGCCAATCCAATGCTTTCCCTCTAAGTGAAAGTGGGAAGAGTCTCAACCGAAGTGCATCCTCGAACACATTAGTTTGCTTGCTCCCCCAATAGGTATCCACGAAACCCTTGAGATGTTTGTAAACATTTTGATTGGCAACGCCCGTGAAATACCCACGCTGCTCCAGCAATGTCAGCATCACATTGGTAATTTGAAAATTGCCCGCCCGGATCCGGGGTGGGACAATTGCACTTGCATAGCCTTGGTTTGGAAGCACTCGAGGAGCCACTCTTGGAGGTGGTGGGGGAGGGTCTGAAATATTATCATTGGCCTGTCGGCCTCTCCTTTGAGCTTGAGTTACTACAGGGACCTCGTCGTCAATATTGTCATCTACCTCCTCCCCCGGCGGAATATCTCCAAGGGGTGCGTTGTTTGATGCCTTTTTGTACCTAAAGTTGTGACACATACAAATTAGTAACACAGAAGGAAAGAAGAACAATGGACAAAACTATTTAGATAGATAGCCAAAACCATTATTGTCACGCTCCAACCTCGGGAGGCATGACCGGCGCTCAATTGAGTGAACTCAACTGAGCAAGCCTTATCAAACACTTTCTATCCAAATCAATACGATTAAGAAAACCATGCTTTCGTTTATTTAGACAATGGGAAAGATCGTACATTCAACATTGTTAGTTCATTTTATATCACAACCTTAAACCGTAGTTAAGTTCCAAGATTCCATACAATCACACTTTTAGAGAAGCAAAAGTTAGAATTACAACATAGTTCATAGACCCATCCAACACCCCTACATAACCCACACAAACGTCTACGGAGCCTCTAAGGATACAAAAGACAAGTATGACAATGCCGGCAACAAGGCCCCAACTGTACCTCAAAAGTGGATATCTATAACAAAAGATGTACAACATAACCCCTTAAAGGAGTAAGGGGCTCACCAAGACTTTGAGAAGAGGATACTCCGCTACACACGATCGGCACTATCCGCTATGAAGCCACCTATATTCATTTCAAAATGTAGCGCCCCCAGCAAAAGGGACGTTAGTACCATGGAATAGTACTAGTATGTATAACTAAACACCATTTTATTAGAAAGATATCATGCAAGAACAAAGAAAACACAAGAGACGATCAAAGGTTTTAACCGGACAACACATCATTAATAAGAGGATCATATAATCTTTCACACAATTTCCATAACTTTAGTTTGGGGCATTTCTTTCATATGTTCAACATTGTTCTCAATACCACCGCTATCTTGAGCGGAGTCCGATCATGACCCGATTGGCTAGGTTGCCTCATTTGAGACATATACCTCAATTACCATTTCATTTCCCTTTTCCGAAATTCAATATTAGCACATTACCACCATATGTGCGGCATGGTATCCGATCGGCTAGGCCGCCTTACCTAGGCGTTGTTCCTTTCTCATCAATCATCTCATTTGAATCTTTATTTTACATATATCATATCGATTCATTGGCACTTAGGGCCATAATTATCACATCATTTTCACTTTCAATATCAACCTTGCAATTTATGATCATAGGCACATACAAAAGCAATTCAAGTTGCAAGCATAGGTAAGATTTCACATAATTAGCATGACAATCTCAGTTTAATCTTAGCTTATAGCCTAGGCATTTCAACACATGATTCGTATTCTTCGCACATCTCTAAATATCAAGAATAGTACATTACACACATTGAGGCACACACTTCATGTATATATATATATATATATATATATATATATATATATATATATATATATATAATTGCAAACCAATTCTAGTGTTACCACATTTACGTAAACGCCAACGGAGCTCAATTTCTAATAAAATGAGGGTTTAGCCATACATACCTCAATAAAGCTTTCCTTAATCCTATAATGTTCCGGAATGTTCGCACTTCAATCTATTTAAGCAATGTAGCACAATTGAACCCATAATCAGGAAAAGATCATAATCTAAGCTCACTTGAGCATTTTATCAAGCATTGAGTGTTCATTAAGGCCTTATGGTCCTTTTATGCAAGATTACACTAGCCCATTCCCCACGCCTCTCTATTTATAATTTCCCCATATCTTCTAAGAACACATGCATGCAATGCAATCACCCTTATCCCCATGAATTACAGCACTAATGACCCCTTATAGCTATGTATAAAATCAAGAGCTGAGGTGATGAAGTCTTACCTCCTGGGATGAATGTTTAGGTGCCCCACTTGATTATCTTCAATGTTTTAACAAGGATTTGTGGAGCAATTTTGATGAAAGGCACTTCCCCTCTCTTAGACCCCCCCTCTAAAAGCAGCAGGAAATAGGCTCAAAATGAGCTATTGTACAGGATATAATGACTGGAGGGTCGTGTTTAAAATTTAGAAATCTGGAGCCCCAACTCAAATCTGCGGTAGAATATGCGATTGCAAAGTTGGCATACGGCCCGCAGAATGGACCGTAAAAATGCTCCCAAAAACCTGAACAAATTGCCTGGGTATGCGACAATAATGTAGTCTGCATACCTGTTCTGCGGTCACACAATGCACCACAAAACTGCCCCTCGCAAAAATTCTAAGGGGATTATGCTATGACTATGCAGCCCAAATATCGACTATGCGATCGCATAATTGGTCGCATAGTTGACCTCAAAATTAACCATCACACTGCCTGACTCTGGGACGACTATACGGTCCGCATAGCTATTATGCGAACACATAATTGACCGTAGAATCGTACTTTTTCTGGAAAACACTATTCTTTAACTTTTTAATGTACAGATCAATCCAAAAGGGTCCGAACTGCGGTGAGCAAGCTCACAACGAAGAACTTTATGAATTTCTAACATATGATCCTAACTTGGCACCACGAGATTCGGGTTTTTGAGTAGAAATTTCACGGGGCCTTACAGTTATCTCCCTAGCAACGACGCCAAAAAGTGATCGAGGCCAACCCTACACTACTACAAATTAGCAAGAGTGGTCGAAGAAGCTTTTACCCGAGAAGGTCGGGATCGATTTTCACAGGGAGCTAGAAATGGGAATTGAGTTTCTATCTAAATTGGAGTTGCGTAGTTGTTCCTAATTTCACTTCTAAACATAGTTGGTTTTGATATTACTTCTAAATTTATACTACTAAGATGCTAAATTAAACTAAGTTAAGCTAAGAGTAAGATATTGAAGGTTGTCTAAATAGTTAAAAGGCACTAGGGAAGTGACTTTCTCCTAGGTGGATACCTGACAGGCTCTCGAGTCTAAGGCTAGGTTGTCATATTTGGGGATTATGATATAACCATTGCACAATACTTCTCACTCTATACCTCTTGGTAGATTGAGTGATTTTGCCCTAATTGACTTTCTCAAGACCAATTGGGTATGATAATTTGTGCAAGCAATCGAGGTTCAAGTCGGGTATTACTATCTATAAGTTTAACCCTTTAATTGGGGATATCAAACTCTTGAATACGCCCCAATTCCTTGTTGGACTAATTTTCCTAGACTTAGGCTCTCTTTCTCAAGAAGAGCCCAAGTCACAAATAGGCATATACTAGTATTTTCAACCACTAATTCAACATTAAAACCATAAATTAGGCCAAATATCAAACACCCATAGACATTCAAGTCTTAAAACACAAGACCCATCAATTACCCACACTAGGGTTGAGCCACAAACCTAGTTAATGGGTCTAGTTACTCATGATAATAGAAGAAAATAAAAAAATAGATGAAGAAAAACCCATAATATTTAATTACTAGCTAAAACATGAAGATTCAATGATAAAACTATTGTAAAATTACTCAAAATAGTAAAAGGACACTATTCACGAGCGCAACTCTGTCTAAAATTACAAATGACGACTTAAAAATGGGAAAAGAAACTATTTATACTAGGCCGATTTTTTTGGAAAAAAATGCCCCTGGGGGGGGGGGCAGTCCGGACCGCACAAAATCGAGTGCGGCCACACTGAGGCTCTTGGCTTATAACTTCTGCTCTTTGAACTTGGCCACCACGGGCCGCACAAAATGCACCGCGGCCGTGGTGGCTTCTATTGTGGTCCGCACAAAAAGGACCGCGGACCGCTTGGTAATATTCCCAAAATTTGCAACTCTTTGAACTCCAGCTTTGCGGACCGCACAAAATCGAGTGCGGCCGCAATGAAGCCAATGTGGTCCGCATGAAATGCTTTGCGGCCGCATTGCTTGAATGTCTGAAATGAGCACCTATATGAACTTCCTCTTTGCAGACCACACAGAATGGAGTGCGACCGCATTGGTCCTGTTACACTATGCTTGGACTTGTTCTTGGTACTTATGCATGTTTCACTCCTTTTTGAGCTGGTTTTGATGAATTGTCACCTCGTTGACCAAACCCTACAATCAAGTACAATATGTAAACCTTTTGGGACTATTTTTTACACATTTCTAATCAAAACTCAAGTAAGAAGGAGTGTAAAATGCATCATAATCCCTAGTTATCAGGCTCGAGAGAAACCGTTTTAATTCTTCCAAGGATTTCTGGCATTCTGGAGTCTACACGGAGTTGTTCTTTTTCTTGTGTAGGGAAAAGAAATGATGGCTCCGATCTGATGACCTCGAGATAAATCAGCCTAGGGCAGCTACCCTCCCGGTCAACCGTTGTATGGCTTTCATATTGTTCTCCATGGTGATCTCCTCGATGGCTTTGATTTTATCGGGGTTGATCTCTATCCCTCTATTCGACACTATGAAGCTCAAGAACTTGCTCGAGCCGACTTCGAAAGCGCATTTCTCAGGTTTGAGCTTCATATTGTACTTTCTTAGGATATCGAACATCACCTACAAGTGAGTCAAATGGTCTTCTGCGCAGGGACTTAACTAGATTTGCCTATTTGGTGTTCGAACATTCTATTAATTAGGCGCTGATAGGTGACTCCTGCGTTCTTTATCCAGAAGGGCATTACATTATAGTAATATGTACCATACTTCGTGATGAACAAAGTCTTTTCCTGGTCCTCCGTGTTCATTTGAATCTGATTGTACCCGGAGTAGGCATCGAGAAAGGTAAGGATCTCGTGGCCAGCCATAGCATCGATCAATCGATCGATGGTGGGCAGTGGGAAAGAATCTTTAGGACATGCTTTGTTCAAATCCTTGTAGTCTACAACATTCTAAGTTTATTCTCCTTTTTAGGGACTAGCACTATGTTAGCTAGCCATTCGGGATATTTCACTTCCCTAATGGATCCTATTTTGAGAAGTTTTGATACCTCTTCTTTGATGAATGCATGCTTTACCTTGGACTGAGGTCTCCTCTTTTGCTTCACTGGTTTAAATCTGGGATTGACACTTAGTCGATGGGTAGTTATCTCCGGTGGGATTCCTGTCATGTCTAAGTGGGACCAGGCAAAACAATCAATGTTATCGATAAGAAATTGAATGAGGTTTTTCCTGAGTTCGGGGATTAACCCCGTCCCCACTATACCTTTCGTTTTGGAAGATGCTCGATCAATATGGCCTGCTCGAGTTCCTCGATCGTGGACTTAGTCGCATCCGATTCTTCGGGATCAATGAAGGCTCGGGGGGGGGGGGGGGTGAGAAAATCTTCTTCTTCGTCCTTAGCAACCTGTTCATCAGACACTTGTCCCCCGGGCTCAACCGAGGACAAGAGCTGTGGTTGCTATTTGGCCACCCGTTCGTCCTTCGAATTTTCTAATGTGGATGGTGCCGATACCGGTGCTAAGTCGTGCACTGCAAACATCTCCTTAGTTGCATGCTGCTCTACATATACTATTTTCATGCCATCTTTTGTTGGGAACTTCATCATCTGATGGAGGGTCGATGGCACCACCCTCATGCTATGGATCCACGGCCTTCCAAGCAAAGCATTATACCTCATGTCACCTTTGATGACATGAAATTTGGTGTCGTGTATGGTTCTGGCCATATTGACTGGGAGGATGATTTCTCCCTTTGTTGTTTCACTTGCCATGTTAAAGCCATTCAAGACTCGAGATGCCGGTATGATTTGATCGAGCAGCCCAAGATGCTCCATGACCCTTGACCGGATTATATTTGCCGAACTACCTGGATCCACGAGAACATGTTTAACTTGAACTTTATTTAAAAGGATAGAAATTACTAGTGCATCGTTGTGAGGCTAAGATAAGGCCTCGATGTCTTCCTTGCTGAATGTGAGGGTGACCTCAGGCATGTAATCCCGAGTCCGTTTCTCCCTTGTGATGGATACTTTAGTATGCTTGAATATAGGCCCCTATGGGACGTCGACTCCACCGATGATCATGTGAATGACATGTTGAGGTTCTTCAGGTTCATTCTTCCTGCTTGCATCTCTCTCCCTGAAGTGATTATTAGCCCGATCACTTAGGAATTCTTAAAGGTGGCCCTTATTGAATAACCTAGCCACTCCTTCCCTTAACTGCCTGCAATCTTCGGTCTTGTGCCCATGAGTACTATGATATTTGCACATCAAGTTGGGGTTCCTCTGAGAAGGATCGGTCTGTATAGGCTTGGGCCATCTAGTATCTCTAGTTTTTCCAATGGCTGAGACGATCCCCAAGGCATAGACACTGAAGTTGTACTTCGATAATCTGGCGCTTCTGCCGATCCCAAGTGCCTATCAAACCCGGTTTTGCTCATGAGTCCCTGGGAACTTTGACCTCGATCTGCTCTTCGATCATTCCGAGGTATTTTACGCTTTGACATGTTCCTTAGATCCTTGATGTATAGCTGATATCTTTCTTTATTCGATCTTGACCCCCTGTATACATTTCTTGACTCCCTTGCTAGTAAAATGTTTGGATAAACTAAGCCCGAGGGGTCTCCCAACTGGTCATCCTCAACCCTAATCTTGGATTGGTACCCGTTATGCACATTTTCCCAAGTCACAGCGAGATGCTCAACCAATTTCTATTTCAGCTGCTTCGAAGCTATCGAGCTTCTTTCATTCAACCCCTGAGTGAAAGCTTGTACAACCCAGTTATCGGAGACTGGTGATAACTCCGTTCGTTCTGATTGGAAACGGGATACAAACTCCCTCAACATCTCGTTCTCCCTTTGCTTTATTTTGAATACATCGGACTTCCTTGTTGCAACTTTTATGGCACCAACATGTGCCTTCACAAACGAGTCTGCCAACATGGTAAATGAATCAATAGAGTTCGGGGGTAGGTTATGGTACCAAACATGGCACCTTTAGACAAAGTTTCCCCAAACCTTTTTAGCAAAACAGATTCAGTCTCATCGTCTTCCAAATCATTCCCTTTTATGCCACAAGTGTATATGGTGATGTGCTTGTTAGGATCAGTGGTTCCGTTGTATTTCGGGATATCTGGCATCTGAAATTTCTTCGGGATGGGCTTCGGAGCTGTACTCTGGGGGAATGGCTTTTGCACGAACTTCTTCGAGTCTAGTCCTTTAAAAATTGGAGGTGCTCCCGGTATTTGATCGGCCCTTGAATTATATGTCTCCACCTTTTTGTCATTTTGTTCAATCTTCTTTTCTTCGGTCTCAATCCTTTTGGCGAGCTCTTCGAGCATTTTCATAATTGTGGGGTCAGTCCCCAAGCCACTTTCATCGGGCCTCTCTATCGCTGGTTCAACACGCCGCGAGTTTACAGGTTCGGCTGTGTTTCGAGTTATATTCTGACTCTGAAGTTGAGCGATGGCGACTTGCTGGGATTGTAACATTTCGAATATCACCTGGAGGCTGACTCCTCCCTCTTCCATTCCTCGTATTCTTTGGCCGTCGGGCCGGGCTTCCCTGTGTGCATTCCTTACGGGGTCTGTGCCTGCATCCGCATTTAGAGCGTTATGCGAACTGATATCAACTGGCTCCACGTTCGACACTCCCTCAGGGTTTATGGGTGGTACAACGACCCCTATACCGTTGTTTTCTCCTAGACATTCATCCTCATGAATGGGTGCATTCTATGTGCTAGATATGTTTAAGACTGAAATCAAAGAATCTTTGACAAGAAAAAGTGTAAAGAATAACGTGTGTTATCAGAAAAATAGCACTAAAACAATCACTATTATCTTTAGCCCCACGGCGGGCGCCAAACTGTTTACCTCGAAAAAATGGGAGTAACAATTGAATATTATTTGTGATTTTAAAGATATGTGATTTATTCTAATACTAATGAATATACAAATAATATTAGATCTAAGTAAGAAGAATTGATGAATCTAACCAGTGTCGCTAGAGCAATAAGGACCTCTAACTCGATTTTCATAGGGGGCTCGAGGTGAGCTAAGAGCAATGAAATATGAATAGTAAAGTAAAAGCAATAAAGCTGAAGAATACTTGGTGAGCATGGTAAACAAGAAAAGCATAGTAAAATATTCTATTGCAGTGAATAATGTGTGATATCCTTACAAAATGATGGGGATTCCCTTTATATAGGAGCAAACCCCAATATAGTACATTCCTAATTGTAGTAAAGAATCTCATTGGTACAGGTGTACAATAACCTAGTACGGACCTGTACCATTTCGTACAAATCTTATCCTTTAATTTATGACTTGACCCACGTGTCCTTGAAAAATTTCCGCTCTTTCTTGAGTGCCCTCGAGATTGTACTGTCCTTGATGTATGTCGTGCCAGGCCTTCGATCTGCTTCCACGAGGTGTGTGTCCTCCAACCGGGTCTGACCTCTACTTCGAATCGCTCGGACTCAGATTCATATCCTAATTTAAGACTTCGAAATTGGACTCCTCGACTTTGACCGTATACAGACATATAAACAGAAAATGATGGAGGGGAAAATTGAATTTTGCGATATTATGAGTGTTAAATACATAAATAAATATCATCTACCGAAGTACTTTTATAACAATTTTAAGTTGTAATGGACACGCCATTTCTTGCAGAAATGGAAAAGGCTCTGGCATTATCCAAATGCTGCTCATATGTGCATTGTGTGCTTTGAATTTCAATTCATATACACCATATATATACTTTATTTATTTATATGCCTACAGCACTTACAAAGTTCAATCTGTAGATTTTTTTTAATGTCTTAAAACTATTCTTTATTTTGGTACAGATATAGATTTATATCTGCACCATTTTTATAAATAAAAAATAATTATATTTTTTTTCTTTAAAGGTAGATATTATATTAATGCAGCAAATAAACAATTTAAGCAAAGGTGACCATGGCATCCTTTACAGTCCAACTTGGGAAATAGTTTTCCTAAGATACTTTCTTTAACAAAGTAATAGAAAAACTAGCTAAGTTATGTGCTAGTTTGTTTACACTTTTCACACTTAACAATCAGTTCTGGTTAAGTTTGATCGGTAACATTGTGCATATTCTTTTTGACACTCCAAGATATTTGTATGTCCGTCGTTTAAAGTCTTGAAGATATAATAGATAATTCTGGTAAAATCATTTCTCCCGTATCCCACTGTTCCCTCTTTCTTCCTTTCCACCCCTCGATCTATCAAGAGAACATACACCCTTAAAAATGTACCAAAAAATATTTTTTATTTAAGAGATTAGATGAGTGATTATTTGGGTTAATTCTTCATACGAAATAACACCGTATTTTACTCTTCTAACCTATAATTGGGTCGCCAAGGAGAAAGAAATGGCATCTTTACACAAATAATGAACCAGATTTAACGTTTACTTTTTCTAGACGGTATATATAGATTATACATGAATATATACATATTATACATGATTTATATATATATATATATATATATATATATATATATATAAATTCATGTATAATATTTTTAGTTTAAGCAGTTGGATAACAACTATTTAGGATAATTCTTCAACAGAGCTTCAAGAGGAAATGGGGGGAGAAATTCAAAAATAGCCACATTTACAAGTGGTCATTTAAAAATAGCCACAGTTTTAAAAGTAATCGAAATTTAGTCGCTTTTCATATGAAGATAAATCTGAACGAAAACACTGTTCAAAATTCGGAAAATACTCCAGCATAATATACTGGAGTTCCAGCAAGTTCCAACGTAAGTATACTAGAACTCCAGCATATTATAATGGAGATCCAGTATAAGTATACTGGAATTCCACCATAATATATTGGAGTTTTAGTATAATATACCGGTCCAGTATAATATGCTGGAAGTTTATACACCGGTGCATCGATCTCCAGTATATTATGCTGGACCGGTCCTCATTGTAGCAAAATAATGGTTATTTTTCAATGACTTTATAAACGCTGGTTATTTTTGAATGGTCAGTCCGAAAACTGGCTAGCCCAGAGTTATTTTAACGGAAATGGATTCTTTACACGAGCAGGGCTCGCACTGCCTTGCAATAGGCTCAAAAGTTAGGTCTCTCTAATTTCTTAATCTCTCCATCAGCAAAATGTCTTTACTTCCCCAAAGTTTTTATATGATGTATTATTGTGTGTGTATATATATATATATATGTTGTAAATTATTATTATATATTTATGTAGTATACAAACATCGAACTGAAAAAAAGAAGAAATATTATTAATAAATATACTATACTAGTATAATATATACTAGTATATACACACACACAATATGTATTACTGTGTTATATATATATATATAGTATACAAATATTGAACTGGGAAAAAAAAAGAAATATTATTAACAAATATACTATACTAGTATACACACACACACACTATGTATTACTGTGTTTTATATATATAGTATACAAATATTGAACTGGAAAAAAAGAAGAAGAAATATTATTAACAAATATACTATACTAGTATAATATACTAATATATACACACATTATGTATTAGTGTATATTTTTTTGGATAATGATTCCTTCAATATATCCAATTAAATTTTGGGTCTTCTTAATTTGATTGATTAATTTTGCACAGTTAGAGAAACATGAGATTTATTTATGTATCAACGTGGTTATGAAATATTGTTATAATTGTCATCAATAATTACCAAAATAGAGAATGTTAGGGGCTAATTATGGGATATGTTATTCCCCTTTAATAGGAAATCTGGCGTACTTTTAGGTTTATTTTTATATATTTATTGTAGAATATGTTATTCTATTATTAGTTGTAGATTATGAAATATTTTATAAATTCCTAAGTAATTATGAAAATTTCCCATATATATATTGGGCTTACATTAAGATGAAAATGTCGATTTGGACTCTCTTTTAAAAGTTTGGGCTTTCAGAAAAAATGTTGATCATTTGATGAGCAAACAGTGATCAGATGGAGAAAAGAGAACAAAATAATAAGTACTGGGTATGAAAGAAAATATTTTTACAAGAAAGTGTTTTCTTGAAAATGTTATCATACGACTAAGTGATTTTTCCACTTACTTTTCAGTATGTGATTAGTTGTGAAAAATATGTTTTCTCAAAGATCTATATTAATTAGAGTTTTTTTTACATGGATGATCTCTTTATATAAATTATTTTCTTAACTAATAGTATTCTTCGTTTATTCCAAAAATAGCAGATTTTATTACAAATACATCATTATAGAAAAATAACTGCAATCCCTTAAATGCCGCAACCAATATTAAAGGAAATCGTTTAACAATTTAAAATCATAAATGCCACATCCAATACCTAAGTAAACCGTTTCCATTTTAAAAGTTCAAAATGGCAGCACTCTCTAATAATTATAGCATATTGTATACTGTTTCGATGAAACTTTTAATAATAAAGATTGATCGAGTGTCTGTTGAAACGGGTGACATAGAGTAAATTAGTTATAAAAAAATGACTTTGACCCATAGATGAGGGATGCCATTGTTCTCTTTCGTTGGAACATATGTTTTAGTAACCAATCATAAAAAATATTTTTTTCTAAATCAACTTTTACACCATACATGTAACGACCTGACCGGTCGTTTTGTGTATTTGCGCCTCGCTTATTCTTTTGATACTTCACACATGTGTATTTGTGATTTTATGACTTGCAGGGTTGGTTAGTTTCGTTTCGGAAAGGTTTCAGGTTGATTTGAACCTTTGAGATCTTGCTTAGAAACCTAAGTTAGAAATGTTGACCAAAGTTTGACTTTTGTGAAAATAACTCTGGAACGATATTTTAATGGCTTCGATAGCTTCGTATTGTGATTTTAAACTTGGGTGTATGTCTGGAATTGAATTCGGAGGTTCGTAGGTTGATTTGTGTTGTTTTACTGAAAGTTGGCAATTTGTGATTTAAAAGATTTTCTAAGTTTGACCATAGATTGAATTTTGGCTATCGGGATCACAATTTGGTTTTGGGGCTTGAAATAGGTCCTTTATGCTATTTAGAACTTGTCTGTAAAGTTTAGCATCATTTGGAGTTAGTTTGATAGGATTCAGACGCTTAGTTGCAATTCTAAAGGTTCTTGAACTTTACTTTGAAATTCATATGTTTTGGTGTTCGATTCGTAGTTCTATATGTTATTTCTGTGTTTTGAATGCGGAGCGAGTTTGTCTGATATTTTTAGACTTGTGTGGATATTTGGTTTAGAGTCCCGAGGGCTTGGATGAGTTTCAGACGTGATTCGGGAAGGTTTGGACTGAAACTGGACTTGTTGGTATGTTGGTGCTCTGATGTCGCAATTGCAAGCACCAGCCTCGCAATTGCGAACATGGTAGAGGAGGCTCATGTATTGCAATTGCGATACCTTGTTCGCAATTGCGAAGTATGGGCCTGGGTAGGCAGTTCGCAATTGCGATGTTTTTCTCACTTCGCAATTCTCTGTGTCGCAATTGCGACATCTCCTCAGTGTGGCAGTATCCGCAATTACGAACCCTGTGTCGCAATTGCGACATCTGCAACTGAACAAAAAGGTTGAGAGTCGGAATTTTACATCATTTTCTCTCATTTTAGAACCCTAGACTCGATATAAGGCAATTTGGAGAGGGGATTTTCATCTAGAAATACTGGGTTAGATTTAACATCAAATGTATGAGAATCAAAGAGTAAAATTTGAGAATTTTGTCAAAGTTTAGAAAAATGAAGATTTGAGTTTTGAGAGTCAATTTGGACTCGAATTTGAAAAAAATTACATATATAAACTCGTGGGGCTATGGATAGTCGGAATATACCCTTAGACCCGGGTTTTGGCGGGGTGGGCCCAAGGTTGACTTTTAATGACATTTTGAGAATTATGTAGAGATCAAAGCTTTATCTATTCTGATTGGTTTCCCTTGCATTGTTTGATGATAATAAGTCATTTTTGGTTAGATTTGAGCCGTGTGAAGGCAAGTTTTAGGGGGAAAACTATATTTGAGGGTTAATTTGGCCTAGTTGCGTTAAACATCTTGTCTAACTTTGTCTGGGGGAACGACCTCTTAGGATTTGGGTTGTTTATGTTAATTGTACTATGTGAAAGTTGTGTATATAAGGTGAAGAGTGTGTATACATGCTATATGTGGTATTTTAACAGTTTAGACTTCTTCCACGCATCTATTTGAACTTGATATAACATGTTACATCTTTTATTGTTAAATTTACTCTCACATGCTCTAATTAAAGTTGTTAGCATTTGTTACACTCTTTATTGTTATAATTGCTCTTATATGCTTAGTTGAAGTTACTACCTCTCTTATTGTCTTATTACTCCTTTATTGTTAAATTACTCTTACTTGAAGTTATTATTTCGTGGAATATCTTCTTGTTGATGTTATAGTTGTTGAAGCCATTATCACATTGAGGTTGAAGTTGTTATAGAGTACATGAGCATCTATACAAGAATACAGTCCGCTACAATGTCTAGGTAATAAGAACTCATATACATATAGATATTGTCACGACCCAAAATCCCTCCGAAGGAGTCGTGATGACACCTAGTCTCTAAACTAGGTAAACCTAACATTTATTGAAATAACATTAACGTTTACTGAATTCAAATTAAATAACTCTCAATAAATCACAATTCCCAAAATCGGTGGTATAAGTCACAAGCCTTTCTAAGAGTGGTTATACAAAATAAGTACAATACTATTCCAGAACAAGAAGGAATCAATGGAACGTAAATACAAACGAAGATGACTCCGAGGCCTGCGAACGCAGCAATAGGTTACCGTGAGTCTCCACCGCGATGACCCGCACAACTACTATCGATCAATACCGGGATCTGTATGCAAAAAATGTACAGAAGTATAGTATGAGCATACCACGGCGGTGCCTAGTAAGTATCAAGACTAACCTCGGTGGGGTAGTGACGAGTAATAGTCAAGACACATACTGGTCAAATGAAATGAACATGATATGATAATAAAATATCGAGATAAAAATAACTAGGTAATATCAACAATAGAGAGAAATCAAAATACAAACAGTAGGAACAATAAAGGGAGAACACGGGTAGTAACGAACGATAATCAAGTAAACCAGATAACCAAGTAAATCAGATAATCAATTAGATTAGATAACTAGGTAAATCAACACTGACATAACAAGAACAGAGACAAGTAAGAATGTATTCAAATAAAGAAGGAAATGCCAACTCAATCAATCACATCATGTCTAATACACAATCCCGACCATCTCAATCCTCGGTTTCTCATATCAAAATTTCAACTTCTGAGCCTTCGACCCACATGGCACCTCATGCCCCCATATTTTCCATATCACTTTTAACAACAAAATTCACATGCTATACAATACATAATGTTTGTACAAATGCACTCAAGATGTTAAGGAAGTCTCATTTACCTAATATAAGTAAATTACAATTTCTAAACTAATTAGGAAAGCCATCGAGAAAAGATGAGGTCATTTCTTTTGAAATCATTTGAGTAAAGAAAATACCACTTTCAATTAAAATACAACATCGAATGGATTACTACTTTTAACATAGGAGTTAATAACTTAAAACTTAGTAGAAATTCCTTTTTAAGTAAAATACAGCCTCAGACGGTTTAAGGGGATATAATTGAGAAACTAATTGAATTAAAGATGTAACAATTATTGAAGTTTGAAGTATTGGAATGTATATATATAAATACGGCAAAGTATTGAAAACACTGTAGGTTCCAACACAAGGGATCACAACAATAAAGGAATTTAAACAGTTAGAACACTTGAATTGATAACAACAAATAAACACAGCAACAGAAAGTGACTCTCAATCCTCAACATGCAATCAATATTCACTTTTGTTCTTTCGTGTTGTGGCGTGCAACACGATCCCAATCATATAATACTGTTGCGGAGTGCAACCCGATCCCAATCATATAATGATGTTGCGGCGTGCAACCCGACCCCACCAGTCCACCCTTATTACTCCTTGTTGCGGCGTGCAACCCGATCCCATATAATATTGTTGCAGCGTGCAATCCGATCCCAATATACAAATCAACACCAATCACAAAAGTATCCCGGCAAGGGAACAATAGTATAACAACAATATCCTGGCAAGAGAAACAATATCATAAGCAATAATATCCCGACAAGGGAATCAACAAGTACATAACAAGGGTCATGGAAAAACCAAGAAGCACGATAACCTCAACAAAACAACAAGACATAATAAGCACGTGATAACTACACCGGTAACCACAACAATTGGACATGTAACATATTTTCACGAACTCATAGAGGAACTCACAATCAAGGAGTATCAAACTATAAGGAAGGCAATCACTTCAATTAAGGCAATTAAGGGTCAATATAACACGTAAGAATTAGAGGAAGGCTAACAACATCATATGGGGCATATAGAGGCAACTTAAGAAATTATTAAACCCAATCATAACGGGATACTTTCCACATAATGAACATAAGGACCTAAAAACCCTAGAGCAAATTTCCCACAAATAAGTCCGAGCACACACTCGTCACCTTGCATGCACGGACTACAATTAGCATATAAGACTCAAATCCTAAGGGGAAGTCCCCCACACAAGGTTAGACAAGATACTTACCTCAAAGACGACAAACCGATACCCTAAAATGCACTTCTCGGGTGAAAAGACCTCCGGACGGCTCAAATTCAACCAAATTAACTTTAAAGCACAAATAAAGCACATAAGAAGCTATTCCAGACCATAAAGTCTCAATCTTTAATAAAATCTAAAAATTGGTCCAAAAGTCGACCCCCGGGCCCGCACTTCAGAACACAATAAAATTTACAAAAACCGAATACCCATTCCGATACGAGTTTAACCATACAAAATTTATCAAATTCCGATACCATTTGGTCCCTCAAATCATAATTTTTCATTTTTGAAATTTCCTTAAAAAACCAACATTTCTCCCAACCCAAAACACAAATTAAATTATGAAAAAGAAGACAAAATCATGGAATATGTTAGATTCTAGATGAAGAACACTTACCAATCGATTTGTGTGAAAACCCCTCAAAATATCGCTCAAAACCGAGCTCCACAAGTCAAGATATGAATAAAATGGTCTAATCCTCGATTTGGGAATATATTCTGCCTGCCCAGGGGTTGTTCTTCGCGTTAGAGATCCTTTTCTCGCGTTCGTGCTGAGTAAATTCCTTGTCAGCGATTTCCAAACTCATTCCAGACAACCTTTTTGCACACAACTACAAATGACAAATAGTTTGATGTTCTAAATACTAGACACCAAGGACTATTGTTTCATAGGTTGATCATTTCCTGAGTCATTATATATTGCGAGATATAAGCTTCCAAAGTCAATCTTTTGCAGTAGAGATTTTCGAACTCTTCCCGGACAGCCTGTAGTGTAACTACCATAACTTTTTTTACATAAATATAAATGCCAATTAATTTACATTTATGAAAACTAGATAAAAAGGGATACAACTTTCATTTTTGGATCATCTCCAAATTCCTTACATATTGTGAGATATGCGCCTCCGAAGTCAGACCTATGCAACCGAGATTTCCTTCTTCGCGAACGCGAAGAACAAACATCCAGAAGCCAAATTCTTCTTTGCGAACGTGAGAGGCTCCTCGCGAATGCGAATAACAACACCAGATATCAAATAATCAGCATCCAAAGTAGCCTAAAATGACCCAAAACACACCTGAAACACACCTGAAACACACCCGAGTCCCCCGGGACCCTGTCTAAACACACAAACAAGTCATATAACCTAACACGGACTCACTAGAGATCTCAAGTCATATCAAACACCATGATTCGAACTTAGGAACTTTCAAACCTTCCAACTTCCAAAACTCATGTCGAAACCTATCAAATCAACCCGAAATGACGCCAAATTTTGCATACAACTCCAAAATGGCATAACGGAGTTGTTCCAACTCTCAGAATTGCATTCCGACCCCGATATCACAAAATTCAACTATGAGTCAAACCTCTCCATTTTCCAAACTTCAACTTTTCCAACTTTCTCCGAAACACCTCAAATTATCCTACGGATATCCAAATCCGAATCCGGACGCATGCCTAAGTACAAAATCACCATATAAAGCTCTTGAGATCACCCACGACCCATTCCGTTACCGTTTACTCAAAAGTCCAATTCCAGTCAAATTCTCACCGTTTAAATTACCAAAACTAGTTTCCTTCTTCCAATTTGACTCTGAATCATTCGTTAACTGAATTCAACCACGCGCGCAAGTCGATACACATATTATGAAGCTGCTCGAGACCTCAAACTACCGAACCAGGTGCAATTGCTCAAAACGACTAGTCGGGTCGTTACAGATAATAAAAGAGAGTCAAGGCCTGCGAACGCCATGTAGCTACCTCGATAGTCTCCGAATACTGACTCCTCGATCACCAGCCGTCGTGATCCGAAGCACCTGGATCTATATACGAGGAACAGGATGTAACATGAGTACAACCAACTCAGTAAGTTACAAGTCCAACCTTTGGACTAAAAGGTTGTGACGAACTCAACTGGCACAATTCAAAATAGAAATAATAGTGCAAAAATGTGGGCATGATTTCAAGTTAAATAAATAGCTCAAAATAGTAAAATTGATTAAATCTGAACAATGTGAAGAATATAAGTCCTCTAGTTCTACATGCCAATGCACATGCTATATGTGATGCACCATGCTGACAGTCTCATATGCTCACGCTCGCAAATGCTCAATCACTCGGTACTGTATATGGCCCATACAGCTCAGGGAAGATCCATCCTGGAATATATACATCACTGACCATCAGTTACCCAGTACCGAGTAAGGCCAATCTAGCCCGTAGAGAAGATCCATGTCCAGGTATATAATGCTTCGGACAAGATCCATGTCTAGGGAAGATCCATCCCTCAATAATATCAACCACGCTCTTTGAGGGTATGTACAGACTTCGAAGGGGCTCCTTCAGCCCAAGCGCTATCATAAATCTTGTATAACTGCTGCGACATATGCAACCCGATCCCATAATTATCATTCATAATTAGTCTCTCAGACTCCCTCAGTCATCAATCTCTCCAGTCTCACTCACAGGATCACAATGTCACGAAACTAGCTCGAAAACAATGATATGATGTATCAATAAATAACAACTGAGACTGTGATATGATATGAAATGAATGAATATGACCGAGTACAAAATATCAATAAAATCAGTAAGATGACAGCAAGAAACACCACTATGGGTCCTAACAGTATCGGCATAAAGCCTAAACATGATATCTAGCATGATCGATAGCTCAATTGCTTTATCATATGATGAAAACATGGATATTAATAAGATAGAACCACTATACAATGCCATGGAATCAACTAGGTCACAAGTCTCATGGTGCATGCCCGTCACTTGGCATGTGCATCACTTCAATGCCAATCACATAACAGATAATTCGGGGTTTCGAACCCTCAGAACCAAGTTTAAAAGTGTTACTTACCTCAATCCGGGTAAAACTCTACTCCAAAATTCCTTTTCCTCTCGAATCGGTCTCCAAACATCCCGAATCTAGCCACAAGTAGTACAATACAATCAATATAGGCTAAAGGAATCAATCCCATAAGAAAAATGTGAAATTATAGCCAAAATCCGAAATTAGCTCAAACCCGCCCCCCGGGCCCATGTCTCAAAATCCGAAAAATGTCACAAAACCCGAAAGCACATTTACTCATGAGTCTAACCATAAGAAATTTACTCAAATCCGATAATAAAATCCCATTCAAAACCTCAAAAATCTAACTCAAGAACTGATAGTATAAGGGTCCACCAAACTCTATGGAGAACCATATTCTCTATCAGGTTCAATAGTACACACACAAAAGGCAGTAACTAAATGATAAGAGGAATTTTACGTGAAAAATTCCCAGCTCAACGGGATTAAAAACCATGACCTACCCTTATAGGATTTCAACTTCACTATAGAGCAACTTTTAGATTATAACCTATGCAACCTAGGAATTAACCTCTTAATCCCTCACTAACTTGTAACACACCTATTAGAAGCCACTTTCTAATAACTCTATTACAAAGACTTTACAACATGACTAACTCTAGCCAAGACTCAAACACACAGGTTTAAGGTTTTCAAAGGGGTTCCTACAGAATGCTTCTAAACAAGCTAAGTAGGAAATAGAAGTGAAGAACTATTACAATGTTACAACTCAACTAAGGACATATAATGACTTGATATGAGAACTGGTCCGTAGTTGCTTTGTTCTTGAAGCACTTGAAACTTTCTTGATGGATAGTCATGTGAGTGAGCTTGAGTGAAATATCTAAGTGTTCAAGTGAATATGTTTTACCTCCCTTGATGTTAATGCATGTATGACCTCACATACAATGATGTAATCAAGGTAGGTAAAAAGCCTTCCACAGAAAGTTAACTGTTGCACTATTCTTGTATAGTAGCGTGTGCAGGAAGCAACTTTCCAATTAGAGAGTTAACTTCGTACAGTTTCCTCGGGAACTGTTAGGGACCTATTCCCTTAGCTGTTCCTTCCACTCTAAAATGTTGAAACATGTCCCACGCTGGATCCTAACCTGGAACCTTGTGATCTTAAGGTCTTGTAAATGTGTAACAGGTTCCTTATCTGGTTCTAGATAGTAAGTTTTCTAGATCATCAAAACATAACGTAAAATACTTATGACCAAAGTATTTGTAACCTATCAATTTCCTCCTTTTTGATGATGACAAACTCATAATTGAGAATCCCAGAAAGATCCACATAGAACTAGACTGCGAACCAGAAAGACCTTAAGTTTCTCCTTGAATCTCTGCATTCCCCCTTAATCAGTACAATTATTTTCCCCCCTTTAAGCATCATAAAAAGATCAATAGCAGGCAATTAAGCAAGAAGAAGTCTAGTTTTAAGTTAACTCATGCCACTTATGTGCACACAGTTATGATTAGGAACAAAGCATAAAAGCAAGGTATAAACAGCAACAAGGGAAAAACTTGCATTAACATAATTTGGATTTTACAGTAGGAGCAAAGTCAATGTTACTACCACATCCACAAATTAGAACAACCAGCAAAAATACCACAAGTTATCATCATAATAACTGACACTGAGAGACGGGACCAGAAACTAGATTATAGACTTGACACAGAGGGGACTGAATTTAAGAAGCACTGGGAGGAGAAGGTTTGGAGGCAGAGGAAATTGTTTGGAGGACTAGATCCATTTGAGCATTTACTGACATTTGCTTATTGAGCAGTCTCTCTTTCAGGCCCTGCACTTGTTTCTTGAGCTCAGCGTTCTCCTTTGTCAGGCGAGCAACTTCTTCGCTTTGAGAGCGGGTGGAACCAGGTGCCTATTGTAGCTGACTTATCTGAGTCTCAAGGATAGCATTCCTTGCATTTAATTTCCTTATCTCAGTAGTAGTATTGTTTTCAGCATTTATTAACTGAGATATTGTAGACGTGCTTGCAACCCCTCCCAATTACTCTATACACTCACATTCTTCAAGAGTGCCTTTTGAAAAAGTTTTCTTCTTGGCACCCACTTTAACTAGTCCGAGAGGAACCTTGAAGTGCTCAAAGACCTTGGCAAGAAGGAACCCATACGACAACCCATGATTACTATCTTTAAAGTCTGCCACTTTATTCATGTGCTCTATCATGATCCCAGGCAGATTGACGGTAGTGAAATTGTCTAGTTCTTCCATGAGGAACAGGCCTGCACGAGAGGTGCTGGATCTTCGATCAGCTCGAGACAACAAGACTTTGTTTACCATCTCAAATAGTAGTTGGTAAACATGAAGGAAAGCCTTCTTCTGAACTCGTTCCCCCTGCTGAACTGCTCTGTCCTTCAAGATTGTGTTTCTGAAGTTCTGAGTAAAAGCACCCTGAACACTAGATAGCACTTCAGTAGGCACATCAAGAATAGATCCTAGCAAGGCAGAGTCCATTACCATATCAACTCCGTTTACCAAGGCATAAATGTGACCATCTTCACTCTTGAACAAGCCGGCATAGAAACTTTGAACTTCCTCCTCATATACTCTAGCAGCATCACTTGTGAACAAGTGTGCCCATTGTTGTAAATAACGAATCTCAACCAATTGTCTCATATCAGCCTCCTCCAAGACATCAGAGTCAAATGTGCATCCCCAAAGTACCATTTGACTTCTCAATCTCTCTTTCGCAGCACTCCCCAGATCACCAACTCTGGCCTTCTTTGAGGAACCAGGTTCCTCATCAGTATCAACCTTTCTCTTAGCAGTCTTGCGAGCACTCTTCTCCCTTATATCAAACTTTATAGATTTTCACCTAATCCTTTCACCACATTCTTAGTAGCAACATCATCACCAGATTTAGTCAGACTCTTAGCAAGCATAAAAGATCCCCCTTTTGGCTTGAAAAGACCATGCTTTTGTGATAACTTCCTAGTCAACGTACTAGGTTCCTTTGGTCCTTCTTCATCCACATTCACAACAGGCACTATCTTCTCATTTACAACTTTGCCATCTTTGACTAATTTTCTTCTCATTGACTTAGCTTGACTGTTCTTAGGCGCAAACTCAAAAGCCTCCTTCTTTGCAACATTGTTGTGGGTCGCTTAGGAATTGGCTCTTCACCAATAACTACTCTACGCCTAGGCAGACTGGGGATTGGTAAATTATCAGAATCTTCTTCACTATCCTCCTTTTGTTATTCAAAACCAGGGCTTGTCTCAGGTATAATCACACTTAGAGGCTCAACATCTAAATGAGGAGAGGAAGCATGGTCAGTACTGACTTGGGGTTCCTAAGAGAGACCCGGAGTTGGATCCTCAGAAGGCGGATCAAGTCCTCTAGTAGGGTCCCCAGTAGCACCTTCCTGTGTTGAAGGTTCAACAGGCACAAATTCATTATCCTCTCCAATAGGCTCAGATGCTTCCCCCTAAGTCTTAAGACCATCCTCGCTTCCTTCGACAAAAAACCCTTCATTGGCGATGGACAAGATATTTTCTATGGCTTCCTTTTCTTGTAGATCCATGAGAACCTCAGGAGAAGTAGGAGCAATACCTGTGGACAAGGGATCATGAGCAGTCTTTGTTGGGTCAACGATTTTATTTCCCTTAGTATAGTCTACCTTTGACCCTTCTTCTATTGGAGAACTTGAAATTTCCCGATTTTCTTCATTCTCGTTAATACTTGTTTCATCCTCTTTTCTAGCGAGGTAAGAGAAGAGCTCTGGGAAATACCTCTTGTGGGAGCTAATTCTTTGTGATTCTTTTGAGACCTGGAACTCGAATGGGTAGGAGAGGAGACAAAGTGCGGGGATGACTCCGTTCTAGGTTTTGGGTTATCAGGGGGGTCTGGCTTTGGTGTTTCAACTAGTGAGGACTTGGTGACACTAGAAATTATTTGATTTTCAGCCATGGTGAAAAGAAGAGAGAAGATTTAGTGAACTAAAAAGAGAAAGAATAGGAAACATGTCTTGAAGTGTTGATGTGTGGAGTGTGATGACAGATATAGATGTATTTATGATGAAAGAGGGATCGGTTATAAAGGGCAGCAAGTTTTAGGGAGTTGGGTCGATTAATAACCGGTGGCAAGTTTGTGTTCAAAAGACACAAAACCAAAAAAAAAACTGACATGCTGATGATGTGACACTTGTTTTAATTGTTCAGAATTGTGCATGGGAGAATAGAGAAACTACTAACTTGTGTTAGGAGAACCAGGTCCCTGATTGATCTCTTATCTATAAGCTTTGCCCTTTTTACCAGTGTATACAGCCTCAACTACTTATTTACTCTATAATCATTATTCGTGTCTACCTGTAACGGTATAGAGATGAGTTAGACTTTGTCAGAAAACACCTCTTAGTTGAGTTTACATGAACATTTCTTTCATAGCCAATCATTGAGGAACCAGGTTCTCAATCTGGTTTTATCAACCCCAATGCTAGATGATTTTGCTCGAAGTGTTCTCTGCTCAGGGCTTTGGTAAATATATCTGCAATTTGATCTTCAGTGCTGCAGAATTTCATGCATATAAGCCCTTTTTCAATATTGTCTCTCAGGAAGTGATGACGTACATCAATGTGCTTGGTCTTCTTATGATGAACTGATTTTTTGCCATGTTGAGTGCACTTGTATCGTCACATAAGAGAGGCACACAGTCCGAGAACACTCCAAAGTCTTCCAACTGTTGCTTGATCCATAGAAGTTGAGCACAACAACAGGCAGCTGCTACATATTCAGCTTCTACAGTGGAGAGTGACATATAATTCTACTTCCTTGTCTCCATGAGATTAATCAGGAGCCTATAAAATGTGTCATTCCAGAAGTGCTTTTTCTGTCCACCAGATATCCTGCATAATCAGTGTAAGCATATCCAATAAGATTAAAGCTGTCACCTGAGGGATAATAAAGGACCAGGTCCTGCGTTCCTTTAAGATATCTCAGTATTCTCTTGGCAGTCTTCAGATGAGACTCCTTTGGATTGGATTGAAACCTTGCACAAAGACCCACACTTAAAACAATGTCTGGTCTACTTGCAGTGAGATACACGAGTGACCCTATGATCCCTCTATACATGGTCTTATTTATAGGGGAACCAGGTTCATCCATGTCTAGATGGGTGGCTATGACAATGAGAGTGTCAATGACTTTTGATGTTTCCATATCAAACCTTTTTAGTAGCTTATATGAAGTTTTGTTCAGAAGTGACCTGATCATGCACCTGTTCACTAAGTAGCACGCAGTATTGACAGCTTTTGCCCAGAAATACTTTGCAATCCCACTGTCAATAAGCATTGTTCTTGCCATGTCTTCAAGAGTTCTATTCTTCCTCTCCACAACACCATTTTGTTAATGTGTTCTTAGAGATAAAAAATTGTGAGTGATGCCATTTTAGTGCATAACTCATCAAATTTGACATTGTCAAACTCCGTCCCATGATCAGACCTGATGCAGGCTATTTTATTACCCATTTTCATTTGAATCTTCTTGACAAAGGCAACATATACTTCAAAGTTTCATCCTTGGTCCTGAGGAACAAAGTCCAGGTGAATCTGGAATAGTCATAAACTATCACAAAGATGTACTTCTTTCCTCCTCTGCTTGGCACCCTCATAGGTCCACACAAATCCATGTGAAAGAGATCAAGTGGCCTTACGGTGCTGATTTCCTTTTTGGGCTTGAATGAGGATCTGACTTGCTTCCCTTTTACACATGCACCACATACTTTGTGATCCTCTAAGCTTGACTTGGGAAGACCACGAACCAGGTCCTTCCTGACTAATTTGTTCAATAATGTGAAACTTGCATAACCGAGCCTCCTATGCCATAATTTAGCATCATCATCAAAAACACTTAGACAGCTTAGATCACCATTCTTCAGGGACTCAAAATCAGCTACATAGATATTCTTGTATCTTTTTTCCACTAGTACCACCTCACCAGTTACCAGGTTTGTGACTGTACAAATTTTTGACACAAATTCCACCTTGTTTCCCTTGTCACAGATTTGGGAAACACTCAGCAGGCTATACTTCAATCCGTTCACGTAGTACACATTTTCAATTGAGTAAGAGAGAGACTTCCCAATCCTTCTGACTCCCAAAATATATCCCTTCTTGCCATTTCCAAAGGATAAACTCCCTCCTAGTAGGGACTTAAGTGAAAGGAAATCATTTGTACTTCCAATCATATAATTGGAGCAACCATTGTCCATTTACCATTGTAGGCTACTTCCTTTTACTGTTCCTTGCATAAGAAAAAATAGGAGCTAGCTTTAGGAACCCAAACTAATTTGTGTCCCTTGTAATAAGAAAAGGGGTGAATAAAGGATCTTTTGGTCCATGCAGGCATTATGCGTTTTTTATATAAGGAACTAGGTTCTCTACCAGCAGTTACTTTTACAACAAAAGATTTGTTTTTCTGCTGTGATTGAAATTTGGCCTTACAATTTTCTTTAAGGTGCACATTGTTACCACAGTGAGTGCAAAGCCAATTGTTAGGTACAGTAACGTACTTATTATAAGGGTTGTAGGGAATCTTTTCCCTTTGAAACCCAATCCCCTACCTGTTTCCCCCATGGTTGGTATACAGGGCAGTGATAGCATCAGAAGACCAGGTCAATTTGAGTAATTTTTCAAGATCACTCTTCACTCTATCTAATTCTTCTTGAAGTTGTTTGTTTCTCTCAAACTCAACACACAAACTAGACTTCACTGAATGTAACTCACTTTCAAGCTTAATGTGTGCCTCGCTTGCAACTTCCTTTCCTTTTTGAGAACTTTCAGACCTACTCTCCGTTTAAAGTTCCCCAATTGTTTTCTTCAAATCCATTACCACCGTTAGGAGGTCATCTCTCTCATGCTCAATACTAACAACTTTATCAATTAAGGCATTTTTTTCATACTTACACTCTTAATGGTCTCTTTTAGGTCCACCACAACAGCCATAAGATCATCTCTTTCTTGTTCTACATATGCAATTTTTTTATCTAAGACATCTCTTTCTTTCTTCAGGTTCTCGATTGTCTCCTTAAATCAACTACATTTACTACTAGGTCATCTCTAGACTATTCTACTTCTCCTAGTTCAACTGTTAAGACATCTTTGTAATTTATAAGACTATGATATGCATCGATTAACACATTTGCCAAGGACATGAGTTTCTTAGGAGAATAAGATTTCAGATTTCTCTGAACATCTAGAAAAAAACAAGGCCCCCCTTTATATAGGAGAGGGAATCCTAATATAGTACATGTGCATTTATTACAAAGATATATGACTAATACATCTAATTCCACCGTACGAACTTGCATTATCTTGAAGACTTGGCTAGCTTTAACCACTTGCCTTGGGAACCTCCCACTCATTCATGATAGTCATCGATTTGTGCTGCCCTGGGGTCGGGCATTGGAAACCCTCGGGGCCGACCCTTGAGCTTTGCCTCGGGCCTTCTAAAGATGAGCCTTGGAATGTCATAACGATCATGAAATCAGATTCTTCAATTTCAACCGTATACAGATAGTCCCAGCGTTTCTTAGAATAAAATGATAAGGAATGATCTTAACCTCGACTTTCTAGAACATCACGTGATGACGTTATGCTTGTGGCGTAAGGGTTTGAAGTGAATCGAACGTCCCATCGGTCCGTCTCCCTAGAAGCATTCAATATACAACTAGTTCGCTTTCCCAAAAGCGGTGATCGCGCCGCCGATCCGTTTCCCAAAGAGCATTTATTGCGCCGTTACTACGTCTTCCAAAGGGCATTGATTGCGCCGTTGATTACGCTACCGTCTTTCTATAAATCGAAGGTTACTTGAACCAAGATTTCACCCAGTCAGTCTTTAATAGCCTTTAATCCTTTTCTTATCTTCATCCTTATCCAAATTCTGATTTCCATAGTTCGGACCCGTGACCGTAAGGTCACACAACAACAGTTTTTCCAATTATGCCATGGCTCTTTTTCAGAGCTTTTCCCTACTGAGTGGAACCATACTGGGTTGTTGTTGTTGTTTTTGGCCCGAAATAATGACAGAGAGGCATCTCAAATTCTCCCCATATCAGAGGATATGTGGACCGTAAACTGCTGCTCATCTCTTTTAACTTCAACCTGGTGTGGCGCTTCATCCCTTTTGCTTTCCATGGAGTGAGGTGGTTCCATCTACTAACTTTTTCATCCCACACCGGTACAATGTCTCAAGAAGTGGCTTCCCAATAGTAGTGCTGGCGAGACCCATACTCGCCAAATCTTTTACCAAGCCACGATTTTCCCTGCCTATTAAAAACTTTTGCTTTTGGATAGGCTACAACCTCTTCCTCATCCATTGCTGCTTCGGAGGAGATTCTCGAAGACGTCATTTAGAGGGTCGAACTAGGGTCCCCGAGGAAACGGTTCTCGCAGATGTCGCTCCCGAAGATATATTTCCGAAAGTAGATTAGGCTTTTAGACTGTTGTTTTCTGCTTCTTTGTTTCTGTGTAAGGACCTCTCATGGGCTTTTTGTAATCGTCTTTTATCAATATAAAAGTTGCTTCAATTTGTCTTTGGCTTGTGCTGAACTTCTATTTTACTTTTGATTGGTCCGAACACTAGAGCCGAGCATCGTAGCCCTTAGACTTTTGACAAATAGTCCCCGAGTGAGAGTTCGCTTGAACTCTGGCAGCCTCGAAAACTTGCTTTGAACTTAAAAATGAAGATATCCCTATGGCATTATAGATGGCCCCTGAGCGAGGATACACTCAAACTTAGATGGCCCCTGGGCTAAAATAATCGAGAGAACATTTAAATTGACCTGAAGGCGAAGATATACCTGAGGCCTTGTTAATAACCTTCTAATGAGAAATTGACTCGGGCTCGGGTAGCCTGAGGGCCAAAGAATCGGGTGAATGACCCGCACTTCTAATAGCTGATATCCTCAAGATAGGGTACCATTTCGAGGCTAGGTTTATGTGGATAGCTCCTTAGAGCTTATAGTTATGGTAATATAGATCCTCGATATCGGGCACCGTCTCGAGGCTAGATTGATGCCGATAGCTCCTTAGAGCCCAATTTTATATTGATGGAGATCCTCGAGATCGGGCACCATCTCGAGGCTAGATTTATATTGATCACTCCTTACAACCCATCGTTATGGTAGCAGAGATCCTCGAGATCAGGCACCATCTCGAGGCTAGGTTGATGTGGGAACTTTTGACCCCTCGAACATTGTACGACATCGTCACTCGTATGACGCGGTCATGAAGTGACCGAGAAGGTCCTGCCAGTACACTTCCCCAAAAGTGATAATGTCTTAGCCAAAATTGATTGGCCTTTAGAGTAGGTAGACATTTACCGCTTGCTCTATATATGAGTTTGCTTTCTTTTTATTTGAGGATTCCGTCACTTTGAGCAGCTATCCTTTTAATAGTGTTCTCCTTCCTCGCGTCGGCTCTTTCGCCACTTTAATCCAAAGATTTAGCATAAGTTTTGATTTTCCTTCTCTTGTTTTACCATTGCTATGGCTGCTACGCCCAAATCCATTCACCAAGAAGAGGAGGGTTCTGCCTTTGCTTCCCGCTCGGTCGGTGGTATCGCTGGCGTCTGACGAGCTAACCTCGAGATGCTTTGCCTTGAGAAGGGGTTTTATATTAGCGAGACCTCCTAATGTTCAGGGCTATTGGGAGCATGCATTGAGGTTCATCTCATCAATAGGAGAGGAACACCTCAAGGCAGTTAGGATAGACTGCAGATGGGGAGGAAAAGTGATACTGCAGGTACCTTCCCTTGAAGAGAACATCATGACTCATGCAGAGGGATTTTTGAACGTATACACGTACCCCTTCATGTTGGTTCCTCTTGATAGAGTCGTGCTTGACTTCTTTTGAAAATATCGGGCTATCCTGGCACAGGTTCACCCGTCGTTCTGGAGGATTGTATTGATGATGAGGTTATTTGCAGAGGGATCCGGGCTTGAGTTTACCCTTAGCTATCTCATCAGATTGTACTGGCCCTTTCATTACCGAGGCCTGATAGCTTTACGATGTCGATCCACCAGTCCCTTTGTTGCTGACGATGAAGAAAATGGGGACCGAGGGTGGACGAGTCAATTTGCCCGACTGTGGACTGTCGATATTATCCCCGTGGAGTTCCTGCCATTTCCTAAGAAATGGAATTTCACACGTAAGTGGTACACTTGTGTTTTTATAATTTTTGTTCATGGTAGAGGCGTACTCCATAAATATATTTTCATTTTCTTTTTTGTAGCAATCCCGTGGATGCCATACAACGTCCCCGACCTGGCAGATTGGACTTGGAAGCTAGTAGTTTGCTTGACCTACGATATGCATAAGTGGCAAGAGTTGTCAAAGGGTACATGGGAGGCAAAACACCACGGTATGTGCTATGTGGTTTATTCCCTTTGAAAGGTATTTTATTTTATGTGCATTAACTCCGCCACTATAGGCATTGGAGGATTTGCTGAGATGAGACCGTGCCCCCTAGGAGAGGAGGAAGGATTGTTGGCTTCGGGGCCGAGGAATAATAACAAACAGAAGGAATTTTCGAATGATGAAGATGCTCATAGCGAGGCAACCCCTGCTCGGAGGCTCAAAAGAGATGTACCAGCTGAGCTTGCAACACCTGAGGCTTATAGCCTCAGAAAAATGGCTCCTCCTTTGTCGCCGTCTTCTTTTCCCGTCGAAGGTACTTCGAGGGATACGGGTTTTATGCTATCGTCTTCACCTCTTGTTGAAGGTACTTCGAGGGATGTTTGAGGCTAGGGGCCTCCTGAATCAAGCGAGGTCTCGAGCGACCATGTCCCCACCGAGATCGATTTAACTGGGGCCGGTAAAATCAGGCAGTAGATGCACGCTCAACTTTTGAGGAGGCTTAGCGGCTTTGTTCTATGGTGAGCTTTGGTTGACTTTGTTGGTTTTTTTTATTTTACATTTTCATGTTCTTATTGAGCTTCTTTTTCATAGGCCTTTGACAAGATCAAGTCTGAGTTGCTCCGCCATGAAGCTAGGCTGCGGAAGGCCTTGGACGAAGAGAAATCCCTCAGGCTTCTTTAAAATAAAAGGGGAAAGAAGTTGAGACACCTTAGGTACGAGATGAATCAAAGCCTGAACTACGAAGGCCACCTCGAGAAATAGGTAACCTTTGTTTCGAGGGGATGCATGCTTCTTCTCCTAACTTCAGAGATTAACATTTTGATATTTCAGTTGCAGAGAAGACGGAGGACCTAGAATGCCTTTGGGGTGAAGTTGGCCAGGCCAAGTACAAATGTAATGAGCTAAGGGCTCAAATAGATGCCCTAGTTGCGGCCAATAAGAATGCTTTGGCCAACAGCTTGGTCCAGACGAGCAAGATTGCAAGTCTCGAGTCTGACCTTTTGAAGATGAAAGAGGAGGTTGTGGACGCCCGTGCTGAAGCTGAAGAGATTCGAGCTAAGTCTGATAAGAAAGTGGTCGTCTATTTAAAAGATGTTGCTGACGCTCGAGCTGAGTTGAGAGGGGCTTCCGATTGGGAGAGAAGAAGCAATAAGTATGCCCGGTGCAAATCCCGTAGGGAAACCCTCAAGGAAATTTATGATAGGGGATTTGATATCTCAGAAGAGATTGAGCAGGCCAAGGCGGATGAATATGACGCCAAGTTCCTCATAGCTGATGCCGAAGATAATAAGGGAGAGGCCTACGGGGCCGCAGTCCCTAAGGGGAACGTAGAATAGGCTATTCTTTTCTAATTCTGTGTATAGGGATCTTAGAGAGCATTGCAAATGTAGCCTTGCATTATTTCATATATACATATATAAAGAAACCTTTCGATTTTCTCCTTTCATGAATTTCCATTTGCTTGTGTATGTGTTTCTTTGTCTTGAGTTTTGATATTTATCAATGATTAGCCAGATAAATTGGCCTCCGAGAAAAACCCGTAGGTTTACAAATCAACCCTGAGGCTTGTTAGTCTGGCCCATAGGATTTTGCGCATTTGGTCGGTACGACTTCTATTACAAACTAAACGTCTACCAGACTGTATAGAGAATCGGGTTCTTTATGAGTTTCCACTGAAAATACTAATGAACCAAACTGTATGGCGTCTGGTCCTATATCAGTTTGGTACAGTGCTAACTACTGAACCAGTATGTAAATGAGACACATGATAAGTTCCCACTATATAGAGAACCAGATTCTCTATAAGTTCCCATTGTAAGCAAAATACTGTAAAACCAGCCAGTATAGGGAATCAGGTTCTCTAATTGTTCCCACAGTAGTTCAGCTGTAAATAAAGAACACAAAGGATTTTTACGTGGAAAAATCCCAACTCAAGGGGACAAAAACCACGACCTACACTTGTAGGCTTTCAACTTCACTAACTTGTAAACACCTATTACAAGCCACTTTGTAATGACTCTATTACAAAGGATTCAAGTCAACTAACTTGTGGTACTCTCACCACAAGCCACTTTGTGACTCTCTAGTTACAAAGACTTTAACTAACTTGTGATACTCTCACCACAAGCCACTTTTTAATAACTATATTACAAAGACTTCAGTCACTCTAACTTGTAATAACACTATTACAAGCCACTTTGTAATAATTCTATTACAAAGCCTTTACAACCCGACTAACTCTAGCCAAGACACAAACTTAGAGGGTTTGTGATTTTGGGTTTCCTAAAACACAGCTTCTAAGAAAGCAAGATAGGAGTTACAAATGAAGAACAAATAACAAAGACTCAACAAACTTAAGGACTTAAGCAATCTTCAATCTTGGATCCAGTCCTTGAGGTTGCAGCAACTATGTTCTTAAGAGAGGTCGTTCTTAGGACTTGAGAGAATATTTTCATTTCTGATGTTGCAAGTTTTGAAGGAATATGCCTTGTGTCTTGAACTAGGTTTATATTACAAAAGATATCACCTTAGTGATGTCAAATCTTGCTTAGTACATGCCTTTTCTTAATGGGAAGTGACTGCTGAACTGTCTGCTACACTATTGCATGTACAGTTGCAGGCAGTCACTTTCTGCAATTGCTTTCCAACTGTACTGTTGACTTGTACTTCTGTCAGGGGAACACCAAGGTATCAGGTCCCTAATCTGGTTCCTGTGAATCTAAAGACACACTGCCCAGATTATCTTGAGTCGATTAACTTGAATGATTCTACCAGGCATGCATCATGTCTTTTATCTGGTTCTCTCAAGAAGTAAGTTGCTTTACCTTTCTTGATTGTATTTATACGTGAGTGGCATCACATACAATGATGTAAGCAAGGTAGGTAAAAAGCTTTCCATAGAAAGTTGACTGCTGCACTGTTCCTGTGCAGTAGCATGTGCAGACAGCAACTTTCCTACTAGAGAGTTGACTTCATACAGTCTCCTCAGGAACTGGTAGGGACCTGTTCCCTCAGCTGTTCCTTCCACTCTGAAGAGTTGAGTTATATCCCACGCTAGATCCCAACCTGGAACTTTGTGATCTCAAGGTCTTGTAAATGTGTAACAGGTTCCTTATCTGGTTCGGGATGGTTAGTTTGTTAGATCATCAAAATATAAAGTAAAGTACTTATGCCCAAGGTACTTGTAACCTATCAATTTTCCCCTTTTTGATGACGACAAACTTAGAATTGATATTCCCCCTGAGAACTAGATCTCCACATTGTTCCTCCTACGGATCAACCATATTCCCCATGAGAACCGAACCTAAGGAGCTGATCACAACTGGTTCCTCCAGACTTTTTGGCAAATCATCAAAACTCAAAGTACCATAACTTATCAATTTTCCCCTTTTTGATGAATGACAAACCCAGAATTATTCCCCCTGAGAATCAAATTCCTTACATGCACTGATCACATCTGGTCCGTACCCAGTTCGTTGAGAGTGTTTGTCATCAGCAAAACATGATATAGTGTAACTTAGATCAATTCCCCCTTTTTTATGATGACAAACCCGAAATTATTATTCCTCTTGAGAACCATATTCCTCACATGTTTTTCTGCCGATCAGACCTATAATCAACATATTATAAACAACGTTCCCCCTACGAAGCAGAGCCATCTTTCATGCACAACACAACATATCAATTTGATTTTGTTCCTCCCCTTTCATGCACAACTATCTTTCACCAAGCAAAGCTAACTTTCACACCCATGTTGTGTCACAACCCAAACCGATGGGTCGCGACGTGCACTCAGTACCTTACTCAACCGAGTACCAATGTAACGTATCTTTATTATTACATCATCATATACACGTGACATACGGGCCTAATAGGCCAACATAATCATTTATAAACTCAAAACAATGCCGACAAGGCCTTACAATCTTTCACGTACACGACATATGTCTACAAGCCTCTAAGAGTACATAAATATCATAAATGTTGGGACAGAGTCTCGCCATACCAAACAATACACGTCTAAATTATACTAACCAAACAAGCAACTCTGAAGCAAATGGAGCACACCAACATCTTCCGCTGAGCTGATAGCCTACTTGGAGGAATCTCGACCTGTCTATCGGGACCTGCTGGCATGAAACGCAGCGTCCCTAGGCAAAAGGGACATCAGTACGAAAAATGTACCGAGTATGTAAGGCACATAAATAAGTACATAACAGACATGGAAGAAATATAGAGTAATTGACTCAACCTGTAAGTCTGGATAACTCTATAAATCATAAATTACTTTTAGCATCATGCATATGCGTATGAATGTCATGTCATGCATAGGTACATGTTTCATAATATCATCAGCATATGAGGGCATCCCATCATATCATATCATATCGGCCACTGTGGGCAAAATCATCAACGCATACCAGCTGATTAGGTGGTGGTGAGTATATAACGCTATAACCTTTCCCATATCCCATATACATATATATACATACATATATACGTGTATATAATTCCATCTGGTCACAAGTCAATGTATATGAATGCAATGCATGAAAAGTACATTAATAAAATCTTTCAGAATGTCATAAGAACATTTTACCTTTGAGTAATATCATAAAGTTAACTCTTTTCAACTTTCGTATTTTTCTGAGACCCATGAACATATGATAAATTATTATGACACATGAAAATTCAAGAATATAGGCACCTCTAATACTTTTACGAATAGAGTCATTTTTGGAAGTTGTGCATTTTCTTGTTTTGTTTGTATCGTACAGGTCATGCCAAAAATAAAGAAGGAATAGCCTTAAAATACCTGAACTGATTCTCTTGAAAATCCATCTAACACACATCAATTGCGAAAACATGTAATGGCTGTCACGACCCAAACCGATGGTCTGCGACGGGCGCATGAGTCTTACTTATCAAACACCCCTAAGCAAGCGTCTAAAATATGAATCTGAATAACATCTACTGCATTACAAAAATTAACATTCGTGAAAGAAGCATGCCATCAAGGCATATGTACGTATACAGGCAGAACACCGTGGGCAAGCCGGCAAGGCTGCTATAGACAACTATACATCAAAAACTGAAAGCCGACAAGGCCACATATAACCCAACTAGGCATACTGTCAACAAACCTCTAACAGAAACATAACTGTACAAAGACAGGACTAAGCCACGTCATACTCATATACATATATATGTACAAACGTATCATACCAATATCAAGAGAAGCTCCGGATCAAATGGAGCACGCCAACTCTCACTGATCAGGGATCCTAAGAAGGAGGACCGTCAGCTTGCCTACCTGCACCTACGGACATGAAACGCAGGCCCCGTGGAATAGGGCATCAGTACGAAAAATGTACTGAGTATATAAGGCATGGAAATTAGTACGTTATAGACATAGATGAAACATGGAATACTGAAACACATCTTTAAATCTGAATAACTTTGTATATTTTGAAACGTTTATAACGTCATGAACGTGCGTATAAATGTCAAGCCATGCATAGGTATGGATTTACATAATCATCAGCCTCTGAGGGCATCCCATCATATCATATCGGCCACTGTGGGCAAAGTCATAATCGTATACCAGCTGATCAGGTGGTGGTGCGTATTTCCCGTATCCCATATACATATACATACATATATATATGCGTATATAATGCCGTTTGAATACATACATATGTATGCATATATAACGCCATCTGAATTCATACCCATATATGCGTATATAACGCCGTTTGAATCATATTTCAGCCACTATGGGCAACATCATCATCATATACCAGCTGATCAGGTGGTGGTGCGTATATAACGCCGTAACCTTTTACCATATCCCATATACATATATTTACATATATACGCGTATATAACGCCATGTGGTCATGGGTCAATGCACATGTATAAATGAGTAAAATGCATGAAAATACGTAATAATCTCGATATTCCTTCTGGATAAACTTTTCCAGCTGCGTATTATTCTGAGACCCATGATCAGAAGATAATAATAATTTTCATGGGGAATCAAGAATATAGACACCCCTACTATTTCTATGAATAGAATAATTTATAGAAACCGTGTATTTGCTCGTTTCTTTCGTATAATCTGGACCATGTCAAAAGAAAGAAGGAAGGACCTTAACATACCTGGAATAGGAAAACTCCGTATAATATTCCCGGCGAAGATTGCACCATATTCTTTTTAGAAGCTTGAAATTTTCTTGGACAGAATTTTGCTTCTTGTTGTAACGCTTTGTGAATCCAAAATGGATTCAATTTAAATGTCAAATTTTATTCCAACGTTGTTGAAGTTGCTTTCTGTTTCTGGCTTTTGAAATGAGATTGAATATCAAGGACAGAACGTTGAAGTTACTTTCTGTTTCTAGCTTCCAGAATTGGAATTGAATAAAACGTTGAAGTTACTTTATAAGACATAATCTTAAGTCAAAAGTATGAATTGAACTTAAAGACTTATTGTCTTTTTTTTTTCCGGATTAGATTATTACAAGTCTTGTTAAGACTTGTCTTTAGGTTACATTAGACATAGACACCTATCACATTTTAAAGAATCATCTTTCCTAGTTAGTGGCCTTGTGCCACATGTCTTTTGGGCATAATTAATTAAGTTTTGTCCACTTATTAGTTAACTGGGTAATATTCGGTTATCCGGTAATTAATCAATTACCCGCATAATTTAAAAATTGTCTCAACTTAATTAAGTACTACTCTCTTTTAACATACCTTGTACACTTTACTATCATGGCCATGTAGTACCTTGTGTGGCACTAGTCCATAAATACCGGGTATTTTAGCTCGGGCCGTATTTTATCCCAAAATGACAAAGTTTGACAAAATTCGTTTTCTTAGACTTTCTCCCCTTTCACCTTCATGAATTTACTAATCACTTGTGAAATAGCATAATCCTTATAATCCCCAAATAATATTTTTCTTGGACTGATGTCAATTACCTTATGACAAATTTAACGTAAAATACTGCTGGATGCAACACTCTCGTAACTTATTACTGCGAAGCATAACATCACAGTAATGTAATAGTGTGGGATGTGACATCTCACTTTCGGACTCTCATTTATTTATTTATGGCGTATTTTCATGTACGAAAATATGGGGTGTAACATCATTCCCTCCTTTGGAACATTCGTCCTCGAATGTTGACTGATGCGCTTATCGTTCTCATATCCCATAGCTCTTGCAAATACTTTAGTAGTCCTCTTGCCATCTAGGCAACTGTTTTGTGAATAAGTCCAAAGTCCAAGGTATTCCCCCCTTAGGCCTCCTTCTCACACCACAACTTGTAGTCGGAATCCTTCCAATCTCGTAATTATTACTACCTTTCATCATGCAGCTTGTACAATTTTGACATTGTCAGTGTGCCCAATCTCAAGGCTTCATATGTAGAGCTTGATAATGTCCCTTTGGGCATCTATGAGTATACTGAAGTTCTTCGCTCGATACTTTGTTGGATTTACGAATATTGCTATATCTTATAGCATAGGTCCATTTAGCCATCAGTATGAATTTACTGCCATAACTAGTACTTTAATTTATCATTACTGAGGTCTGTTACCAAATCCCAGCTTACTCTCATTGCTTATCCCATATGTATAAGTCTTAAGTCCTTTAATGCTTCCTCATTACTGTTCATCTTAAGAGTGACGAACTAACCTCATTTCATACTTTGTAACTTTTATCCATCCATTATTGATTCACCTCTATATCGATCTACAATCCACCACTGATAACTGAAACCTCTTACATAATATCTTGCTACTAGGGTTTACGTTGCATCGAGAAATACATGAAGTGATTCCCATAATCGTATTTCATAGTATCTCAATGTGATTCATCTTATGGGGGTATTCTAATCTTGTGCCATCTGCAAGATCTTTTCTCTTCCTCCCCCTTTTTTTTCTTTTTTTTCCCCTTCAATCATTATTCAATCAACGGATCCAACGTCATCTTTTATCTGTCATAATTACATCCTCATTTTATTACCATGTCAGCATTCCATTTCTTCTAAATGCTACTAGTCATAGACTCCTTTGAGCTCATTCACGCTATACTGAGCTTTATATAATTTAGAGAACCCATCAGCTCCCTTGTTTTTACGGGCTTAATCCCGAGGACTTATCCATTTTCATCATCTTCTCGCTTGCCCTTTTCTTATCCTTACTCCTGTCTTTCTAAAACCTTGTTGTTCGATCATACTTTAGCTTGGGACCGATTTCCTTATGCTTTTATGGAACATCTAGATATCACATCGTCTCTAACTCTCCTTTCACTCTCTAATTAGACCTTTCGGTACCTAGAAACCATAGGCTAGAAGGTATGCCACCGACGATGCCGCTATCATTCCCAGTTATTGGATATTGAATCCCAGCACTTCTGGCCTTTTATCCGGAATATGGATTATTCACATATTCTGCCCTTGATATCTCGTACGCTATTTACCTTTACCTTCTTACCTTAAAATCTCGCATCGTATCTTCTATCTCTTTTGTGACCTCCCTTCCATCTAGGTGTAATTCACGTCCATAACTTGCATATTTATTATAATACTCGTACCTCTGGTACATACACAATCTGGTGGGAGCTTTGTACTAACTTCTTATGAGGCTGGTACTTCTTCTAACTGGCTTCCTTTTAGAGCCATTATAGATTATGGTTGTTGTGTTATTTCTCTTGAACATCTGATATTAAGAGTGATTTTGTCATGTTCTCAGGCACAACTTCTATACTTTTTTCCTAGGTCTAATAATCGAACTTTTGATTTACTTGGGTGATGTAATTCTTTAGTTTCCTCTTCCCTCTGATCAACCTTTACGTAGGATTAAGCTGTCTTTTGATCTGTGGCTCATGGTATCAGTTATTTCCTTAGCCTTTCATAGGCGTTATGGAATGTCCATGATACGATCTTCTAACAATTCAATCATTTGTCTATGCCCTAGGCTTAATTTTTTCTTTCAACTTATACCGGAGCCTTCTGTGGCTGTATGATTGTCAACAATATGCTACCTGGATAATGCTCCAAAATCTTGAGTGTATCCATAACGTACTAACTCTCGATCATTGATCAATATTTTTTCCATCTTAGCTTTTTTTCAACGTAAGCTATTACTTTTCCTGGTCTTTCTGCCCACCCTCGTTGCGTACATACTTAGCTTATCTTAGTGCCATACTTGCCAAAGTTTTTATATAACTCATATGATCTCGAATATTACTTTTAACTCTTACTTCCCATTGATTAGCCACGGTAGGTGCCACTTTCCTTTGGAATGCTTACCATATTGTTGCGAGATTGTTGTTACATGACCATTTCCTCTTTAGGTCGTTGTGCTTAGGTTGAAGCCTCCTTTCTGATTTCCGCAGCTAGTCTTTCATTGTAGTACTTAGGGAGAACCCTTGACTTTCGTAAAGCTATGAGCTTATTATGGACCTTTTTTTATGTCCTTACTTGTCTATAATCTTCCGTACTTGCTTACTTCCATGCCCCTAAGCTTGCATGGTTGCTTCTAAACTGATATCTTGATTGCTTTCCCAGTGGCACATTCTTTTATCCCTGTAAGTCTCATACGGTACCTTTAACTATCCCGACTCTTGTTTGAATATATCTCAAGTATTATAATGATATTCTCCGAGACTGAATTCTCCATGTTGGGTTCTACTATGTTTATTTTACACGATCTGATGACTCATTTGTAACTTTCTGTTTAGCCATAACTGGGATCTTCCTGACCAATTACTAACTTCTTGTTGGCCCATTCTCATATCAATATTCCTCGTAATCTTTCTTTGTTTACTTCCATTGTCTTAACTTACATCTCGCACTGGCTTCTTATTTATTAATAACAGCTCGGGCAGGAACCTTTACTTCCTCTCCTTGACGTCGGGCTTGCACAATATTCTTGAATCGTAACGTATCTGTAAGATTTTGGATAAGTGCCATCTTATTCCTCTTTCATTTATCACATTCTTCCTTTATCATTCCATAGTCATTAGAATTACTTAATTTTTGACTTAATGCCACATCACTCCATGTTCCCCCCTTTAGGGGTGTACTAAAAATTGAAGCCACGAGGATCCACCTATAGATATTTTACCTCTTCATCTTTGGCGTCGTTTCTCAACATCAATGATCCTTACTCGCCTTGCGGCAGTCCTTCTGTACCACGGATGACAAATTTCATTACTCGCTAGGGTGACACTTAGCGTAACTAGCACATACAGTCTTTTAAGCTTAACTTTGCTCACATTGCTTGCTCTAGGGAAGCGTCTCCCTGAAGACCATTCTCTGAATTCATCATGGATCTTCTCCTGTGGCCCATTCTATTACTGCCGGAACAAAATTTGAAATTCCCATGATGTCGAGTGCTTTCCAATCATTCAGTCCTTAATTCATATTTAGTTTATCTTGGTTACCAGTCCATACTGATTTCTGTTACTCTGGGGATTAACTTTCCCCTCTTGTATTCGCGTTGGAGTCACGAACTTATTTCTCGAAATAAGGATATAACCTTATGGCCTATATTCTTTTGTTGTCTTAAGTCCCATCACCTTTCGCCTCTTCTTTCATTTGACTATAGGTTATGTAACACTCTACCATTTTCATCCATGTATCACACCTTATTCATAATGCTTCCTTATCTCTCTTCTCATTACTCTGCTAATATTTTTACATATCCCTTATTTTGTGAAAACTTCAATATGACATTCTTTCGCTTTTAGCTTTCCTTTGCTCCATCCAGTGGCTGTTCGAGTTGAAATCAACTTATTCTAAAACAGGCTTTCTTGGAAACTAAAATCAACCCACCTTTGGTCTATACTTGATGTTAGCATAACAAAAGGCCAATCAATCCATATCAATTATAATATCAATTCCTACCTAACCGAGCACCACGTACCTTATCCTTGTTTGTTTTCAAATCTATCACGGGTCATTACGACAACATCCATATATATAAGTAACAACATTAAGACTTAACTCGTATAACTAATTTAGAAAAGGGTTTATATACATAGGGGTCGACTAGACCGTAGACATATCATACCCAAAACTATATACATGATATTGTATGCAAAGCCTCTAAGTAGGCATAGCCAATATATATACAAGTCGGGACGGGGCTCCCTACATCCTCATAAAACAACCAAACACCTTTAAAACCCTGACTTGGTAATATTCTAAGAAGAGGTAGAACTCACCAACCAAAAACTGACACTTGTAGGAAGTCTACAGTAGAGGGTCCTTGCCTCGTCCTATATAAGAACCTCGATCAGAAACACTTTGAAGCAGAATCTTCATGTCCTTATTAGTTACCTTCCTTCTCTTGGCCCGACCACTATCTTCTTCTTCTGCGTATCCCATAACATACACTGAAGAACCTTGATTGACGGACTCCCAAGACTGTGGACTATCCGGAACCTCAGAAGAGCTGGAGTCCTCAAATACCTTGACATAGTTTTGAGCCTCAGGGAATCCTGGCTGTGCCAATCCATGCACTACTCCCCTCATACCCTGATCAACAGGCTGTGAAACTAAATGCCTTGGTGAGGTCGGAAATCCTCTCACCCCATCTACTGCCAGAGTAGTCGAAACAACTCGAACGGATGGCTCATATAGATCCTCGGATGGATCCTCCTCAATAGAACCCATGATCTCTGATGGGTATGAATCCATAGTATAACTTATCTCTCTTTCTAGCACCTTCGTAGCCTTCTAACCCGTGCTAGCGGTTGTAGTCTTCAGAGTCATCGCTAAAAATATAACACATCGTTAGGAACACGAATGCTTATATTGCACGATCTAAGATAAGAAGAGAGGATAACATCCTATATATCCTGTAGTTTTCTGTCTATAAGTGTGGTACACGACACACCCATAAACAAGACTCTACTAGACACGGTCTGTAGACAACCTTAGGACAGAACTGCTCTGATACCACTTTTGTCATGACCCAAACCGATGGTCCGCGATGGGCGCCTGAGTCTTACTTATCAAACACCCCTAAGCAAGCGTCTAAAATATAATCTGAATAACATCTACTGCATTACAAAATTAACATACGTGAAAGAAGCCTGCCATCAAGGCATATGTACATATACAAGCAGAATACCGTGGGCAAGCCGGCAAGGCTGCTACAAACAACTATACATCAAAAACTGAAAGCCGACAAGGCCACATATAACCCAACTAGACATACTGTCTACATACCTCTAACAGAAACATAACTGTACAAAGACAGGACTAAGCCACGTCATAATCATATACATATATATGTACAAACGTATCGTACCCATATCAAGAGCAGCTCCGGATCAAATGGAGCACGCCAACTCTCACTGATTAGGGATCCTAAGAAGGAGGACCGTCAGCTTGCCTACTTGCACCTGCGGGCATGAAACGCAGGCCCCGTGGAATAGGGCATCAGTATGAAAAATGTACTGAGTATATAAGGCATGAAAATTAGTACGTAATAGACATAGATGAAACATGAAATACTGAAACACATCTTTAAATCTGAATAACTTTGTATATTTTGAAACGTTTATAACATCATGCACGTGCGTGTAAATGTCAAGCCATGCATAGGTATGGATTTACATAATATCATCAGCCTCTAAGGGCATCCCATCATATCATGTCGGCCACTGTGGGCAAAGTCATAATCGTATACCAGCTGATCAGGTGGTGGTGCGTATTTCTCGTATCCCATATACATATATATACATACATATAAATGCGTATATAATGCCGTTTGAATACATACATATGTATACATATATAACGCCATCTGAATACATACCCATATATGCATATATAACGCCGTTTGAATCATATTTCAGCCACTGTGGGCAACATCATCATCATATACTAGCTGATCAGGTGGTGGTGCGTATATAACGCCGTAACCTTTTCCCATATCCCATATACATATATTTACATATATACGCGTATATAATGCCATTTGGTCATGGGTCAATGCACATGTATAAATGAGTAAAATGCATGAAAATACGTAATAATCTCGATATTTCTTCTGGATAAACTTTTCCAGCTGCGTATTATTCTAAGACCCATGAACAGAAGATAATAATAATTCTCATGGGGAATCAAGAATATAGACACCCCTACTATTTCTATGAATAGAATAATTTATAGAAACCGTGTATTTGCTCGTTTCTTTTGTATAATCTGGACCATGTCAAAAGAAAGAAGGAAGGGCCTTAACATACCTGGAGTAAGAAAACTCCGTATAATATTCCCGGCGAAGATTGCACCGTATTCTTTTTAGAAGCTTGAAATTTGCTTGGACAGAATTTTGCTTCTTGTTGTAACGCTTTGTGAATCCAAAATGGATTCAATTTAAATGTCAAATTTTATTCCAATGTTGTTGAAGTTGCTTTCTGTTTCTAGATTTTGAAATGAGATTGAATATCAAGGACATAGCGTTGAAGTTACTTTCTGTTTCTAGCTTCCGGAATTGGAATTGAATAAAACGTTGAAGTTGCTTTATAAGACATAATCTTAAGTCAAAAGTATGAATTGAACTTAAAGACTTATTGTCTTTTTTTTTACGGATCAAATTATTACAAGTCTTGTTAAGACTTGTCTTTAGGTTACATTAGACATAGACACCTATCACATTTTAATGAATCGTCTTTCCTAGTTAGTGGCGTTGTGCCACATGTCTTTTGGGTATAATTAATTAAGTTTTGTCCACTTATTAGTTAATTGGGTAATGTTCGGTTATCCGGTAATTAATCAATTACCCGCATAATTTAAAAATTGTCTCAACATAATTAAGTACTACTCTCTTTTAACATACCTTGTACACTTTACTATCATGTCCATGTAGTACCTTGTGTGACACTAGTCCATAAATACCAGGTATTTTAGCTCGGGCCATATTTTATCCCAAAATGGCAAACTTTGACAAAATTCGTTTTCTTAGACTTGCTCCCTTTCACCTTCATGAATTTACTAATCACTTGTGAAATAGCATAATCCTTATAATCCCCAAATAATATTTTTCTTGGACTGATGTCAATTACCTTACAACAAATTTAACGTAAAATACTGTTGGATGCAACACTGTCGTAACTTATTACTGCGAAGCATAACATCACAGTAACGTAATACTGTGGGATGTGACATCTCACTTTCGGACTCTCATTTATTTATTTATGGCGTATTTCATGTATGAAAATATGGGGTGTAACAATGGCGGATTGAAGTAGGGGAAAATCTGTATGATATTCTTGAGGAAGATTGCACCGTACTCCCTTAGAATCGTAAAATCCCGTTGCATTTACGTAACGAAATCTCGTATGGATATTTGTTGTAGCTTCATACACACTTTGTCATAATCTTCATTTTTTACGGAAATAGGCGAATGGGGAAAGATTAGAAATAGCAAGAAGGTCCCTGTACAAACAGAAGACAGTTTTATTCTTGCGCACATTTAGAGCCACCTTTGTAATCACATGGTACCCAACATTGAACAGTTGTACCATAGCCATTGTACCATGGGCTTTCCACATCTCAGCCCCATTTTTTACTGCAACTGCTGCCATTTTGTTCATCTCCATACAAGGTAAAGTATTTTGTTTGGTTAGCTTCTAGGAAGGCTTGCTTTACTAGGAAGACAACAATTCCCTTTTTATATGTTGCAAGGTTTTCTCGGCAGATTCATCCATAATTTTAGCTAGCTTGTGTATTTCCTTTTGAATTATGTATAATTAGCTCTTATCTTGAAGGTTTGTGGGCCCCTACTTTGTGGCTTAGTTGGCCAAAGACTACTCCACATTTTGCCATCTTTTATGTGATTTTAAGAGTCACACAGTTGACCTTAGGTGGCTGCCATGTTGGGGTGGGGGTGGGGTTTAATCTTAACTAAATATATCCCAAATTAATTAGGCAATGTCCCGTTACCCGGTATTTAATTAATTACCCGCAAAATTGCGAATTATTCCCATTTACTTAAAATATTACTCACTTTTCACATACCTTATACACCTTACTAGTATGGTCATGTGTACCTCATATGACACTAGTCCATAAATACCTGGTATTTTAGCTCGGGCCGTATTTTACCCCAAAATGGCAAAGTTGGACAAAATTTATTTTCTTTGACTTTCTCTCCATTTCACCTTCATGAATTTACTAATCGCTTGTGAAATAGCATAATCCTTATAATCTCCAAATATACTTTACTTGGACTGATGTCAATTACCTTACAACAAATTTAACGTACAATACTTCAAGGTGCAACATCATTGTAACTTAATACTGCGAAGCGTGACATCACCGTAAAGTAATACTGCTGGGTGCAATACTGTGGTAACTTAATACTGCGAAGCGTAACATCATCGTAATGTATTACTACAGACGGTAACATCATCGTAATATATTACAGCAGAGCATAACATCGACGTAATACTACAGGGCGTAACATGTTGACACCTATATAACTAACCCCTTTTGGCATCATCGAAAAGAATAACAGAAGAAGCACAACCAAAAAGAAGTTCAGCAATATTAACTCATGCCACTTGGGCAACACAACATAAACAACAACATGAACAATACGTGATTGTCATTGCACAAAATAGAGTGATTGCCCATAGTAGAGTAATTATAGTAAAAGTATAGTAGTTTCAAAAAATACATAATATGACAATTTAAACAATTAAAGTACCAATGTCATCAAATATAGGGATCAAAAGAAGATAAGAAGTCAAGGGAATTTGGAAGGAGTGAAAAACATGGATCACTGGGCAGGAGGAAAAGTAAGGGGCTAAGGCTTTGACGAGCTTGTTCATAAGTTCATTTACTCTCCTTTGATCAATGATCATCGGCTCTCTCAGTTCCGCCACTTGTTTCCTCAATCTTTCATTCTCACCCTTCAACGTAGCACTCTATTCTACCAAGGGTCCTCGAGGACCAGGTTCGCAACCTATCTGAGTAGGTTACACCATCAATCAGATCACCAGGAATCTCCCCAAGCTTCATCTCATCGAAAACAAACTCAGTCCTATGCACCTATAACATCATAGTATCATGTAAAACATAGAAGTTTTTATTTCTTCTTCAGAAATATTGGGACTTGGAGGAACAAAGAGGTGATTCTATTTTTGGAACTCAACAACGGCAAGAAGTTCCTCCATTTTCAGTAATATCAGAGTCAACACTCTGCCTTACAACACTTGAAAATTTTGGTTTATGTTTAGTCAACAATGGCATGATTGGAAGAGTTGGTAGAAAGAGTTGGTGTGGATGCTAGGAGGAAGCTTCCTCCTTTGATGTCACCCATGACATCAAGAGGAGGTAGTTTGATGTCACCAATGACATCAAGAGAAGGTCTTTACCTCTATAAATAGATGCACTCCTTCACTTGTAGAAATCATCCCAAAATAATACAATACATTGTAGTGAGTAGAGAGTTAAGAGAGAAATTCTCTTAAGTGTAATTGGGAAATCTCCCCTTCCTTTGTTAATATTAAAAGGGCAATTGTTCTCTGGTGGACGTAGGATTATTTTGATCCGAACCACGTTAAATCTTGTGTTCTTTCTTTTACGTTTCCGCTAACAATTGGTATCAGAGCGACAAGATTCTTTAATGATCCAAGGAGGAAGAACAAGCAAAGATGAGTTCCATGAAGTTTGAAATTGATAGATTCAATGGACGCAACAACTTCAATATCTGGAAGATCCAGATGATGGCGTTACTGCGGAGGGAAGGTTCAATCCATGATATTGACGGAAAGTATCCTACATATATATCAGCTCCCGATAAGGAGAAGATTGAAGGGGATGCATTGAGTGCAATCCAACTATCCCTTGCACCTAACGTGCTTTGTGAAGTGAGTACGGGTACCGAAGAGACGACCAAACAGTTGTGGGAAAAGCTAGAAGGGCTATACCAAGACCGATCAGTGACAACAAGAATGTTGTTACAACGGCGTCTTCACACATTTAAGATGGGGTCAGGTACTTCGTTACAAGATCATTTAGATGCGTTTAATAAACTTGTCATGGACTTACAGATTGCAGGAATTAAAAGGGAGGAGGAGACGCTTGCATGTGCTTTGCTATTTTCATTGACTTCAGGATATCGTGATATTGAGAATTCAATGATGTATAGCAAGGAGCCTATCAAGCTTGAGCAAGTGCGGCAGGCACTTAACTCTAGTGATGTGCGGAGGCACATTGAAGGAGATAGAGATGACCAGGCAAGTGGCCTCTTTGTAAGAGGCCGGACTAGCCAACAGGGAAAGACCAAATCAAAGCACAGATCAAAGTCTCGTGTGAACAAGAAGAATACAGAGTGTTGGGGTTGTGGCAAGAAGGGGCACTTTGAACGAGATTGCCCAATGTCAAAGTCCAAGGAAAAGGCGAGTGCATCTACAGTTGAACAGGTACATAATTTTGATAATGATTATGTACTAACAACATCGTGTAATAATAATAGTAGTTATGAAAACAAATGGGTGTTAGACTCTGCTTGTACTCTGCATATGACGTTCCGAAAAGACTGGTTTAGCAGCTACGAGAAAAGTGGAGGAACCGTAGTAATGGGCAATAATGCAACTTGTGCAATAGTTGGCATTGGCTCAGTTCGGGTTCGCTGCCATGATGGAATCGTGAGGACTATTACACAAGTCCGTCATGTTCCTGATCTGAAGAAGAATTTGATCTCCTTGGGTACTCTGGATGAACAAGGCTACAGGTACATGAGCGAAGCAGGAACTATGAAGGTGACTAAAGGTTCTTTAGTCATGCTGAAAGGCAAGCTGGAGAACGGCCTTTACACATTGGCCGGAAGCACCATTGTTGGCTCTGCAAATGCATCTACAGTGCAGTTATCTAATGATGACAAGGCAAGACTATGGCACATGAGACTGGGTCATATGAGCGCACGTGGACTGGAGATGTTGAGCAATCGTAAACTTTTGGAAGGTGAGAAGATCAGCACGCTTGACTTCTGTGAGCACTGCGTTCTAGGGAAGCAGAAGAAGGTCAGCTTCAGCACTGGCAAACACAAGACAAGAGGAGTGCTAGACTACATCCATTCAGATTTATGGGGTCCTTCTAAACTTCCATCGAAGGGCGGAAAGAGGTATCTTCTCATTTTTATTGATGATTTCTCACGAAAGGTTTGGGTGTATTTTTTGAAGGCAAAAAGTGATGCTTTTGAAGCATTTAAAGAGTGGAAGATTTTGGTTGAAAATCAAATGGAGCGGAAAATCAAGTATCTTCGCACAGACAATGGCTTGGAGTTTTGCAATGAAGAGTTTAATGAATTCTGCAAGGTTCATGGGATCTCAAGACATAGGACTGTCAGGCATACCCCACAGCAGAATGGAGTTGCCGAGAGAATGAACAGAACTCTTCTTGAAAAGGCTCGTTGTATGCTCCTACAAGCCAAAATGTCCAAAGTATTTTGGGCTGAAGCAGTTCACACTGCTGCTCATATTGTCAATCGATCTCCAGCATCGGCAATTGACTTTAAGACTCCGAATGAGGTATGGTCAGGTGAACCCTCTAACTATTCATACTTACGAGTATTTGGGTGTCCAGCTTATTATCACGTTAATGAAGGAAAGCTTGAACCAAGGGCTAAGAAGGCCATATTCGTAGGGTATGTGGATGGAGTAAAAGGGTACAAACTTTGGTGTTTGTCTTTACTCAAATTTATAGTTAGTAGAGATGTCACCTTCGATGAATCCTCTATACTTGATCCCCGTAAAGTTTCCGTGGAGTTTTCAGGAAACAAGAACAACGAGCAGGTGGAGCTTCCGGTGGAGCTTGCCAAGGAAAAGGATCAAGAGACTCAGGTTAAAGATGAGTCAGAAGATGTAGGCGTTGAAGAACTTGCTGTCAATGAACCATACACAATTGCGAAGGGGAGGGAGAAGAGGCAGACACGAGAACCGGAACGCCTTATAAATCAAGCAAACTTGATTGCATATGCGTTCGTAGCTGCACAAGAAGAGATTAAAGATCTGGAGCCCTCCTCGTATATTGAAGCAACTTCTTGCAAGGATGCCGCACAATGGCGGTTAGCCATGACTGAAGAGATGGAGTCTCTTCACAAGAATCAGACATGGGTCTTAGTGAAAAGACAAAAGGGGAAGAGGACAGTTGGATGCAAGTGGGTCTACCGAAAGAAAGAGGGAATTCCTGAAGTGGAAGATGCTAGGTTCAAGGCGAGATTGGTTGCAAAAGGTTTCAGCCAAAAGGAGGGAATTGACTACAATGAGATTTTCTCTCCGGTCGTGAAGCATAGCTCAATTCGCGTGCTACTAGCATTGGTTGCACAATTTGACTTGGAGCTTCAACAGCTTGATGTCAAAACTGCTTTCTTACACGGTGATCTAGAAGAGACAATCTATATGGATCAACCTGAAGGTTTCCTAGCTGAGGGAAAAGAAGATCACGTATGCCAACTAAAGAAGTCTTTGTATGGTTTGAAGCAATCCCCTAGACAGTGGTACAAGAGGTTTGATGCATTCATGACTACACATGAATTCTCAAGGAGTGCATTTGATAGTTGTGTGTATCACAAGAAGATGTCTGGTAACTCAATGATTTATTTACTGTTGTATGTTGATGATATGCTTATTGCTGCTAACAACATTACAGAGATAAATGCTTTGAAGAAACTATTGAGTAAGGAATTTGACATGAAGGATTTAGGAGCTGCAAAGAAAATCCTTGGTATGGAGATTTCAAGAGAAGACGATGTTGTACATCTTTCTCAGAAGAGGTATATTGAAAGGGTTCTCGAGAGATTCAATATGCAAACGTGCAAGCCTGTAAGTACACCATTAGCTCCTCATTTTAAACTTTCAGAGTCACAAATGCCTCAGTCCGAGGATGAGGTGGAGCATATGTCAAAGATTCCTTATGCCAGTGCAGTTGGTAGTATTATGTATGCTATGGTATGCACACGTCCAGATATTGCTCAATCTGTAAGTGTGGTAAGTAGATACATGTCCAACCCAGGAAAGAGGCATTGGGAAGCTGTCAAGTGGATATTGAGATATCTCAAAGGAGCTTCTGGTGTTGGTCTTACCTTTCGAAAAAGTGGTACAGGTATTTCAATTCTCGGTTATGTGGATTCTGACTATGCAGGAGATCTTGACAGAAGAAGGTCCACAACTGGATACATCTTTACCCTCGTTGGCAGTGCCGTCAGTTGGAAGTCGACTTTGCAGTCGATTGTCGCTTTGTCTACGACAGAAGCAGAATACATGGCAGCAGCGGAGGCGGTAAAGGAAGCTATCTGGTTGAAAAGTTTAGTAGCGGAATTGAGTTTGGTTCAGCTGGAATCAACTCTTAGATGTGATAGTCAGAGTGCTATTCATCTAATGAAAAATCAGAGATTTCATGAGCGCACTAAACACATTGATGTCAGATTTCATTTTATTCGAGATGTTATTGATGAGGGAACTATCAAGGTCGTGAAGGTTATCACAGATGATAATGCTGCAGACATGTTGACCAAGATAGTCCCGCTCGCTAAGTTTGCACACTGCAAGGACTTGGCGGGGGTGTGCATCAACTGATGCAACTCCGAAGAGAACAGTTGCTAGGTGGAGGTGGTATGTTCAACAATGGTTTGATTCTTCTTGTTTCTTACAACGGGGTTGCCCAGTAAGCTTAGAAGTTTTGGCCAGAGTTGTTCACACGCTCGAAACGCAAACCAAGGTGGAGATTGAAAATGTTGGTTTATGTTTAGTTAACAATGGCATGCTGAAAATGTTGGTTTATGTTTAGTCAACAATGGCATGCCAATTGGAAGAGTTGGTGGAAAGAGTTGGTGTGGATGCTAGGAGGAAGCTTCCTCCTTTGATGTCACCCATGACATCAAGAGGAGGTAGTTTGATGTCACCAATGACATCAAGAGGAGGTCTTTACCTCTATAAATAGATGCACTCCTTCACTTGTAGAAATCATCCCAAAATAATACAATACATTGTAGTGAGTAGAGAGTTAAGAGAGAAATTCTCTTAAGTGTAATTGGGAAATCTCCCCTTCCTTTGTTAATATTAAAAGGGCAATTGTTCTCTGGTGGACATAGGATTATTTTGGTCCGAACCACGTTAAATCTTGTGTTCTTTCTTTTACGTTTCCGCTAACAACACTTTTTGAGACTTCAACGTATTCTTCCTCCAAACTTAATGGCTCAACCTTTTGCTTCTATAAGGAACGAGTCTCCTCACTCACACTACACTTTCTATCCCTAAGCTGCCATGTCTCCCTCTTTCTCTTCTCAATCTGTTCACCCTTATCATCTGCTGCATCTTTCTCAGCCAACTTTATTTTCTCCAATTTTTTTTTCCAATTATTTTATATTTTTTATATTTTTTTTCACAAATGCAGATTCTTCCACTTTATCCTCTCTTCCCCAATCACCACATCAGCGGTTTACACCATTTCATCATTAATTAGCCTGCTTTTCTCAATCCTTTTTACTGGATCAAAGGTTCATTTAAGCACAAAACCTAAGAGAAAAAGATCATCATTAAAATTAACATCCTAAGAAGGATTTTAGGGACCGATCTTCTACAAACCCAGTAACAATTTCAGCCTCATGCTCTGGAATATTAGATCTACCTTGTTCCCTTTCAGTTAAACTCTCATCAAAATATACCAAAGACTTCTTGAGGGTTTGATTTGGATAGAGTTAGGATTTTGCAAGGTGACAGAGTTAGGTTTACTTATGAAATATTTAGGGAGAAGGATTCTTTTTGAGACAAGGTTGATTTTTTTTTGAAGAAAAGAATCGGTTTTAATTGGGTGTAAGATAAAGAAGTGCTTTTTTGGGGCAACAGGTCAGTTCAGAAAATGTTTAACATTTTGGACTTCAAAAGTTAGGAGGAGAGGCAGGAGAAAGGCAGAAATAAATTAATGACATGACACTTCAACAGCTTAAAAAGGCATATAAGTATTGGAGAGACTACTAACCTGAGTCACAGGAACCAGGTTCCTTGACAGATTTGAAAATTTTGAGCAAAGACTCCTAGAAGTGCAATGTCACTCTTACTTGTTTTTGTCCTAAAACTGCCATATGTGTACACATGTAACAGTATAGATTTGAGTTAGATGTTGCCAAAAAATACTTTTTAGCATTGTACCATTCCTTCTTAACATAGCCAATCATCGAGGGACCAGGTCCTTAGTTGAGCTTGATCAACCCCAATTCGAGACGTTCTTTCAAAATGTTCCCTGCTCAGTGCCTTGGTGAAGATGTATGTTACCTGGTCCTCCATCTTCTAGAACTTCATACAAATCAGAACCTTTTCAATATTATCCCTTAAGGAGTGATGTCGCATATGAATATGCTTTGTCCTCTTGTGTTCTATCGGGTTCAAGCTATAAATACACCAAAGTCTTTAAGATGTTGCTTGATCTGTACTAGTTGAGCCCAATAAGAAGTAGCAACCACGTATTCAGCTTTAGCAGTAAGAAGAGCCACACAGTTTGTTTCTTTGTACCCCATGAGATGAAGCATGACCCTAAAAATGTGTCGTTTCAGATGTACTATTCTATCCACAAGATATTCAACATAATCAGCATTAGCATATCCAACCAATTTAATATTATCTCCCGAGGGATAGTAGAGAACCAGGTCCTGCATCCCTTTGAGATATCTTAGGATTCTCTTGGCAGCTTTCAGATGAGATTCCTTTGGATTGGATTGAAACTTGGCACACAGACCCACACTAAAGACAATATCTGGTCTGCTATAGAAGTGACCCTCTTTGATTTATAGGGGAACCAGGTTCATCCATGTCTAGACAAGTAGCTTTGGCGATGGGAGTGTTAATGATTTTTGATGTCTCCATGTCAAATCTTTTCAGCAGCTTCTTGATGTATTTCTATTGTCTCATCATTGTCCCCTTGGGAGTTTGCTTCACTTGTAAATCTAAGATGAAATTCAGTTTCCCCATCCTACTCATTTCTAACTCACTTCCCATGAGTTTTTCTTCTTTTTTTTTCACATTGAGAGTCAACTGATGCTCCAAAGATGATGCCATCAATATAGATCTGCACAATAAGTAGGTTCCTTCCTTGTTTCTTTAGAAAAAGAGTGTTGTCAATTTTCCCTCTTGTAAAGCCATCATCTAGATTTTGACAACCTTTCACACCAAGCACGGGGAGCCTGACTCCTCTAATAGTTTTGTCAGTAGGCCGTGGAACCAGGTTCCACACATTGTTCCTCTTAAGTTGACAGAGCTCTTCTTGAATAGCTATAATCTAGTCAGCATCTTTCAATGCTTCCTTGATATTCTCTAGGCTCTATTTGAGAGAGAAAGGCTAAGAAGGCACATGAGCTTCTTGTCTTTGATCTGGTTTCCTCAGCATCTAGAGTTCCATGTACATCATCCACAACTCTGTTTTTTGCTTCAGATATTGTGATTGAGGGACCAGGTTCCTCTATGTCGGCTGGAGTCTCATCTTCAGTTCTCTTTCCTCATCTACTTGGCATCCTCATAGGTACACATAGATCCTTATGGAGGAGATCAAGTGGCCTTAAGATGCTAACTTCCTTTTTGATCTTGAAAGAGGATCTGACTTACTTTCCTTTTATACATGCATCACACACCCTATGATCCTTGAAGCTTTACTTGAGCAGATCACGAACTAGGTCCTTCTTGACTAATTTGTTCAGCAGCGTGAAACTTGCATGACCCAGCCTTCTGTGCCATAACTCACCATTATCATTAGCATCACTCAGACAGCTAAGATCCCCTTGTCACAGATTTGGGAAAAACCCATCAAGCTATACTTCGACCCCTTCACGAAGTACGCATGTTCAATAAAGTGGGAAAGAGAATTCCAGATCCTTCCAACTCCCAGAATGTATCTCTTCTTGCTATTTTCAAAGGATACACTCCCCCCTTACAGGGACTTCAGTGAAAGGAAATCATTTGTACTTCCAGTAATGAGCTTCGAGCAGTCGCTATCCATGTACCACTGTTGACTGCTCCCTTTCACTGTTCCCTGCACACTAAATCAATAATTAGACTTAGGAACCCAAGCCAGCTTGGGTCCGTTATAATGATAGAATGGGCAGATCAAACTTATTTTTGCCCATGCAGGCAGCTCATATTTTCTTTTCAGGGAACCAGGTTCCTCATCAGTACACCTCTTTTCAACAAAAACTTTGTTTTTCTGCAAACACTTAATTTTAACTTTACAAGAGTCCTTGTAATGAACAATTTGACTGTAGTGGATGCACAATCTATTATCAACCAAAGATACATACTTACTATGGGGATTATAGGAGGTTTTAGCCTTTTGGAACCCAATGCCTTGCCTGTTTCCACCATTACTCCTGTACATAGAAGTTATTACATTAGAGAACCGGGTCTATTTAAGAGACTTATCAAGATCATTTTTAACCTTTTTTAAATCCTCCTGAAGTTGTCTATTCTTTTCAAGCTCAGCAACAAGACTTGTTTTAACTTTCCTAAGCTCACTCTCAAGCTCAAGTTGAGCCTCTCTAGCCACTTCCTCTCTCTCAGTGTTGTCCATCCATTTTTTTTGTTTGCTTTTTCAACAAGTTATGTTCTCTAGTTACTTCTTCCATTTGTTCCCTTAAATCTTCAATGAAAACTACCATATCATCCCTTTCGTACTCAGTAGCTGCAATTTTCTCTACTAGAGTATTCTTTTCTTTGCTAAGGTTCTCTATAGTTTACTTCAAGTCAACAACCACTACCATCAAATCATCTCTAGATTGTTTAGCATCTCCTAGCTCTATTATTAGGGCATCATTATCATTAACAAGACTATAATATGTATCAATTAGAACATTTGCTAATGACATCAATTTCTTTGAAGAGTAGGACTTCAGATTTCTCTAAACATCCCTGAAATTTATCTCATCATTGTCATCCTCTTCATCCTCATCGGACAGAGCCATCAATGCAAACAATGAATTATATTCCTTTGATTCATTTTGCACTGCCATCTTGGAGCTGCTTCCTGCATTTGGTTCCTCTTCTGATTCACTGGAGGAGTCTCCCTATGCAGCAAGAGCTTGCTTCACAACATTGTCAGCTGTATTTTTTTGGCTGAATTGTTTGGTCAGGAATCAGGTTCCTTTTTCCTACTTTGTCAGAGTTATGTCTGTAATGTTCTTGTTTCAAAATTGGGCAGTCTTTGATGAAATGCCCTAGTTTTCCGCACTTGCGACAACAATCATTTCCTTTGAAATTCTGGCTAGAACTTCCTTTCTTTGTGATCCCACCATTTTTACGACCCATCTTCAGAAATCTTTATGGTCTATTGGTTGATTGACTTTCCTCGAAGTTTGGTGGAGCAGCCATATAGATCCTTTTTAGGTGTTAATCTTTTAGAAAGAACCTACTCTGATACCAATTGTTACAAACTAAGCGTCCACCAGGCTGTATAGAGAACCGGGTTTTCTATGAGTTTCCACTGAAAGTACTAATGAACCAAACTGTATGGCAATCTGGTCCTATATCAGTTTGGTACAGTGCTAACTACTGAACCAGTATGTAAATGAGACATATGATAAGTTCCCACTATATAGAGAACTAGATTCTCTATAAGTTTCCAATGTAAGCAATAGACTGTAAAACCAGCCAGTATAGGGAATTAGGTTGTCTAATTGTTCCCACAGTAGCTCGGTAGTAAATAAAGAACACAGAGAATTTTTACGTGGAAAAATCCCAACTCAAAGGAACAAAAACCACGACCTACACTTGTAGGCTTTCAACTTCACTAACTTGTAAACACCAATTACAAGCCACTTTGTAATGACTCTATTACAAAGGATTCAACTCAACTAACTTGTGGTACTCTCACCACAAGCCACTTTGTGACTCTCTAGTTACAAAGACTTTAACTAACTTGTGATACTCTCACCACATGCCACTTTGTAATAACTCTATTACAAAGACTTCAATCACTCTAACTTGTAACAACATTATTACAAGCCACTTTGTAATAACTCTATTACAAAGGCTTTACAACTCAACTAATTCTACCCAAGACACAAACTTAGAAGGTTTGTGATTTTGGGTTTCCTAATACACAGCTTCTAAGAAAGCAAGATAGGAGTTACAAATAAAGAACAAATAACAAAGACTCAACAAACCTAAGGACTTAAGCTATCTTCAATCTTGGATCCAGTCCTTGAGGTTGCAACAATTTTGTTCTTGAGAGAGGTTGTTCTAAGGACTTGAGAGAATATTTTCTTTTCTGATGTTGCAAGTCTTGAAGGAAGATGCCTTGTGTCTTGAACCAGGTTTATATTACAAAAGACATCACCGTAGTGATGTCAAATCTTGGTTAGTAGATGCCTTTTCTCAATGGGAAGTGACTGCTGCACTGTCTGCTTTCCAGCTGTACTGTTGACTTGTACTTCTGTCAGGGGAACACCAAGGTATCAGATCCCTAATCTGGTTCCTGTGAATCTAAAGACACACTGCCAGATTATCTTGAGTCGATTAACTTGAATGATTCTACCAGGCAGGCTTTAGTTCCTTTATTTGGCTCTCTCATGAAGTAAGTTGCTTTACCTTCCTTGATTGTATTTATATGTGAATGGCATCACTTACAATGATGTAAGCAAGGTAGGTAAAATCTATTCATAGAAAGTTGACTGTTGCACTATTCCTGTGCAGTAGCGTGTGCAGGCAGCAATTTTCCTGCTGGAGAGTTGACTTCATATAGTCTCCTCAGGAACTGGTTGGGACATGTTCCCTTAGCTATTCCTTCCACTTTGAAGAGTTGAGTTATATCCCACGCTGTATCCCAACCTGGAACTTTGTTATCTCAAAGTCTTGTAAATGTGTAACAGGTTCCTTATCTGGTTCTGGATGGTCAGTTTGTTAGATCATCAAAACATAAAGTAAAGTACTTATGCCCAAGGTACTTGTAACCTATCAATTTCCCCCTTTTTGATGACGACAAACTTAGAATTGATATTCCCCCTGAGAACTAGATCTCCACATTGTTCCCCCTACGAATCAGCCATATTCCCCATGAGAACCGAACCTAAGGAGCTGATCACAACTAGTTCCTCAAGACTGTTTGGCAAATCATCAAAACTCAAAGTACCATAACTTATCAATTTCCCCTTTTTTGATGAATGACAAACCTAGAATTATTCCCCCTGAGAATCAGATTCCTGACATGCACTGATCACATCTGGTCCGTACCCAGTTCGTGGAGAATGTTTGTCATCATCAAAACATGACATAGTGTAACTTAGATCAATTTCCCCCCTTTTGATGAAAATACCCGACATTTTTATTCCTCTGGAGAACCAGATTCCTCACATGTTTCCTTGCTGATCAGACCTATAATCAACATATTATCAACAATGTTCCCCCTGCGAAGTAGAGCCATCTTTCATGCACAACACAACATATCAATTCGATTCTGCTCCTCCCCTTTCATGCACATCTATCTTTCACCAAGCAGAGCTAACTTTCACACCCATGTTGTGTCACGACCCAAACCGATGAGCCGCGATGGACACTTGGTACCTTACTCAACCGAGTACCAACATAACGTATCTTTCTTAATACATCATCATATACACGTGACATACGGGCCTAATAGGCCAACATAGTCAATTATAAACTCAAAATATAGGCCGACAAGGCCGTACAATCATTCACGTACACAACATATATCTACAAGCCTCTAAGAGTACATAAATGCCATAAAGGTTGGGACAGAGTCTCGCCATACCAAACAATACACGTCTAAATTATACTAACCAAACAAGCAACTCTGAAGCAAATGGAGCACACCAACATCTTCCGATGAGCTGATAACCTACTTGGAGGTCTCTCGACCTGTCTATCGGGACCTGCAGGCATGAAACGCAGCGTCCCCAGGAAAAAGGGATATCGGTACAAAAAATGTACCAAGTATGTAAGGCACATAAATAAGTACATAACAGACATGGAAGAAATATAGAGTAATTGACTCAACCTGTAAGTCTGGATAACTCTATAAATCATAAATTACTTTTAGCATCATGCATATGCGTATGAATGTCATGTCATGCATAGGTACATGTTTCATAACATCATCAGCCTATGAGGGCATCCCATCATATCATATCGGCCACTGTGGGCAAAATCATCAAGGCATACCAGCTGATCAGGTGGTGGTGAGTATATAACGCCATAACCTTTACCATATCCCATATACATATATATACATACATATATACGTGTATATAACGCCATCTGGTCACAAGTCAATGTATATGAATGCAATGCATGAAAAGTACATTAATAAAATCTTTTAGAATGTCATAAGACCATTTTGCCTTTGAGTAATATCATAAAGTTAACTCTTTTCAACTTTCGTATTTTTCTGAGACCCATGAACAAATGATAAAATATTATGACACATGAATATTCAAGAATATAGGCACCTCTAATACTTCTACGAATAGAGTCATTTTTGAAAGTTGTGCATTTTCTTATTTTGTTTGTATCGTACAGGTCATGCCAAAAATAAAGAAGGAATAGCCTTAAAATACCTGAACTGATTCTCTTGACAATCCATCTAACACACGTCAATTGCGACAACACATAATGGCGGATTGAAGTAGTGAAAAATCTATATGATATTCTTGAGGAAGATTGCACCGTACTCACTTAGAATCGCAAAATCCCGTTGCATTTACGTAACACAATCTCGTATAGATATTTGTTGTAGCTTCATACACACTTTGTCATAATCTTCATTTTTCACGGAAATAGGCGAATGAGGCAAGAATAGAAATAGAAAGAAGGTCCCTATACAAACAGAAGACAATTTCATTCATGCCTACATTTAGAGCCACCTTTGTAATCACATGGTACCCAACATTGAACAGTTGTACCATAGCCATTGTACCATGGGCTTTCCATATATCAGCCCCATTTTTTACTATAACTGCTGACATTTTGTTCATCTCCATACAAGGTAAAGTATTTTGTTTGGTTAGCTTTTATGAAAGCTTGCTTTAATAGGAAGACAACAATTCCCTTTTTATATGTTGCAAGGTTTTCTCGGCAGATTCGTCCATAAGCTTAGCTAGCTTGTGCATTTCCTTTTGAATTATGTATAATTAGCTCTTATATTGAAGGTTTGTGGGCCCCTACTTTGTGGCTTAGTTGGCCAAAGACTACTCCACATTTTGCCATCTTTTATGTGATTTTAAGAGTCACATGGTTGTCCTTAGGTAGATGCCATGTTGGGGTGGGGGTGGGGTTTAATCATATCTAAATATATCCCCAATTAATTAGGTAATGTCCCGTTACCCGATATTTAATTAATTACCCGCAAAATTGAGAATTATTCCCACTTACTTAAAATATTACTCACTTTTCACATACCTTATACACCTTACTAGTATGGTCATGTGGTACCTCGTATGACACTAGTCCATAAATACCGGGTATTTTAGCTCGGGCCGTATTTTACCCCAAAAGGCCAAACTTGGACAAAAATCATTTTCTTTGACTTGCTCCCCATTTCACCTTCATGAATTTACTAATTGCTTATGAAATAACATAATTCTTATAATTTCCAAATAATCTTTTACTTGGACTGATGTAATTACATTACGGCAAATTTAACGTACAATACTTCAGGGTGCAACATCGTTGTAACTTAATACTGCAAAGCGTGACATCACCATAACCTAATACTGTTAGGTGCAATACTGTGGTAACTTAATACTACGAAGCGTAACATCGTCGTAATGTATTGCTGCAGAGGGTAACATCATCATAATATATTACTGCAAAGCATAACATCGACGTAATACTGCAGGGCGTAACATGTTGACACCTATATAACTCCCCCCTTTTGGAATCATCGAAAATAATAACAGAAGAAGCACAACCAAAAAGAAGTTCAGCAACATTAACTCATGCTACTTGGGAAACACAACATAAACAACAACAGGAACAACACATGAATGTCATTGCACAAAATAGAGTGATTGCCCATAGTAGAGTAATTATAGTAAAAGTACAGTAGTTTCAAAAAATACATAATATGACAATTTAAACAACTAAAGTACCAATGTCATCAAATATAGGGATCAAAAGAAGATAAGAAGTCAAGGGAATTTGGAAGGAGTGAAAAACATGGATCACTGGGCAGGAGGAAAAGTAAGGGGCTAAGGCTTTGACGAGCTTGTTCATTTGTTCATTTACTCTCCTTTGATCAATGATCATCGACTCTCTCAGTTCCGCTACTTGTTTCCTCAATATTTCATTCTCACTCTTCAACGTAGAACTCTATTCTACTAAGGATCCTCGAGGACCAGGTTCGCAACCTATCTGAGTAGGTTACACCATCAATCAGATCACCAGGAATCTCCTCAAGCTTCATCTCATCAAAAATAGACTCAGTCCCATGCACCTATAGCATCATAGTATCACGTAAAACATAGAAATTTTTATTTCTTCTTCAGAAACATTGGGACTTGGAGGAACAAAGAGGTGATTCTATTTTTGGAGCTCAACAACGTCTAGAAGTTCCTCATATAAGAGATAACTAAAGATACGACCACTTGTCTTCCAAATCAATACGCTCATGATATGTGCAAAAATATGAAGGCATATAATCTCAACCTTTCACGAGTGAAACCACATAGCTAGGACATCTTAATATTGGGATGAAATCATGTATTGGTTAGATGGGTTCTAATGGTTAACATGATCCTCTGCGGAGAAAGACAAATAAAATTCCCACCCACCCAGGGAGGTGGAATACCAAGGGTAGCAAAAATCCCCGCACATGACAATGACATAGTCAATGATTCTAGAAGTCGAGTGTGTAAAGACAACCGAACCCAATGAGATAGTATAAAATAATCATGGAAGGTTTGCAGATGGTCCTGATGAGTTCTCCATGGATTTTGACTTGAGAAGTACCCAGATGCTAATGAAAGACAGGAAAACATGAGAAGTAGGTGTTGTGCTATGATAACCCCCAAAGGTGCATTTGGCCTTGACGGAGAGCCTATTAAGGGTTCTTATTGGAAAGGAAGTGTTACAGTGACACATATAAGGACACGTTCTCTCATAGTTATTGAACTAGTATTGGGAAACTAGCACAGTGAATAAACTAACTAAGGAACACAATTAACACGTTGTGGAGGTATAAAGAGAAAATAATCATTTGTTATGAGCTGGACATGCTTCTGCTATACTAACTTCCAAACTGCAATACAAGACCGCATCATGGGCAACCACAATACTAGGAACAAAGTAAGCTACTTACTGCGAGATGTCCCTAGTGGACATGAAAGTTATTCTAAGATGGAGACACAAGATCTTCCTATGACGGAGATGTGAGGATCTCAATTTTCAGAGAGACTTTATGCACACGGTGACCATTTTGATTGACATGCACTCATATGATAGGTGCTGATATATGCTCTTATGTTACTAGACAGTGAGAAGGTTTCGTGATGATACTCGAAAGAGAGTAGAGTGACTGTTCAGACCATAGAAGCCATATACACCAATGAGTAAAAGAGTGACTCGAGAAGGATCGCAATACTTGGATTCTTTACATGGAACTTGACATCACATAGGTGAACTTTACGACGGTGCATGCATAGGCACAAGTGAGCAGATGTTGTCTATTTAAATAAAAAGATCCTGTAAGAAATTTATCAGGTATAGTCCCTTGTCATGAATTTAGGAAAGTAAGTGGAAAGTGTTAATCCTAGAGTTATAACTCAATTCAAGGACATAATTATAGAACTTAATTCCACAAGAGTATGTAAATAAGAGAATTTGTGATAGAGTGGATTCAAGAATAATACGTCTTGTTCAAGGAGTAGGTACATGCAATATTTTGTGACTCAACATCTTATTACAACCATGTTCATGAGAACTTTTCAATATGAGTGCATATATACAAAAAAGAAAACCATGTTGTGTTCATAATGATATAGCAAGGAGTGACTTAATTGGTAACTTTAGATTGGTGGGGCAGTGCCTTAACTGATGCACCCTGACTCTACATCTGTAACATACATTGGTAACATACTGATATACTACATGATCTGGTGGTGTAGTGACATTAATAGCAACAAGGGTACTCCCTTTAGCAACAAGTTCTACCAATCTTCCATGGCTCGATACATTCTCCTAACAAACTCTTGGGCACTCTCCCTCGGACTCAATGGTGGGGTCATTCCCTCCTTACTACTTCAAACTCATGGATTATGGTACCAAGATTACTCATCTTGGGAATAAGACATAGCGAGGAAATTAGCTCCCTATCTTGAGCTCTACTGCACGATCTGGAGTATCAAAGAAGGGTGAAATTCCTAAATGTTCGAATAGCCTCCAAATTATAGATGGGGTCAACAACACACCGATAAGAAGGACTCTACTAGACACGGCTTTGAGACATCCTAGGACACTTTAAAACCATAGGCTCTGATACCAAGTTTGTCATGCCCCAAAAACCGAGAAGCGCGACCGGCGCTCAACTGAGTAAACCCGACTAAGTAAGCCTGTTAGGTTTCATTCTACCCAAACTAATTCATGAATAAAGAGTAGATGAACTCCATTAATCATACTTTGTAAGTATTTCATTAACAACTTCCATTTTATTTCCATTAGCAGCTGAATTCATAATTATCAAATATTACAAGTTTTATAAATCTTTGCCAAATATCAAGAATTCTAACTTAATTCCCCATTATCAAAACACCACCCACAACCTGTCTATGGAGCCTCTAAATACAACTGAAGAGTAATATGGAAATGCCGGAAACAAGGCTCCGGCTATACCTCAAAATACAAAGTACATGATAAAAAATTGATACAGGACCCTGAAATGAAGTGGGGCTCACCATGTCAGTTGAAAGGAAGATGCGTCACTAGTTGCGACCATCACTGCCTGCTATGGAACCACCTACATCCATTTAAAGACATAGCGCCCCTGGGAAAAAGGACGTTAGTGTCGTCGAATAGCACTAGTATGTATAACTAAACACCATCTCATTAGAAAGAACTATCATACAAGAACAAGGAAATCACAAAGAACAATCAAAGGCTTTAAATGAACACCACATCATCAAATAAAAGGATCATATACTTTCACATAATTTCCATAGCTTTAGGTTGGGGCCTTTCATACTATTGCACCATCATTGACAATACCACCGCTTTCTTGAGCAAAGTCTGATCATGACCCAATCGGCTAGGTTGCCTCATTTGAGATATGTACCTCAATTAGAATCTCATTCTCACTTTCCGGAATTCAATATTAGTAGAATACCACCATGTGTGCGACATGGTGTCCGATCACAGCACGATCGGCTAAGCTGTCTTACCAAGACGTTGTTCCTTTCTCATTAATAGTCTCATTTCAATATTCACTTCACATATATCAGTTCATCGATACTTGGGGCCACAATTATCATATCATACTTGGCACTAGGCCACATTTCATAATTTGAGCTCTTTTCTCCCACATTTCACATCAATATCAATTTCAACAACAAGACATTCAATCCAAGATGTCAAGTACACATGAGAGGAATTATGAATCTTGGGCATATACAATATTTTAGAAATCATACACCTCAAGTTCATTAGCAATGGAACTTTAAACATAAAGGATTCTTCCAAAAAGGAGGGGACACTCCAAACCACAATAGAAACACACATCAAAATCGTAAACAAGCAACTACACCAATTATTCTTGAATTACTCTTTTCCAAACACGATAATATACAATTTCAACATCGAAACATGTAATAACTCGGATCACATTTGATGTACTTATAAGGCAAAATATTATCTCGAACAGCCACTTATGGGCATAAATTATGTACAAAGCCTTTAGGACACTTTATTATTGAAGTCATTTATGGAAAGTAGAGTCAAGGCTCATTTCATAATCTGTTTCATATTTTCTCATGTCATAGGCATCACCAGGCACAATTATAACTCAAGTTCTCGGCACGTTGGCCACATTCTATTTCCCCAATTCATTTGATTTATTTCAAACATCTTTATACATAAAGGATTTCACATAGTTTGACATAATAATCTCAATTTAAACTTGACGTGAAATCTAGGCATTTTAGCACATAGTTCACGTTCTTCACATATCCTCAATTTACCAAGAAAAGCATATTGAACACATTGAGACATACCTTTCACATATATTCTTGCAAACACCAATTCCTTTGAAATAACAAGTACTACATCAATCAAATTTCGGACTTACAATATTTGTATGGACACCATGAGAGCTTAATTTCTAAGAAGAGGGGGTTTTAGCCATACATACCTCAAAGAGCTTTTCCTTAAGTTTCTACAATCCACCAATATATCTAGCAATAACAATCTATAAGGAGATAGCGGGAATCAATTAATAATTAGGAAGATTACCCATGGTGTAACTCTCTTAGGAATTTCATCAAACACCTAATCATGTGAAATAGACTACGAGGTTCTACAATGGAAATTCCTTCTTCCCTCATCCAATTTAATCAAGAACTACTAAAAATAATTCATTAATCCCACATACTATAGCTTAGTGTCACATGCATGGCCTATTTCTAACCCCACAATATATTTTTGAACTCAGATTCTCAGATATGAAATATTAGAAGTAGGACTTACCCGGATGGAGGACAATCAAGTGGTTATCTTCCTTGATTCTTGAAAACTTGAGCAAGATTTGGGTGATTATGAAGCTAGGCTCCTTCGTTCTCTCTCTATATTATATGCTCTCAACTCTCTCTAAAATCAGTAGAAAAATGACCCCAAATGAAGCCCCTAAGCCTAGTTATCAAAATGGGGTCGGTTTATAAAAATAGGAAAAATAAGCCTCCAAAATCAGGTCTGCTGTCGCATAATGGACTGCAAAATAGGAATGTGGATCGAAAAATGCATCGCGGAACTGGTGCCCAAAACTGGGCTACACTGGTCCAGTTTGCGACCAGATTTGCGGTCGCAGATCAATTATGCGGACCGCATAATGGTTTTGCGATCGCAGAACTGCCACAGGATCGTAATTTTCCAGCCTTTGGTAATTTGATCATAATGTTGTGTAGGAATGTCCAAATGATGAACAATTTGAAGAGTTGGAAACTAGACTCGAAGACCTCTCATATGATAGGTTGATCATCACATAAAACCTTATATATATTTAGATATGCTCGTCCAAAGTGTGGACTTGTGCAAACTCATTTGGAATTTTAGCCTATTATGTAATTTTCCAATTTGACTTCGACTTAGGCCTTTCCTTGGACCCCACATTACTTATTATTAGACTTATATACTTATTTACCAAATTAAATTGATGCCAATCATGTTAATAACACATAAAATATTGTAATTAGCCTACCTGGCACCACAAAATCCTAAAGTACTTAGCGAAAGTTTAAGGATCGGGGCGCCGGGATCTGATCGACCCTTGAATTGTATGTCTCCACCTTTTTATCATTAGCTTATATCTTCTTTTGCCCGATTCGATCCTCTTTGTAAGGTCCTCAAGCATCTTTATAATAGTAGGGTCAGTTTTTGACCCGTTATCGCTCAATCTTTCCGGCACCTGTTCGGCTCAAAGGGCCTATTTTGGTGTTGCTGTGCTTGGAGTTTTCTGGTGGCTTTGCAGTTGAGCAATTGACAGCTGTTATGCCTGCAACATCTCAAAAATGATGTGAAGTGTAACCTCTTGTTCCTCCTGAGCTGGTATTTTCTGAGCTTCTTGTTGGATTTCTTGGCATATACTCATGTTAGTGTGGGAGCTTATATAGACATGTTGGGCATTGCATGATACCACATCCACAGGGATTGGCTCTGGTGCATCCTCAGGGTTCCACAGTGGTACATCGATGCCTGGAGCAACTACACCATTCTCTCCATGGTCTTCAAGAAGGTTGTTTTCATGAGCATTCACTGAGTTAGACATTTTGACCTGAAATCAAAGATTCTTTGGCAAGAAAAAGTGTAAAGGATAACTTGCGTTTTTCAGTAAACTAGCACTAAAACAATCACTATTATTTTTAGCCCCATGGTGGGCGCCAGACTGTTTACCACAAAAATGGTAATAACAATTAGATTTGATTTTGTGGTTCTAAAAATATGTGATTTATTTTTATGCTAGTTGTTAGGCAATAGATACTAAATGTGAGTTAGGAAAGTAAAGTAAGAGTAAAGAGTAGCGTTATTATCCAAACCGAATAGCTGCGGATCGGTGCCTCGGGCTAGCCTAAGCAGGGCCTCGAGGTCGTGCTAAATGCTTGACTGGGGCCGATCGAAGGGGGAATAATAGTTCTAAGGGCATTGATGATGGCTCTTTATTATCAATGATGAGTAATAAATGAAGAACAATGAATGAAACACAATAAATGTAAGTAATAAATCAAATGAAAGACAATAGAGAGTATTTAAGTTAGAGAACAGAAAATGTTCTTGTTCTTGTATTAAATATCATGTGTGCAAAAAATAACAAGGGTCCCCTTTATATAGGAAGGGGAATCTCAATATAGTACATGTGCATTTATTACAAAGATATACGGCTGGTACAACCATTTAATGCCACGGTACGGACTTGCACTATTCTTGAAGACATGGCCATCTTTAACCACTTGCCTTGGGAACCTCCCACTCATTTATGATAGTCATCGATTTGTGTTACCCTGGGGTCAGGCATTGGGAACCCTCGGGGTCCACCCTCGAGCTGTGCCTCGGGCCTTATGAAGACGAGTCGTGGAATGTCATAATGATCATAAAATTAGATTCTCCGATTTCAGCCGTATACATTCTTCTTCTTCTTCTTCTTCTTCTTCTTCTTCTTCTTCTTCTTCTTCTTCTTCTTCTTCTTCATCTTCATTTCATATGTTGTTAAATTGCCAACAAGCACATCAATAGTTAGCTCCTGCAAGTCTTTCGCCTCTATAATGGCGTTCATATTGCTTTCCCAAGAATTGGGCAGCACATTAAGGATTTTTCTAACCAGCTTGTTTCTTGGAAAAGTTTCACCGAGGGAGTGAAGCTCATTAATGATGGAGGTGAATCGGGTATGCATATCTTGAACAGATTTGTTGTCTTTCATTCTGAACAGCTCGTATTCAGTTGTGAGCATGTCGATTTTGGATTGCTTGACCTGTGTTGTTCCTTCGTGAGTTGTTTGAAGGGCTTCTTAGATTTCTTTGGCTGACTGACATGCTGATATCCTGTTGTATTCATCAGGATCAATGCCACACACCAGAATTTTCTTTTCACGAAAGCTCTTCTCTATGGCCTTTCTATTAGCGTCATTGCATTCTTTCCTTGTCTTGGGAATGGCTATAGCTGGGTCGCCAAGGTTTTTGGTAGGAACAAAGGGTCTATCACATATGACATCCCATAACTCAGAATCTTCAGCCATGATGAAGTCATGCATCCTAGTTTTCCACCATCCATATTACTGTCCATTGAACCTAGGTGGTCTGTAAGTAGACTGGCCTTTTCAAAGTTTGGAGGAGCAGCCATGAGGATCCTTTCTAGGTGTTAACCTGATAGAAAGAATCTGCTCTGATGCCAATTGATAGAATATAAGGGTCCACCAAATTCTATAGAGAACTAGATTCTCTATCAGGTTCAACAGCGCACACACACACAATAGTAACTAAATGACAAGAGAAATTTTACGTGAAAAATTCCTAGCTCAACGGGATTAAAAACCACGACCTACCCTTGTAGGATTTCAAATTCGCTACTAAGCAACTTTTAGGTTACATCCTATGCGACCTAGGAATTAACCTCTTAATCCCTCACTAACTTGTAACACACCTATTATAAGACACTTTGTAATAACTCTATTACAAAGACTTTACAACACGACTAACTCTAGCCAGGACTCAAACACACAGGTTTAAAGTTTACAAAAGGGTTCCTATAGAATGCTACTAAACAAGCTAAGTAGGAAATACAAGTGAAGTGACAAAGTTACAACTCAACTAAGGACATATAATGACTTGATATGGGAACTGGTCCGTAGTTGCTTTGTTCTTTGTTCTTAAAGCACTTGAAACTTTCTTGCTGAATAGTCACGTGTGTGAGCTTGAGTGAAATCTCTAAGTGTTCAAGTGAATGTGTTTTACCTCCCTTGATGTTAATAATGCATGTATGACCTCACATATAATGATGTAAGCAAGCTAGGTAAAAAGCCTTCCACAAAAGTTGACAACTGCATTGTTCCTGTATAGTAGTGTATGCAGGCAACAACTTTTCAGCTGGAGAATTGACTTCATACAGTCTCCTTGGGAACTGGTAGGGACCTGTTCCCTCAGCTATTCCATCTACTCTAAAGAGTTGAATCATATCCCACGCTGGATCCCAACCTGGAACTTTGTGATCTTAAAGTCTTGTAAATGGGTAACATGTTCCTTATCTGGTTCTGGATAGTAAGTTTGTTAGATCATCAAAACATAAAGTAAAGTACTTATGACCAAAGTACTTGTAATCAATCAAGAAATCTTCCTTATTTTCCCCAATTTTCTACCCCAAATCACAAATTAGATGATGGAATTAAAGCCATAATTATGGAATTTGACCACAATTAGATAGGAATCACTTACACCAAACACCCACACAAGAATCTCTCCAAAAATTGCCTTCTACCGAGCTCCCACTTCAATTTTATGATATTAACTCGAAAGCCTCGTTTTGAATCTTTAAAATCTGCCCAATGATGCCTTCATCGCGAATGCGGCCTTACCCTCGCATTCACGTAGCACAATAAATTATGCCACCCAAAAATATTCTTTTCAAATGCGTCCAACCAACCACAAACGTGATGCTACACTGACCCCTCACTTCGCGAACGCGACCACCCTTCCAGGAATGCATAGACCGAAAGACTGGGGTCCCCAACTACCTCAACTCCTCTTCGTGAACGCGACACCTCTCCCGCATTTATGATGCATTCTCAGTCCACACCTTCGTGTTCGCGTCCTCATCTTCACGAATGCGAAGAACAAAATTCCTCAACTCACAGACATCTTTCATGAATGCTAGAACCCTCTCGCGAACGCGAAAGAGGAATCCAGAAGAAACACACCAGTAGTCTTCAACTATCAAACTAAGTCCAAAAATGATCCGTTAACCACCGAAACTCACTCGAGGCCCCCGAGACCTCAACCAAACATACCATCAAGTCCTAAATTATGATACAAACTTAGTCTAATCCTAAAATCACCTCAAATAACATCAGAAACACGAATTGCATACAGATTAAAGCCTAATGAACTTTGAAATTTCCAAAATTTATAAACGACGCAGAAACCTATCAAATCACGCCCGACTGACCTCAAACTTTGCACACAAGTTATAAATGACACCATGAACCGACTCCAATTTTCGAAAATCCAATCTAAACCAAATATCAAAAAGTCCACTCCCCGTCAAACTTTTTAAAAATTCCAACTTTCCCCATTTCAAGCCTTATTCTACTATGGACCTCCAAATTACAATCCGGACACTCTCCTAAGTCCAAAATCACCTAACGGAGCTAACAGAACCATCAAAATTCAAATCCAAGGTCATTTACACATAAGTCAACATCTGATCAACTTTCCCAACTTAAGCTTTCAATTAAGAGACTAAGTGTCTCAATTCACTTTGAAATCTCTCCGGATCCGAACCAACTAAACCGGTAAGTCATATAATAGTTGTAGAATACAAAAAGGAGCAGTAAATGGGGGAACATGTTTACAACTCTCAAAACGACCATTCGGGTCGTTACATCATCCCCCTCGTAAACAAACGTTCATCCTCAAATGGGTCTAGAATCATATCTAGAGTCTCAAATATGTGTGGATATATGCTCCGCATCTCCCGCTCGGTCTCCCAAGAAGCCTCGTCCACGGGCTGGCCTCTCCACTGCACCTTCACTGAAGCTATATCCTTTGACCTCAACTTTCAAACATGCCGATCCAAAATGGCCACCGGCTCCACAACATAAGTCAAATCACCATCAAACTGAAACGTGCTGAAATCTAAAACATGAGACGGATCACCGATATAATTCTACAACATAGAAACATGAAATACGAGATGCACACTCGACAAGCTAGGTGGTAAGACAAGCTTGTAAGCCACCTCCCCAATCCTCTAAAGTACCTCAAAAGGCCCAATGAACCGAAGGCTCAACTTTCCCTTCTTCCCGAACCTCATAACACCCTTCATGGGTAAAACCTTCAACGAACCTTTTCGCCAACCATGTAAGACACATCATGGGCCTTCTTGTCAACATAACTCTTATGTCTAGACTGCAACGTGCGAAGCCGCTTCTGAATCAATTTAACCTTGTCCAATGCATCCTGAACTAAGTTAGTACCCAATAGCCTAGCCTCACCCAGCTCAAACCAACCCATCGAAGATCTACACAACCTCCCATATAAAGCCTCATACAGAGCCATCTGAATGGTCGACAAATAACTGTTGTAATAAGAAAACTCTGCAAGTGGTAGAAACTGGTCCCGTGAACCCCCAAAATCTTAATAGTGCACTGGAACTGTCCGTCCGTCTAAGGGTGAGATGTTATTCTCAACTCAACCTGAGTGCCCAACTCTCACTGCACGGCTCTCCAAAACTGCGATGTAAACTACATGCCTCTATTTGAAATGATGGAAACCGACACACTGTGAAGGAGAACAATCTCTCCAATGTAAATCTCAGCCAACCGCTCTAAAGAATAAGTAGTACGAATTGGAATAAAGTGCGCGTACTTGGTCAGCCGATCCACAATCACTCAAATAGAATCGAACTTCCTCGATGTCTATGGGAACCCAACTACGAAATCCATGGTGATCCGCTCCCACTTCCACTCTGGGATCTTTATCCTCTGAAGCAATCCACCCGGTCTCTGATGCTCATATTTTACATGCTGATAGTTAAGAAACAGAGCTACAAACACAACTATATCCTTCTTCATTCTCCTCCACCAATAATGTTGTCTTAAATCATGGTATATCTTTGTGTCACCTGGATGAATGGAATACCGCTAGCTGTGGGCCTCCTCAAGAATCAACTCCCATAGCCCATCTACATTGGGCACACATATCCGGCACTGCACCCTCAACACCCCGTCATTTCCAATAGTAATATCTTTGGCATCATCATGTTGAACCTTGTCTTTGAGGACAAGCAAATGAGGATCATCATATTGGAACTCTCTGATGCGATCAAATAAGGAAGACCGAGAAACCACACAAGCTAGAGTCCGACTGGGTTCCGAAATATCCAATCTCACTCGACTCAAAATCAAGTAGGACTTCTTTTGGGATGTAGTGAAGGATTTTGGACTAGGGTTGGATGCATTGTAGGTAGGTGATTACACCTTTCCTTAAGCACTCCATCTTTCATTGGGAACTAGAGAGACTTAACATCACCCTTCCTTGATCATTTCATTTATTATCTCCTCTTTTTGATTTCTCACTGCTTGGGATCATTACCTCATTTTGAATCCATTCAACCCTTTGACTTATTTACTTTTTGCATTTTTCTTTTTGTTCTTTTCTTTTCTTTCCTTCTCTTCTCATAGAGATCATTTATTTTCTCTTTTGTGCCTTGATACCTTTTACAACTTCCTCATCTCTCCCTCAAACTTACATTTTAAGCCATTTGATTCACAAGAGTGTTAAGGAAATCTCGGGTGCTAGGAGAGGGTCACAATACATGGGTAAAGGCTTGTAACATGGTTATCAAATGATAAAGGCTAGAGGCTCGAAGGGGTTGGCTAAGGATAACGACATTGGTTGGCAACAGAAAACTCAAACGGGTCAAGGAAAGCCTACAATCACTTCTCAAGCCAAGCAAAACTTAGATTTTACCTTTAAACACATTCGGGGCAAGTTCTAGACCCTTCACACGGATACTTGGACTATCAACATATCATCTCACCGCTCAGGCAACTAGATTGTAAAAAAGGATAGAGTCGAGGTCCCACAACGACCATATTCAAGATTAAAGATCACTATGGTCCAATTAAACCACTCTATGATTACCAAAGTCAACACAAGAGTAACAAAGTCACTAACTAGAGCTATTTCTTTAAAACCTTGTCTCTTACCATAAGCATGTAGTTATGTGTGTTGGTGCCAAATGAAGCATGCTTGACTCTTCGAGCATGACTTAATTAGGTCTTTTTATTCATTATTACTACTATTATTACCTAACCACAGAAAGGTTGTCATGCCATCTATCATTGGGACAAGTCACCCGGTTCACACAACAACTACCTTTGGAAAGAACCATGACATTAAGAAAAGCAGAGGATTATTATCTACTAAAGCATAAAAAGAAGCTACTAAATCAAACACAAACTAATAAGGAAACAAACATAAAGAAGCTAAAAAGCAAAAAACTATTGAAAGTGGAATGAATATACATAATGAGAGAGAGAGAGAGAGAGAAGATATATACATAACGAGAGAAAGAGAGAATATATATACATAAACAAGAAAAAAGAGAATAAAATCAAGTTATTACAGGCCAAATGTATCAGAATGTATCAAATATAACAAGTAAACTCCATCCCCAAATAAAGATAAGCATTGTCCCTAATACTTAATAAAACAAGAGTAAAAGAGGGGAAAAAGTGAAGAGAACTCCCTATGGCTCCTTGGACATCTCCGTGTCCTCAACAATGTCATCACCCTACAGCTCAGCCAACTAGATCTCATCATCCTCAACTCTAGGTGTGACTGGTTGGCAAACATCTAACACACTACCTCAGCAGTGTCAGCAGTAAGGTATGGCTCATCAGACAGGCTAGCTGGTGCTACCGGTGCAGATTGTTATGGGTCAAGTAACATGTCGAATGGAAGATCTCCAGCTATAGCAATTGTATTAACTTCTCTTCGAAGCTTGTCCACTGACTTCTTGCTAGCCTGGGATTTTCTCATCTTCTTTACTTCCTTTCCCACCTCTTTGATTACTGACCCGTAGTGTACCAAGGTAGCCATGATAGTGTTCTGGTTTTCTAAGAGCTTCTTCAGTTTCTCTTCAATGGTCAGGGGAATATAGGGTGCCGGAATAGAAGACTGCACTACAATAGTACTAGATAAGTCAGACAATTTTGTAGTGGCTGTCTGTATCCAGTTGTTGAGAGTTACCAATGTATGGGAGACTTGCAGCATAGAGACTAGTCCAATAGGCACGGGCACCGGCTTCAAAGCCGAAATTGAAGTTGTGGCAGGAACTATAGTCAGGACTGTAGATGATGGTAGAGGCATAGCTGCAGCATTGGAAGAAGGCTCGGCCAATGTGGATGGAACATCATCTGTCTCAACAACTACCACGATTGGCTCATCAGACTGACTTGTGGTGGTAGAAGGCTGAAATTTCCTTTTTGGGTTGTTCGCATCCATAAGTGAGTACCAAGAGAAAGGCTTCTTCAGCTTTACCTTTGTACCAAAATCCCTTAGCTCTACCCTTGCATCCGTTAGATACTTTGTAATGGTCTTGGGATACGGGTAGGAAGAGTCATCCTTCTGGGTGATCACTAAGATTTTGGCCAACATCATGGCACCCACATTGATCGGGTACCTGACTATAATACAAGCAACCAAGACTACCTGAGGAATTAACAAACGAGTCTCATTTTGAATCGGGTCCAGTCTGCTGCAAACAAAGGATTTCCACCTTTTTGCCTCGAAGCTCAGTGTGCTCCGGTAGATAGGAACCCAACAATAATCCATGGTGGTAGTGGTCCTGGTGCTGCTACAATCTCCACTAACCAAGGACGGACTGCATCTCCAAGTGCACACTTATCCAAGTATTCTTTTGGCTTGACATTATCAAAGCCCAAGTATGTATTGAGTGTGTGCTGATCAAATCGCACTTTGAGGTTACACACTTTTGTCACATTTGTCCCCTTTTTGATATGTGCCACATTGGCATAGAATTCTCGGACAAGGTACTACTTGGCATCTACTATGCTATGAGTAAACCACATCCACCATTTGTATTCACTGAATTTTCTCAGCACTACTGGGTTGTACCTCTCTAAATCTATTAGTAAGAACTGGCGCTCAAGGGTTAGCGACCTCGCCGCCCACCATGTGTGGAAGCAAGTGAAAGCTGCAAGACTGACAAATCGGTCATCCCAGACCTCTTTCTTCTTTGTTCTTTTAGGTCTGGCAGCTCTAGAATCTCGCCATCTGCCATCATCGAGGATATCCTCAACGGGTGTATCCTGTGTCATAGGGACTGGTGCAGCCGAAGGATCAGAAGCCTAACTAGCACTTTCCGATCCCTCGAAAGTGTTGTGAGATGAGTGCGAGCATGTGATTTTTTCTTCCACGACAATTACTCCAAAAGAAATCGAAAAATAAAACAAATTGTTTTTGTGTATAATTTTAAGAATTTGCGTGGCATTTTTTGATAGTTATTTGTAGTTTTTGTCTTTGATTTTTTATTTTTATTGATTAAAAATACAAAAAAATATGTTGCGTGTAAATTTAGGATCTTATTCTACTATTAGGAATTAATTAAATCATATTTGGTTTTTAAATGAATGAAAATCACAAAAATATTATTTTTGGTAATTTTGTCATTTTGTTGTTTAATGGTATGATTTTGTTTAATTAATGTTTGATCTTGTGTGAGTCAATTAATGTCTTTTTGATATGATTGTAGTTTTACAACTTATTTTATGATTTTTGGTAGATTAGTATTTAGAAAAGGGATTAAAAGAAGAAAAGAAATGAGCTAAAATTGGACAAATCGGAATCGGACCAGGCCCAAAAATCAGGCCCAAATCTCATCCCCACCCGGTCCAGTCTAGTTGGCCTCGAAGACATGCGGAACGACGTAGTGTAATATTGAAACTGCGTCGTTTCGCCATCAAAGATCACAGCCACTCGATCTGGATCAATCCAACGGCTCTCGTCTAACAATCCTAACCCATCTCAGCCAACCCGACCCATCACCATCCTCGACCCAGCCCATCATTAAAACAAAACGACCCCGTTTCTACACCAAACGACCCCGTCCCATCCTTCACCAATTAATCCAAGCCGTTAAGATCATTTGATCTAATGGCTCAAATTAATTGTCACGTTTCATATACCCAAAACCCCCAAACCCCTTTTACCCGTTTCATTCCCAAACACCCTTCCCCTTTCGTCTCTGAAAGAGATGGACCAAAACAAAACTCTCAAGAACCCTAGCGCCGCCCTTCCATCCCCTCACCATAAACCCGGCGGCGACGATGCCGATAACCACCAAATTAACACCACTAGTGCACATCAACCCCTGGACACGAATCTGCAAACCATTTGGTTCGAATCAACCTACACCGTCTCGAATCTTCATCTGAAGATTCGAGCCAAACCTCAACTTGTACTAACCAACCCCATACTAACACCCAATGATCCCCTTTACTTCCTCATCCTTAATCCCTAACCAGATTGGCTCGAACATGAGCAAAACCCGTCGACTGACAGATCTAGGGTTTCAGCGTTTCAAGGCACGTCAAAGCTTCAAGATCGGTTGGTTTCTATTTAGTATTGTAGGCCTATTTCTCACGAAATAGACGTATAATACTGACTAGGACTCAAATTCGAAAGAACATACTGTTAAAATCTGAGGAAAGAACAGTAAGTTTCTCCTTAATTTCTTTTGTTTCCTTCTTAGTTTTTGTTTGGTCTGTTTTGAATTGTATCTTTATTTTGATTTATTTCTTGTCATGTGTTCAGTACTTCTCTCTTTCTCATCAGACTGTTTGGTTGGTCCAAGTTCTATAAATGTTGGTTATATACTGTAAATTGTTTGGTCAATTTATTAATTTAGTTCGTTGTGTGTAAGTTAGCTTAACCTGATAACAGTTTTAATCCTGGCTTTGATTTTCATTGTTGCTTTGTTCGAATAATGTATGTTAGAAGGTATGACATTGGTTCAGACTTGTCTTCTATATGTGATATGTGGTTTCTTTGTTCTTTGATATTCATCAATCCGTGTTAAGTTTAGTATATCACAGAATTTCCTTCATTCTATTTTGCTTAATTTGGAATTATGAATTAATCATTCCCATAATGTGCCACTGTTGATTTGAAGTTTGACCTGGATAGTTCAACAAGTGTGTGTTCTGATTAGTGGTAAAGCTGTTATTGATTTCTTTTTTCTGTTTGAGCGTTGATGAATTTTGTTCTCAGTTCTTAGATTCAGCTTCAATGTTTCTGCTAAGCTTTTGTTGTTAGTGTTGATTTTGTTTTGAAGTTTTCAATCAAGAATTTAGGTGTTTGAATTGGTTATAGCTGCAGTTTTAATATAGATTTCAGAGTTCAATTTGAATTGATATAGAATTGTTGTCCGTGTTTATTTATTTTTGGACAGCATGTGCATTGTAGTTCTTTAATGGATTAAAGTTAACGTGACAGCATGTGCTGTCAGGACATAATCATGCTGCCCACACTTGTTTAGTTTAATAAAAGGAAAAACCATTTTAATAGTGAAAAGAGGGCCGTCAGGGGAATCTGATGGGAATACTTTTGTTTTTAAACTTTGAGTGGAAAAACAGAAGGGAGAACATGAGAGGGAATCAGTATTTTATTGGACTAAGTGCTCTAAGAGCTGGAAAGAGAAGTCGGTGTGTGAATATAAAGGGAAGAGAGTTGATTCTGAAAGGAGAAAAAAAGAAGGGAGTTCTGGAGAACAAAAACTTAAAAAAGGTAGAAAGAAAACCCCTGGAAAAACTCTAAAATTCCAGAAAAGGGCACTGTTCCATTGTTCACATTCAGTTTGAGATTTAGGCCCAACCAAAGCTATTCTAGGTTTGTTTGGTTTGAGCTGTTTGTTGTCAGATGTGTCCCAGTTGATTTCAAGTTTGGTGTTTGATCTATTTACAATTGATTTTTGAGACAATCTGTTCAGCTCTTTGGGATTTTTCTTTTCTAAAACATTTCTGGATCTCTGAGTTTCACTGGGCTGTATCTTATTTGTCCCACACTGCTGATTCTAGTGCCACTACTGTTGTTTGTTATCTGCTGCTGCTGATTCACCTCTCATTCTTCTCACTTTCCAATTCAGGTACACATTCGAATTAAGCTTTGATGTAACTTTGATTTGAAAGATTGAAAAATGGAAGTACTCATGCTTTGGCCTCCACATCTGTGCTTATGTAGTTTACACCGAATCTGTGTTTTCAAAAATAGATATTAGTTGATGTGTAATTAATATCAGTTTATTTTTGGTCGTTACCGTTTGGGAAGGTAAACTGTATAATTTGATTTGGTTTTGGTTTGTTAATGAACTATCTAGTTTGCTAAATTTTGTTTAGTCAATAACTTTAATAACGTCATTAGTTTAACTGAAAGTTTTAACTAGTTCTAGATCCGTTATCTTACAATTAATAGTTAAACATTCGAGTAGTGGACTAATTTTGATTTCATCTGTATTTAGTTTTGGATTGTCTTGGGCTGGCGTAATTTGGAATTGGCATTAATACAGTTGTTTAGTATAGTTTAATACGATTCAAGTTCATACATCATTAGATACCTTATTCATAGATAGTGAGTCGTAATTCAATTCGTGCTTAAGGGAATCCATTAATAACTCACGTAGTTTAGTTTAATAGGCATGAGTTGATTTCGGACAAGGTTTGTTAGAGTTCCTTTAAATGTAATAGATTTTCAAAGTGTCGATTAAGTTTAACAACCCTCGAATGTGTTGGTAGTCAAGGTTGGTTCATTTTCAAATAGTTTAAAAAAAATAATTAGTTCCAATGGTTCAATTCGTCTAATAATGTGAAGTCTAAATTAGTTAAAGAATAATTTGTTTGTTTCGACGATGGAGTTTGTCAATTCCATATTTTATTTATTGTTTCATTTTTTTCTTTTGGTAATGATCAATTATAGAATAAGGCACAAAACAATTTTCTTTCGAGCAAATACGATCGCAATTTTGCGTTAGCATCTTTGTAATCTAATAATTAATAAGAGGCCCGAACTTGCCAATCATGTGATTTAATTAGCATATATATTTTCTCCTTTCATTTATGAGACGAACCAAAAATAGAAAATGTAGTCTTTCTAAGATTATCCTTTTAAAAATAATGAGACGAGCCTCGCCAAATAAAAATGCAAATTGCGGGGCCCTCAATAATTGGTCATAATAAATACTTAGATTTCTGGGATGGGCCGTCTAGCGAACTTCACGGTTTTCCCCAAAGATAATAACGCGTTAGTTAGACGCGATTTTAATTAAATTACATGCTTAAATTCGGGTGCACATTTATGTGACCCAAATCCGGGTGCATTGATTGTGACGTGGTTCGAGATGCATTTTCACGACGTTGCAATTCTATTAAAAAATATTAATAAAAGCATTTTAAACCTAATAAAAGCACACAAGTTATAACATGTATTAAAATCAGATATTTAGCTATTATAACAATTTAAGCGACCGTGCTATAACCACGGGATTCTGGGGTGCCTAACACCTTCCCTCGGGTCAACAGAATTCCTTACTTAGAATTTCTGGTTCGTAGACTTCATTTGGAAAGTCGAATATTTTCATCGAATTGGGATTCAAGATAAACCGGTGACTTGGGACACCAAAAGCCGAACCTTTCCCAAGTGGCGACTCTGAATTAAATAAATAATCCCATTTCGAATATTGTCACTTAAATTGTAAAAACTCCCTCACGCATTTATCCTTCGGGGTAGGCACGCAAAAAGGAGGTGTGACAGCTCTGGCGACTCTGCTGGGGATACGAACCTAGAATCTCTGGTTCAGGGTTCAAGAATTCGAGCTTAGAATAATTGTTATATTTGGCTTTATTATCTGATCTTTATTACATGTTTGGGCATAACGTGCTAAATGTTGCCTTTTACTGCTTTGATATTATCTGAACTGTATATAAACTGTGCCGAAACCCTCCTCTTCTCATCTTCGGGGATGTGCTTGCTGGTCGAGACTCCTTATTCTGTTAGTGTCATACCCTAAAATAAGAAAGAGGCCGGACAAGTTACAAAGCCGTACGATCTCGTTGGTCCCAGGTACGTAGCCCCCTCCTCGACTCGAGTTGTCCGCTCGGGTACACAGTCTAGAACAAATACCCAGGTTACGAACCTAGAATAACTCAGCTTCATGCCGGATCCCTAGTAGGAACGTTTGTTTGCATCATGTGCATTTGACTTTGGAGGCCCAACACAGGGGTTGGGTCTGTCTAGGACAGATGTACCATAATGAAAAGACCACCCTGATGTATCCTACTTGTTTTCTGTGCATTTATTTGTTTCGGACTTACATGCTGACCGGCTTTGGAGTATTTGGAAAATTAAAAAAGGGGAGAGAAATAGAGTACGGAGAGTTGATTATCTGTTTTAGAAAAATAACCAATGTTAAAATAGTGTCCAAACTCCGCCAAATTTTTAGAAAAAATGAAAAAAAGGAATTTGTTAAAAAAATCGTTATTTATTGGTCAAGAAAATAAAAAAAAAAGAAGTAAAAAAAAAAAGAAAAGTTTCATTTTTTAAATAGTTTGTCGAAGTACACAAAGAGTATTTCCAAAAATGGTGTTTGTCAAAAAAAAAGGAGTCTTTTTCCGAAAATAGTTAGTTTTATCCGCCCGAACTACGCCGGTTTGATTCTCATAGGGTGTGAGATACGTAGGCAACCCTCATCGGGTCCAACCTCCCTTTTTTCAGAAATAGCCATAATGTCAGAATTTTAATTTCATCATAAATGAGTTGGGTGATGCCGCTTTTGTCAAATGTAGCCGAATGTTCCCGGAAGGGACGCGCCTGAAGGCTGACTTTGCATAAACGACCGCTTTTGGTCATTTTCTGAATTTTGACCAATTTGCCTGACAACCTTAGAATCCTCATCCCCGAGGCTCTGTGAGGCCGTGCTCCTAATGTCGGACTACTATTTTGAAAAAAAGGGGGGTCATAAATAAATCGAGCGATGCTGTTTTGTCAAATATAGCCAAATGTTCCCGAAAGGGACGGCGGAAGGCTGACTTTGCATAAATGGCCACTTTCGATCATCCTTCAGAGTTTTTGATCGGTTGACCCTCACAGCCTTAAAATCTTCATCCCCGAAGTGCTGAAAGGCCGTGTTTGAAAATCGGATCTTTCTTTCTAAAACATAGTCACATCATCTTTGAGTCAAATAATCTTTTACTTAAATCACCCTAATAAATGTGTAGGATGAGCACAATGCAAAATGAACACTTTTCGATAATGGCTAAAGTCCCTGGTAAGTTGCGGCTATGGTGGGATGATCTAGGTAGTGAAGGGCAAGATGAGGTCAAGAAATATCTGAAAGGTCTCACGGGTTTATTGGAAATCCAGCCTCGGGGAGATATCATAAGAGCTTTGGTCACCTACTGGGACCCGGCACACAATTTCTTCCAATTCTCCGATTTTGAACTCACCCCGACTCTGGAGGAAATAGCCGGGTACATCGGAAATGCTGAAGTTCCATTAAGGCAAAAATACCTGGTTGCCCCAATAGCTGTCACTGTGCATCATTTTCTAGATTCATTAAAGATACCCAGGACGGTCCATGACCCAGATTTGGCCGCAGGTTTCTGTAGTCCGCGCTTCATATACGACAGATATGGTCATGTAGGAGGGTTCAACAATCCGGTTAACAAGCTATGCAGCAAAGGTAACCGTCAGAAGTGGGATGAGCATAGACGAGTGGCTTTCATGATAACATTTTTGGGCCTTTTGGTGTTTCCGAGGAAAGACGGAAACATTGATCTAAAAATATCGGGGGTCGTCAGTACTTTGCTCACTCAAAATGAAAGCACTCTCGCGCCTATGGTAGTATCTGATATCTTTCGAGCTCTCACATCCTGCAAAGCTAGAGGGAATTTTTTCGAGGGGTGTAATTTGCTGCTACAAATATGGATGACTGAACATCTCTGCCACCGTTCCGAGCTTTTGATTTATGGTTCCTCGAAGAAGACTTGCATAGAAGAGTTTTACACGAGAATCAAGGGGGTCAGTCTGCCCGAGGGAGTTATGGCATGGACGTCATTCTTTCGAATCCTCACCGCCAGCCAAATACAATGGACACTGGGATGGTTGTTTGTCGATGAGGTCATATATATGCCGACCGCTAGGACCCACTTTCTATTGATGGGACTTAAGAGCATTCAGCCTTACGCGCCCTATCGAGTTTTGAGACAACTCGGGAGATGCCAGATAGTGCCACACAAGGAAGATCTTAGTGCTCAAGCAATTGAGATTAGCCCTGACGGACAATTTCCTGAAGCAAAAGTCCGCCAGATCTAGAATGAATTCCAATGTTTAAAAGCAGATACTTGCGTGCAGGATCGGGCCAAAGGTGAAGTAGCACCAGGGTACCTTGTGTGGTACAGAAGAGAACTTGAGCACAAAAGGCCGGCTAAAAGACCCCATATCCTGAATTTTGCCGAGTCATCACAGGAGCAATGATATTGGTTAGCAAAAGAAAAAGGCTATCGGTTTGAAATCAGCAAGCTGAAACAACAAATTGAACGTCTAAAATATGAGCACAACGTGCAAGTTGCTACTGATCTGGGAGAAAAGAATAGGTTGACCCAGGAAAACGAGACGCTCATGGCCCAAATCCAGTAGATAAGGATAGCCGCTGATAACCAACAAAGGAGCCGGTCGGATGAGCGACTGATAAAAGGTTTAAAAATGGAAATTGGTGAGTGCCGGAGTGAGTCAGAGAATCTTGAGAATACCATAGCAGGACTCAAGACACACTAGGCAAAAAGAACAGAAGAGCGCAACCGGTATCTACAGCAGTTGAAAAGGGACCATATGCAAACCATTGCCAATTTGAAGAGAAAGGTGGCCACTCTTGAGGACAGAGTGTTTGAGCAAGCCCGAACCTTTGAAGCTGAAAATAGACGTTGCTATGATTTACTGGCCCAAATGGAAGTAGAAATCCAGGAGTGGTAGAATCAACATCTCCAGGATTCTCGGGGTTTTAAGGCCCGTAATGATCAAATAGAGCACCTACCCTTAGAAAAGAGGCAAACCAGGGATAAGATTAAGACCATTGCCCATGCCATAATTAGGAGGTGTCTACGATGCGAAGATATGACCCGCACTACCTTCTTCTCGGCAGTGATGATTTATGTCAAGCAAACCATGTATGAGCTGGAACAACTTGAAAGGGACCTCGCCCCTAAGCCCGCGGCGAGGCAGAATGATGCCCCGCGAGCGCCAAATTTTAAGGCTTTAATTTATTTATAGGTCGAGTCTGTATTTTCCGTCTTGGCGTCTTTTGTCTGTCTTTTCGCATCAGGGTTTATCAGTAGTTGTTGAGTTTGTATTTATTTCAAGTCTGTTATTCTCCCTTTTTCAAAAATGTTAGTTTGTAATAGATTGTTTTAGTAATAAAAAAATAAAAAATAAAAAATGTTTCTTTATTTTTACATTTGTTTGTCTTGAACTACGTAATGATCTGATTCACACGACATCGTGATACGTAGGCAATCCTCATCGGATCCGGTCACGTTTTTTTTAACTTCAAATAATAAAAAAATTATATATATAATAAAAAAAATAATAAATAAAGGGGAGCATAAAGAGAAGCCGGAATGACGCATGTCATCGATGCAAACATGTAGAAATTCACTTAACTGTATAGGTGCATCACACTCCAACGTGAGATTACCTATCTGTTATTTGTTTCAAACTAACCGTTTGCTTGCTGCTAAGTCTAGGTTTTTAGAAAGGTGGTTTGGTTTGGTGGAGGTCTGGCCTCACATTCATACTTTACGAGGTCGAAAGGAAGTGTTCAGCTGCCCGTCACTAAGTCGAGAGGAAGTATTCACACTTACTTCACGAGATCAAAGGGAAGTGTAGAGATGTCTTCAGAAATTCCTTTGCCAACAATTCCTGTCTCCGAAGAGAGTTCAATCTCGGCCATCCCAACTTCCGAATCAGCAACTGCTGAAGAAAATAGAATCTTGCGGCTTCGCATGTTGGAAATGTTGGATGACTGGAACAATGGAAAAGAGCCGCTGAGTGTAATCCCTGGATTCCCCGAGTTGTTCTCTAGGACAAGTGGATTTCCAACGTCCCCATAAGTTATCCAACTACCCCATTCGGGTACCCTACCATTTCAGCCCACTCCACTGGATCACCCTTTGATTCTTATCCCCGGATGTCAACGACAGATGTGGCTACAAACATATTCACTGCACCGCCCTGTCCAATCGCGGCACAACCCGCTACACACATGCCTAATTTTGACTCTTCCTCATTCACATTTCAAGCACCATCCTTCTCGCTGGAACCAACTCTGTTTACCACCAGCACTTACCCTCAGCAGCCTCAATACGAGCTTACGCCTGGGCAAGACCAAAATCCCAAAGCTCTTGAACAAGATGAAATGGCAAAAAGAATGAGGAGCCTCGAGCAGAGTTTAAAAAATATGCAAGGTTTAAGCGGGCAGAAGAGTGTTTCCTATACTGATCTGTGCATGTTCCCTCACGTGCACCTGCCCGTAGGGTTCAAAACACCAAAGTTTGAGAAATATGATGGGCATGGAGATCCCATTGCTCACCTCAAAAAGTATTGCAACCAATTGCGTGGGGCTGGCGGCAAAGAAGAATTGTTGATGGCATACTTCGGAGAAAGCTTGGTGGGCATAGCCTCAGAATGGTATATGGATCAGGACATATCTCGATGGCACATTTGGGACGATCTTGCCAGAGATTTTGTAAGGCAGTTTCAGTATAATATTGACATCGCACCAAACAAGAATTCTTTGTCAAACTTGAAGAAGAAACCCTCAGAAAGCTTCAGAGAATACGCTATTAAATGGTGCGAGCAAGCATCAAGAGTAAAACCTCCCATGGATGAAATAGAAATGGTCACTACTTTCCTCCAAGCTCAAGAATCAGATTACTTCCAAAACATGATGTCGGCCATGGGGAAACCTTTCGCAGAAGCAATTAAGATCGGAGAAATGGTAGAAAATGGGCTAAAAACGGGTCGAATTCTAAGCCAATCTGCTATCAGAGCTACCTCCCAAGCCATTCAGGGTGGGTCTGGAGGAATAGCAAAGGGAAAGAAAAGGGAAGAAACGTTCATGGCATCGTCGGGCACAAGGAGAAACTATACTCCCGGACTCCTTTTCTCATAGAGGACCCCGCAACATTATTACCCTCACCAAGATTTGGCCTATGCTCCTTAGCCATACTCGGTTATGAATACTCAGCCTTATGTCCGGCCACAACAACAAGCCAACAGAAATCAAGCTCCACCTCCCAGAAATCAACCTCCTTACCGAAACCACTATAATCCACAACTACCCCAAAATAACTTCCGTCCTCAAGAACCACCCAGAAGACAAACTTTCACACCCATTAGTGAACCGTATTCTACCCTATTCCCAAAACTAGTCCAGATGGGTTTCCTGCAACCAGTCCTCAGACAAGGCACAATCCAGCATCACCTGCTTACAAAGCCGGTGTCAGGTGTGCTTATCATTCGGGAGCATAAGGGCATGATACCAATGATTGTTGGACTTTAAGAAGGATGGTAGAGAACTTGATAGAACAGGGAAAGATAGTATTAAGGGACGAGGAGGTCCCAAATGTGACCAACAATCCGTTGCCCGCTCACAATAATGGGCCGTTGATTGGGATGATCTGTGAGGACAAGGAGTTTGATCCTGCCCTGAAAGCTATAATCGCCATTGTCGATGCAAAGAGAAAGCCTAAAGCATCCCCAAAGCAAGAGAAAGAGGAAAAGAAGACTAATACTGTCAAAGCTGAGCTCGAAAAGAAGGCTGAGACAAAGACAGAGAAGATGGTGCCTTCGAAGAATGAGGTTCTCTATATTCCACGAGGTCGATCAGAGAAGCCACAGATATTCGAAATAAAAAGGGCAATACCGATGTACGTGTCGAAAGGGGACTATGTGGTCTGGGGGACGATTAAACCGCCTCGGCTGAATGAGCCAGTGGTTATCGGACGCGTACCACATAAGCCAATGACAAACCCGTCTACGGTACCATGGAATTATCAACAAACATTGGTTACATATAAAGGCAAAGAAATCACGGGGGAACTTCCAGAAAATACTGCTATTGGAAAATATTCAGGCATTCAAGAAGTGAACAATGCCACAAGGAAGCGCTTCCCACCCAAGAAGCATGTAAGCACTGAAGAGGAAGAGGCTTTCTTCCGAAAGATGAATATGCCTGACTATGAAGTGATGGATCAGTTGCGCAAATACCCTGAACAAGTGTCTATGCTATCTTTGCTAATGAAGTCCGCCGAACATCAGAAGATCCTGCTCAAAACCTTGAATGAAGCGTATATGCCGGCTGAGACTTCAGTTGAACAACTTGAAAGAATGACGGAAAGGTTCTTCGCGGTTAATCAAGTTTCTTTTAGCAAGAACGATTTGCCTCCGGAGGGAGCAGCTCACAACAAGGCTTTACATCTAACGGTCAAGTGTGAAGACTACTACGTCAAGCGAGTAATGTTGGATGGGGGTTCGGGTGTTGACATTTGCCCGCTCTCCACGCTGCAAAGAATGGAAATTGGGACCGGAAGGACTCGCCCCAATAATGTCTGTGTAAGAGATTTCGATGGTATCAAGAGGGACACCCTCGGGGAAATAGACCTGATATTGACTATCGGGCCGGTGGATTTCGAAGTAACCTTCCAAGTACTGGATATGGACACATCTTACAATTTTCTCCTCAGAAGACCTTGGATTCATGCTGCGGGGGCTGTACCCTCCACTCTCCACCAAATGGTGAAGTTTGAAGATGAAGATCGGGAAATTGTGGTCCACAGAGAAGACAAACAATCTATTTATTGGGACCCATCCACCCCATGTCTTGAAGCAAGAGAAGGGAGTGAGCACACAGTTTATCAGGTTTTTGAAGTTGTGCTGGCGGAGCAGAATAAAGAAGGGAGCCCTTGTCCCCAACCTTTCTTGTCCAACGCTTCAATCATGGTTGCTAAAGAAATGGTCCGACAGGGATTCAAGCCGGGAAAAGGGCTTGGAAAATCGCTGCAAGGAATAACTGAACCTATCACCTTGCCTTCCACTAAGAAACTCTTTGGGATAGGCTTCCAACCTACTCCAAAAGATAAAGATTGGGCAAAGAAGAGAAAAAATGAGGGATGGAAGTTGCCTCGACCATTGCCACATTTGTACGAAACTTTCGTCAGACCAAAGTACATTGAAGAAGAAGATGACGAGGCCTTTACGACCGAAGAGATTGAAGAAATATGTGGGGAAATGAGAGAAATGCTTTACGAAGCTCACATGGTTCAGCTGGGAGAAGGCACAAGCACCGCTGAGGTGCTATACATGGGGCCAAATGCTAAGCTTCAAAATTGGGAGGCCACACCGTTCCCAGTTAGGCAGGAGTCCGGGTAGACCTGTCCTGCCACCTTTCCTGCATCACGAGTTATTCCAGGGTGTAACTCAGATGTTTTTCTTTAGTTTCCTGTTTTAATTTCCTGAAATATAAACCCTGTTATCTTCCCAATTCCAAGGAATAAAATCAGTATTTCATCATTTTTCTTTATTCTTTCTGATTTTTGCTATTTTTCTTTTATCTTTTCCTTTCAGTTATAATAATGCAGCTTTAAATAATATGACATGCTTGTGGACTTCACGCCCAAATCCAAACGAGTTGTTTAACTATGTAATAATGAACCAAGAACAGGAATATGAAGAAGAAGAGGCTTTTAGGGAAATAAATTGAGAATTGGAACACTTTGAGAATAAACCTAAGCTGAATTTGAATGACACCGAACTGGTTAATTTGGGAACTCCTGAAGAAATCCGAGAAGCCAAAATAAGCATTCACACAGATGAGAAAACGCGAGATGCAATAATTCAACTCCTCTTTGAATTTAAAGATGTGTTTGCTTAATCATACAATGACATGCCAGGATTAGGTGTTGATCTAGTGGTGCATAAATTGCCAATTTACACTGATTGTCCTCCAGTTCAACAGAAGCAGAGGAAGTTCAAGATTGATATCAATGATAAGATCAAAGAAGAAATCACAAAGCAGTTGAAAACAGGAGTAATTCGGGTAGTCCAGTATACTACGTGGTTGGCTAATGTAGTTCTGGTACCGAAGAAAGATGGGAACACTCGGGTGTGTGTGGATTATCGAGATTTGAATAGGGCCAGTCCCAAAGACAATTTCCCGTTGCCCAACATCCACATCCTTGTTGATAACTGTGCCAAACATGAGATACAGTCTTTCGTAGATTGTTACGCTGGATATCATCAGGTGTTGATGGATGAAGAAGATGCCAAGAAAACCGTCTTCACTACACCTTGGGGTACTTACTGTTATCGGGTTATGCCATTCGTTTTAAAGAATGTCGGGGCAACTTACATGAGAGCCATGACTGCCATTTTTCATGATATGATGCATCAAGAGATAAAGGTGTATGTAGACGACGTGATAGTCAAGTCCAGGACTCAGGACGATCATGTTCGAGACTTGAGGAAATTTTTTGAGAGGCTGAGAAAGTACGACCTGAAGCTGAATCCGGCTAATTGCGCCTTCGGAGTCCCATCGGGCAAGCTTCTGGGTCATAGTAAGCAGGAGAGGTATCGAGTTAGATCCAACAAAGATAAAGTCTATCCGAGATCTACCTCCTCCAAGAATGAAGAAAGACGTGATGAGTCTATTGGGCAGGTTAAACTATATCAGTCGATTCATTGCCCAACTGACTAGCACATGTGAGCCCATATTTAAGCTATTGAGGAAGGATGCAACAATCAAATGGACAACTGAGTGTCAAGAGGCTTTTGACAAGATCAAAGAATATCTTTCAAATCCTCCAGTCCTGGTCCTACCAGAGCCAGAGAGACCCCTGTTCTTGTATCTGACGGTCTTGGAAAATTCCTTCGGTTGTGTCCTCAGAAAACATGACATAACTGGAAAGAAAGAGCAGGCGATCTATTACTTAAGCAAGAAGTTCACCGGTTATGAGGTCAAATACACTTTGTTGGAAAGAACGTGTTGTGCTTTGACATGGGTCGCTCAGAAATTGAGACAATATCTCCAAGCTCATACTACTTACCTCATAACCAGGTTGGATCCTTTGAAGTACATATTCCAGAAACCGATGCCTACTGGGAGATTAGCAAAGTGGCAAATCTTGCTTACTGAATTTGACATAGTCTATGTCACTCGCACGACGATGAAAGCCCAGGCATTGGCGGGTCACTTGGCTGAGAACCCGGTTGATGAGGAATACCAACCATTGAGTACTTATTTTCCAGATGAAGAGATAAACACCATAGAAGTAGTCTCGGAAGACGCTAATGCTTGGAAGATGTTCTTTGATGGGGCCGTAAACGCCAAAGGTGTAGGAATTGGGGCAATCTTGATCTCACCCACTGGTCAACACTATCCGGCTACAGCTAGGCTTCGTTTATTTTGCACGAACAATACAACTGAATATGAAGCCTGCATCATGGGCATGAATATGGCGATCGATCAAGATGTTGAAGATTTGTTGATTATGGGGGATTCTGATCTGATTATCTAACAAGCCCAGGGTGAATGGGAAACTCGAGATGTCAAGCTTATTCCTTACCGGCAGAACATGGAGGATCTCAGCAAGCGATTCGAATCAATAGAATTCAGGTATATCCCACGGTGTCACAATGAACTAGCCGATGCACTTGCCACCTTAGCTTCAATGTTACCTTATCCATGCAATGCCCACATCGATCCCTTGGAAATATAAATCAGGGAAAGACACGGTTACTGTAATGTAATCGAGGCAGGACCAAGTACCCAGCCATGGTACCATGATGTTAAGAGGTTCTTGAAAATGCAAGAATACCCCGAACATGCTACTGGAGATCAAAAGAGAACCATTAGGCGGCATGCGAGTGGATTCTTTTTGAGCGGCGAGGTATTGTATAAAAGAACCCCGGATCTAAATTTGTTGAGATGTGTTGACGCAGAAGAGGCTGGAAAAATCATGCATGAAGTACACACAGGAGTGTGTGGACCTCATATGAACGGGTATGTCCTGGCGAAGAAAATCCTTCGAGCTGGGTATTATTGGATAACCATGGAGAAAGACTGTTTCAGTTTCATCCGGAAATGTCATCAGTGCCAGGTACATGGAGATCTGATTCATGCACCTCCAACAAAGCTACATCCTATGTCGGCGCCGTGGCCTTTTGTCGCCTGGGGTATGGACGTCATTGGTCCGATTGAGCTGAAATCCTCAAATGGGCACAGATTTATATTGGTCGCTATCGACTACTTCACAAAATGGGTCGAAGCTGTCACTATTAAATCGGTCACTAAGAGAGCCGTGGTGGATTTTGTACATTCAAATCTTATCTGTCGTTTTGGTATTCCTGCAACTATCATCACAAATAATACGGCAAACCTGAATAGTCACTTGATCGAGGATGTATGCGAACAGTTCAAAATAACGCATAGGAACTCCACTCCTTATCGGCCCAAAGCCAATGGCGCTGTTGAAGCGGCAAACAAAAACATCAAGAAGATTTTGAGAAAAACAATCCAGAGTTCCAGACAGTGGCATGAATAGTTACCTTTTGCCTTGCTGGGATATCGCACTACAATGCGCACATCAGTAGGCGCAACCCCATTCTTGTTGGTTTATGGGACCGAGGCTGTGATACCGGCAGATGTAGAAATTCCTTCGCTCCGAACCATTGTTGAAGCAGAGATTGAAGATAGCGAGTGGGTTAAGACTCGATTGGAGCAGTTGACCTTAATTGATGAAAAGGGAATGGTTGCGGTCTGTCACGGGCAGTTGTACCAACAAAGAATGGCCCGCGCTTACAACAAGAATGTGCGACCCAAGAATTTTGAAGTAGGTCAACTGGTGTTAAGGAGCATTCTTCCGCATCACCAGGAAGCGAAAGGAAATTTTTCTCCTAATTGGAAAGGTCCATACATCATCAGGAAGATATTACCAAGAGGAGCTTTATATCTGGGTGATATTAAAGGAAATGATCCTGAAACAACTGTGAATGCGGATGCGGTCAAAAAGTACTATGTTTGAGTTTACTTCGGTGACGTCTCGGCACATTTGAGATGATGAAGGCTTTTTATTCCCGCTACCCAAACACTATCAACTTTTTCTACAAACCCTTTGAGCCGGTTACATTTCTTTGGCTACCCTCTCAGGTATCCAAAAGCACTGTTGAAAAAAAAATGGCTTGTCCTGAACTACGTCTGACTTGATTCCGAAAGGATATGTAGGAAACCTCTCTCTAGGGTTCAGTCACACCAAAACAAAAATCCAATTTTCCCTGAAGTTGAAACTGGGGCAGATGTTATAATGTTTCGACCACGGGCCCACCAAATGATTCCAAAGTTGTAATTTCATCCACAATTCTTTTTACCAAAAAATCGAGTACAAGTCCTTCGGATCAATTGCCAAAGGCGGGGGAAACCAAGAAATATCATTGTTGGAAGCTGATGCATTCTAAAACTGAGAGAAATAAAACGAGAGAGTCTTGTCGGTGAAAACCTTCGGGCACCATAAGGAGACGGGAGTAGAGAAACCAAGAATGAGAGAGTCCGTTTAGTGAAAACTCGCAAAAAGCACTATCGGGCGACGGTGAGAAGAGAAATGAGAGAGGTCGATTAGCGAAAACCTGCAAAGGGCGCTTTCGGCCGAAAAGATGATTTCACCTCAGAAAGTTATGGCAAGGTTCCCTGGTTTGGAAACATAGATCCGTTTGGTTGATGAGAAAATGCAAGTTCGTGAGGGTCGGGCGTCCAGTCCAAAAAGCATGTCATGTCAATTTAAAGTCAGCATGCGCCTTAGATAAGCCTTTCTTTTTCCCCTAAAGGGACGCTTCTCTTTTAAATTCATTTTTTCGCTCTTTGTTTACCTTTCCTTGAATCCCTTTCGTTTTAACCCTAAACTCCAAAATGTGTTAGAAAGAAAAGGTGGCAGGACCGGTTTCACAGAGCTCCGTCTGGCAAGAGGTGAAGGAAATACCCAGCCTCAGTGGTGCATCAGTCCAATCCCGACTGATCACGATGTTGATTACCTCCGAAGTAAAGGCATTAAAAGAAATCCCCAATGAGATCTACCCCAGTAAAAATCCCCAAGCAGAATGAGATGGAAGAACCAAAGCCTTACACGGGCGAATCATCATGAAATCCTGAAATCCGAGTCTTATTAGTTTGAAAGGGGGTCGCCTTTGAAGCCAATCAATGACGAAGTTTCTCAATAGAAAATGAGGCCGGGACCAAGCCATTGGAATGATCAAGGCCACCGAACCAACCACCGTTTTCAAACTGACAATTGTTCTTTGTTTGGAAAATTGAAACAGGTGCAATCCAAAGCAACCGGGCAAGAAACAGGTGCAAACAAAAGGGAAAAGAAATGCACAAGTGCAAGAAACAACTTTGCGGCAAGGAATCAACCCAAAAGGGAAGTTTCCTCCAAATTCTTTCCTGCATTTTTACTGAACAAAAAAAAATAAAAATAAAAAGAAACGAAAAGAGAAATAAGAAGAAAATTCCAAAAAAAAGAAAAAAAAGGGTTAGTTTAGAATCCCCAATATCAACCTATTTTTTCGCCAACATTAGGGCTTCAATCCTTGAGTTGAGATTTTAGACATAGGGCCTCCATTCCCTAGTCACCTTTTTGCCAACATTAGGGCTCCAATCCCTGAGTTGAGATTTTAGACATAGGGCCTCCATTCCCTAGTCACCTTTGCCAACATTTGGGCTCCAATCCCTAAGTTGAGATTTTAGACATAGGGCCTCCATTCCCTAGTCGCCTTTTAGCCGACATTAGGGCTCCAATCCCTAAGTTGAGCGAGTTTTCTTTAGCCGACATTAGGGCTCCAATCCCTGAGTTGAGCAATTTTCCTTTAGCCGACATTAGGGCTGCAATCCCTGAGTTGAGCAATTTTTCCTTTAGCCGACATTAGGGCTCCAATCCCTGAGTTAAGCGATTTTCTTTTAGCTGACATTAGGGCTCCAATCCCTGAGTTGAGCGATTTTCTTTTAGCCGACATTAGGGCTCCAATCCCTGAGTTGAGCGAATTTTCCTTTAGCTGACATTAGGGCTCCAATCCCTGAGTTGAGCGATTTTCCTTTAGCCGACATTACGGCTCCACTCCCTGAGTTGAGCAAGTTTTCTTTTAGCCGACATCAGGGCTCCAATCCCTAAGTTGAGCAATTTTCCTTTAGCCGAAATTAGGGCTCCAATCCCTGAGTTGAGCGATTTTTCTTTTAGCCGACATTAGGGCTCCAATCCCTGAGTTGAGCAATTTTCGTTTAGCCAACATTAGGGCTCCAATCCCTGAGTTGAGCAATTTTCCTTTAGCCGACATTAGGGCTCCAATCCCTGAGTTGAGCGATTTTCTTTTAGCCGACATTAGGGCTCCAATCCCTGAGTTGAGCGATTTTTCTTTTAGCCGACATTAGGGCTCCAATCCCTGAGTTGAGCGATTTTCTTTTAGCCGACATTAGGGCTCCAATCCCTGAGTTGAGCGATTTTCTTTTAGCCGACATTAGGGCTCCAATCCCTGAGTTGAGCGATTTTCTTTTAGCCGACATTAGGGCTCCAATCCCTGAGTTGAGCGATTTTCTTTTAGCCGACATTAGGGCTCCAATCCCTGAGTTGAGCGATTTTCTTTTAGCCGACATTAGGGCTCCAATCTCTGAGTTGAGCGATTCTTCTTTAACCGACATCAAGGCTCCAATCCCTGAGTTGAGCGATTTTCCCTTTTTAGCCAATATTAGGTCTCCAATCCCTGAGTTGACCGATTTTCTTTTAGCCGACATTAGGGCTCCAATCCCTGAGTTGAGCGATTTTCCTTTTAGCCGACATCAGGGCTCCAATCCCTGAGTTGAGCGATTTTTCTTTTAGCCGACATCAGGGCTCCAATCCCTGAGTTGAGCGATTTTTCTTTTAGCCGACATTAGGGCTCCAATCCCTGAGTTGAGCAATTTTCCTTTAACCGACATTAGGGCTCCAATCCCTGAGTTGAGCGATTTTTCTTTTAGCCGACATTAGGGCTCCAATCCTTGAGTTGAGCGATTCTCCTTTAGCCGACATTAGGGCTCCAATCCCTGAGTTGAGCGATTTTCCTTTTTTAGCCAATATAAGGGCTCCAATCCCTCAGTTGAGCGATTTTCTTTTAGCCGACATTAGGGCTCCAATCCCTGAGTTGAGCGAATTTTCTTTTAGCCGACATTAGGGTTCCAATCCCTGAGTTGAGCGATTTTTCTTTTAGCCGACATTAAGGCTCCAATCCATGAGTTGAGCGATTTTCTTTTAGCCAACATTAGGGCTCCAATCCCAGAGTTGAGCAATTTTCCTTTAGCCGACATTAGGGCTCCAATCCCTGAGTTGAGCGATTTTCTTTTAGCCGACATTAGGGCTCCAATCCCTGAGTTGAGCAATTTTCCTTTAGCCGACATTAGGGCTGCAATCCCTGAGTTGAACAATTTTTCCTTTAGCCGACATTAGGGCTCCAATCCCTGAGTTAAGCGATTTTCTTTTAGCCGACATTAGGGCTCCAATCCCTGAGTTGAGCGTTTTTCTTTTAGCCGACATTAGGGCTCCAATCCCTGAGTTGAGCGAATTTTCCTTTAGCTGACATTAGGGCTCCAATCTCTGAGTTGAGCGATTTTCCTTTAGCCGACATTACGGCTCCACTCCCTGAGTTGAGCAAGTTTTCTTTTAGCCGACATCAGGGCTCCAATCCCTGAGTTGAGCAATTTTCCTTTAGCCGAAATTAGGGCTCCAATCCCTAAGTTGAGCGATTTTTCTTTTAGCCGACATTAGGGCTCCAATCCCTGAGTTGAGCAATTTTCGTTTAGCCAACATTAGGGCTCCAATCCCTGAGTTGAGCAATTTTCCTTTAGCCGACATCAGGGCTCCAATCCGTGAGTTGAGCGATTTTCTTTTAGCCGACATTAGGGCTCCAATCCCTGAGTTGAGTGATTTTCTTTTAGCCAACATTAGGGCTCCAATCCCAGAGTTGAGCAATTTTCCTTTAGCCGACATTAGGGCTCCAATCCCTGAGTTGAGCGATTTTCTTTTAGCCGACATTAGGGCTCCAATCCCTGAGTTGAGCGATTTTCCTTTTAGCTGATATTAGGGCTCCAATCCCTGAGTTGAGCGAATTTTCTTTTAGCCGACATTAGGGCTCCAATCCCTGAGTTGAGCGATTTTTCTTTTAGCCGACATCAGGGCTCCAATCCCTGAGTTGAGCAATTTCCTTTAGCCGATATTAGGGCTCCAATCCCTGAGTTGAGCAATTTTCCTTTAACCGACATTAGGGCTCCAATCCCTGAGTTGAGCGATTTTTCTTTTAGCCGACATTAGGGCTCCAATCCTTGAGTTGAGCGATTCTCCTTTAGCCGACATTAGGGCTCCAATCCCTGAGTTGAGCGATTTTCCTTTTTTAGCCAATATTAGGGCTCCAATCCCTCAGTTGAGCGATTTTCTTTTAGCCGACATTAGGGCTCCAATCCCTGAGTTGAGCGAATTTTTTTTAGCCGACATTAGGGTTCCAATCCCTGAGTTGAGCGATTTTTCTTTTAGCCGACATTAAGGCTCCAATCCATGAGTTGAGCGATTTTCTTTTAGCCAACATTAGGGGTCCAATCCCAGAGTTGAGCAATTTTTCTTTAGCCGACATTAGGGCTCCAATCCTTGAGTTGAGCGATTTTCTTTTAGCCGACATTAGGGCTCCAATCCCTGAGTTGAGCGATTTTCTTTTAGCCGACATTAGGGCTCCAATCCCTGAGTTGAGCGAATTTTCCTTTAGCTGACATTAGGGCTCCAATCCCTGAGTTGAGCGATTTTCCTTTAGCCGACATTACGGCTCCACTCCCTGAGTTGAGCAAGTTTTCTTTTAGCCGACATCAGGGCTCCAATCCCTGAGTTGAGCAATTTTCCTTTAGCCGACATTAGGGCTCCAATCCCTGAGTTGAGCGATTTTTCTTTTAGCCGACATTAGGACTCCAATCCCTGAGTTGAGCGATTTTCTTTTTGCCAACATTAGGGCTCCAATCCCTGAGTTGAACAATTTTACTTTAGACGACATTAGGGCTCCAATCCCTGAGTTGAGCGATTTTCTTTTAGCCGACATTAGGGCTCCAATCCCTGAGTTGAGCGATTTTCCTTTTAGCCGACATTAGGGCTCCAATCCCTGAGTTGAGCGAATTTTCTTTTAGCCGACATTAGCGCTCCAATCCCTGAGTTGAGCGATTTTTCTTTTAGTCGACATCAGGGCTCCAATCCCTGAGTTGAGCGATTTTTCTTTTAGCCGACATTAGGGCTCCAATCCCTGAGTTGAGCAATTTTCCTTTAACCGACATTAGGGCTCCAATCCCTGAGTTGAGCGATTTTTCTTTTAGCCGACATTAGGGCTCCAATCCCTGAGTTGAGTGATTCTCCTTTAGCCGACATTAGGGCTCCAATCCCTGAGTTGAGCGATTTTCCTTTTTAGCCAATATTAGGGCTCCAATCCCTCAGTTGAGCGATTTTCTTTTAGCCGACATTAGGGCTCTAATCCCTGAGTTGAGCGAATTTTCTTTTAGCCGACATTAGGGCTCCAATCCCTGAGTTGAGCGATTTTTCTTTTAGCCGACATTAGGGCTCCAATCCCTGAGTTGAGCGATTTTCCTTTTAGCCGACATTAGGGCTCCAATCCCTGAGTTGAGCAATTTTCTTGAGCTGACATTAGGGCTCCAATCCCTGAGTTGAGCGACTTTCTTTTAGCCGACATTAGGGCTCCAATCCCTGAGTTGAGCAATTCTCCTTTAGCCGACATTAGGGCTCCAATCCCAGAGTTGAGCGATTTTCCCCTTTTAGCCAATATTAGGGCTCCAATCCCTGAGTTGAGCGATTTTCGTTTAGCCGACATTAGTGCTCCAATCCCTGAGTTGAGCGATTTTCCTTTTAGCCGACATTAGGGCTCCAATCCCTGAGTTGAGCGAATTTTCTTTTAGCCGACATTAGGGCTCCAATTCCTGAGTTGAGCGATTTTTATTTTAGCCAACATTAGGGCTCCTATCCCTGAGTTGAGCGATTTTCCTTTTAGTCGACATTAGGGCTCCAATCCCTGAGTTGAGCAATTTTCTTGAGCCGACATTAGGGCTACCATCCCTGAGTTGAGCGACTTTCTTTTAGCCGACATCAGGGCTCCAATCCCTGAGTTGAGCGATTTTTCTTTTAGCCGACATTAGGGATCCAATCCCTGAGTTGAGCAATTTTCCTTTAACCGACATTAGGGCTCCAATCCCTGAGTTGAGCGATTTTTCTTTTAGCCGACATTAGGGCTCCAATCCCTGAGTTGAACGATTCTCCTTTAGCCGACATTAGGGCTCCAATCCCTGAGTTGAGCGATTTTCCTTTTTTAGCCAATATTAGGGCTCCAATCCCTCAGTTGAGCAATTTTCTTTTAGCCGACATTAGGGCTCCAATCCCTGAGTTGAGCGAATTTTCTTTTAGCCGACATTAGGGTTCCAATCCCTGAGTTGAGCGATTTTTCTTTTAGCCGACATTAAGGCTCCAATCCATGAGTTGAGCGATTTTCTTTTAGCCAACATTAGGGCTCCAATCCCAGAGTTGAGCAATTTTCCTTTAGCCGACATTAGGGCTCCAATCCCTGAGTTGAGCTATTTTCTTTTAGCCGACATTAGGGCTCCAATCCCTGAGTTGAGCGATTTTCCTTTTAGCTGACATTAGGGCTCCAATCCCCGAGTTGAGCGAATTTTCTTTTAGCCGACATTAGGGCTCCAATCCCTGAGTTGAGCGATTTTTCTTTTAGACGACATCAGGGCTCCAATCCCTGAGTTGAGCAATTTTCCTTTAGCCGACATTAGGGCTCCAATCCCTGAGTTGAGCAATTTTCCTTTAACCGACATTAGGGCTCCAATCCCTGAGTTGAGCGATTTTCTTTTAGCCGACATTAGTGCTCCAATCCCTGAGTTGAGCGACTTTCTTTTAGCCGACATTAGGGCTCCAATCCCTGAGTTGAGCAATTCTCCTTTAGCCGACATTAGGGCTCCAATCCCAGAGTTGAGCGATTTTCCCCTTTTAGCCAATATTAGGGCTCCAATCCCTGAGTTGAGCGATTTTCGTTTAGCCGACATTAGTGCTCCAATCCCTGAGTTGAGCGATTTTCCTTTTAGCCGACATTAGGGCTCCAATCCCTGAGTTGAGCGAATTTTCTTTTAGCCGACATTAGGGCTCCAATTCCTGAGTTGAGCGATTTTTATTTTAGCCAACATTAGGGCTCCTATCCCTGAGTTGAGCGATTTTCCTTTTAGTCGACATTAGGGCTCCAATCCCTGAGTTGAGCAATTTTCTTGAGCCGACATTAGGGCTACCATCCCTGAGTTGAGCGACTTTCTTTTAGCCGACATCAGGGCTCCAATCCCTGAGTTGAGCGATTTTTCTTTTAGCCGACATTAGGGATCCAATCCCTGAGTTGAGCAATTTTCCTTTAACCGACATTAGGGCTCCAATCCCTGAGTTGAGCGATTTTTCTTTTAGCCGACATTAGGGCTCCAATCCCTGAGTTGAACGATTCTCCTTTAGCCGACATTAGGGCTCCAATCCCTGAGTTGAGCGATTTTCCTTTTTTAGCCAATATTAGGGCTCCAATCCCTCAGTTGAGCAATTTTCTTTTAGCCGACATTAGGGCTCCAATCCCTGAGTTGAGCGAATTTTCTTTTAGCCGACATTAGGGTTCCAATCCCTGAGTTGAGCGATTTTTCTTTTAGCCGACATTAAGGCTCCAATCCATGAGTTGAGCGATTTTCTTTTAGCCAACATTAGGGCTCCAATCCCAGAGTTGAGCAATTTTCCTTTAGCCGACATTAGGGCTCCAATCCCTGAGTTGAGCGATTTTCTTTTAGCCGACATTAGGGCTCCAATCCCTGAGTTGAGCGATTTTCCTTTTAGCTGACATTAGGGCTCCAATCCCCGAGTTGAGCGAATTTTCTTTTAGCCGACATTAGGGCTCCAATCCCTGAGTTGAGCGATTTTTCTTTTAGACGACATCAGGGCTCCAATCCCTGAGTTGAGCAATTTTCCTTTAGCCGACATTAGGGCTCCAATCCCTGAGTTGAGCAATTTTCCTTTAACCGACATTAGGGCTCCAATCCCTGAGTTGAGCGATTTTCTTTTAGCCGACATTAGTGCTCCAATCCCTGAGTTGAGCGATTTTCTTTTAGCCGACATTAGGGCTCCACTCCCTGAGTTGAGCAATTTTTCTTTTAGCCGACATCAGGGCTCCAATCCCTGAGTTGAGCGAATTTTCCTTTAGCTGACATTAGGGTTCCAATCCCTGAGTTGAGCGATTTTTCTTTTAGCCGACATTAAGGCTCCAATCCATGAGTTGAGCGATTTTCTTTTAGCCAACATTAGGGCTCCAATCCCAGAGTTGAGCAATTTTCCTTTAGCCGACATTAGGGCTCCAATCCCTGAGTTGAGCGATTTTCTTTTAGCCGACATTAGGGCTCCAATCCCTGAGTTGAGCGATTTTCCTTTTAGCCGACATTAGGGCTCCAATCCCTGAGTTGAGCGAATTTTCTTTTAGCCGACATTAGCGCTCCAATCCCTGAGTTGAGCGATTTTTCTTTTAGTCGACATCAGGGCTCCAATCCCTGAGTTGAGCGATTTTTCTTTTAGCCGACATTAGGGCTCCAATCCCTGAGTTGAGCAATTTTCCTTTAACCGACATTAGGGCTCCAATCCCTGAGTTGAGCGATTTTTCTTTTAGCCGACATTAGGGCTCCAATCCCTGAGTTGAGTGATTCTCCTTTAGCCGACATTAGGGCTCCAATCCCTGAGTTGAGCGATTTTCCTTTTTTAGCCAATATTAGGGCTCCAATCCCTCAGTTGAGCGATTTTCTTTTAGCCGACATTAGGGCTCTAATCCCTGAGTTGAGCGAATTTTCTTTTAGCCGACATTAGGGCTCCAATCCCTGAGTTGAGCGATTTTTCTTTTAGCCGACATTAGGGCTCCAATCCCTGAGTTGAGCGATTTTCCTTTTAGCCGACATTAGGGCTCCAATCCCTGAGTTGAGCAATTTTCTTGAGCTGACATTAGGGCTCCAATCCCTGAGTTGAGCGACTTTCTTTTAGCCGACATTAGGGCTCCAATCCCTGAGTTGAGCAATTTTCCTTTAGCCGACATTAGGTCTCCAATCCCTGAGTTGAGCAATTTTCCTTTAGCCGACATTAGGGCTCCAATCCCTGAGTTGAGCGATTTTTTTTAGCCGACATTAGGGCTCCAATCCCTGAGTTGAGCAATTTTCCTTTAACCGACATTAGGGCTCCAATCCCTGAGTTGAGGGATTTTTCTTTTAGCCGACATTAGGGCTCCAATCCCTGAGTTGAGCGATTTTCCTTTTTTAGCCAATATTAGGGCTCCAATTACTCAGTTGAGCGATTTTCTTTTAGCCGACATTAGGGCTCTAATCCCTGAGTTGAGCGAATTTTCTTTTAGCCGACATTAGGGCTCCAATCCCTGAGTTGAGCGATTTTTCTTTTAGCCGACATTAGGGCTCCAATCCCTGAGTTGAGCGATTTTCCTTTTAGCCGACATTAGGGCTCCAATCCCTGAGTTGAGCAATTTTCTTGAGCTGACATTAGGGCTCCAATCCCTGAGTTGAGCGACTTCTCCTTTAGCCGACATTTGGGCTCCAATCCCAGAGTTGAGCGATTTTCCCTTTTTAGCCAATATTAGGGCTCCAATCCCTGAGTTGAGCGATTTTCTTTTAGCCGACATTAGGGCTCCAATCCCTGAGTTGAGCGATTTTCCTTTTAGCCGACATTAGGGCTCCAATCCCTGAGTTGAGCGAATTTTCTTTTAGCCGACATTAGGGCTCCAATTCCTGAGTTGAGCGATTTTTATTTTAGCCAACATTAGGGCTCCTATCCCTGAGTTGAGCGATTTTCCTTTTAGTCGACATTAGGGCTCCAATCCCTGAGTTGAGCAATTTTCTTGAGCCGACATTAGGGCTCCAATCCCTGAGTTGAGCGACTTTCTTTTAGCCGACATCAGGGCTCCAATCCCTGAGTTGAGCGATTTTTCTTTTAGCCGACATTAGGGCTCCAATCCCTGAGTTGAGCAATTTTCCTTTAACCGACATTAGGGCTCCAATCCCTGAGTTGAGGGATTTTTCTTTTAGCCGACATTAGGGCTCCAATCCCTGAGTTGAGCGATTTTCCTTTTTTAGCCAATATTAGGGCTCCAATCCCTGAGTTGAGCGATTTTCTTTTAGCCGACATTAGGGCTCCAATCCCTGAGTTGAGCGATTTTCCTTTTAGCCGACATTAGGGCTCCAATCCCTGAGTTGAGCGAATTTTCTTTTAGCCGACATTAGGGCTCCAATTCCTGAGTTGAGCGATTTTTATTTTAGCCAACATTAGGGCTCCTATCCCTGAGTTGAGCGATTTTCCTTTTAGTCGACATTAGGGCTCCAATCCCTGAGTTGAGCAATTTTCTTGAGCCGACATTAGGGCTCCAATCCCTGAGTTGACCGACTTTCTTTTAGCCGACATCAGGGCTCCAATCCCTGAGTTGAGCGATTTTTCTTTTAGCCGACATTAGGGCTCCAATCCCTGAGTTGAGCAATTTTCCTTTAACCGACATTAGGGCTCCAATCCCTGAGTTGAGCGATTTTTCTTTTAGCCGACATTAGGGCTCCAATCCCTGAGTTGAGCGATTTTCCTTTAGCCGACATTAGGGCTCCAATCCCTGAGTTGAGCGATTTTCCTTTTTAGCCAATATTAGGGCTCCAATCCCTCAGTTGAGCAATTTTCTTTTAGCCGACATTAGGGCTCCAATCCCTGAGTTGAGCGAATTTTCTTTTAGCCGACATTAGGGTTCCAATCCCTGAGTTGAGCGATTTTTCTTTTAGCCGACATTAAGGCTCCAATCCATGAGTTGAGCGATTTTCTTTTAGCCAACATTAGGGCTCCAATCCCAGAGTTGAGCAATTTTCCTTTAGCCGACATTAGGGCTCCAATCCCTGAGTTGAGCGATTTTCTTTTAGCCGACATTAGGGCTCCAATCCCTGAGTTGAGCGATTTTCCTTTTAGCTGACATTAGGGCTCCAATCCCCGAGTTGAGCGAATTTTCTTTTAGCCGACATTAGGGCTCCAATCCCTGAGTTGAGCGATTTTTCTTTTAGCCGACATCAGGGCTCCAATCCTTGAGTTGAGCAATTTTCCTTTAGCCGACATTAGGGCTCCAATCCCTGAGTTGAGCAATTTTCCTTTAACCGACATTAGGGCTCCAATCCCTGAGTTGAGCGATTTTTCTTTTAGCCAACATTAGGGCTCCAATCCCTGAGTTGAGCGATTCTCCTTTAGCCGACATTAGGGATCCAATCTCTGAGTTGAGCGATTTTCCCTATTTAGCCAATATTAGGGCTCCAATCCCTGAGTTGAGCGATTTTCTTTTAGCCGACATTAGGTCACCAATCCTTGAGTTGAGCGATTTTCCTTTTAGCCGACATTAGGGCTCCAATCCCTGAGTTGAGCGAATTTTCTTTTATCTGACATTAGGGCTCCAATCCCTAAGTTGAGCGATTTTTCTTTTAGCCGACATTAGGGCTCCAATCCCTGAGTTGAGCTATTTTCTTTTAGCCGACATTAGGGCTCCAATCCCTGAGTTGAGCGAATTTTCCTTTAGCTGACATTAGGGCTCCAATCCCTGAGTTGAGCGATTTTCCTTTAGCCGACATTACGGCTCCAATCCCTGAGTTGAGCAAGTTTTCTTTTAGCCGACATCAGGGCTCCAATCCCTGAGTTGAGCAATTTTCCTTTAGCCGACATTAGGTCTCCAATCCCTGAGTTGAGCAATTTTCCTTTAGCCGACATTAGGGCTCCAATCCCTGAGTTGAGCGATTTTTTTTAGCCGACATTAGGGCTCCAATCCCTGAGTTGAGCAATTTTCCTTTAACCGACATTAGGGCTCCAATCCCTGAGTTGAGCAATTTTCTTGAGCTGACATTAGGGCTCCAATCCCTGAGTTGAGCAATTCTCCTTTAGCCGACATTAGGGCTCCAATCCCAGAGTTGAGCGATTTTCCCTTTTTAGCCAATATTAGGGCTCCAATCCCTGAGTTGAGCGATTTTCTTTTAGCCGACATTAGGGCTCCAATCCCTGAGTTGAGCGATTTTCCTTTTAGCCGACATTAGGGCTCCAATCCCTGAGTTGAGCGAATTTTCTTTTAGACGACATTAGGGCTCCAATTCCTGAGTTGAGCGATTTTTATTTTAGCCAACATTAGGGCTCCTATCCCTGAGTTGAGCGATTTTCCTTTTAGTCGACATTAGGGCTCCAATCCCTGAGTTGAGCAATTTTCTTGAGCCGACATTAGGGCTCCAATCCCTGAGTTGAGCGACTTTCTTTTAGCCGACATTAGGGCTCCAATCCCTGAGTTGAGCAATTCTCCTTTAGCCGACATTAGGGCTCCAATCCCAGAGTTGAGCGATTTTCCCTTTTTAGCCAATATTAGGGCTCCAATCCCTGAGTTTAGCGATTTTCTTTTAGCCGACATTAGGGCTCCAATCCCTGAGTTGAGCGATTTTCCTTTTAGCCGACATTAGGGCTCCAATCCCTGAGCTGAGCGAATTTTCTTTTAGCCGACATTAGGGCTCCAATCCCTGAGTTGAGCGATTTTCTTTTAGCCGACATTAGGGCTCCAATCCCTGAGTTGAGCGATTTTCCTTTTAGCCGACATTAGGGCTCCAATCCCTGAGTTGAGCAATTTTCTTGAGCTGACATTAGGGCTCCAATCCCTGAGTTGAGCGACTTTCTTTTAGCCGACATTAGGGCTCCAATCCCTGAGTTGAGCAATTCTCCTTTAGCCGACATTAGGGCTCCAATCCCAGAGTTGAGCGATTTTCCCTTTTTAGCCAATATTAGGGCTCCAATCCCTGAGTTGAGCGATTTTCTTTTAGCCGACATTAGGGCTCCAATCCCTGAGTTGAGCGATTTTCCTTTTAGCCGACATTAGGGCTCCAATCCCTGAGTTGAGCGAATTTTCTTTTAGCCGACATTAGGGCTCCAATTCCTGAGTTGAGCGATTTTTATTTTAGCCAACATTAGGGCTCCTATCCCTGAGTTTAGCGATTTTCCTTTTAGTCGACATTAGGGCTCCAATCCCTGAGTTGAGCAATTTTCTTGAGCCGACATTAGGGCTCCAATCCCTGAGTTGAGCGACTTTCTTTTAGCCGACATCAGGGCTCCAATCCCTGAGTTGAGCGATTTTTCTTTTAGCCGACATTAGGGCTCCAATCCCTGAGTTGAGCAATTTTCCTTTAACCGACATTAGGGCTCCAATCCCTGAGTTGAGCGATTTTTCTTTTAGCCGACATTAGGGCTCCAATCCCTGAGTTGAACGATTCTCCTATAGCCGACATTAGGGCTCCAATCCCTGAGTTGAGCGATTTTCCTTTTTTAGCCAATATTAGGGCTCCAATCCCTCAGTTGAGCAATTTTCTTTTAGCCGACATTAGGGCTCCAATCCCTGAGTTGAGCGAATTTTCTTTTAGCCGACATTAGGGTTCCAATCCCTGAGTTGAGCGATTTTTCTTTTAGCCGACATTAAGGCTCCAATCCATGAGTTGAGCGATTTTCTTTTAGCCAACATTAGGGCTCCAATCCTAGAGTTGAGCAATTTTCCTTTAGCCGACATTAGGGCTCCAATCCCTGAGTTGAGCGATTTTCTTTTAGCCGACATTAGGGCTCCAATCCCTGAGTTGAGCGATTTTCCTTTTAGCTGACATTAGGGCTCCAATCCCCGAGTTGAGCGAATTTTCTTTTAGCCGACATTAGGGCTCCAATCCCTGAGTTGAGCGATTTTTCTTTTAGCCGACATCAGGGCTCCAATCCCTGAGTTGAGCAATTTTCCTTTAGCCGACATTAGGGCTCCAATCCCTGAGTTGAGCAATTTTCCTTTAACCGACATTAGGGCTCCAATCCCTGAGTTGAGCGATTTTTCTTTTAGCCAACATTAGGGCTCCAATCCCTGAGTTGAGCGATTCTCCTTTAGCCGACATTAGGGATCCAATCCCTGAGTTGAGCGATTTTCCCTATTTAGCCAATATTAGGGCTCCAATCCCTGAGTTGAGCGATTTTCTTTTAGCCGACATTAGGTCACCAATCCTTGAGTTGAGCGATTTTCCTTTTAGCCGACATTAGGGCTCCAATCCCTGAGTTGAGCGAATTTTCTTTTATCTGACATTAGGGCTCCAATCCCTAAGTTGAGCGATTTTTCTTTTAGCCGACATTAGGGCTCCAATCCCTGAGTTGAGCTATTTTCTTTTAGCCGACATTAGGGCTCCAATCCCTGAGTTGAGCGAATTTTCCTTTAGCTGACATTAGGGCTCCAATCCCTGAGTTGAGCGATTTTCCTTTAGCCGACATTAGGTCTCCAATCCCTGAGTTGAGCAATTTTCCTTTAGCCGACATTAGGGCTCCAATCCCTGAGTTGAGCGACTTTCTTTTAGCCGACATCAGGGCTCCAATCCCTGAGTTGAGCGATTTTTCTTTTAGCCGACATTAGGGCTCCAATCCCTGAGTTGAGCAATTTTCCTTTAACCGACATTAGGGCTCCAATCCCTGAGTTGAGCGATTTTTCTTTTAGCCGACATTAGGGCTCCAATCCCTGAGTTGAACGATTCTCCTTTAGCCGACATTAGGGCTCCAATCCCTGAGTTGAGCGATTTTCCTTTTTTAGCCAATATTAGGGCTCCAATCCCTCAGTTGAGCAATTTTCTTTTAGCCGACATTAGGGCTCCAATCCCTGAGTTGAGCGAATTTTCTTTTAGCCGACATTAGGGTTCCAATCCCTGAGTTGAGCGATTTTTCTTTTAGCCGACATTAAGGCTCCAATCCATGAGTTGAGCGATTTTCTTTTAGCCAACATTAGGGCTCCAATCCTAGAGTTGAGCAATTTTCCTTTAGCCGACATTAGGGCTCCAATCCCTGAGTTGAGCGATTTTCTTTTAGCCGACATTAGGGCTCCAATCCCTGAGTTGAGCGATTTTCCTTTTAGCTGACATTAGGGCTCCAATCCCCGAGTTGAGCGAATTTTCTTTTAGCCGACATTAGGGCTCCAATCCCTGAGTTGAGCGATTTTTCTTTTAGCCGACATCAGGGCTCCAATCCCTGAGTTGAGCAATTTTCCTTTAGCCGACATTAGGGCTCCAATCCCTGAGTTGAGCAATTTTCCTTTAACCGACATTAGGGCTCCAATCCCTGAGTTGAGCGATTTTTCTTTTAGCCAACATTAGGGCTCCAATCCCTGAGTTGAGCGATTCTCCTTTAGCCGACATTAGGGATCCAATCCCTGAGTTGAGCGATTTTCCCTATTTAGCCAATATTAGGGCTCCAATCCCTGAGTTGAGCGATTTTCTTTTAGCCGACATTAGGTCACCAATCCTTGAGTTGAGCGATTTTCCTTTTAGCCGACATTAGGGCTCCAATCCCTGAGTTGAGCGAATTTTCTTTTATCTGACATTAGGGCTCCAATCCCTAAGTTGAGCGATTTTTCTTTTAGCCGACATTAGGGCTCCAATCCCTGAGTTGAGCTATTTTCTTTTAGCCGACATTAGGGCTCCAATCCCTGAGTTGAGCGAATTTTCCTTTAGCTGACATTAGGGCTCCAATCCCTGAGTTGAGCGATTTTCCTTTAGCCGACATTAGGTCTCCAATCCCTGAGTTGAGCAATTTTCCTTTAGCCGACATTAGGGCTCCAATCCCTGAGTTGAGCGATTTTTTTTAGCCGACATTAGGGCTCCAATCCCTGAGTTGAGCAATTTTCCTTTAACCGACATTAGGGCTCCAATCCCTGAGTTTAGCGATTTTTCTTTTAGCCGACATTAGGGCTCCAATCCCTGAGTTGAGTGATTCTCCTTTAGCCGACATTAGGGCTCCAATCCCTGAGTTGAGCGATTTTCCTTTTTAGCCAATATTAGGGCTCCAATCCCTCAGTTGAGCGATTTTCTTTTAGCCGACATTAGGGCTCTAATCCCTGAGTTGAGCGAATTTTCTTTTAGCCGACATTAGGGCTCCAATCCCTGAGTTGAGCGATTTTTCTTTTAGCCGACATTAGGGCTCCAATCCCTGAGTTGAGCGATTTTCCTTTTAGCCGACATTAGGGCTCCAATCCCTGAGTTGAGCAATTTTCTTGAGCTGACATTAGGGCTCCAATCCCTGAGTTGAGCGACTTTCTTTTAGCCGACATTAGGGTTCCAATCCCTGAGTTGAGCAATTCTCCTTTAGCCGACATTAGGGCTCCAATCCCAGAGTTGAGCGATTTTCCCTTTTTAGCCAATATTAGGGCTCCAATCCCTGAGTTGAGCGATTTTCTTTTAGCCGACATTAGGGCTCCAATCCCTGAGTTGAGCGATTTTCCTTTTAGCCGACATTAGGGCTCCAATCCCTGAGTTGAGCGAATTTTCTTTTAGCCGACATTAGGGCTCCAATTCCTGAGTTGAGCGATTTTTATTTTAGCCAACATTAGAGCTCCTATCCCTGAGTTGAGCGATTTTCCTTTTAGTCGACATTAGGGCTCCAATGCCTGAGTTGAGCAATTTTCTTGAGCCGACATTAGGGCTCCAATCCCTGAGTTGAGCGACTTTCTTTTAGACGACATTAGGGCTCCAATCCCTGAGTTGAGCAATTCTCCTTTAGCCGACATTAGGGCTCCAATCCCAGAGTTGAGCGATTTTCCCGTTTTAGCCAATATTAGGGCTCCAATCCCTGAGTTGAGCGATTTTCTTTTAGCTGACATTAGGGCTCCAATCCCTGAGTTGAGCGATTTTCCTTTTAGCCGACATTAGGGCTCCAATCCCTGAGTTGAGCGAATTTTCTTTTAGCCGACATTAGGGCTCCTATTCCTGAGTTGAGCGATTTTTATTTTAGCCAACATTAGGTCTCCAATCCCTGAGTTGAGCGATTTTCCTTTTAGCCGACATTAGGGCTCCAATCCCTGAGTTGAGCAATTTTCTTGAGCTGACATTAGGGCTCCAATCCCTGAGTTGAGCGACTTTCTTTTAGCCGACATTAGGGCTCCAATCCCTGAGTTGAGCAATTCTCCTTTAGCCGACATTAGGGCTCCAATCCCAGAGTTGAGCGATTTTCCCTTTTTAGCCAATATTAGGGCTCCAATCCCTGAGTTGAGCGATTTTCTTTTAGCCGACATTAGGGCTCCAATCCCTGAGTTGAGCGATTTTCCTTTTAGCCGACATTAGGGCTCCAATCCCTGAGTTGAGCGAATTTTCTTTTAGCCGACATTAGGGCTCCAATTCCTGAGTTGAGCGATTTTTATTTTAGCCAACATTAGGGCTCCTATCCCTGAGTTGAGCGATTTTCCTTTTAGTCGACATTAGGGCTCCAATCCCTGAGTTGAGCAATTTTCTTGAGCCGACATTAGGGCTCCAATCCCTGAGTTGACCGACTTTCTTTTAGCCGACATCAGGGCTCCAATCCCTGAGTTGAGCGATTTTTCTTTTAGCCGACATTAGGGCTCCAATCCCTGAGTTGAGCAATTTTCCTTTAACCGACATTAGGGCTCCAATCCCTGAGTTGAGCGATTTTTCTTTTAGCCGACATTAGGGCTCCAATCCCTGAGTTGAACGATTCTCCTTTAGCCGACATTAGGGCTCCAATCCCTGAGTTGAGCGATTTTCCTTTTTTAGCCAATATTAGGGCTCCAATCCCTCAGTTGAGCAATTTTCTTTTAGCCGACATTAGGGCTCCAATCCCTGAGTTGAGCGAATTTTCTTTTAGCCGACATTAGGGTTCCAATCCCTGAGTTGAGCGATTTTTCTTTTAGCCGACATTAAGGCTCCAATCCATGAGTTGAGCGATTTTCTTTTAGCCAACATTAGGGCTCCAATCCCAGAGTTGAGCAATTTTCCTTTAGCCGACATTAGGGCTCCAATCCCTGAGTTGAGCGATTTTCTTTTAGCCGACATTAGGGCTCCAATCCCTGAGTTGAGCGATTTTCCTTTTAGCTGACATTAGGGCTCCAATCCCCGAGTTGAGCGAATTTTCTTTTAGCCGACATTAGGGCTCCAATCCCTGAGTTGAGCGATTTTTCTTTTAGCCGACATCAGGGCTCCAATCCCTGAGTTGAGCAATTTTCCTTTAGCCGACATTAGGGCTCCAATCCCTGAGTTGAGCAATTTTCCTTTAACCGACATTAGGGCTCCAATCCCTGAGTTGAGCGATTTTTCTTTTAGCCAACATTAGGGCTCCAATCCCTGAGTTGAGCGATTTTCCTTTAGCCGACATTAGGGATCCAATCCCTGAGTTTAGCGATTTTCCCTATTTAGCCAATATTAGGGCTCCAATCCCTGAGTTGAGCGATTTTCTTTTAGCCAACATTAGGGCACCAATCCTTGAGTTGAGCGATTTTCCTTTTAGCCGACATTAGGGCTCCAATCCCTGAGTTGAGCGAATTTTCTTTTATCTGACATTAGGGCTCCAATCCCTAAGTTGAGCGATTTTTCTTTTAGCCGACATTAGGGCTCCAATCCCTGAGTTGAGCTATTTTCTTTTAGCCGACATTAGGGCTCTAATCCCTGAGTTGAGCAAATTTTCCTTTAGCTGACATTAGGGCTCCAATCCCTGAGTTGAGCGATTTTCCTTTAGCCGACATTACGGCTCCAATCCCTGAGTTGAGCAATTTTCCTTTAACCGACATTAGGTCTCCAATCCCTGAGTTGAGCAATTTTCCTTTAGCCGACATTAGGTCTCCATTCCCTGAGTTGAGCAATTTTCCTTTAGCCGACATTAGGGCTCCAATCCCTGAGTTGAGCGATTTTTTTTAGCCGACATTAGGGCTCCAATCCCTGAGTTGAGCGATTTTCTTTTAGCCAACATTAGGGCTCCAATCCCTGAGTTGAGCAATTTTACTTTAGACGACAGTTGAGCGATTTTCTTTTAGCCGACATTAGGGCTCCAATCCCTGAGTTGAGCGATTTTCCTTTTAGCCGACATTAGGGCTCCAATCCCTGAGTTGAGTGAATTTTCTTTTAGCCAACATTAGGGCTCCAATCCCTGAGTTGAGCGATTTTTCTTTTAGTCGACATCAGGGCTCCAATCCCTGAGTTGAGCGATTTTTCTTTTAGCCGACATTAGGGCTCCAATCCCTGAGTTGAGCAATTTTCCTTTAACCGACATTAGGGCTCCAATCCCTGAGTTGAGCGATTTTTCTTTTAGCCGACATTAGGGCTCCAATCCCTGAGTTGAGCGATTTTTCTTTTAGCCGACATTAGGGCTCCAATCCCTGAGTTGAGAGATTTTCCTTTTTTAGCCAATATTAGGGCTCCAATCCCTCAGTTGAGCGATTTTCTTTTAGCCGACATTAGGGCTCTAATCCCTGAGTTGAGCGAATTTTCTTTTAGCCGACATTAGGGCTCCAATCCCTGAGTTGAGCGATTTTTCTTTTAGCCGACATTAGGGCTCCAATCCCTGAGTTGAGCGATTTTCCTTTTAGCCGACATTAGGGCTCCAATCCCTGAGTTGAGCAATTTTCTTGAGCTGACATTAGGGCTCCAATCCCTGAGTTGAGCGACTTTCTTTTAGCCGACATTAGGGCTCTAATCCCTGAGTTGAGCAATTCTTCTTTAGCCGACATTAGGGCTCCAATCCTAGAGTTGAGCGATTTTCCCTTTTTAGCCAATATAAGGGCTCCAATCCCTGAGTTGAGCGATTTTCTTTTATCCGACATTAGGGCTCCAATCCCTGAGTTGAGCGATTTTCCTTTTAGCCGACATTAGGGCTCCAATCCCTGAGTTGAGCGAATTTTCTTTTAGCCGACATTAGGGCTCCAATTCCTGAGTTGAGCGATTTTTATTTTAGCCAACATTAGGGCTCCTATCCCTGAGTTGAGCGATTTTCCTTTTAGTCGACATTAGGGCTCCAATCCCTGAGTTGAGCAATTTTCTTGAGCCGACATTAGGGCTCCAATCCCTGAGTTGAGCGACTTTCTTTTAGCCGACATTAGGGCTCCAATCCCTGAGTTGAGCAATTCTCCTTTAGGCGACATTAGGGCTCCAATCCCTGAGTTGAGCGATTTTCCTTTTAGTCGACATTAGGGCTCCAATCCCTGAGTTGAGCAATTTTCTTGAGCCGACATTAGGGCTCCAATCCCTGAGTTGAGCGACTTTCTTTTAGCCGACATTAGGGCTCCCATCCCTGAGTTGAGCAATTCTCCTTTAGCCGACATTAGGGCTCCAATCCCTGAGTTGAGCGATTTTCCCTTTTTAGCCAATATTAGGGCTCCAATCCCTGAGTTGAGCATTTTTCCTTTTGCAAACATTAGGGCTCCAATCCCTGAGTTGCGCCTTTTAGACTAGGGGTTTCCAATCCCCTCATCAATTCTGTAGATTTTTATGGCAGTTAACTCACGAAATTTTCCTAGTGAAACTGGGGAAGAAAAATTTCGTTCGTTTGTTTGTTTTGTTGTCTGAGCAGGTTTGACCTCGAGGAACAGGGATCGAGATGACCTGCGGAGTGGATCACAATCCAGAATAAAGAAAGGAAGAAAAGAACAAAAAGAAGATGTTGCCGAATATTGGAGCAAACAAAGTGCGGATCGCTCAAAATCTGATCGAAGTCACGAGCTCCGCCAATCCCGTTTCACTCAATGCTGCAGAAATAAACAAGCGCCTACAACTTGCGAGCATCAAGATTCGGATCGAAGTCTACAAACAGAATCAGCTAAGACTCAAGATTAAGTTGCAAAAGAATTATAGATAGGAATCTTGTAACTAGTGGTTGACAGGCATAGGTAGCTAGTTTAGTTTCAATTTTCCTTGGTTGTAATAAGGAGGTCGGTAAAATAGTAGCGGCAACAGCAACAGCAGTAACAACAACATTACAGTCCCATGGTAGTCCCAGCTACCAAAACTTCCCGAACTACATTGACCTGATTCCTGTTTAGCCCAGGATATGTATGAAACCTTTGAAGCAAAGGTTCGGTCAAATCTTTAAAAAAAAATGCTTCACACGGAGTATTCCAATGAACAAAAATCGCTCGTATCCGCTCACTTTATCTTTGCACGAAAACTCTTCGTGTTTTTGGACAAAGAGGGGCAGCTGTGAGCACGTGATTTTTGCTTCCACGACAATTACTCCAAAAGAAATTGAAAAATAAAACAAATTTTTTTTGTGTATAATTTTGAGAATTTGCGTGGCATTGTTTTATAGTTATTTGTAGTTTTTGTCTTTGATTGTTTATTTTTATTGATTAAAAATACAAAAAAATATGTTGCGCATGAATTTAGGATCTTAATCTACTATTAGGAATTAATTAAATCATATTTGGTTTTTAAATGAATGAAAATCACAAAAATATTATTTTTGGTAATTTTGTCATTTTGTTGTTTAATGGTGTGATTTTGTTTAATTAATGTTTGATCTTGTGTGAGTCAATTAATGTCTTTTTGATATGATTGTAGTTTTACAACTTATTTTAGGATTTTTGGTAGATTAGTATTTAGAAAAGGGATTAAAAGAAGAAAAGAAATGAGTTAAAATTGGACAAATCGGAATCGGACCAGGCCCAAAAATCAGGCCCAAATCTCACCCCCACCCGGTCCAGTCTAACTAGCCTCGAAGACATGCGGAACGACGTAGTATAATATTGAAACTGCGTCTTTTCGCCATCAAAGATCACAGCCACTCGATCTGGATCAATCCAACGGCTCTCGTCTCACAATCCTAACCCATCTCAGCCAACCCGACCCATCACCATCCTCGACCCAGCCCCTCATTAAAACCAAACGACCCCGTTTCTACACCAAACGACCCCATCCCATCCTTCACCAATTAATCCAAGCCGTTAAGATCATTTGATCTAACGGCTCAAATTAATTGTCACGTTGCATATACCCAAAACCCCCAAACCCTTTTTACCCGTTTCATTCCCGAACACCCTTCCCCTTTCGTCTCTGAAAGAGACGGACCAAAACGAAACCCTAAAGAACCCTAGCGCCGCCCTTCCGTCCCCTCACCATAAACCCAGCGGCGACGATGCCGATGACCACCAAATTAACACCACTAGTGCACCTCAACCCCCTGGACACGAATCTGCAAACCATTTGGTTCGAATCAACCTACACCGTCTCGAATCTTCATCTGAAGATTCGAGCCAAACCTCAACTTGTACTAACCAGCCCCAGACTAACACCCAATGATCCCCTTTACTTCCTCGTCCTTAATCCCTAACCAAATTGGCTCGAACATGAGCAAAACCCGTCAACTGACGGATCTAGGGTTTCAGCGTTTCGAGGCACGTCAAAGCTTCAAGATCAGTTGGTTTCTATTCAGTATTGATGGCCTATTTCTCACGAAATAGACGTATAATACTGACTAGGACTCAAATTCGAAAGAACATACTGTTAAAATCTGAGGAAAGAACAGTAAGTTTCTCCTTAATTTCCTTTATTTCCTTCTTAGTTTTTGTTTGGTCTGTTTTGAATTGTATCTTTGTTTTGATTTATTTCTTGTCATGTGTTCAGTACTTCTCTCTTTCTCATCAGACTGTTTGTTGGGTCCAAGTTCTATAAATGTTGGTTATATACTGTAAATTGTTTGGTCAATTTATTAATTTAGTTCGTTGTGTGTAAGTTAGCTTAACCTGATAACAGTTTTAATCCTGACTTTGATTTTCATAGTCCATTTCAGTAGTTTCTTTTGTTGCTTTGTTCGAATAATGTATGTTAGAAGGTATGACATTGGTTCAGACTTGTCTTCTATATGTGATATGTGGTTTCTTTGTTCTTTGATATTCATCAATCCGTGTTAAGTTCAGTATATCACAGAATTTCCTTCATTCTATTTAGCTTAATTTGGAATTATGAATTAATCATTCCCATAATGTGCCACTGTTGATTTGAAGTTTGACCTGGATAGTTCAACAGGTGTGTGTTCTGATTAGTGGTAATGCTGTTATTGATTTCTTTTTTCTGTTTGAGCATTGATGAATTTTGTTCTCAGTTCTTAGATTCAGTTTCAATGTTTCTGCTAAGCTTTTGTTGTTAGTATTGATTTTGTTTTGAAGTTTTCAATCCAGAATTTAGGTGTTTGAATTGGTTATAGCTGCAGTTTTAATATAGATTTCAGAGTTCAATTTGAATTGATATAGAATTGTTGTCCCTGTTTATTTATTTTTGGACAGCATGTGCATTGTAGTTCTTTAATGGATTAAAGTTAACTTGACAGCATGGGCTGTCAGGACATAATCATGCTGCCCATACTTGTTTAGTTTAATAAAAGAAAAAACCATTTTAATAGTGAAAAGAGGGCTGTCAGGGGAATCTGATGGGAATACTTTTGTTTTTAAACTTTGAGTGGAAAAACAGAAGGGAGAACATGGGAGGGAATCAGTATTTTATTGGACTAAGTGCTCTAATAGCTGGAAAGAGAAGTCGGTGTGTGAATATAAAAGGAAGAGAGTTGATTCTGAAAGGAGAAAAAGAGAAGGGAGTTCTGGAGAACAAAAACTTTAAAAAGGCAGAAAGAAAACCCCTGGAAAAACTCTAAAATTCCAGAAAAGGGCACTGTTCCATTGTTCACATTCAGTTTGAGATTTAGGCCCAACCAAAGCTATTCTAGGTTTGTTTGGTTTGAGCTGTTTGTTGTCAGATGTGTCCCAGTTTATTTCAAGTTTGGTGTTTGATCTATTTCCAATTGATTTTGAGACAATCTGTTCAGCTCTTTGGGATTTTTCTTTTCTAAAACATTTCTGGATCTCTGAGTTTCACTGGGCTGTATCTTATTTGTCCCACTTTGCTGATTCTAGTGCCACTACTGTTGTTTGTTATCTGCTGCTGCTGATTCACCTCTCCTTCTTCTCACTTTCCAATTCAGGTACACATTCGAATTAAGCTTTGATGTAACTTTGAGTTGAAAGATTGAAAAATGGAAGTACTCATGCTTTGGCCTCCACATCTGTGCTTATGTAGTTTACACCGCATCTGTGTTTTCAAAAATAGATATTAGTTGCTGTGTAATTAATATCAGTTTATTTTTGTTCGTTACCGTTTGGGAAGGTAAACTGTATAATTTGATTTGGTTTTGGTTTGTCAATGAACTATCTAGTTTTCTAAATTTTGTTTAGTCAATAACTTTAATAATGTCATTAGTTTAACTGAAAGCTTTAACTAGTTCTAGATCCGTTATCTTACAATTAATAGTTAAACAGTCGAGTAGTGGACTAATTTCGATTTCATCTGTATTTAGTTTTGGATTGTCTTGGGCTGGCGTAATTTGGAATTGGCATTAATACAGTTGTTTAGTATAGTTTAATACGATTCAAGTTCATACAGCATTAGATACCTTATTCATAGACAGTGAGTCGTAATTCAATTCGTGCTTAAGGGAATCCATTAATAACTCACGTAGTTTAGTTTAATAGGCATGAGTTGATTTCGAACAAGGTTTGTTAGAGTTCCTTTAAATGTAATAGATTTTCAAAGTGTCGATTAAGTTTAACAACCCTCGAATGTGTTGGTACTCAAGGTTGGTTCATTTTCAAATAGTTTTAAAAAAATAATTAGTTCCAATGGTTCAATTCGTCTAATAATGTGAAGTCTAAATTAGTTAAAGAATAATTTGTTTGTTTCGACGATGGCGTTTGTCAATTCCATATTTTATTTATTGTTTCATTTTTTTCTTTTGGTAATGATCAATTATAGAATAAGTCACAAAACAATTTTCTTTCGAGCAAATTCGATCGCAATTTTGCGTTAGCATCTTTGTAATCTAATAATTGATAAGAGGCCCGAACTTGCCAAGCATGTGATTTAATTAGCATATATATTTTCTCCTTTCATTTTTGAGACGAACGAAAAATAGAAAATGTAGTCATTCTAAGATTATCCTTTTAAAAATAATGAGACAAGCCTCGCCAAATAAAAATGCAAATTGCGGGGCCCTCAATAATTGGTCATAATAAATACTTAGAATTTGGGATGGACTGTTTAGTGAATTCCACTGCCTTCCCCAAAGATAATAACGCGTTAGACTTTTTAGGCGCGACTTAATTAAATTACATTCTTAAATTCGGGTGCGCATTTATGTGACCCAAATTCAAATCTCAACGGAGTCGAAATGTGTTAACAACTACGGGTGCATTGATTGTGACGTGGTTCGAGATGCATTTTCACGACGTTGCAATTCTATAAAATAAATGATAATAATAAAAGCGGTTTAAACTTAATAAAAGCACATAAGTCACAACATGTATTTAAATCAGATATTTAGCCATTATAACAATTTAAGCGACCGTGCTAGAACCACGGGATTCGGGGGTGCCTAACACCTTCCCTCGGGTCAACAGAATTCCTTACTTAGAATTTCTGGTTCGCAGACTTCATTTGGAAAGTCGAATATTTTCCTCGAATTGGGATTCAAGATAAACCGGTGACTTGGGACACCAAAAGCCAAACCTTTCCCAAGTGGCGACTCTGAATTAAATAAATAATCTCATTTCGAATATTGTCACTTAAATTGGAAAAACTCCCTCACGCATTTATCCTTAGGAGGCGCGCAAAAAGGAGGTGTGACAATGAGGACAACTCGTCTCTGAGTTGGAATCTCCGAGGTGCCTTGATTATACGGCCGACTGTTCCTAAATAGAGGCTGAGTTACTTATGATACGTCCCTAAACGGGGTAAATGAACTCGTCTCGGAGAGGTATGCACCTCTCCTCTCTCGGTTGTAGTCCTTTTTCTAATTTCCTTTTGTTGGGAAAGGGGTAAGGCTCTCTTGCCTCGTCCTCGAGAAGGTTCACCTCTCCCTTTAGGTGTGTTGTCACGTCCTCTAGATCAAACCATTATCTATATCAATCAAAAGCGATTGATAGTTTTAATTCAATGTTCAGACATACACAGGAGATAAGCAAGAAGCTATAAATCATAAGACATAGTGAGGGTACACACTGAGAACATGCTTGCAGGGGAATGATTTGCCTTAATTTTTCTCGCGGCTGCAGATTAGGACTTGTAGACCGCACAATCTTATCTTGCGGCCAAAAAAGTGAAGTGCAGTCCACAAATTTCACTTGCAACCGCACATCTGAATCCCAAAAGGTGCCAACTCTCTGATGACAGAGAATTGGCTGATATGTGACTGCAACATGTTTCCTTCGGTCCGCACAATTTTACTTGCGGCAGCACATTGGAGTCAAAAGTGTAGACTCTCTAATGATAGTAAAAGTGTTGTTTTGCGGCCGCAATGGGAATTCTGCGATCAGCAGATTTTAACTTGTGGCGGTAGATCCCTTCTTTCACTATGTTACCCTAAAATCATAATATGTGGACCACACAAATTCTGGTGCGACTGTAGAATTAAAAAACTACGAACATTATAATTTCATTTCTATCTAGGTTTTGCAATTTGTGCATAATTTGACATGGAAACATCATAGAAACATGTAAATATGCTAACCCAGTCCACATAGAGCATGCATTAGTTGACCCATTATGGATTTACCCCCACATAGATACACAATTGAACTCTAATAACAAATGGCCTAAAAGAACTAAAAATCTACAAATTAAACTAAAGAAAATTAACAAGGAACTGAAGCGTACCAGATGAATGAGTTTAGTGAGTGAATGATCTGAGGTGTTGTGTGTGGGGACAGGTAGAATCACCAATTTTTTTTAATAGAGTGCTATTTTTGTGTTCAGAGAGTGAAAACCATAACCCTTGCCCCTGCCATTCTATTTATACTTATCGTCTACAAAAGGGGAAGAATGTCGAGTTCGATTGCACATTTTCATGTGTGGTACGTACTTTGTTACCTGGGGCATCATCTTCAGCATCTTATCTGCGGTCCAACAATTTTTCATGCGGCTGCACATCGGCCTCTTCTCTGACAAACTATACATTGGAGAGTTGGTACTTTCAACCTCTCTTTTGTGCGGTCCATAAACTAATTGTGTAACTGCATTGCTCTTTTGCTATAGCACTCCAAATTGTGTAGTCCGCACTTCTTTCAACACTTAGCCACATTTTTTTCCAAAGTTCATGTAAGTCACACTCAACCATGTAGCACACTTCAAATCAAGTTAGAACAAAAATAACACCTAACTACCAAAGGAAAAAGGAAAAAAAACATGGGTTGCCTCCCAAGAAGCGCATGATTTAATGTCGCGGCACGACGCAGAATACCATCGATTGAAATGAATGACCGCCTTGACCTGGCTATCTCCAACTTTTCCCAAGTAGTTCTTCACCATGTGACCATTGACTCGGAATACTTAATTGTTTTTGTTCTTCAAGTCCAATCTACCAAAAGGTGTCACACCCACAATATCAAAGGGACCACTCCATTTAGACTTTAGCTTCCCTAGAAACATCATCAACCTTGAGTTAATAAAAATACAAGATCTCCCACCTTGAACTCTTTGTTCAAAATGCATTTGTCATGAAGGTATTTCATATTTTATTTGTACAAGGACGAACTTTCATAAGCATGGTACCGGAACTCATCTAATTAATTAAAATGTGCAACCCTCAAGTTAGTGGCTGCATCCCAATCAAGATTCAACTTCTTCAGGGCCCACATGGCCTTGAATACAAGTTCCACTGGAAGATGACAAGCTTTTCCGAACACCAACCAATATGGAGATATTCCGATAGGTGTTTTGTAAGCCATTCGGTAAGCCCATAATGCATCATCAAGCTTCTTGGATCAATCCATCCGATTAGAATTCATTGTTTTGGACAAAGTACTCTTTATCTCCCAGCTGGAGACTTCCACTTGACCGCTAGATTGTGGATGATAGGGAGTCATGACTTTACGAGTAACACCATACTTGCTAAGTGAAGTGTCGAAAACCTTGTCGCAAAAATGTGACCCCCAATCGCTTATAATAGCCCGTGGTGTATCGAACCTTGTGAAAATATTCTTCAAGAATCCCACCACACTTCTCGCCTCATTGTTGGGTAGAGCAATGACCTCAACCCATTAGGACACATAATCAACTGCGACCAAGATGTAGGTGTTTCTACAAGAACTCACAAAAAGACCCATGAAGTCAATACCCCACACATAAAAAATATCAATCTCCAAAATGGGGGTGAGAGGCATTTCATTTTCTTTGAGATTCCATCGGCCCTTTGACATTCATCACATATTTTCACTAACTCACTTGCATCCTTGTAAAGAGTGGGCCAATAGAAACCATAACTAAGAACTATTGTTGCAGTTCTCGCTCTACCATGATGATTACCATATGGCGAGAATGACAAGCCCCAAGAATTTCACTTTGTTCTTCTTCTGGTACACGTCTTCTAATCACCCCATCCGTACAAATTCGGAAGGTGTATGGTTCATCCTAATAATAATCTTCATAATCCCGTTGAGCTTCTTCCTTTGGTTTGAAGAGAACTCACCCGGGATGATTCCACACACAAGGAAATTTGCTAGATCCGCGAACCATGGCACCTCTTTCATTGAAATAGCCAAGATTTGCTCTTTGGGGAAGGAGGTATTGATCTCAAGTCCATCATGCGGCCTGCCCTCCTCCTCCAAACGAGACAAGTGGTCCGCCACTTGATTTTCACTCCTTTTTCTATCTTGGATGTCAATATAAAACTTTTGCAACAAAAAGCACCCATCTTATCAACTGAGCTTTGGAATCTTTCTTGCTCATAAGATAACGAAGCGTGCATGATCTATGTGGACAATAACCTTTGCACCCATCAAGTACGGGCTGAACTTCTCAACTGAAAACACAATGGAAAGGATCTCTTTCTCCATAACGGTATAATTTACTTAAGCACAATTCACGGTTTTACTAGAATAGTAGACTGGATGAAAAATATTATTAATATGTTGCCACAAAACAACCCTCACCACTACGTCACTTGCATCGCACATGAGTTCAAAAGGGATACTCCAATTTAGAACGATGATAATGGGAGTAGTAGTCAACTTGAACTTTAACAATTCGAAAGCTCTCATGTAATCATCATTGAATTTAAACTTAGCATCCTTCTGAAGAAGCTTGCACAACGGTTTCACCGCCTTAGAAAAATCTTTGATGAAGGGCCGGTAAAACCCCGCATGGCTTAAGAAACTCCACAGGCCTTTTACCGAAGTTGGAGGTGGAATTTTAGAAATCACCTCGATGTTTGCCTTGTAAACTTCAATTCCATCCTTTGAGATCTTGTGGCTAAGGACAATGCCTTCCTTGACCATGAAATGACATTTCTCCCAATTGAGCACCAAATTTGTTTCTTCACATCTTGCCTACACTTTATCTAAATTCGCAAGACAATCATCAAAAGAATATCCAACCACCGAGAAGTCATCCGTGAAAACATCAAGGTAGTCCTCCACCATGACCGTGAAAATAGCCATCATACACCTTTGAAAAGTCACCGGTGCATTACAGAAATCAAATGGCATCCTCTTGAAAGCAAAAGTACCATAAGGACATGTAAAGGTCATTTTCTCTTGGATCTTCTAGAGCAATGAGAATTTGGTTGTAGCTCGAATACCTATCAAGGAAGCAATTGAAAGCATGGTCGGCCTATCTATCGAGCATTTGATCTAAGAAAGGAAGTAGGAAGTTATCCTTCCTTGTGACTTTGTTGAGCTTGTGATAGTCTATACACACTCTCCCACCGGTCACCGTTCTTGTAGGAATCAACTCATTCTTGTCATTGGTGACCACCGTCATGCCCCCCTTCTTTCACATTGAACCGAATAATCCCACGAACTATTGGAGATGGGATATACAACCCCGACATCCAACAACTTGATAATCTCCTTTTTGACCACTTCTTGCATAACCTCATTGAGTCTCCTTTGATGTTTAATAGATGGTTTGGCGCCATCCTCCAAGTTGATATTATGCATGAAAAATGCGGTGCTTATTCCCTGAATATCCACCAAGGTCAACCCAATATCCTTCTTCCTTATTTGTAGCACCGCCAAAGTGGAATCTACCTGCAAGTTAGTTAAACAAGAGGAAAGAATAACCAGTAAAGTAGAACAAGGACCAAGAAATTTGTACCAAAGATGTAGAGGCAATGGCTTCAACTTCAAGGTAGGGAGATCTTCAATAGAAGGCTTTGTAGGAGGAGTTATCCTATTTTCAAGATCCAAGGACAATTTCCGGGGTGCATAGTTATAGGACCCCATTCCTTGCAAAGAGTTCACACATTCCATGAAGCCATCAATCTCGTCATTATCAAAGTTGGAGCAAGACGGCCTCTAACATATCACCCACATCGATCATAACACTTGTTTCATCAACAATAACATCGGTCACCAAGTTCACAAAAGAACACGACTCATTGCTATTCGGTTGCCTTATGGACTTACACATGTGGAAAACTGCTTTTTCATCACCAACCCAGAAAGTAAGTTCTACGGCCTCAACATCACAAAGAGCCTTTCCCGTAACAGGAAAGGTCTTCCAAGAATAATTGGCACCTCATAATCAACTTCACAATCAAGAATGGCAAAATCTACTATAAGAATGAATTTATCAACACGAACCAATACATTCTCAATCATTCCCAAATATCTCTTCATTGTACGATCGTCCATCTGCAATCTCATAGAGGTGGGCCTTCATTTCCCAATTCCGAATGTCTTGAAGACCAAATAGTGCATAAAATTGATACTTGCCCCAAGATCACAAAGAGATTTAGCAAAATCGGTACTTCTAATTGTACAAGGATTCATGAAAGCCCCGGGATCCTCCAACTTAGGAGCCATTGAATGCACAATTGCACTCACTTGATGAATGACTTTGATTGTTTCAAAATTCATTGACCTCTTCTTTGTCACAAAGTCCTTCATAAGCTTTGCATAACCGGGCATTTGCTCCAAAGCTTCAACCAATGACACATTGGACAAGGACCAAAACAAGACAAAAGGGCCACAATACGGACCGCACGATAGTGTGTGTGGCCGCAAACTCTAAAGGTGCACTGATGGAATTTCCTCACAAAGTGCGGAACATACACTTATTGTGCAGCCTCAGAAAAATGCTTCTGAGAACTTGTATGTTGGGAGATTGAAGATGTGAGAACCGCACTATTATTGTGTGACCACAGGATGTCAAGTGCGGCCGCACTCATAATTGTGCGGTCTATAGAAGAGGAGAATCAGAGAGCCATGTTTTTGGAAAATTGAAGAAATGTGGCCGCACTCATAAATGTGCGGTCTACATAATGAAGGCCAGCTCCAGTCCAAGTTCGAGAGTTCGGCCGCACTCAGAAAAGTGCTATCCGCACAATTAAATGAAGTGCGAACACATTCCAATTTTATGCGACCGCAGAAAGCCCAATTGACCAGTGAATCTCAACATGCGGACCACACACAGAATTGTGCGGCTGCACAACCTCCGCAGAGTTAATTTTATCAGATATTTTTAGCTTAGTATAAATAGAACTTTTGGTCATTTTTAGGTCAAGTTTTGGTAAGTTGGGAGAACATGAACCATTTTTATTTACTATATTGGGTAACACTGTACTAGATTAGCTTTTAAACATTAGATTTTCTTTCCTTAATCAAGTATTATGAATTCTATCTTAGTTTCTTCTATAATTTCTGTATTTTGCATGAGTAGCTAAACCCATAGCTAGGGTTGTGACCCAAGCCTAGTATGGGTACTTAATGGATGATTGATTTAGGGCTTATTTATGATTGAGTATATGATATTTAGCCTAGTTCTTCCTTAAATTTGAGAATTGATGGTTGCAAAAGTTTATTCATGCTTAATTGACTTAGTCTCGACTTGAGAAAGAGAGACTAAGTCTAGGAAAACTTGGCTAGCAAGAAATTGGGGTGAACTCGAGAAATTTTTAGCCCTAATTAAAGGTTCTAATCTAGAGATAGTATGACCGAATTAAGCATATATACTACACCTCATGTTTTCGTTCGTGGAAGTACGCCATAAGTAAATTGATATAAGCTCGGAAATGAGATGTTACATCCCGCATGTTCGTACATTAAAGTTTTGTTGTAAGTTAATCGATGCAAGTTCGTGAATGAGATTAATTTGGAATTATAAGTATTACGCTATTTCAAATAAGTGATAAGTAAATTCGAGAAGGTGCAAGGATAGGTAAATCGAAGAGAGTATGTTTTGTTAAAGTTTGTCAAGTTGGGATAAATAGTCCGAGCTATAATACCCGGTATTTATGGACTAGTACCATACAAGGTACCATATGACTATGATAGTAAGGTGTAATAAAAGTGAGTAGTATTTTAAGTAATTTGAGATAATTCTTAATTATGTGGATAGCTGGATAATTAGTGACTTTAGTGGGTGATTTACTAATTAATTACTTTATTTGGATAAGTTTAATCATTCTCCTTAATGTGGCAGCCCAAGATTAGTCTTAGTCATTAAAATAGGTGGCATGTAGGGGCCTTAAGGCCAAGATTAGTCATTATTAATTACTTTATTTGGATAAGTTTAATCATTCTCCTTAATGTGGCAGCCCAAGATTAGTCTTAGTCATTAAAATAGGTGGCATGTAGGGGCCTTAAGGCCAAAGATTAGTCATCCAAAAGGGGGCCTCCTCTCTTTGATAAAGACACCAAGTCATTAAAGGGAAATAATATGTTTAGAATACAATGGGTTGCAAAAAGCTATTATGAAGTGAGATGCTCTTAAGAGTCAAATACGGATGTTCCTGTATCACTAAGAAAGTGAGGTGCTTATGTTTGCTAAGCTATCGGATGAAAGCCACAAAATTCATACGAGACTACGTAATGTAATAGCAATGGGATTTGCAATTCTAATGGAGCCCAGTGCAATCTTTCTCAAGAATATCATACGGATTTTTCCTTACTTCGATCCACCGTTACGTGTTGTCATAATTGACCTGTGTTAGAGCGATTGTCAAGAGAATATGCTCAGGTATGTTAAGGATATCCCTTCTTTCTTTTGGCATGATCTATATGACACAAACAAAACGAGCAAATGCACAATTTTCATAAATTACTCTATTTATAGAACTACTAGAGATGCTTAAGTTATTGATTACCCATGTGTCATATTATTCTATCATCTGTTCATGGGTCTTAGAAAATACGTAAGTAGATAATGCTTATTTCATGATACTAATCAAAGGTGTAATGGTCCTATGACATTCCTAGAGATTTTATTGACATACTTCTCATGCATTGCATTCATTTACATTGACCCGTGACTAGATGGCGTTATACACGCATATATATATATGTGTGTGTGTGTGTGTGTGTGTTTGTATATATATATATATATATATGTGTGTGTGTGTGTGTGTGTGTGTGTATATATATATATATATGTATGTATGTATATGGGATATGGGAAAAGGTTGCGGCGTTATATATGCACCATCACCTGATCAACTGGTATACATTGATGATTTTGCCCACAGTGCCCGAGATGATATGATGAGATGTCCTCAGATGCTTGATGATGTTATGAACACATGTACCTATGCACTACATGACATTCATATGCATATGCATGATACTTTAAGTATTTCATGATTTATAGAGTTATCCAGACTTACAGGTTGAGTCATGTACTCCATGTTTCTTCCATGTCTTTTATACTTATTTATATGCCTTAAATATTCGGTACATTATTCGTACTGACATCCTTTATTGGGGACTCTACTTTTCATGCCCGCAGGTCCCGATAGACAGGTCGAGAGTCCTCCAAGTAGGCTTTCAGTTCAGCAGAAGATGTTGGTGTGCTCCATTTGCTCCAGAATTGCTTACTTTGTCAGTATGATTTGGACGTGTATTGTATAGTATGGCGGGCCTTGTCCCAATCTTTATGATACATATGTACTCTAAGAGGCTTGTAGACATATGTCATGTACGTAAAATATTGTATGGCCTTGTCGGCCTATATTCAGTGTACGAGTGATCATTTTGGTCTTATAGGCCCTATATCTGTCACGACCCAAACCGATGGACCGCAATGGGCACCCGATATCTTACTCAACCGAGTACCAACGTAACGTATCTTTCTTATTACAGCATTATATACACATGACATATGAGCCTAGTAGGCCAACATAATCATTTATAAACTCAAACATAGGCCGACAAGGCCGTACAATCTTTCACGTATACGACATATGTCTACAAGCCTATAAGAATACATAAATGTCGTAGAGGTCGGGATAGAGTCCCGCCATACCAAACAATACATTTCTAAATCATACTAATCAAACAAGCAACTCCGAAGCAAATGAAGCGCACCAACATCTTCCGCCGAGCTGATAACCTACTTGGAGGGCCCTCGACCTGTCTATCGGGACCTGTGGGCATGCAATGTAGCGTCCCCAGGCAAAATGGACGTCAGTACGAATAATGTACCGAGTATGTAAGGCACATAAATAAATACATAAGAGACATGGAAGACATATAGAGTACATGACTCAACCTATAAGTCTGAATAACTTTGTAAATCATAAAATACTTTTAACGTCATGCATATGCGTATAAATGTCATGTCTTGCATAGGTACATGTTTCATAACATCATCAGTCTTTGAGGGCATCCCATCATATCATATCGACCACTGTGGGCAAAATCATCATCGTATACCAACTGATCAGGTGGTGGTGCATATATAACGCCATAACCTTTTCCATATCCCATATACATATATATACATACATATATACGCGTATATAACGCCGTTTGAATACATACATACATACATACATATATATATATATATATATATACATACATACATACATACATACATACATACATACATACATACATACATACATACATACATACATACATATATATATATATATATATATATATATATATATATATATATATATATGCATATATAACGCCGTTTGAATCATATTCCAGCCACTGTGGGCAACATCATCATCATATACCAGCTGATCAGGTAGTGGTGCGTATCTAACGCCGTAACCTTTTCCCATATCCCATATACATATATTTACATATATACGCGTATATAACGCCATCTGTTCATGGGTCAATGCATATGAATGCAGTACATAAAAAGTAAGTCAATAGAATCATTCGGAATGTCATAAGACCATTTTGCCTCTGAGTAATATTATAAAGTAGGAAAAACTCTGTATCATTGAAATCTTCTTGGATTGAATCTTAGAACCCAAAAATCGGATTAGGCTCCTACGAAAGCCACTCTTTTAGCTTAAAAATCATGGTTTATGCCAAAAAGATGTTGTTATCTCTATGTAATATATATGGCTAAATATCAAAAAGCATAATACATTATGACCGAGCTATCGTCCTTGCCCTTTTGTAGTAGGAAATAGTTTTTGAGCTTATCAACTAAGAACTTCACCCTTATCTTAGCTTCTTGAAAACTATTAACGTCTATGAACATGCCCAAACTCATTCCATGTAAGGCAAGAATTTCCTTGAATTTGAAAGAATTTCTTTGTTTCTGCCCCATCTTTCATGGCTTTTAAGCCAAAGGCAATTGTTGTTTGATCTGAGACAATAAACAATGAAGCTTATAACCATATATTACATGTAAGACTTGTAACCAAGTCTTGTTTGATAAGACTTAATGTAATCCCTACAAGTAGCCACATGGATTGAATGACTAAGAGTCATTCTTAGCCTTTGTGGCTTTGTGCCATGTGGCTTTGGGTTACTTAATTAAATTTTGTCTGCTTATTAGTTAACTGAGTAATGTTCTGTTACCCGATAATTAATCTATTACCCGCATAATTTAAAAATTCCCACAAATTATTTAAAATTCTATTTATTTTTAAAATACTTCATATTTACTTTATATATTATACTACCGTTGTCATATGGTACCTTGCATGGTATTAATTCATAATTATCGAGTATTATCGCTCGACCCGTATTTTATTCCAAATTGACCACTTCTAACGAAACTTGTTTTCGTTAATCCGCGTACCCCTTTATCCTTCATAACACTTATTTATCGATTGTTATAAATAACATAAGTACGTTAACGTCAAGATGATCTAATCTCCGAGTCTACGTCGGTTAACTGAAAATGAAATTGTAACGTACGAAATTGCGAGATGTAACATCCTTCCCCCCTTGGAAACATTCGTCCTCGAATATTCAACTCCCCGTGATCTATATAACTTTGTCAAGGTTGCTTATATAATAACACCACTACCAACTCTCCCCATAGAA